>NC_060237.1:18055479-18760160 GCF_021155775.2 Neodiprion pinetum
TCCTCGTCCACCTCGTCCTCCTCCTCGTCCAGCTCGTCCTCCTCCTCGTCCACCTCCGACCACCTCGGGTAATACCTGGAATAGTAACGAATATTTTTAGTATAGGAACACATCAAAAAAATTGTGTAAGGATTTATGTAATTGATCAATTAATTAATAATATAATAAATTGTACAAGATTATTCATAGCTACTGAATATGTGCTTGCACGAAAAATGAATTGAAATAATTTATTGTAAAGGCGACAAGTTTGTAATATTTCAGATGAAATATAATTACAATTGCCATCAAATATTATAAAAGTGTTTTACTCACCCAGCACAAATCCTCGTCCTCCTCGTCCTCCTCCTCGTCCACCTCCGACCACCTTCAACCACCTCAGGTTATACCTTGAATAGTAATAAATATTTTCAGTATAAGAACACATCGAAAATATTGTGTAAGGATTAATATAATTGAGTAATTGATTAAATAATTAATTAATAATATAATAAATTGTATAAGATTATTCATAGCTACTAAATATGTGCTTGCACGAAAAATGAATTGAAATAATTTATTGTAAACGTGACAAGTTTGTAATATTTCAGATGAAATATAATTACAATTGCCATGAAATATTATAAAAATGTTTTACTCACCGAGCACAAATCCTCGTCCCCCTCCTCCTGAATCACCGAGATTACCCGCAACCACCCCTAACGACCCCCAACGACCACCGCCAACCACCTCGAGTTATACCTCGAATGCTAATGAATATTTTCAGGATGAGAACGAATCAAAAATACCGTGCAAGGTTTAATATGATTTTTTTATCGACATATTTGACCATGAAGATTATGAGAAGATTGTAACGTTATAGAAATTTTAATAGCGCACCGACAGCTACTGAATTTGGGATTGCGCGAAAAACGAATTGAAATAATTTATTGTAAACATGAACCAGGAACCACGGAGCGCTTATCCTGGAAGTCGAGAAATTTCATTAGCGCACCGACAGCTACTGAATTTGGGATTGCGCGAAAAACGAATTGAAATAATTTATTGTAAACATGAACCAGGAACCACGGAGCGCTTATCCTGGAAGTCGAGAAATTTTATTAGCGCACCGACAGCTACTGAATTTGGGATTGCGCGAAAAACGAATTGAAATAATTTATTGTAAACATGAACCAGGAACCACGGAGCGCTTATCCTGGAAGTCGAGAAATTTTATTAGCGCACCGACAGCTACTGAATTTGGGATTGCGCGAAAAACGAATTAAAATAATTCATTGTAAAGATGAACCAGGAACCACGGAACGCTTATCCTGGAAGTCGAGAAATTTCATTAGCGCACCGACAGCTACTGAATTTGGGATTGCGCGAAAAACGAATTGAAATAATTTATTGTAAACATGAACCAGGAACCACGGAGCGCTTATCCTGGAAGTCGAGAAATTTTATTAGCGCACCGACAGCTACTGAATTTGGGATTGCGCGAAAAACGAATTGAAATAATTTATTGTAAACATGAACCAGGAACCACGGAGCGCTTATCCTGGAAGTCGAGAAATTTTATTAGCGCACCGACAGCTACTGAATTTGGGATTGCGCGAAAAACGAATTGAAATAATTTATTGTAAACATGAACCAGGAACCACGGAGCGCTTATCCTGGAAGTCGAGAAATTTTATTAGCGCACCGACAGCTACTGAATTTGGGATTGCGCGAAAAACGAATTAAAATAATTCATTGTAAAGATGAACCAGGAACCACGGAACGCTTATCCTGGAAGTCGAGAAATTTCATTAGCGCACCGACAGCTACTGAATTTGGGATTGCGCGAAAAACGAATTGAAATAATTTATTGTAAACATGAACCAGGAACCACGGAGCGCTTATCCTGGAAGTCGAGAAATTTTATTAGCGCACCGACAGCTACTGAATTTGGGATTGCGCGAAAAACGAATTGAAATAATTTATTGTAAACATGAACCAGGAACCACGGAGCGCTTATCCTGGAAGTCGAGAAATTTTATTAGCGCACCGACAGCTACTGAATTTGGGATTGCGCGAAAAACGAATTAAAATAATTCATTGTAAAGATGAACCAGGAACCACGGAACGCTTATCCTGGAAGTCGAGAAATTTCATTAGCGCACCGACAGCTACTGAATTTGGGATTGCGCGAAAAACGAATTGAAATAATTTATTGTAAACATGAACCAGGAACCACGGAGCGCTTATCCTGGAAGTCGAGAAATTTTATTAGCGCACCGACAGCTACTGAATTTGGGATTGCGCGAAAAACGAATTGAAATAATTTATTGTAAACATGAACCAGGAACCACGGAGCGCTTATCCTGGAAGTCGAGAAATTTTATTAGCGCACCGACAGCTACTGAATTTGGAATTGCGCGAAAAACGAATTGAAATAATTTATTGTAAAGATGAACCAGGAACCACGGAGCGCTTATCCTGGAAGTCGAGAAATTTTATTAGCGCACCGACAGCTACTGAATTTGGGATTGCGCGAAAAACGAATTGAAATAATTTATTGTAAACATGAACCAGGAACCACGGAGCGCTTATCCTGGAAGTCGAGAAATTTTATTAGTGCACCGACAGCTACTGAATTTGGGATTGCGCGAAAAACGAATTGAAATAATTTATTGTAAACATGAACCAGGAACCACGGAGCGCTTATCCTGGAAGTCGAGTTTCACCGCGTAGCGGACCCGAAGCTCGAGATCCGGGAGGTTGAGAACCCGGTACTCGAAATTTGCGGAGCGCGACTGTCAACCGTCCGCTCTACTGCGCGGTTGTTACCCGACTGAGGAACTCGGCTAGCCGATTTTAGATTGGTGACGTCACTTTCCGAACATCCGAAAATTCAAACTTTGGTTTCGAACTGTAATACTAGGTATGATGATGTATGATGTATGATGTATGATGTATGATGTATGATGTATGATGTATGATGTATGATGTATGATGATATAATATGATGTATAATGATTTTAGTTTTCACATTTCATACAAGAAATACACACTTTATCTCTCCTGCCGATTCCAGACACAAGCGGCCAGGCCCTTCGATGGTCAGCCGTTGACTGAAGATATATCCTTCGGTTAACGGGTCAGCTGATAACGCTGCCGTTCTGCGACAGTTGGATGATGAAAAATTTTGTTCGTATCTTCCAAATGTGTGTTAAAATACACTCGAAGTGTTAAGAAGCTTCGTTCTTTCTCTCCCTATCACCTTTTTAGGTCTTTAAATCACTACGCAGCGTTAAATACTGTCTCATATACGAAGCATCCATTTCATCTCGTTCAAAATCAGCGCATCCGTGATGTATTACAGTTACTCCGAATTTTTTTCCATCCGAATACTTTTCGAAAAATAAATTCTGCTCCTCCACCCAACGCAGATACTTCACTTGCGACCAGCGAAAACAGCGTTTCGATTCTATGCCTATGAAAATTCAAGATCGAGAGAGCAAATGAAAAGTTGTTGGAATAATTATGAATACTAATGTTATGGAATACATCGAGCGCGCGTCGAATAGAATCCCATTTCGAAATGAATAATTCTTCTTTTTTCATATCATAGCTAATCTAGTAATATAGGTAAATAGGATGGTTGGAGGTGTTCGGAAATGGTAGGAGGTGGTCGGCGCTGGCAGAAGGTGATAGGGGGTGATCGAAAGTGGCCATTGATGGTCGGAGGTGGCAGGGGGAGGTAGGAGGTGTTCGAAAATGGTAGGACATTTCATAAGTTAAAGTCGACGATGATCCGGTGCATCAATTTTATCGTTACAGATTTTCGTTTGCCATCAGGCATAGAGTATTCAACAACGATAATGCAGTCCTTAAAATTCATCATTCATCTCTGTCTGGAAAGCTGATTCGCAAGGGGTGGTATTCTAGATATGTCAAAACTAAGCTAGCGGCACGTGTTTGCGTTATTAGAAAAATACCTGTACTCTACATACACTGTTTCTAATCCTTTGCTACATTTCGTTTAATCCCCATGCTTCCACAGCACGAATAGTCGGAAATGTTTTTGATTATCCATAATAAAATAACAGAAGTAACAAAGCTTAAATTTATTGTTAAAGCTTCAATGAATACATCAAACTGCGGTCGAATTCATTTATTATTTGCACATGACCTCTGTATAATTGATAAATTATTTCTAAATACATTGAAACATCTGTATTTATAATGAAATATCATGCAATGGGCTGTGTAAACTATAAACTATAATTTCTATCAATTAGCTGCTTTTATGTCAACAGGGCTTTGAGACTCAGTTAAGTTGGATCTAGATTTTTGCCATCGTATGTAGGACATTGGGTTACAAAAACAAATGCGAATTACGAAGAACTCCGTATTAGAGATAAGGATATTTTAGTTCAAGTATATCTATACACAGAAATCCGTATGTGAATATACTAAAACCTCTGTGTTTATTGTCAAAATCTAGTCTTAAACATGTGTATATATATGTATATACACATGCGTAAGTATACATATACATATATACACATACATGTACATAAATAATTGCCAAGAAATTAGAAACACTCACAACTTTACGCAAATAGAGTAAAACGTAAGGTTAATAATATACAAATTACACGAGCGCAACATAAAACGTGGCAAGGGTAATCCTAGTGCAGTGATTGTATAAACTGAAGAAATATACATTTACATATACATGATATAAATTAATAGACTAGAAAAGGGTATTAAGAGAGCTTATCTAATTCCGATCTTGTCACAATAGATCATTAACATAATCAATATACGGTTAAGGCTGTATTAGCTACATTCACTATTGGAGATAATATTTTTTATCCATTTTTTTGGTCATTTAATTTCTTGTACAACAATTTTTCAAACTTCACAGCAAAATGCCCAACGAGTTTTCGTAGTGCAAATACGAGTCCAATTACCTTACAGATGGCATTACATTGATTTTTGCCTTCTCGCGTCGAGTTATAAATACAGAGAAATCTCAATGAGAGCTCATTTCTATAAAATTTATTGTAGTGCTATATTCGTAGCTGTACCTGTTATTCTATATTATACATATACTGTCCTTAATTTTAAACACACAGCACAACAATGGCTGAAAGCACAATGGCAAGAAGAGAGGAGCAATCTACATCTTAATAAATCTTTTCTTGTTTATACGTAGCACAGCGATGTCACGTCGGAGGATATGTACTAGTGGATCACTAGGTGGGGCACAGAACTGAAACATAATTATGTTGAAAATCTTCAACATCTCTTACAGAAAGTAGGTACGTTGCCAGACCTCATATACCAACAATGAATATTCATAGAGGTACATTCATAAATACTTACAAAAGTAAGCTAATATTTTACCCGCAATTGCTTATTACTGATAACTTGATATGATAATATCCCCTTCCCGCCCCTCCCCTCCCCTCCATGCCCCCGCCCCGCCTACTCCTACTCCTACTCCAACTTCAACTCCTACCACGACGACTATTCCTATTCCTACTCCAGCTACTCCTACTCCTAATCCTACTCTAACTCCTACTATTCCTACTTCTACTCCTATTCCCACTCCGAGTCCTATTCCTACTACTACTCCTACTTCTACTCCTATTTCTACATCTTCCCATGATCCTACTCCTACTCCTGATCCCACTTCTGATCCTACTCCTACTCCCACTCCTGATCCTATTCCTGATCGTACTCCTACTCCGCCTACTGGTCCTAATCCTATTCCTACTCCTGATGCTGATCTTACTTCATCAAATATTATAAAAATGTTAAACTCACCCAGCACGAATCCTCGTCCTCCACCTCGTCCAGCTCGATCACCTCCAACCACCGTCAACCACCTCGGGTTATACCTGGAATAGTAATAAATATTCTCAGTATAGGAACACATTAAAAATATTGTGTAAGGATTAATATAATCAATTAATTAATTAATACTCTAATAAATTTTATTAGCGCATTGATAGCTACATTAATAACTGAATATGTGCTTGCGCGCAAAAAGAATTGAAATAATTTAATATAAACATGACAAGTTTGAGATATTTTAGATAAAATATAATTACAATCGCCATCAAGTATTATAAAAGTATTTTACTCACCGAGCACAAATCCTCGTTCACCTTCATCTCCTTGTCTTCCTCGTCCTCCTCCTCGTCCGCCTCCGACCACCTTCAACCACCGCCGCCCACCTCCAACAACCACCGATAACCACCACGGGTTATACCTGGAATAGTAATAAATATTTTCAGTACGAGAACACATCAAAAATATTATGTAAGGATCAATATAATTAATTAATTAATTAATTAATTAATTAATATGTAATAAATTTTATCAGCGCATTTGAAGCTACTGAATATGTGCTTGCGCGAAAAATGAATTTAAATAGTTCATTGTAAACATGACAAGTTTGAAATATTTTAGATGAAATATAATTACAATTGTTATCCAATATTATAAAAATGTTTTACTCACTGTGCACAAATCCTCGTCTACCTTGTTCTCCTCGTCTTCCTCGTCCTCCTCCTTGTCCACCTCCGACCACCTCCAACCACCTCTGACCACCTCCAACCGCCGCCAACCACTTCGGGTTATACCTGGAATAGTAATGAATATTCTCAGTATAGGAACACATCAAAAATATTGTGTACGGATGAGTATAAATAATTAATTAATTAATAATATAATAAATTTTATCAGCGCATTTATAGCTACTGAATTTGTGCTTGCGCAAAAAATGGATCGAAATAATTTATTGCAAACATGACAATTTTGAAAAATTTTAGATGAAATATATTACAATTGCCATTAAATATTATGTAAATGATAAACTCACCTAGCAAAAATCCTCGTCTTCCTCGTCCTCCTCCTCGTCCACCTCCGGCCACCTCCAACCACCGCCAACCACCTTGGGTTATACCTTGAATAGTAATAAATATTTTCAGTATAAGAACACATCAAAAATATTATGTAAGGATGAGTATAATTAATTGATTAATTAAGGATATAGTAAATTTTATTAGTACATTTATAGTTATTGAATTTGTGCTTGCGCGAAAACTGAATTGAAATAATTTATTGTAAACATGACAAGTTTGAAAAATTTCAAATACAATACAATTACAATTGCCATTAAATATTGTCAAAATCGTGAACTCACCGAGCACAAATCCTCGTCTTCTTGTCCACCTTGTTCTCCTCGTCCTTCGCGTCCTCCTCCTTGTCCACCTCGGGTCATACCTCCTTTTTCCTGGATGTCAAAATCCACCAGGTGGAGAACCAGGACAGTCAGAACTACGAAAAATTACTCCTCAAGGTCAAAAGTCACTAGGTCAAGGACGTGGACAGCCAGAACTTTGGACCGCATGTCCCTGATGTCGAGTTTCACCAGGTAGCGGACCTGGAGCATAGAAACTACGCAGCGCTTGTCCTGGAACTCGAGTTGCACGAGAAAGCGGACTCGGAGCGCAGGATCTAGGAGGTAAAGAACACGGTACTCGAAATCTGCGAAGCGCGATTCTCTTACGTCCGCTCTACTGCGCGTTTGTCTCCAGACTGAGGAATTCGGCTAGCTGATTTCAGATCGATGACGTCAAGACGAAAAAAAATTTGGGATGACGTCACTTTCTGAACATCCGAACATCCAAACTTTGGTTCGAACTTCAATACTATGTATGATATGATGTGTGATGTACGATGTATGATGTATGATGTATGATTATATGATATGTCTTTACATTCCAGACAAGAAATACGCACTTTATCTTCCTTCCCGATTACATACTCAAGCGGCTAGGCCCTTCGATGGTCAGCCGCTGACTAAAGGGTATATTCTTCAGTTAACGGGTCAGCTAATAACGCCGCCGTTCTGCGACAGTTGGATGATAAAAAATTTTGCTTGCACTTTGCAATTGTGTGTTAAAATACACTTTAGGTTTCAAGAAGCTTCGTTTTATCTCTTCCCATTAAAAAAAAAAAGAGTCGCCGACAATCACCTTTTCAGGTCTGTAAATCAGGACACTGCGTTAAACACTCTCATATACGGAGCATCCATTTCGTCTCGATCAAAATTAGCGCATCCGTGATGTATTACAGTTACTCTGAATTTTTTTCCAGACGGACACTTTTCGAAAAACAATTCTGCTTCTGTACCCAACGTAGATACTTCACTTGCGACTAGCTGAAACAGCGTTTCGATTCTGTGCTTACAAAAACTTAAGATCGAGAGAGCAAAAAAAAAATTGTTGGAATAATTATGAATATCGATGTTACGGAATACATCGAGCGCGCGTCGAATAGAATCTCATTTCGAAATGAATAATTCTTCTATTTTCATATCATAGACGTATTGTTGAAGGGAATGTAGTTTGTGTTCTGGAAAAGTACAATACTTACAGTATGCATCACGTATTCATCGTAAATGGATCATATATATTGATATCGTACGTCGACCGCATATAACTATATACTTTTCGGTCTCTGCATCATTATTATATCTGATCTATTATTATGTTTGATCTATTTATACACTCTTCTCTCGGGTACCCATACTTCAATTGAATCACTGTCTTGCCACCAATTTTGGAAGAAATTTATTTCCATTAATCTCTTTCATCGCCGACAGGTCGGTCAATACACACGGGCTAAGTACTAGCTTGGGCTTACTATTGCGAAGACTGTGTTACTCGGAAGGCGAATGCAGCCAGCATCATGGCGAAATCGGTAACTCTCTGATGTTCTGCAATAAGTTCTCAACTTTCTCGTTGGAACATCTCAGGGGGCGCAAGCGCACGACTATTTTCGGTTTTCACGCCAAAACCCATTAGAGCAACTGTCTTTATATTCTTCAGTCAACGTAGGAGGTGTTTGCAGGTGGTTTGCCGTGATCGGAGGAGATCGATGAGGACGAGGACAAGATGGAAGACGACGGGGGGGGGGGGAGGTGGTTGAGGAGGACTAAGGTGGTCGGAGATGGTTGGAGGTGTTCGGAAATGGTAGGAAGTGGTAGGAGGAGTTTGGCGGTGGTAGAAGGTGGTCGGAGGTGTAAAGGGGTGGTTGGAGGTGTTCGGAAATAGTAGGAAATAGTAGGTGGTTAGGGGTGGTAGGAGGTGGACGGAGATAGTAGGAGGTGTTGTGAGGTGATAGGAGGTGTTTGGAAGTGGTTGAAGGTGTTCGGAGGTAGTCGAGGACGACGAGGGAGTGGAGGAGGAGGAGGAGGGGGACCAGGTGGACGTGGAGGACGAAGGTGGTCGGAGGCGGTTGACGGTGGTTGGAGGTGCTCGGAGGTAGTTGAGGGTGGTTGGCGGTGGACGCGGTAACGCTCCTTCTCACGGGAATGATCGAGCTGATCGACATTTCTAAGTCGCAGTTGACAAGTAGTCTTAGGTACTTACGTTGTCCCGACTGAATCTCAAGTTTTTATACCGACACTTCTTTGGCTGCTACGAATGTCGGTGCGAGCCCGTTAGGTAGAGTCGATAGAGCAGAACCCTCCTACGCTCCCAGGCCCGCCTGGGCCCACTTGCCCGCCGAAAACTGGTCACAAGAATTCACCCAGGGGTATCTGTCTTTATGTTCTTCGGTTAACGTTTACGGGATAAGAATGTAGTAAAAACTTTGTGAAAAAGTGATACTTCGACTTTAAAGTTATGTGAAATTCCGAATTTCTGAAATATCGACATGATTATAGCTTGGACCATAGACACTTCTATGCTATTATGTCTGCAGTCGCGATTTCGTAATATTGTGAAAAAAAAAATTCCGAAAGATAGTCCAAATTCTATATTATTGACCACGAAAACCCGAATCCCAAACTCGTTAAAGATTTTGAGAAAAAAAATTCTAGAAAATGAGGTGAAAAAACAACCTCCACCTTAGAGTCCCTCCTTAAGCAACGGACCAGTTTTCGTTTCAATCTTTAAAAGCCGTATCCAGATTTTTGGATATTTTATGCATTTGTCTTAAACTTACATTTTCATCTGTTAATGTGAATATTTATAAAAAACCAACGATGATGCAATATTCCATCCTCGTAAACTGCCTGCAGGAAACAGCGAATTCACTAAACTGAAATTGAGCAATCATAAAATTCTACGTATTCACATCGCTTAAAAATATCCAGAGTTTGAGATATATTCAGAAATACCATACATCGTTAACTTGACCGTTAACCGTTAAAGAGCGGATCTATATATATACATATATTTCTCATTCCATGTACAATACACAATACAATGTTCCTGGGCGACGTGTAGCGTGTAAAAAACCTACGATTCTGGGAACAATCGACAAGCTGTGTGATTTTCTTCGCACTTGTCTCCATTTTCCTGAAACTCTAGTCTGGAAGGGAGCCACGAAGTCATGTCCCATTTCTTACTTCCGTTTCCTTTTCCACGCAGGGAATTTTGGGCAGCCCAAATAACCGGCGCAGCCTTGCAGACGAAAAGACGAACACAATCCGTGTCAAGTCCGTCTATGCGATCGACGAGGTGCTTTGGCAAGTTTTCGTCCTTAGCTTGGGCGACGAGACGTTGGATCTGGAAGATTGGATACGGATGACTTGACTTCGTCATCGAACGAAAATGGAGCATGCGGAATAGCCAAGGAACTGTGACGGGAATGTAATTTGGAATAATGTCATATTTTATGCATACTTATTTATGCTAATTTACATTTCCTTGACACTTCCTTTTCACTAATCGACAGAATTCAAACTCTGTATTGCCGTTTTCGTTTTCAAGTAAGACAGGTAAATTCAAGAACATCAAACTAATTATATGGGCGGATCCACCAACTTCCGGCCAGTTTTTTAGGTTGAAATTTTCGATTTGACTGTAACTTGGATAGCATATCATAGTGTACATTACATAATATGAAAATCAAAAAAATTTCAGGCCTTAAAATGAATCCCCTTGAAAGTAGATCCTCAGGGACTAAAAAAACACAGATTTTTTCGACCTTTCCCCATCTCAAATATGGGGCATTCCGAATGAAGCCATCAAGTTTTTGACCCGACCGTGAATTGACCGTGAATTGAATTTTAATATGATCCCATTGAAGAGAATATCAGCTTTATTCGACGAAAAACTGGGAAAATGTTACTTCCCTGTTGAATGACATCAGACCTCGGGTGATGGTTTGAAAAAAAAAAAGTTTCTGTAGTCCGAGAGATCCTTCGTCCTGGAGTCGGGATCGTTCTATAGTCTTGACTTCTAGTACCCGTTTTACGAGACTCTGTAGGCTTCGAAATACTTTTGTTAAGATCTGTTGCTATTAAAATTATTGTTGCATATTTTTGAATGCAATTTTAATCAAAATTCGTCAGTGAAAGATCGCACTTATGACACCATTGTTACGAAAGGTCACTCGTGAAGTCAAAATATCGATTAAAAGGGTCCTCGGAGTGAACTAATCGTAAGTGAAAGCACGTCAAAAAAATAAAAATAAAGGCGATGATAAAATCTGGGAAGAGGCATTATTTTCAAAAGATACTCAAGTCCGAGACCAAAGTTGATGATGCAATGTTGTAGTACATATGGTAGTGATAAGAACAGTTCACGAAACAAATGATTTAAAGATGATCTGTAGATCGAGGGTGTTCAAGGAGTATGAACACAACTTTTCAATCAGTTCGAAAGTTGGATCCTAAAGAACTGGCCAAAAGTCAGCGAATCGAGGGGTCAGCCGCTCAGAAAGTGACACAGTGATTGCAGACTACAGAGATCGCATAAAACTTTTATGATTACCGAAAGGTTTCCTGTTTTAAGTATTACAATTTGACTATACACGTATGACTATAGACAAGTTACGTGACATTACGTGATATCATTTTGCTGACGAACAACGAATACGACTCTATCTGACTGGTATGACTTTCAAATTTCGTATAATTAAGGTCAAAGTTTTAAAGATTTCATGATTACTGTAATCACAATGACTACTATACGATGGCAAATGAATACATTACTAAAAAATTATTTCTAGATTGCAGAAGTTTTCATGATTTCAGCGCGATTACAATGATTACAAATTGACTGCCATAAGGGGTGACACAATGATTGCTTGAGCGGCCGACTCCTTGTGGTGGATTCGTCCACAAGTACACAAACTATACAATGCTCACCCTTTCGTTCGTCGAATCAAGAATAAGCCGCATCGGACCTCGGATCCAATTACCATCCTCTGTCAGTGGATCTTGATCCTCTTCTAATTTCAAGTCCATTCCTCTCGATCGATCGAGTTTTGACTTCAAGTTGAAGGCAGTACTAATCTGCGAGGCCCACGTTGTATTGTTTGAACAATTATTCACCAGATGATCACGAAATGGTCAGAAAAAAAGATGTCGTCTCAAGTTTGCATCAGTTCCTGATCTTGATCTGAATTAAAATTTTGAACGCGCGTTGGAATTCCCAACTTTACATAGTTTTGACCGATTCGAATTTTCACAGGGTAGAAATTCCCGATGATTCAAATTGACGACGAATAATTTATGTAAGGCATTCACGCGGAGTGAGGCTGCATGTGTTTTTTGAACATTGAATGATTCGGAATTTTAACTATTTAGAACCTTCAGAAGGTTTACAAAACCTTTCTTTCCAAATCTACATTTCAGGTATCTTTAAGATCTACAACCTCCGGCACGTATTGACTTGTGTATTCTTTACCGGACACGAACAAAAAAAAAACCAATCAGCAAGTGCTTTAAAAGAAGAAGACTAACTGCCCGAAAATATCCAGAACGAAACGAACCATTTGAGCCAGAAAGATTGCGCTGTTAACGGCGATGGCGTTGATCTTGGTCGGATCAAGACCAAGAAGCTTGAAAAAAGCAGCCACCAGACCCTGGTTTCCAAAATATTTTTTCTTTCCAGCAAAGTTCTCGCTGGGTTGATCACTTCCATTATCACCACGATTTCGTTTCTCGTGTCCCAAGCTTGTAGCGACAAGGTCAGCTATATCCTTAGCAATGTCAATGTAGCTGCTAGCATATTCCAAACCCGATTTAATCGTATCCAAAACCCCTGAAAAGTGCCCAACGTTCTTACTTGCTCATTTTACGGTGACTCGACTGCTCGCTATGATTACACACTAGGAAAAAATTCAATTGTATAGTTACTAGAAAGTTCGAGCAAAATGTGACTATAGTTGTATTATACCGCAACTTAAATTCAATAAGACCTTCAATTTGTTGTTGCATCAACATCAGACCATCACAATAGTTACAAGAAAATATCGTACAAATAACAATAATCTAAAAGTGCAGTAGAACATATTCAATTTTTTATAGCCGTCTACCGTAAAACTCATTTTTACTCTCTACCTAGATTGACAAAATTTTCGGTAATTATTAATAATGAACGCATGTAGTTGAGTGCTGTGAAGTGTGAACCACGATTCGAAATTTCTCTCCACGTGTGGGCTCTGCAAAAAATTGTTGTCCACTCACCTGGACGTTGCACTGCTGCATAAGTGTGGGCAAAAGACAGAAGACCGAGGCCAAGGAGAAGCATCGCATTTGTCGACATCCTCGCGACAAGACAATTTGTTCGATACTGCAGTTTTCACCTCCGGGTCTTCACTGCTAACGGAATCACGAGTGACGATTACAACATCACCTCATTATCGCGCGTCGTGATTATCATGCGGTATCCACCTTTGTCCATTTTACCTGGTCTACTTCCTTCGCGAATTAACGAGCATGCGTGTCGTCTCCAGTTTCTCGTAACTTGTTTCGAGACATAGTTTAACAGTTAAACAATTCTCGCCTCTAAGTCGCGGTCTACACACCGCGGAAATTGAGTTTCACGCTGATAGTCACGTAACAATCATACTCACCGCTAACTTCTTTCTAACAGATGTGAACCTGTAGCTAATTTTACCTAATTCCCATGTACCTACACAGTGTATTCAGACCCTTCGGAACACGGACGTGAATTTATACGCAGTTTAAAAAGAATAACCTCGCCAGATGATGTGTGATTTTCTTGGTTTTTTGTTGGTGCTTATTTTATCGAAAGGACATGAAATTGTCGAATCTATCAGGGAGTGATAGTTTTTTTTTAAGTGTAACGAAAGGTTTGTCAGAAGCAAATCACTTCGAAATCACTGATCTTTGTCGCGTGGGTTGCAACCTACGTTTGAATCGCTTGGACGGGATTGCGTTTTGCTAACAATAAAATACACACTGAGAACGAATACACGGATTGTTGTACTCAGTGCCCGCCGTTTTCTTAGTCGAGCCAAGAATAAGTTATGCTTCAGATGCGTAGCCTTGCGCCCAATTCCCGTCCTCTTTCGATTTCAAGTACACACCTCGTGATCGCGCTGTTTGTAGCTTCGAGTTAACGATGCATCGGTCGTACAGGTCGGAAAGAAATTGCTGCATTACAAAAATAATGAATCCAGGGTTTGACTCGTGAAACTAAAACTGACCGAGTTTAGATTTTATTTAAGAAATCTATCCCCTCGTATATGAAAATCAAAAACAGTAAATTGGTACAAAGAACGTTCAGATGTAACATAAATATTATTATTATTTTGTTGTTTTTTTTTTTAAGATTTCCGAAACCGTTTTCTTCCGTAACTTGGATTGTTTACTTTCTATGTACGCTGTGGGCTTATTCTACAAAAGTCGCCTGAGAGGAATTTTGATTTGCGTCTATAGGTTTTTGCACGTAGATATAAATTTAGCAAAGAACGTTTCGGTGATTGTAAAGTCTAGTGGCCGAAGAAAGAATCCACTGCAAGCGATTAGTGAAAAAAAAAAATGATTCACATTCGAATAAGATGAGAAGTGATGGATTAGATTTATGTAATTAGATGGTTAACATGTTTTTAAAATTAACATCACGAAGCACTAGTGCGATCACGCTTTGATTACGGATCAATAATCTGACCGGTTCGGTCCAAATTTGAAATTTCCGAGTGACAATAGCTATTGCTTTATCAAAACTCAAGTATTCTTCGAAAATTGGCATTGCAGGTTCTGAAAAAGTGCGGTTAAATTTTTCTCAAAGCAGACCGCCTAAGTTGACATTATTACCATTGGACAATTTTTGTCCTACGCAAATACGCCGCCAGGGATTCATTTTTAACGGAGTCACAAGGGGTAATTACGTAATCACCTCATCGTCACGCGTCAGTATTCGTCTCTTTTCAGTCTACCTGGTCTACTTGTTTCGTGCTTTGCCGAGCATGCATATTCTATCTGCGACTTCGCTCGTTTCAAGTTGGAATTTAACAGTTAAGCTCCTCGCTTCAAAGTCGCGGTCTGCATACCGCTACAATTGAGTTTTACGCTGGTGCCCATCTAAGACTTCTTTATTCATTGTCTACACTATTGGATATAGATTGTAAAAATCCTAGAATTTTCCTGATCTACAACTATATTATATCATTAAAATTCAAACGTTCATCTTACCGATGTCACAGTTTAAGTCGGTTAAAGTGTGGGCAGATTTTTTCTACCGATAACAGAATTTCGAGATTTCATTGTATATTGTTTACCACAACAACAACAACACTGGGTTTTACATCCTACCTGATATCAATATTCTATTGGAACTTGATAAAAATTCGATACGATCCATGTAATCTGTACAAATCTGTTTTAGTCTCGTGCAGGAAAGCTCGTGAACTAATTACAGAAAATAAATCGAGACCGGTCGCTGATTGAACTCCGATTGCCCAAGAAGAAAAAAAAAAAAAAAAATCAGAGAAGTGATAAGCGATGTGGAATAAACTGTTTATACTAATTGGGTGCGCGGTGAGTGCCTTGGCCACGGCGGATGTTGGTTTAGAACTATTCTTTAACGAGGTTCGAAGCCTGAGTCAGCTGCCGATGGATAAATTGATCCACATGAAATCAGTGTTCACCATCGACCAGGGTTCGTTTCTCTATTATTCTTTTGGCGTAATGGGATTGGTGCAATCTTGCAGGCATATGAACAATTATACCCGTTTTCAACATTTCAACCTTCTATTCAAAGAAAGAAAGTCATCGTAATCATCCTGAAAATTAAATGTTATGTTTAATTTTCACTTATCTCACGTCATTTTTAGATAGACCTCAGAGTGTGTGGGATCAAGTTTTTTCCCGACAATTCATCAAACATAAATGAATGAATTTCGATGATCTTATTGCATATTTTTAGTGAACAGTCTGTTAACAAATCAGACCAGCGAGCAAACTGAGCTCGCACAAAACGCCAGAGTTTAATTATTTTGATCGTTCTGATTGACAAATCATTTCTCAAATTGTTGACGTCACACAAATACATAGCTTGTGCGATTCCAATGCATATAGCGGGTGTATTGTTTCAGTCGTGTTAATTATTATTGACGCAAACAACATTGCCGGGGATTTTTCAAACGGATTCTTCTCGTTTCTTAACTTTTGATTTCTGAATAAAAATTGGGTCTGCCCAACGGGTCCCAATCGTCATAAATCACTCGTTGCGTTTCAGACCAGTCGCAGGAGGACAACGTGACTCTGCAAACCGATTTTGAACGCTCCTCGTCGATTCTGCCAGTTGCGCTCCCTCTTACGAGGCCGTATTCAAAAAGTGTTCGACGTCACGACGACTACTGGCAAGACGGGTGGAGTAAAAACTCGAAAATATCCAAGTTCTTCCAGCTGGCTATCACTGCCCTGTCCTTCTTCGCGTTCGGAGGGTACCTTTTGACTCTTATCATCACTGCCATAAGGAGAAATGCCGCAGTCGCCCAGCAAGGAAACGTTATATTTCTGCAGGTACAATCAAGCTCGATTTTAATTGAGGATGGCTGGTTAAAAATTCATTCTGTTATCTGATTTTACGAAGAGATTGTGACACCGAGCACCTATTTATGGAATTATTATAATCGTCACCCTGGTGAAAATTTCTATTACTACAAATTTTGACAGAAATTGTAAAATTGTAAATATGCCTTGTTTTTCATCAATAATTGTTAATTTTCATTAAAAATTGGAGTGTTTTGTAGATTTTTTTACTGAAACAATGCAAATCGTCACGAAAATACAAGTTTTTATGAGAAACTATGGATGTTTACAATTTTGTGCGAAAACAATTTCTTGTACAAAACTGCACGAAGTGTTCCAATTTATTTAAAAATTCGCAGAAAATCCTAGAAATAATTTTAACCAGGGCAGCTATGAAAATCCCTTGAGAAATAAAAAAACAGAAAGCACCAGCCTTCTGTCGAGGGGCAAAAACCAAAAGGGCGTAACCCACTGTTTTCCCATTTTTAATTTATATCGGCTTGTTTCATTTTTACTGCATCTCCACTATCATTTTTTACAGAAGACTGTTTCCTATGAATTCCCCCAATCGCTTTTGTTTACATACAGTTTCACAACATTGTTTCGATATTGATTGTGACGAACGAACGAAGACATTGAATTGATTACCGAAAAAAGAGGATCTATTCCAATATTTTTGCAGAAAATAGTCATCAAGATAGATTGAGCTACCGTCAAGTAGAACGTAATATAATTTTTGACAATTTAAAACCAATTTGAATGGAAGCATCGATGTATCGATTCTGTTTTTAATTTCAGTATTTTGTTCCAGGGACTGCAAACTGCGGTGAAACGGCCCAAGAGATCAGCTTTTCAAGATCCGATGGAGAATGATTTCAACACCGAAAGATTGTACGAAGGGATGATTATGCTGTCGGAAGGCTACGCGCTGTATAATTGAACCATGTATTTCATTTCACGAGTGTACGTTTTATTATTACATTTTTCAATCGTCAATTACTATTAGAAACCAATATTCGTAGTCAATGTGACACGGAAACATTTAGTTCTAGGCAATCGTATTGCAGCGTTAATAAAAATTTCGTCTGAATAAATTTTTCATGATAAAAAATAGTTATACCAAATAATCTCCAACAGAATATACTGTGAAATTTTTCCGTATCATAAAGTAGATGGAATTCCTCTTGAGGATTTTAAACGAAATGTTGATTCAAAGCTTTTTGAGCTGCTGGACGTTATAAAAAGGTTTACAGAATCACATCCGGAATCGATTGGAACAAGCTACAACAGAAAATATCGTAGAATAACTTTGACGGAATCTTTATTTCCGTGTGTTAAACGCGCTGATATCTAATGAAAAATGCCCTTCAAAAATACCTTTTTATACGTCACGTTAGAAAAAATGAAATGAAATCTTCTAACAAGACGAGGCGATCATAATACCGAATACGTTTCCCCATTACTCGAATCCCATAAGTTACATCACATCGACTATGGAGATGTATACCTGGCTTGCTGGTTTACAGATATTTACCACGAATATCTATATACGTTCAACACCTGGTTTATTTCGAAGTGGGAACTCCCCGCAGTGCACGACTGGTGGTCCAACGTGTTCAGGAATTCATATTTAATTAATATAAGCACTGCTACGCTCGCACGAGCACTTTTTATGAATATTGAGTCTTTCAGTGTCGCAACTCGGTCCTTCGTATAACGATAGTTACTCACATGTTGACGAGTGGAACGGGATTCCATGCGAACCCAACCAAAGTCTGACCCTCACCGTTTTTGATTTTGTTGAAACATTTTTTCTGCCCTTCTCCCAACTCTGAAATAGTACCGCACATTTTTTCAGATTTTTTATTCAACTGGTTACTTATTTATAAATATTGAGAGTGATTTTGAAAAGGATCTCTTTTGATATTCTCACAAAATTCTGGAAAATTATATTTTCTTTTCCAAACATTGCAAGACGAGGCCCACTATGGGCTTTTTTTTAAGCAATTTCAATTTTTTTGATCGATCGAAACGTTGTTTAAATGGACTGAGAATTACTGAGAAAAATTCTTTATTTTTCTATTTTTCACTTAGAATATTTCCGGACTGGTTTCATTATGAAGTGGATAAGAAAAAGTTGAATGTGCCAAAAAAATAGACAAAAATCGTTGCATTATGGAACCGGTCTACAGATGTTCTAAGTGAAAGATAGAAGTTTTGAGAATTTTTCGCAAATTTTTAAGACGTTTAAACAATGTTTTAGCTAGTTTTAGGAGAAAAAATTGAAACTGCTGAAAAAAATGGGAAAAAGTCAGCCCATTGTGGGGCTGGTCTGGAAATGTTTCAAGCAGAAAATACAGCTTCTGAGAATTCTTTGAGAATTCTGAATGAGGTCCTTTTCAAAATTACTTTAAATATTCATAAATAATTAAGCAGTTGAATTAAAAATCCGAAAAAATCAGGGTACTGTTTCAGAGTTAGGACAATTTTAGAAATTTTTTTAAACGAAATCAGAAATGTAGAAGGTCAGAAGTTGGTCAAATACGCATAGAATTCTCTATATATACCACTGACTTATTTCAATTATTACATCGCCGTTCATCAACTTCATCAAGACTCGTTTATGAGGTGAAATACAAGTAAGCCTCGTTCTCATGAATAGAATAAAAGTAGTAATAATAATGATAACTAAATAATTTATCTTGAATATTAATTCAGATTCTAGCTAATATACGTTTGAATAGATCATAAAAATGATGCGTGTAGTTTTTCTTTCATTATATTATTCATTTCTAATTTATAAAAGGGTTATAATTGAATGTATTATTTTATTGCGACGAAACCTGTGGCGTATCGAATTTGACAAATGCATAAATACTTAATGCAAAAAAATTAAGCATGTCAGATGAAATATATTCATCGTGACTTCGAGACATGACTGCGGAGTATTTTCCACTATTTTTTGCACTTCTTAGTAAAACTTAGAATGAGATCACGGAAGCTAAACTGTAGTCGATTTGTAAAAAAAAAAAAAAAAAAAAAAAAAAGAAATGTGAAAAACAATTTATCCACAGTACCATAGTTCCGATACATGAATCGACAGCATGTTCTAGTCAAAGTGGAAATAAATCATTGTTGGCAAAACGGGCACAAAGTGTTATAGTCGGGTTTCGAGTACATCAACGGTACAAATAATGATTACGAGGCTCGAATTGTTAATCATCGAATAATAAATTTGGGAAGACAGCGATAGCGAAGAAGCGGAAGTAAAGCCGCGTTATTTTCACACCTTCTTCTTCGACGGAGCGGCCAGGCTAGGTATCGAAAATCTCAAAACCTAATAAAATCGAATAGAGGTACGAAGTTGTGTACATATTATTCGGGATAAGCGAGCGTGGGGGCGGAGGAACCCGCTTCAAACATGGCTGTCCAAATAAACATTTAACTCGGTGTATATATACCGAATGCTACGTCCCGGTATACAAAGATAACCATATGGCTTCAAGAGATATAATCATCCTCTTTCGTCGTACACACGTGCGCATACGTATCTGTATATTATACATACCGTACGTACGTACGTTTTTCCCTTAACACAGCTCGAGTCAGCCCGGTGTTTTATAGAGCAATTACGACCACGTCTCTGCTGCAGCTTACGCATCCCTAAGTTGAGACCGAATTGATATAATTAACCGTTAAACACGCGTCTTAGCCCTGTGCTTTCTGTAAGACGCCCTGCGTGGAGAGTAATTTCTGGTTGTGGTTATGCTGGTATAGTCGATGACGGTATAATTTATTCATTTTTCACCTTAACCGAAAATTATATAATCATGGGCGATGAATGAAAATGCCTTTTCGTTTTTTTTACCTTTACCTGGAATATCTGTATGAAATAAATTCATCTCAAGATCGTGCTTGGTTGAAAAAATTTTAACAACTAAACGAACAGATTTAACGTCGCATTAAACCAGAAAATGGAATACTGACAATTATAGTTACACTGAATACCGAATTCATTTGTAATCTATCGATGTTTAAATTATTATTGTAACGATTCTCATTTGATTAGAATTTACTGGCAATTAGTTTTTTTGCCATGTAAAATCTTTCGTAAAGTTATCAACACGTTCGAGTTTTTTTTTTTTTTTTACTGTTTCTATTTTACTGTTTGCATGTGAATATAATGTAATTCTACGCGTCGTGTGATATTTCCATTCAATTTCTATCCAACACTTTTTTTATATGTTCTCTTCGGTCTCGATTTTATGATCCGCGATGCCTAGTTCTTGGAAAACGCGTAACTGTGATGCTTCGAAAATATATCAACAGCACAGTCCGATAGAAAAACGTTGCAGCAAAAGATCAAAAGCGCGAATGAAGCCAATAAAATTAAATGAAATTTCAGTGATATCCTGCGTGAATACTGAAAAAGAAATGTAAAACAAACGTATATTTGAATATGAAAAATCCCAATCATTGTAATGTGTAGCGTTATAGAACTAGCATTATTCTACGATTTTTTAACACCGAAACTCATTTTGACTCATTTTGACGTTTGCAAATGAATTCTCAAAAAATGGTTCGACATCAAATTGAGCTCTGATATGCTGACCTCATCAATTGATCACAGAAATTTTTAGTAATTAGTTTTTACCATCGCAATTTTCAAATAATTCGTTCGTTTGAGGGAATATGACTGTTTTAATAGAATTCAGAACGAGCAACGTTAGTTGCGTTTCTTGAATCGTTGTTACGTAGTTTTTGTGACGGAAATCCGCTCCGATCTAACAATTTTATCTTTTTATCGGTTTCTTCTTGTTTTTTTTTTTTTTATCACCTCTTCTCAAGACACCATTATTTCGCTTTCATCTTTCAAATTCAGGAGAATATTGCAAAATGATCGTAGATATTCGTTAATTTATTGGACGTGAAAGATATCATTGTACATTGTAAATTTCGTACAAAGGCTATGGGGGGATGATTAGTGTAAAAATGCATTTTACGAATACTTACCTTAACGATATTTTATGCATAAGTAGATACTATTAAAATACTAAGATCCTAAAGGTATCCGTACGTGAAATCGCAAGTATTGGAAGTTTGAAACAATAGAAAGAATTTAATCATTGTTAATAATCAAATTTAATAATCATCATAGAACTACATTGTATCAGCTTTTGGCTGATGAAGCTTTCTTGCTATTCGGTGACGAAAAAAAAAGATCCTCAAGTCTTCTAGACGTTTTCGGTTAAGAATATGTTGCATCATTATTGATAATTAATGAACAAGAAATAACGATATAATCGTTCGTCAGCCGAAAAATAGGATTCCTTTGAAGATGTGTATCTGTTTCGGCAAAGTAGCGAAGTCATGGCAGTTCAAGTTGAAGTTCTCGATTTTGTAAAGCTTCGGTTGTCATTCTAATCTCTCGCGATATCATTAGAAATCTTTAATTATTAACCCGCTTTGTTCACTTTTGTACTTTATCGTTAATTAGTGGAACCTGCGTCGACGATCCATTATCTACATCTAATTTTCTGAACAGTACTAAACTTCGAGGCGTTTCATCGATTATACATCGTTAAAAAAAACGTAGTCTCCCGGAAATCGCGTTTCGAGTTTGAACATTGTTTTTTTTTTTTTGAGTGCAAAAATTGAGTTCAAATTTCTTACTATCGATGCTCGTATTGCATATTATAACGTTAATCGTTCAAACTATCTCTTAAAAACGAAAAAAACGAACAATTTCTCACAATTTCACAGTAGCGTAATCATTTAAATAAGTTTTAGCCGTGTTCCTGCAAATTGTGCTCTAATTTTTTTTTTTATACATAATATACAGAAATAATACACTTACATTAGAAATTGTGAAATAGAAATGTCGGAACTTTTAATTAAGTGAATTATTATAAAAAAAAATGGTTGTAAAAAAAAATTCTTACAACTTTTAACGTAAGCGAATTATTTCAGTATACTATTTATGATATAACAATATATCTAAGACTTGTTTAATAATTCAGTTTTTATGGTAAAAAAAACAAATGGTTTTTATTTTTTTCAACTACCTCGTGGTCTTTTTCTAATTGTGACTAACATTCGTTTGTTTCCAAGAGAGATTTGCAAATTATTTCTAAATATATTAAGCCCACAGACATTTATCTAATTCCACATACGTTATAATACAAATGATAAATTATTCACAAAGTTTATTTTTTAGAGATCCAAGATTCATTGGGGAAAAGATATTTTATTATCAATCTAAAAAAACTACTGTAAATCGTACCAAGTTATTAACGGTTGCTAAATTTTCGCTCTAGGTTACTGAAGTTAGAAATTTATCGGCACGCATGGAAATAAATATAATATTGAAAAAATCTCCACGACACCGCGATCGGAGTTTCAAAACATACGGCGTATATACTTCCGCCTTTGGCAATCTCTGCGATATTCCCAAAATTCCCAGAATTCTTATTTGCTAATCGGAAATTAGTACTTTGTTCAACTGGGCGGATGAGGATGTAAAAATAGTTGTGACCCATAATGGCCGTAACTGTACGATTCTCACCTTTATTGAATATGTAATATAATAAACATATATCGGAGAGTCCTTAAACGGACAGTATATTTTATCAATTGACGTGAGTGCGCGTACAGCGGATAATCACCAAAAAATTATAAATCAATAAATCTCGAGCCCGTTGCGGCCATAGCGCCGTAACGCGGACAGGGCAAATACGACTTTGAGCTGCTTCTGAGCGTTTGAGCCTTTCTGAAGTTAGAGTCGTAATTAACGGGAAGAGAGATAAACGGCCGGTGAACAAACCCGGGTATCGGATTTATTGCCGAATCCACGAGGACTCTAAATTAGTTGAAATTATACGTGGATGCAATTTTAATTTTAACGAATTACCAAACTGTGCAATCGGGTTTCGAGCTCCGCGCATACGAAGCGTTATCCAATAAACTATACATTGTAGAGACATCCGTAAATGTGTGCGGCGATACAGGACAGGTGTTTAATTTATTCTTGTACAGTTGCATGCTTGAAAACTCATTTATATCTCTTTCGGGGTTAAATAAGAGAAAACAGATTCCTGTTACTGACCCATCTCGAATATATCGTGGCGCTAGTGCCGAAGGGGCGTGTAATTTTTGTTTTTTCATTGCCAATCGTTCCGTAGACTTATTTTCGAACTAAACATAGAAAACAGATATATATGTCCTTTTGGCTTTGAACTTAGATATACGCTCTTTTCGCTTCAAATTTTTCATTTTTTTTTTTTTTTTGGAATGTTTAGCCTGAAAATAAATCTACGAAACGCTAGGCAATGAGAAAAAAAAGATTCAGCACCGCGATATTTCTACACCATATCATAAACCGAAATTTAATCGAAAATAAAACAACGTGCTGCATGGAATGGATCATTAGATCTATGTAGTTTCGATAACTGGAACATGGGAGAATGTTGCGATAGAATAAATTTGATCCGTAATAATTCATTCGCAGTCTATATACTTCCGTTGTAAATAATACTAATCGTGTCAGTAATGAATTAGGTTTCATCGGAATTAGCGATATTTGGAGCGATCGTACACTGCTAAAAATGATTGTGAATTTACTGCACATTTTCTGTACAAATTCAGTGCAGCAACGTAAATTACTATGCATTTGTTTGAAATTTACAATGAAAATTTTTGATTTTACTAAAATTTATAGGAAAAACAGAAAAAAGTAATTTGATTTCACTAAATTTTGTTGTAAATTTATTTTCTTTGTAAATTGAATACACAGTAAATGTGTGGTGAATGCACTGTTCCGTATCCGGATAAAACTTCTAACACAGTGTAAGAAGTTTCATACAGAAATTTTTAACAGTGTAAGAGTAAGCCACTCTCATAATTTATTTTAGTATACTTTTTCTCACTAAAACCAGGTATTGTCATCAATATCGTCTGACCATAATCAACAAGAATAGTGAGAACCGCCAGATTTTCTCTATTCACAGGTGGGAAATTCATTATCATTTTCCTGCCTATAACTATGAATTTCCGGTTATGGTGAAAAAAGGAAAACAGTCAAGAACTGTATGGAAAGCACAAAGAGTGATTCTTTTTTCGGTGTTGAACCGGTTCGGAAGCAGCGTGCGTAGGTTAATGGTAAATAATCCGTCGGACAATAAACCATAATATCCGAAGAACGTTTACGCGTTTGTAAGATAAAGGAGTGAAATAATCGATGGAAAGTTTGCCCGCGAAGATACACGCTATTAGCCGTACAGGAAGTTGATTTGAGAGCAGATATTTTACGAAACAATGTGCTCCCCTGATTGTTTTCGCAGCGGAATATTCGACGGCCACGGGGAGATCACTTCGGCTGGACCAATCTTCCGAAGCGCCACGCCCTCGCATCTCAGGCCAGCCAATGAACGTTCGGCTCGGTTAAGCACGATGAAGATTTTGGAAACAACGAATCTCTTCAACGACGAGCAGAGACGCTCGTCCAGCCATCTGCTGCAACAGCTATGCTCGTTTAAATTCACATAACTTCAGTCATCCTCAAGATCTCCTTGAACCCACGGCTGATTTTCCTCATTCCTTCATCCGTCGGCAAACGTTGAGAAAAATGGAAACAAGCTATCGGCGATTGCGCGAAGAGACGTAAATTATTTTTCTAAATATATGTCGATAAACCGATCGAATTAAACCGAGCACGAATTTATCGCGACAAATTTTTTAAACCGTTGTTGTGAAACTGTGTGATAACAAATGCACGACGATTATCGAACCGCGACGAGTTTCTAAAATGTATACGAAGGAGAATAACGGTAAGAGAAGGAAGGAAAGAATCTCATGATTTTGTGACCAAGTGAGCCGATTGATCTGCCATGAAAATATCAGTGGAAAAAGAATTACGCCAGACTCGACAATCCTTCGAGAGATAAAGTTTAATAACAACCTTTCTAAATGACAATAGTTAATCGCAGCTCGAAAATGGAGGACATTGATACCCGAGTATCGGTTTCCGACGACGCATCGAAACAGTTAAAGTTCGGCATGGACAGGATATTGTCGGACGAAATATCGGCGAAGAAAGAAGGTGAGTCTGATCAACGCAACCATCGAAACGGAGGCGAAACGCCGAGTCGATTAAAAATTAATCCGCCGCCTGCGTGCGCGCGTGTCGTTTAATTGACCGTGTCGTTGATGAGCTACGAGATTTCTCAATAAGTCGTTACGGCGTATGCAGCGAAGAAAACTTTCATTTTCAGAGGAACCCGTGTCAAGGCCGATACCCATCCTGTACAACTCCTCGGTGTCGTGCCCTTGTCCGGGAGGCTGCGCCAGCTGTGAAGCAGTCAGGAATTGTCCCTCGATCGGTTTTCCTCATTCGAATTTTCCGCTCCTCTCGCACCACAACTACAATATTTTCGAGAGCTACAACAACCCCTACAGAGCGCCCCTTGTGCGACCGATAGCTAGAGGTAAATATGCCAAACTCAAAAACACGTTTCTCTTACCGTTGGTCAATTTTTCGGTTTATGTCTCAATTTTGGCACTAAATCCTGGCTCGGAATAATCAAAAAAATTATTCGAACCACTATTTACACTAAGGAAAATTATTGTTTTCCACTCTTTTATCGGTACCATAATCCGAAAGATTCTGTTGCGATTGCGAAATCAGATCTACGCGGGTAGAATCGTTTCGTACGACTGTACATTTTATCTGTCAGTTATGGTAATTGATAAAAATTATCGTTTCAATATTATTTATGCTACATGAATTGGATAAAAAATAATATCGAATAATGACAAAGTATCGTACCAAAGGCAGACTTATTCAACGGTATTTGACCACCGGTGACTTTGGTGTGTTGATTTCATTGGATAGGCGGTCGAAGTCCATCCTAATAATTTCTCGTCTTGCTTTTCTTCTGAGAAGGAATTTGGCCATACTGTATGCACCGAATAATCTAGTACACTGTACGAAAGAATTTATTTGAATTTACAAAATCAAAATCGAGATTTCGTATGTATATTGAGTATGTTTTGTATATTTTAGTATGTACATTTGAGTCTGATTTTTTTTAACCTTTCATCATCTTTGATTATGTAAAAAAAGTATTGGTTTCGGTCGAAAATCATTTTTTCTAATTTCGACGAATCTTTACGTTTTCGAAACTCTAGAATCCGAAAAACAGGTTTTTAGAAAATGTCAGTCCGGATGTCGATCTGTTATTGCGTCTAACAAACTCCCGCGATGATCTAGAAAACGGATCGATGAAAAAATTTGAAATTTCCACGATTTCACAATCAATTGATGGGCATGAAAAATTGAAACGTCCTGTTTAATTTGAACTTCCGGTTCTACCGGAAGTAAATAAATTCTCAATGTTTTTAATTGAAAAACTTATAGTTTTTCTTCTTAATTTTTTTAAATAAACAATCATGTTTGTCATATGAAACTTTATCATTTGGCTGCCAAGTCCTATCAGTTTCAGATTTTTCACTTGGCTGTTTTTAAGACTCTTCCCTTTACGTTGACATGCCAAGTATTTCAAAAAAACTGTTTCTCCGGCTTGTTTTTTCTGTAATTCTGAATAATTATTTGATTGATTTTCCTATTCGCAAGGAAAGATTGTGTCCCCTTAACAAAATGTCTACAAATGGGTCTATGCAAATTGATTTAGTTAAAAACGGAAAAAACCCCATAATTCTTGCATCCAGAACGAGAGGACATTCGATCAAGAAAATCATAAAGCTAACAGTTGGAAATCAAATTATAAATTGAAGGTACTAAAATCATTGAAATGCTCTCTGAAATAAACAGTTATCAATCGAGGTAACTGAAATCAGTGAAAATCCAGTGATTTCCACTGATTTCCAATGATTTCGCAGACTTCCAGGTGGTTTCTAACGACTTCTTATATGATTTCCTGTGATTCTATCTAATCCGGAAATTAATTACCTTCACTATGAGTAACGATTAGGTACACATACTTATTCTATATTGTATAGTGATTTTGACAGTCTGTTCATTTGATTATTACGACTGTTAATTCTCTGTGAATAACTATGCATAAAAGCAAAGGCGTTGCCATCAAAATTTCTATCGGTGTATATTTTTATTTGTGAATTTCAAAATTCGTGTACGAAGTATGATTGTGAAAATTCGAAGCAATTATTTCGTCAGCAAATTGCAAATATTCTTCATACGCGAATAATGAATGCCTTTCCATAGTAGTTATTAAAAACATCTAACATCCTCATATTTTGGCTGTCACAATTTTATCACAGATTGTAACAAAGTTACGGGATAATTTTTTGTCACGATAACTTGAGAACTTCAACTTAAACAAGCGTGGTAACGATAGTGAGTAATATGTGTGCTTAAAATTAGTGACGGTATATTTCATACTAAAAATACATTCGGTAGTCGTGACTGCTAATTTATTCTTAATATTATTCTCGTTCAGAAAATCGTACAACTTTTCGATTCCTTAGTAAATTAAACTGTATTTCACACGTCTTCAATTATATTTCATAGTTACGCCTCGTGTGTGTAACTTATTTATAACTGTGTATCACAATAATCGCGTCTACTTGTCCAAATTATCACAAAATAGGTATCAGACCGTGTTAACTGTGGTAAATGTTCGACACTATTCTTTCAAAATTTATGACAAATTGTCTCATCTCGAATCAAATTACTTCATCTAGAATTGAACATTATTCATCAACCGATACGAAGCTTATCGAATGTTCATTGTTGATAATCGATATGAAACTCATTCATAAGTTCGAAGGCATAAACGACCGTTTTGATCTTTACCATGTATTCGTATTGTGTGAGTTACAGAGGAACAGACTTGGTGTTGCCGTGTAGATAATTTTTTATCAATATTCACCAACATTACGTTACATAATCGCAGTGACATAATTACGTACTTTTTCCTTATATTAAAGAAGTTTCTTAATTATATCATTACGATTACGTAGAGTAATATTGATGGATATCAATAAAAAACGATCTCTACGGCAACGCTAAGTCACAACAATACCTCACGCCTGATACCTTTGGTGATTACGTGAGCGCAAAGTAGAACCAATCAGCGTTGATTCGAATATTTTTCGTGCACCGTAAGTACGAACATCCAATGAGAGCAACAATAAATCATGAATAAATTATGCTCGGCGTAACATCGAATAAGATAAATTGCGAATTCGTCACCTGATCCGTAAAATCGAAAGAGCGATCATCAATTATCACACAGTCGGCTGATTGATCGCCTCGTCGGTCTTCCCGACTATTCTTACGATTCTGTCACTAAATCTGGTTAACCATGACTACGCGTAAATCCTTTTCGTAATACCCGATTTCTTCTTGTAAACACTAATTCGTTAACGGGAATTAATCGGCACCTACCCGAATGAAGTAAAATGGAATGATTTACAGCATTTCCCCCCGTATTCACAACGGACCCGGGTCGCGTTGTGCATCATTAACAAATGTTCACATACGGAGGAGTAGCTGCTGGTTATACTTATACCTAGTCGAACCGACCGCTGCATGGCAACTAAGGGAAAAATATTTACACTCCGGTAGTAGGTATTCTCGTGTTTCCTGTCTGTGTTTAAACGACATCCTAAGTGCCATCCCCAAGTTTACATCACACGTAAACACTCGCGGCTTTTAACCTGCTCTCTCCAGAGATATAGATCTAGTTATAAATCGGCGGGATGCACGCTTCGTCCGCTAATCCCGCGTCATCCCCTCTCATTTTAACCCTTACAGAACGTTTGTCCGTTCCGGTGGTGGACGTGTGTTTCGAAAAGTCGTAGAAAAAAAAAAAAATTGTAACCAACCAGATTCTTTTTTAAGGAACGAGTATCGTCAACGGTTCCAATACCTGAACGAAGCCATTATATCGGAAAAAGTGCAGCTTAAGTAGTAGAAAAATAATGTGCGTGTCATTTTCGTTCTCATTTCTGATTTTATAACTAAAGTATTTTAAATTAATTTTTTTATAAGTGGAAAAAAAGAACTATACATGTTTTTAGAATAGTCTTAAATGTTATGAAATAAATACACAAACTTGTCACTTATTCGTGTGAAGTTGTAAACTTGAAACAAATTGCATGTCCACTATAATTGACATGCGTATAATTTTTGATTAAATCAAATATCCGATTTGAGAGACACAGAATCGAAATATGTTGAAATTTTTCTTTCAACGCCAGATTTGATTCACTTCTTAAAGGGCTAAGCATCGTGTCTTTTATCTTGTATCGATGAAACACAACTATATTGGTACAGACTGAAAATTATTTCGTTAACAAGTCGAGGTACTTTTTTCGATGGTTTCCCAATCAGATTTTTCTCCGTAAAAGGGATAAGATTGTTGCCGCACTTTGCGATGTATTAAAAAAATTTAAAAGCACGCGCAGTTTTACACTTAATCTTCTCCACGTAATACAAAAATTAGTTCCTATGCCCACAGTCATGATGCAAGTTTTATGAAGTTTGTACAGTAACTGCAAATATATTTGACAATCCTAACCGTACAATATTCTATAAACAGTGAAAAGTAACCCACGGTTCTTCGGTGTATATTGATATGTAGGCTGCTAATTAACTCAAGTACAGTTGTACGAGTACTTCTCGTAATAATGTGAGATGGTATTTTAGTCCACGGTCAGTTGTACTATGCTTTTTTGTCTTTTCTAGTAATTTTAGGATCCGTAGGAGAATGACATGATTCTCATCCTTAATTCAATTAATAAGATGAACTAAACTTAACGAACAGTTGAATGTTACAATTACATATCATGAGATCATTAATGTTGAGACTGCGTTATAAACAGTTGTTTTCGCCGTGTATTTTTAATAACTCCGGGGCTGTTTATTCTAAACAGTGATAATGACTGGTAGTATATAAAATAAACTTCATGTACTCCAAAATACACAGTTCCGCAATGGTTTCCACAACGAATTATTATAATGAAAAATGATTAGTTATAGTGGTTTTTTTTTTTCTACTTCGCGACAACTTTGGTTGCACAATAAAAGTATTGGTTTCGGTCTAAAATCACTGTTTCTAATTTCAGCCAATCTTTACGATTTCGAAGTTGTAAAATCTGTCGGTTTGTCCAAAAAATTCCCACGATGGTCCCGGAAACAGCTGCATGAAAAAATCTCAAACTTACAGGATTTCACAACCAAATGATAGGCGTCAAAAATTGCCACGTCTCGTTTTAACCGAACTTCTGGCTCTACCGGAAATGAATCGATTTTCAATGTTTTATCGGAAAACCTGAACATTTCCCTTTTTGTTACTTTTTCTAACTAACCGATCATTTTTTTCAAAAATATTAAATGAATTTTTCATACTTTTCTTTTCCTTTTTCCACTAACGAACCTATAATTTTTCCTTTTTCATGAACAGTATCTCGAAAAAAAAACGTTCTTTCCGTCTAGTTTTATTTTCCCGAGAGGGAGAGGGAGAGAGAGGGAAAGCTAGAAGTATTAAATTAGTATTAACTGCTGCGTAAATATTAAGACTTACTGAAAAAAATGATAGTTTATCGATCGCTTAACGGTTGGACCAATTAAGATAATAACAACCACTACCGAATAAAAACTTTTTACCTCAAACGAAACGAAGTTAAGAGATGAAACAGCAAAAATATATATATATATATATATACACACATATATTCAGCGTATAATAGCCTGCAATGACAATTTTCGGCGCAACTGCAACGGAATTGAAATGGGACAATCAATTTGCCCGGTGAGACGTGAGTCTGTTCGAAACTCAGAGCGGCGATAAATAAGAAATTAGCCGCCATCTCGTAATAAAAATTCTAACCAACTGGGGCCGCCCATTAAGAAGTGCCGAAATTATTTTTAGGTTTCTCGGTGCGGGTGTTGTAGGTGGCTCGAGAAGCTCGGGCAATTTGTGCTTCGTGGGCCAGATCGTTTGGAGCGATCCCTGCGGCCGCGATGTTTAGATTCGTACATATGTTGTGTACTTTACTGGGGCACTAAATCACCGAGAAGTGCTCGAAATCTCCGGGGTGGGACGCCGAACCGGCCGAGCTCTCGTTATCGTCCGCACTGTTGTATTATAGTTAACTACTTCGCTCTCTCGCCCAGCTTCCACCGCACGATCCTCCGTGCTTCTGGTTTATACTTGTTAGAGGACGGTGATACAGGCTCTCCGGAGGAGTTACCCTGCGTTATTACCCCAGATATTGTTTATAACGCGCGCGACCACCGGGAGGGTGTACGAAAGAAAATAGAATGAAAATCGCTGTGGTTATTTTCTTTTTCCACCCTTCCGTACCCGTTGCACGAGTCTTTTCTTTCCGCCGCACGGTTTAAGATCTCGACGAGTCTTGAAAATACATCCAGTCTTTAAATATTTTCTACTTATCGTTCCCATTTTTTTTTTTTTTTTTCATTTTATGACGAACTGGGCTGAAATTGAATGTTGTTGAATCCTAATTTGTAAAAATAGTTGGTATAACTAGGAAATATTTCAGCACCGTTTGTACGTTACACTTGTTACTTGTTAGATTTAGTCAAATATGTTGCAAATGTCCCGCATCAAATTTATATTCAATCTACTCGCACACGCACACACACTTGTGTTAAGGGTTTAGTAACACACTTTATCATCCGTACAATCTAGTCAAAGAAGCGCCGGAACAACTAAAATATGAAATACTTAATTACGTGCATCTAACGCGAGTAATGAATGCAGCATCGGTTAAACTCAAACGAATTCAATTCAATTACAACGGTATTTCGCCACATTGAAAATTTAAGTTATGAAAAATTGAATTGACAATAAGTTTAGAAATCCCGTATTATTCGACTACTCTTTCAACGCCTGTGGCAAAAACTTGTTTCCAATTTTAATAAGTCGCAAGTAGTTCCTTTTTCGTGAATACGTTCTCAACGAACCACTGAAGATAAATTTCAAAGCATTCGTGAACGGTTGACTCTTGCTTAAGTCAAAATTTCGACTAAGAATTGTCTTTGAGTTACTTCTTTTAACGTAAAACTATATCCCAAATCGGTTTTTTTTTTTTTAATTTTCTTTGCACTCACTGATTTTGACTCATGAATTTCTAAAGATTTCGAAGCGTTACCGGTTGCCAACTTACGATATTTTCTTTTCAAAGATGATTCACTCTGAGGTAAAAATTATCGGGATGTAAGATGACCATTTTCACTCGTTCTACGCTAGAATAGAAAAAAAAAAACAGTGGATAACAATCTGAACTCTAACCGTCAATAATTACAGAATATTTTGAATTTAAAACCAAGAATTTCGATATTGATAATCTTTTTTTCAGTACAAGAACCAAAATTTTCATGCATTAATCAACATGGGACGAAGTTGACTTGATTTATTATTAATGTTATGGTTAGGATCTTCTAAAACCAAATCAACTGGCTATTCCATGCTGAGTTTTGAAAAATAAGAGTCAAGTTAATTTTTTTATGATTCTAGTCGTAATATTCTGCACTGAAATCGAGAAAATATTTACAAAACACATAATAGGGGTGAAATTTTTTCGAAACAAGTATTGTTTTTCTTCATTTTGTTCTTCTACTCGAACTTGGATAGTCTGTATAGACAATAATCAGTTTCATTTCAGGAGGTCATAATTAAAAAGATGATAATAAATCAAGAAAAATTTATCACATGTTAGTTCAAAGGTGAATTATTGTTTTTTTTTTTTTTTTTTTTTCTTTGTAAGTTGTTTTTTTATTTCCAATTCCAGAAATGGAACGTCTAAATTGAAAATGGCACATTTTGTTCGTCTCCAATTTCATGTTGATATTCGGAAACATACCGTCGCTATTCACGGTGGGAATTCGAATTCATACTTTTCACAAGCATTGAGAGAAAATTAACGTTTCGTGTCCTGGCTGTTTTTTACTCAGAGCTCATTCGTCCCCAACTTTGACAACTCATTAATCAAAACCAATAAGTGCAAAAAAAAAGTATGTTCCAGGATATACTTTTACGTGAAAAAAATTTTTTACGTGAAATTCCCAAGTCGCAATTTGGAGCGCATTTAATTTCAGCGAGCATTGCTCATGTATTTGGAGTATTTCACTCGTTACCACGGTTCGCTTATCGTTTTGTGATATCACTCAACTCTGATGGACTTCAGACTACAATAAGCTCAAGATTAATGTATTCCAATAAGTCTTCCGAAAATCTCCAAAATTTTTTGACTACAGATATTAAGAAGTATCGACAACTAGGACGTACTACGAGTATCGAATCTGTATCACTTGAGCAATGCACCGTCTTCCGGTTTCAGTGCCCGTGGCACCGTCGGCAGTCGTATCGAGTAATCCGGAGAGCAGCTCTCGTCGTAAGAGATCGTGGTCGAGGGCAGTCTTCAGCTCGTTACAGCGAAAGGGACTTGAGCGAAGATTTTCACTCCAGAAGTACATCACAAAACCGGACAGAAGACAGTTAGCTGCAACTTTGGGTCTGACAGATGCTCAGGTAGGCAATGCGTGCTTTTGGCGAGCTTCGCAGACATTTAAAGAGTTATTACCAATTACCGGTCATTTTTTAATAGGCGTACACTCGTTCAACTATTGGTGTTGAAAGTTCGAAATTCTACTTTTTATTATCGGTCATACTTTTCGAGTATTAAGACTTGAGCGACTGGACTCGCAAAGCTGACTGTGGATTTAAAAAATTGTCAAATTTTTCGTACATGACAGTAAATATCCTAATTGAAATTGCGTAAGTCTAAGAAATGTGATGTTTTGTTACCAGGTGAAAGTTTGGTTTCAAAATCGCCGCATGAAATGGCGTCACACGAAAGAAGGAGAATTAGCGACCCCCGTTGGGCCGGATTCTACCCAACAAGAACCGCAGCGGAACCTCGGCAGTGATTCTGCGATGTTGAAAAATTTCTCAGATGTTAAACGGAGTAAGTCGGAACTAGAGGAAGAGGACGTGGAAATTGAAGTTGACGTTTAGAAACGCTGCGTACAAATATCATTTTGAGAAGACAGTTTGAAGGAATACGAAAATCGACGACTGCTCGTTGTATACGAACAATTCTATTCTTTCCTTAATTCGGTCTTGTTTTTTCTCTATTTGTTAATTCGTAGTATATAAAGTTGAGAAGCGTGTAATATATGTAAATAAATCACTTTGTAAGTTCATCGGAAAGTACATTAAATACACAAATTTGTAAGTTTAAGTTTCTCTTCTAAAACGTTTGCCACGCAACTTAGTTTCAAATATGTTTTCACACACATTTACATCCTATCTATAGCCAATTCTTAGAAAATTGTGACAGCGTATTACTTGCAATATCTTGCATATGTCGAAACACCGTCGAAAAAACAATCTATCTTTTCACATTGTAATCACCGACCAAGAGTCTTGCCTACGATAACATAGTTACAAGGCTTCTGAGAATTTCATTGGGATTATAATTCAATCTTGATAATTGGCAAATTTTAAACAGGCAGCGTGAGTGAAGGGAAAATTGAAATGAAACAGGTTATCGCTTCTTAAATCAAATTATGTTGGTTTACATTTCACGGGTAATTTCGCAGAATCGTGAATAATTGGCCGTAAGCCTATCCGCGAAGAGGCTGTACACGATTTGCGAACCCAGAGTCAACCCATGTCTCAGCTTTGGTCCGGCTGCGCACGGAGCTGGTCGTATTTCAATACAACAATAACCGATTGCCAATAACTAGTTCCATAATGATTCGTTTCTGTAACCGAAGGTGGGCAGCCTTTGTCTGTATACTTGCGGTCTCGGTAAGTCTTCGATTACAGATGTGACAAGCGAATCGCGTGGTTTTATACGTAGATAATGTTACTATGCAGACCTGAATTTGAATAAAAAATTATCTACGCAACTACTATAAATCGATGGCTACGTACCTAATAATTAAAAAAGTAAATTGAGCTTCGCGAAATGTAAGTCTTCGTAAACGGCACTTCTTTTCGTTACGCTTTATTGCGAAGTCAAATCTCAATAAGTGATTCTTGATGTGGTATCAAGTTCCTGGTTTTCGGATAATTAACGCGTATTCATTGCAGAGGAAATATTTCGCGGCAGGATGAGGAAAGTTCACTATCTTATTTCACCTTCCTTTGAGCGACGCCAATCTATCTGTGACGAAACATGCTCCACACATTGTATATTCATTTAATCGAGCCGATGTGTTGTAACGCTAAATTCTGTTACCCTCCGAGGAGGATTTACCGTTGAGACTTTGGCGCGATTCTCCACTTATTCTGAACACTAAACTATAACAAAATCAATTACGTTGGACGGCAGACGCGTTAGCGTCGAATTTCAAACAATCATACGAATCAAAAAAAAAAAAAAACCCATTCGAGACAGTACGGAAAATAACTAGAGAACCCGTTGAACGGCTGACTAGGCTCAGGTACTCACACGAACTGGTAGAGTGGCGGTATTCAAGGCAGCTAACGATAATTAAAGAATTAAAGAAAATAATGAAATAAAGAATAAACTCGAGTCAGGGAAAATGAACAGGTCAATCAGTCATACATTGTCGAGTAGGTTAGAGGTTCAAGACAGGCAAATTAAAAGGGCATCGATAGCGGTAGTTAATAAAACAGGCGGTAGTTGTTGACAGAAATTTCGATAGAATAGAATTAAACGGTAGCTTTGAAACGAGAGACGATAGTTAACAGCGAAAAATGAGCGTAGGTCGGAAGAAGCGATATAATCCAAGAATTTACTTTGAACTACACGTCACTGGGCGACGTGACCTTACCCAAGTTGCGAATGACGCTACGCGAATTATTATTCTGTTAATTAAAAACGAGAGTGAGAACTTTATTGCAATCGATGGAAACCAAAAATGACGATAGCTCGGGAGATAACGACGGAAGAATAAGACAAATTTACCATAAATTCTAACCAGTATGAAAGATTGACATTCATTAATAATTCACAAAAATCGGTAGCGTAGACGATAGACTAGAGTTAACGGTTAAGTACGAAAGATAATTTACAGGAGAGTTACTCATAAACGATAGAATCAATAGTTTACAATATTTAGGGATTCGAAGAATTGTACAAAGAAATCTTAAAACATAACTTTCAAGAGAATACAAAGTTATGAGAGAGTGAGAAATCCGGAGAGTTCGCAAAATAAAGAAATACACTAAACAACCCTCGATACAATAGTATCAAGAATAATACGCAGAACTTAAATTAACAAGGAAATACGATACGGTGGAAAGATACAGAGAAAAGAATAACAAGCAAGAATAATATAAGATTGCAAGTAGCAATAGAAAAAGGTGCGGCAGTATTTAGCGGCTAATTCTACGCTCGGTTAGACTCCAACGAACTCGATATACGATACAATAGGCAGGATATAAATGAAATGTAATAAGCAATACCAGAAACAAAATATAATAAGCACTACTGTCACAGAAAATTAAGAAACGGAAGATAGAGCCAATGGGGCTCGAGATACGATAGAAACTCATGAATAATCAGAAAAATTCATAAATACGAATGAATTAATTATTCGGCAGTTGCGAGGTCGCTCAGACACGAAATTAATTAATTACTGAAATCATGCAGTCACACGGCGACTTACCGCAACTCTAAGCCGCGGACCATGATTCACACAAAATCGGCATCACACGATGCAACCAAGGAAAGATAGATACAATAAGAAGGAAAATAGAAATTATGAGCAAAGGCGGAAGCCTTACCTTAATCGGTGACTTCGGGCACACAACACTGAATTTATTTTAAAAGAAGGTAATTTAAAGGAACGAACGAGGCTAACGGCAGTACAACGATAGAGGGTGGTAAATAAACGGTAGATAGAGTAACGGTAGAGCGATAAGGGAAAAGGAAGGATCGGTAGTTCGAAACGAGAGTATCGGGAGAATCGCATCTGTCTCCTAGCGAGTCAAGCGTAGAATAACAGACCGAGGTCGGATTTCGGCTCGCCGATCTCGCCGCTGTCGTGAGGGTGATTCTTCTTCCCTTTGATTGGTTGTTTGACCCCCACCATAATTAGGCCATCCCCCTGTGGCGAATATCGGTTACGGCTTGGTCACGCGTTGTCGAAGATTATCGCTAGATGCTGCGTAATGCGCTGCTCGCGATTTTCCTCATTGACACCAACTCGTGCGATTTATCAGCTGCTTCAGTTTACTGTCCAGGTTGTCTATCATTGGGGACATCCTTTGACAGAGGCATACGCAGAGTGACTCTCGGTCAAGGTTACCGATTGGAAAGTAACGCCTCATTGTTCGCTTGGACCAGCTTCTTGGTCGTGTAGGCAGTGGCCGGCTGCCCACGATGTGGAATGCAACTGCAAGCCGTGGACATTAATGACTCGCATGATTATAGTCCTTACTGATAGGAAGGCTTTATCAAGCCGGACGTAGTGATTTGGGGCCGGTAAGTCGGAAGATGGCAGACTACGGTCTGTCATGTATGCCATCCTCACGGCATCCGAGAAAGCGGGAGGCTGGTTTCTCCTTGAGAAGTGGTGCCCTCGGCTGTCGGAAGACTTTACATCCCTGTTCACCGGCAGTCGAGGGGATACGAGAGGTTCGGATGGATGTTACCCCAGGTGTTTAGAAGTACACCAAGGTAGCCAGTGCAGTCTTATGGGACCGTCGGTAGGCCAAGTTATCAGTAGTCGTCGTCCGAGTACTTTTTCAGCGTGCGCCGGAGCGCGAAATACAGAATTTACAAACAAAGAATTAGTTAAAGGCAGTTATTGCCTATTTTGTATCGAGTTCGATCGGAGTACCGCGCCAGGGGCGCGTTTCTTAGAGATTCCCTTCAGTTGTGTGCCCTTGTGACGGGCGGCTCTAAAACGCTGCGTTACAGTGTATTGAAGACTTGTCCCAACAGCGCGATAAATTGATTTTAATATTATTATTATTGTTGTTGTTGTTGTTGTTGTTGTTGTTGTTGTTATAACGAAAGTTTAACCGTATTGTAGATTGGAGTATTGCACGGCATGTCACACGTTGAATTTTACGAATATTACTCCCAATTTTTGGATGACATCGATAGACTGTGTGAACTGAGTGTTGACTACATCTCGTATGTCATTACGCGGCTGCTGAGCAGTAAAAAAACTGATAAATTGCAGATGGTGAGTTGGATTTACTAAGGCAAACAGCTTAACTCAATAAAAATGCAAATAATAATTTGTGCACTTACTTCTGTGGTAGATGTATAAATTTATAACGCTTTGTTTCAATTAAGCAGTTCAATTATAACGCGGTACGTCAATGCAAGTCAGGTCTTGAACGATTCGTTACCTAATTGTTGCTGCTGATAATCTATCGAAGAGTTGTAATGAAAATTGAAATAACCAAGCGAAGCTTGTGCGATAACTGCTTTTCGTTTCCTGGCATTATCAATTACACTGTGCCGAATCGCAGCTGTATTAATTTACATCATAACTGTATAATAGGTAAATCTCACTCGTGTGCTTTTAGAACCATTGATACCATTATTACAAGTACATTTCGAACAATATCCATACCGAGAAATCATATGAATAAACACAATAATTTTTTCCATGAATCTTTTTTCGATGTTATAGGTTAACGAGCATTACAACCTGATGGTTCAGAGAGCTCGGCCCTTGTTCACGCTTTTCGACGAAGACATACGGAGGCTTATCATATTCACAGACAACTTGGAGAGCATAGAAATGGTCAAGAAGTTCCTTTACTCTTACTTCAGACAGAGTGCAATCAACTTGATCGATCACTTGAAACGGGTCTACAACTTGTGACAATGCCTGTAGCTTAATAGATTTCTACCGTGTTGAAATTGATGAGTCTTCTTAGACGTGCAAGTTAAGATTTCACATTTGAATACGGCAGCTTGTTATTTTTGATTGGATTGCCAGGTGATGTTCGTTCAACTTCTGTACGGCTACGATGGTAAGCCAGATAGCTCAGCTGCTCACAAATGTATTACTAAGTGAAATGTAGATAGAGAGAAACCTTCCTACGATTTGTCAGTTAGAATCGCAACGTCGTTTCCTTCTTACAGGTGGCACTACAAATTTTTCTGTAAATCAATAAATCGTTGTGGAAAAACATACTCATTGTCAGTAACTTAGTAATGGCGCAGCGTGAAATTATTGCAAGTCGATCACCATGCGAAATTATCCTGTACACATGTGTAAGCTATTTTGTTATATCATTGGAGGTTACATGAATAAAACCGATAATTCAGTACAATACCGATAGCAGAAATTGTTCAGGGAACTAATCATTTGAACGTTGTTCAATCTTTCACCAAAGATTCTGAGTAGACGATTAACTGCAGGGACTTTGCTCACTTGTGAATAGGAATTCGATTTGTATCCACTAAATTCAGTCTGTAGAGAATTCCTGCAATACTTGCACGGTTCGTGGTGAATTACAACGTTCGATTCTTTTTTTCCAAGCTGCCAGTAGCAACGAGCTTGTTGTTTACGTCTAGATTTATCAGCTTCTGGTGTGTCAAATTTAAGAAGAAGAAAAACGAAAGTAAACGTTATTACTGACTGACTGGACATTTCGACTTTTAAACTTTGATCACATTGCAACCAGCTTTCGGTTAGAGATCCCGAGAAAAGTGAGTGAATAAAAAACTTTCCGTATAGATCGGTATCTATTTCACTGAGTCGATTCTGTAGAATCCAATGATGTATGACACGTCTGATGTATATAGATACATTGTAATTTTTCTCTTTTTCTTCGTTTAAATTACGTGTTTTTGATACTGCAACACAACGCCGCGACTTCAGTATGCAGCGTATGTTCATTCGCTGCGGTATCGTCAATCTAAACACAAACTCGTTCGTCGCCTGGAAAACGGTTCGTCGTCTTTTTGCTGAAAAGACGCGACCACTGACAGCGATCGAGAGACAGGAACGTTTTCGAGATGCATCCAATGAACTGATCTGTAAGTTTTTCATTCCATCTATGCGAGTTTTTATTCACTTTTCTTCCGCATTCACGTAACTCGACGTATTGCCTTTAGTTGTATGCCTGTGCAGTTGATCAGAAATTGCAGTAAATGTGTTTATTTTCAACAGCCAGTATAGCTCAGCCGCAAACAGCCGGTGGTTTGGCTTCGGAAATTTCACCAACTTCTGCCACGATACCTCTGACGGATGCCACGGTGTCGCAGCAAGCAAGTAACGTCTTTGAAATACCAGATGTGAGCGTATTGTCGGAAGTAACAAGAGATAAAACTCCCTTGCCTTTCGAAGACATACCGGGCCCGGTGGCTTTGAAGGTCTTTGAAAAATATTGGAAATACGTACCTCTGCTTGGTACGCAACTAATTTGCAGCCTGCTCATCAACAGATTAACTCTGGGTATGGTTTATTCAAAAATTCGAACTAAACGGTATTCAAAATTCGAATATACATTCATCTTTCGAACTCACTTTGCTCCGCGTGCAGCGGTTCAATAAACTTGGATGTGTCTACTGTGTACATGTTTATTCGAAATTTGAAGGTTTTTCGAGTTTTGAATAAATTGTCTCATTACTGTTTCTCCGCAAACCTGTAATAGTCACACGAGAGGCATCATCATTCACTCAAACTCTAGATTGAAGTCCTTGTAACAGTTGCCGTGCGTTAAAGAATTTTCACAATGATAGGTCAGCTGAAGTGGAACCGAAACGTGATGCCGTTGAAGTACTTGTTTAACCGGTACGGACCCATAGTTCGCATCCATGGACCCATTTCTGGTGACATAGTCATGATCCACAGGTGGGCAACGGCGATTTATTCTCGGTACTATGTATCTATGAACCGAAAAAAAATGTTCTGACACGTTTATGACCATTCACGCTAGGCCAGAACACATTGCTGAAGTTTACAAACAAGAAGGTGAGGCGCCAGTCCGAAGTGGTATCGACGTTCTGCAGCATTATCGGCTACACTACAGAAAATCCAGGCTACCGGGGCCGTTTACAATGTCAGTCGAGCAGGCATTCAGATGAGCACGTCCTAACCGACTAGAAAGATAACTCAACTGCATTACTTGAGATACGTTCAAATTAAGAATAACAATTCTGATCACTGAATCGTAGGCAAGGAACGGAGTGGACGGAGCTTCGAGCAAATCTGGACAAACCGTTCGCCCAGCAGCTGACCCGGTATTTTGGAAAACTCGAAATGACGTGCGACGAGCTCGTGCAGAGGATACGGAAAATCCGGAACAGGCAGGACGAGGTACACCGCTAATTGCATTTACATTTTGTGTCGGTAGTATTGCGAAAGTTGGAGGAAAAAACTGTGTTCTTATACCATGTGAAAAGGTGCCGGGCGACTTCGATCAGGACCTTTCCCGTTGGGGCATGGAGTCCTTTTCGATCCTGTTGCTAAATCGACGTTTGGGCTTCCTCGAGCCATCGGGATTAAATGCAGCGTCCGAACCGGCGAGAATAATCGAAGCTCTTACCAGTGCGCATCTATATCTCAGTCGCTGTGAGAGTGGTTTCCAAGTTTGGCGGTTCTTCGAGACGCCGTATATCAGGAAACTGTTCGCAGCCTGTGACGTTATTGATGGGTAGGTATGAATCGGAGTTTCCGTAATTTTGAAACTCTCGTCACCGCGGTCAGTAATCATTTTCTCACATTCTTCTTCGATGCTACATTATCAGAGTGATCGGGAAGTACATTCGACAAGCTCAGAACAAATTACGCAATCGATCAGCCTCCACCTACCAGGAGAAAAATTCAACCGCGGACAATGTCGAGGACAACGGTTCTCCAATCCTAGATAAGCTGATCTTGGATCAAGAGATGCAGCCTGACGATATATCAACTCTGATAATGGACATGATCATTTTAGGTGTTCAGGCGGTGAGTTAAGTCATTCTAATCACAAAGTTACTTTTACTCGGCTCCGTCGCTTATTATCTTTATCAAAAACTGCACCGCTACTTCGGTGGTACTAAAATTCTGCCACGCAATTTGGAATATAGATTCAAAATGTTTGTGAAAGTATACGAAAAACTAGGTTACGATCATTTCATATTTAAGTAGGTATCCCTAGTCGCGGTGATAGTTTAATAGTGATAGTAAGTACGCAATGTACTTTTAGACAACGAATAGCGAGGCTTTCCTCCTGTACTACTTGGCAAGGAATCCAAGAATTCAACGCCAACTGTACGAAGAGATTGGTGCTTTGATGCCGAGCAGAGGGTCGGAGCTGACCCAATATTCCTTGAAGAAAATGCCGTACCTACGTGCCTGCATAAAAGAATGTCTCAGGTGAATTTCCCGCGGTATCGACAACTGTCAGGAGCTATTATCTGTATACATGAAACGCATTTTTATCTCATTCGACAGACTCAGACCAGCATTCCCATACGTGACACGAGTTCTCCCGAAGTCTATAACTCTGCACGGATACGTGGTTCCGAAAGACGTGAGTATTCGCTTAGCAATGATCGAGGCGCTACGTACGACAAGCGATATTATGAACCAAATTTTCTGCAGACGTACGTCATAATGGCTAATCAGATATCGTCACACCGGGAGGAAAATTTTGAAGATCCGGAAAAGTTCAAGCCAGAAAGGTGGCTGTCGAATAACACGGAGCGTGGCGAACACCAAGCGTTCAGCTCTCTACCTTTCGGTTACGGGGTTCGATCTTGCTTGGGAAAACAGATGGCCGAGACAGAGATGATGCTGCTGACAGCAAAGGTTGGTCCTCGTTTCCAAATTAATACAAATACCAGGGTAGATTTACCTCGCCAGCTTGGAATTGACGAAAAGAGCGACCTTCTGTAACCTTGTACACAGCTGATCCGCGAGTTCAGAATCGAGTACGACTACGCTGACATCGGCAGTAACTACATGGTGGTCAACGTCCCCAACAAACCGCTGCGTTTCCGTTTCGTGGACAGAGACTAGCAGCATTCACCTGGGCGTCGGAGCCCGCAGATGTATTGAGTGAAGAGACGTTGTGAGGGTGAGCAGCGAACAACGTCACGTGAAGCTGAACTATCCATTTCCGATGTGTCGGTACTGGAACCATTTTTTGCAATCGAACTGATTTTTCGGAATGAGTGTTGTTGCAGCATGCTTTTATACAAAGCCGTTTCACTTGTTATTGGAATAAAAACTGTGTTTGCCCTTTGTGCTCAGATTTTCATTAAAACATGTTTTTTCACCGCCCGGACGATGGTCAATTAGAATATATCACTGAGAGTAATGTGGTTCGATGATCTTATCTGGAGACATTTCATGACTTTCTCATGCCTTCTTGGAAACATTGAAATCGTGTGGATCAGAAAGAGTGACACAAATAAGTCTAAATTACATTTCTAATGATATGGTTCGGTTGAATGAACTAACTTCAATAGTTGATCAAATTGGTCGTAGTACTCCGTGATAATAGTAAAAAACGCAATAGTCAAAAATTTTCTCTGTTATTTACACGGGCGCCGACTGAAGATATGTAAAGACTCACAGCTCTGGGTTATTTTGCGTAACACTGCCGAGTCTGGCCGGGTTTAGGGGTATTAGTAGTGTCACGTATTATCAACCAAGCAATTGACCACGCCGGTGAAATAAGTTCTGCTTTACCAATATCTGTCGCATGTAAAATGTTGGTGAAATATTGGTGATTGGGTTTTAATTGAGAAAAATTACACAAGTGCTTGAATAAGTATAAAAATGAATGTTGAAAATGTGTCTATCGTGAGGTTTGTTGCAAATTAACTGGAATAAAGAGAAAAAAGTTTTGCGAATTCATTTACAAAATTTTTATAAGTTGTTAACACTGTCTTTCAATAATACACCTTTTTGGAAATGTGACGAGAAATAGCTAGAAAAAAATGTATTTTACCTTCTATATAATATTGACGTACTCATCAACCATATTTTTCCTCTAAACTGTTGAAATGTTATACATTGATTATTGCAATTCATAGTTTTTCATAGTGCTAAAACCAATGGGAAAAAATCTTTTTTTCACAGGGCAAATTTTAGGATATTCAGAATTACATAAATGACGATAATGGATTTAATGTTGCTTGTTTGGTAATACGTGAAACTGCCGATACCCCCAAACTCGGCCAGACACGGCACTGTAACGAAAAATAACCCAGGGCTCTGAGTCTCTATATGTCTTCGAACGGCCGATGCAATAGAAGGAACAAATCGATATTTTTATGGATACCACACATTCGTCATTTAGTTGAATTGGAAGAACATTTATTTGAACGAAATTGATGTACATTCTTAGACTAAAACAAAACGATTGATTGGAATGTTCCTTCAATTCGGCAATCGAGATAATTTTTTTGAACCGATCAACTCGATCACACAAAAAGCAGCACTTATTTTTAGCAATGCATCGTTTGTTCGAATGATGAAAATGTACTGATCTATAACCTGTTGCGTTTTTCGTTTCGAAATTGGGGTTAGTTGACAAATACATTCATTTTCTCATGTCAACCAAACATGATAGATGCAATACTTTATTCACTCACAGCAAGTACACTCCAGTTATCAAACATTGGTAGTCTTTATTTAACCGCAAACATTAGATATAAATAAAATATTTATATCGAACAGGTATTTTGGTCATTAAAGGTTTTTCATGCGTTTATTCGTTCAATGATCTTGAATTATGACTTGATCCAACAAATATGATGAATTAATCAAATATTTGTTGGATCGAAAAGTAAGATATTCACATAAACAAAATGATTGTTGAATCATCTACGTAATACGGGTCCTTGAACTACATGTTTTACCGTTTCAACATCCTTGTACTTGACTCAACTTGTTATTCAATTCAGATAATTATTTTTCATTTAATTCCTGTAACTGAAAATATTGTCGTATTTACCTGATATTCTCTTAGCCACCCATAACCGCCCGATTTAGTTAACTGAAACGATTTTCGTTTGATTCAACAAATTTTCTCTATCAATACAGTTATCGAAAAATCGCAATTAAGCGGTGTTGGGTCCAGTTACCTTTAATCATGACTGAAGTTTAGTTTTTCATGCTATCTAAATATGAATCATTAAAATTTCCATCAAGTGGATTTTGCTGCTTCGCGTATATTGGTGAGGCGATTGAGAAAATGATACCACACATCGACGAGTCCCCGGAATGCCGGAAATCTGAGGATGGCATTTTCAGCAACAGAACTTCACTAAATGTAAATAAGATTGATGAAAACCCAATTAGGATTAGGAAAAGTGTCGTTTAACCGCTTTGTTTGATTAGATCGTACTGTGGTGCCTCAACAATTTCCTCATTTCCATAAGGCATGCCTCTGATTGATGGTTTTATATTTTGTCGAAACTCGGTACAGCTTCAAAATGATGAAATATTAGAATTGGCACTCTGAAAAAAGGACATAGTAGTTTTAAGCGTATCGATACTCGCATTAAATTTTACTTCTCGGTAATATACGATCATGAATCCTTCAAGTTCCATTCGTTTCGAAGCTGGTAACAAATTATACACCCGTCACAGTTTCTTTCAATCATCGAAATGATCGTGAGCATTACCGCTGTATACGATTTCCGTTCACCCACCATGAGGCATTGCTATTCAAAGTACCAAAGTCCTAGTATTTGAAATATCAATGAGTTAGAAGAAATTGCGATGATCCGTGGTAGAAAAATGTCCACAATCTGAAATTTTTCAAACGACGTTCTTCCAATGCGATGCATGATAAAGGAATCATTTTATCACTCTACAAATGCAACTTACCTCACTTTCACCAATTAGACGAAAAGGGCAAAATCGAAGACAATTCAGTTTCTGAATATCCTGCATTAGGTTCTTACGGCAGCTTATATACTTCAGCTCAGCGTATCATTACTAACAATCAGCATGACTAACAAATTTCTCAGGTAGCCGAGATGGTGGCGTTGGAAGCAATAAATGTACAGTCTTAAACGGTATCTGATTTCATTCATTCAGATTATTACATATTCCAGGTAAAATTGACCCTTCGTACAAACTGCTTGACTCCCACAAAGCATATCGAGCAGAGCGTTTAACTAATCAGAATTGATTTTATCAGGAAGGTAAAACAATCAGCCGTAAGTAATTTTATACTCTATAGAGAGAGCAATTCATACGAGCGATATGTTCGTGTACACCTTATCGTTAACCACAGGTCATTGAACGTCTCAAAACGGTTAAAAGACTTCCGCGATAACGTATTAGGCGAGAAACTATGAATATTTTGAAACATTACAAAATTTGAAAGAATGTAATGAAATATTTACGCGACATTGTACAGTGAATATCTCGCTTGAAGAGTATCGGGTAAATGTTATTTTCAATGATTTAAAACGTCTTACCAACTTTTGCTGCAAAATACTTTGGAATCATTTCAAATATAATAAGTTCGATTATCTTTTCGTTTACGTATAAAATGTAGAACGAACGTGTTACTAAGATTAGAAGCTACACGACTGTCTTAAAAGACGGTTCATATATATTGGAGGTTTTTTTCAATCAATTGATTTGGTTTGAATTAATAATTGGGAAAAGGACTAAAATCATAACGAGAGGGCAAAGTTGTTTCACGTCGCGTTGGTTTGGGGATGATTTTCCTTTATTTAGTAACTGCACAATTTCATTTAGTAAACATCCATGATCAAGACTTCCTACTGGTTTGCTATTATCTATCGTCACTCACAGAATAGCGTAATATCGAATGATATACGGGATTTTGATCTGAGTGAACTATCGATCAACGTTCTACCGGTGAACGTTTTCCCGTCGGGCCTTGCCTAAGTAACAGCGATAACTCGCAGGGTTGTGGGATAGGAGAAACTAGCCGACATCGTCTGTGAAAATGAATTTGAAATAAACATTATGTGTACTTCAAATATTCTAACTCAAAGATTACAGAATCGGAGGCGAGGATCAATTCGAAAGAACTTACGGATCCGTAGAGTTCAAGTGACAAGATGGTAAGCAAGCCATCAATCGGTATGACCGCCGGGGATTTAGCTCGGAGCATGACAATTAACAAGTCTTGAAGCATACCGGACGGTTTTCCTACCCAGGCACAGCCGTAGGCTGCGTATCCGATTTTCTCGGTCTGTAAGTGAAAACAACGGGTGAGGTGCACGGAATAAAATGAGACTCAAAAATAGTTTATCCATGATAACTTCAAAGATAATCGGTTGTTCACGATTTTCTGAATAATTTTATTGTTATATCGATTACCTTGTCGATTAGATTGTCTGCTGGCCAGGTGAATAAGAAGAGTTCCAAAGCGGAAACCAACTCGAAGAAAACATACTTCGCCAGTATGTGCACGGAGAGAAAAATCTGAGAAAAATTACCCTGCTGTTACTATAATCGTGATGTAAAAGACACCTAATGCAGTTTCAATTGATGCATGTTACAAAAATTATGGGTTTTTATGAAAAAAATTACTACCTTGCTTGGAAACTATGTATTTCGGCAGCAAAAAATTTAAAATGTGACGGCGCATTTTTCTAATGCAGCACCGTAAAAATGTGGACCTTCTAATTTTTCATCGGCTCCCACAAAAAATATACTACGCATTTAAAAAAATAAAAAATATCTCTCACAATCATTGAATTTAAAATGTAATAGCGAATTTTTCAAATGCAGCACATTAAAAGTTCGAGTTTTCAAATTTTTGTGGCGTGCACATGCATGGAAAAAGCATCGATGTAACGCCTTTAAACTCCGCTAGGCAGCGCTGACACATGCATATTGTTATGCAAGGGGCCTATAACGGATACATGACGCAAACGAACGAGATTACAATCTTTATTTTTCATCCATATAAAACGAATTGCCTAATTTCATAGTTCGCGTTTTTCTTATGGTTGTCGCTGCAGACTTCTACCAAGAATCGTGACGACTGTTTCTCCATTTCTCATTTCTATACAGGATATACGAAGACATTTTGAGACACCCACCGTCACAGAAAATGTAAGTTGATGAGTTTTATCATATACTATGTTCCTGAATTATTGAACAATTCCATTTTATTGAAAAAGTATACACTTGTAAGAATACTTCATCGTTTTACATATTAAAAGGGCTGCAAAGATTTCGATGAAAATTATGGATTTAAGTTTTTTTTCTATATTTTTCAAGTGAAACTTGACATACAGGATGAATATTGTTTGCGTTGACCAGAGAAAATTAATCATTCGCGGAGAAAAATAATAATGCACGGAGGAAATTTTTCTCTGGTCAATGCAAACAATATTTATCCTGTAAGTCAAAGAATAATTTTGACACCTTCTTATAATTTTTCTAACGCTGGCAGTTCTCATCACGTTTATTGGAAAGCACGGTAATATTTTCCAGAAATCCCTGTAAAAATTCAAAGTTTTTTCTCTCCGTGTAGACCTACACGGAATCTACAATATTTCGTAGTACATAAGAAACGAACATTAGAATTATCTATATTTGGTTTATTCACTGAACGCAATATGAGTAATCAGGTACAGTCTCAAACTTACACGGATAAGTACGAAGCCTCCTGTGATAACGGCGAAAACTGCAATAGTAGTGACTTCCAGAGCCATATAACGCGTCGCGAGTTTCAGTTTATCCACGTATCTGAAGACAGAGGAAAATGGTTTACGAACTGGATTCATAGCCTCCTCACGATCGCACCGATCGTTAGCTGAGAGTAATGGAATAGCGAAGAGCTCAGTTTGTAACATGACGTCACCAAAGACGCAAAGTTTCTTAGTGTTTAGTAGTGTTTCTTTGAGTAATTATTGTCTAATCCCTGTGCTTACAAATAGCAATGACTCAACCCCTGTGCATAATCGGAAAATTGACATAAATTTAAGATTGTTCAGTTCCTTAACATGACCAATACCCCAGTAAACATGAGCCGGTTAAAATGTGGTTGAAGAAACGTTAAGGTCGTATAATTATGGTATAGGTAGAAAATATTACCGTGTTCGATATACGGTAATTTTTCAGTAAAATATTAATCGTTGTCTCTCCACAAATATTATACGATTTTCATTACACGTACATTTAAACAACGGTTTCTAGACTAATAATCAACGTTTTGTTTACTAGTTCAATTGCTAATTTAAATTCGTTAAAAACCGGTATATTTGTATATATTAAAATACAAATTTTCTACGTTTCATCGTCAACGTTTTGTTGTGGTAAGCGAGATTCGTAGTATAAACGTGTGGTAAAACCGTTTATATTTCTAGTCTTATGAACAGTTAATATACATGTTTTATTCCTTCACCGGTAACACAAGTTTAACGTTTCATTCACTGCGTTTCTACAACATTTAAACAACGGTTTCTAGACTAATAATCAACGTTTTGTTTACTAGCTCAATTGTCAATTTAAATTCGTTAAAAATCGGTATATTTGTAGGTATTAAAATACAAAATTTCTGCGTTCCATCATCAACGTTTTATTGTGGTAAGCGAGATCCGTAGTATAAACGTGTGGTAAAATCCATTATATTTCTAGTCTCATGAACAGCTAATATACATATTTTATTCCTTCACCAGTAACACAAGTTTAACGTTTCGTATAGTTACCATACCTTGCCAATATGTTCTCATTAATTGTTTAATAATTAAGTCAATACACTTTTGATCTACTGATCACATGTAATACGTGAAAATTACGTCGTACATAGACTTGTCATATCGATACACAGAATTATATACCTACTCGGGCCGAAACGTAAACAAGATTTGTTTCGTACCTTTCTGACCTTCATATCCAAGAATACTACCCTTTTCAACATAGTGAGGGCAGGAATCAACTTTTACATCATTTACTTACATATTGCGATGTTTGAATTCGGAACTATAATCATTATATTCAAGTTTTTCTCATGTTAGCAGTGACTAAAATTCAACGTTTTGTTATCCTCCTCAGCACGTTTTTCTGATTACCTTAAATTTTGTAAACAACTGGTCATTCGATTTCCAATCTTTTTTTTCATTCGATAAACTAGTAAGTATCATCAAAAATATGAAAAAATTCAGGTGACATAACACTAGAAGTGATAATTTTATTCTACGTAATATTGTAAAGTAGAACAATATGTTACCTCCATTTTTTCAAATTCTTTTCCTTGTGTTATTGTTAATTCCCCAACATAGGAAAAAAAGTTGAAAAATCGATGAACAGATTTTTTTACAAAGGTCACCAAGAAATTACGTAGTTGAGCATATAAGTGCATCCCTTCGCGGCGTCTTTATTAATTGTAAAACATACGTTTTCCTATACCATAATGTATATATTGGAATAACCCATGCTAGGAAAGCGAGTGGCCGTAGATGAAGCTCGTGTACCATGGATGTTACATATACGTATAATGAGCGCATGTGTCAAACGACAAGCGGTCGCGAAGAATCGAGAATGTCCTAGCGTGAAATACTCGCGCCTTTTCTTCTGCCTCTGATTGGCTCGCTAGGTCAGCGTGTTGTAACTCGTACGGTTCCTGCACGCTGAGAGCCGATGACGACGCGCCAGAATGCCCCCCCACCACCGTTCGCGAAGGCTCTCAGCTCACGCGATCAGTGAATCAGTCTAATTTGACCAACTTCCGAGGTCAGTGCACGTCCGTGTTTATGTGAGCCTTCGATATAACTGATCTATGCAATGTAGGTATTTTTAAAAGACTGTGTATATATTACATCCCAGTCAAGTTTCACGGATTAGCAGTGATATCAGGAAAGTTAATACTCCAACTGCGGTCCAATATTGGTTAAAACTTGCGTACTGCGTACCTAGAAGACGCCCTCTATAGCATCTGTGTTCTGTGTTGAAATAATGTGCCAATACTTTTTATTATTTTACTTTGTCAGGATTGTGATTTTTTACCTAGTCCCGAGATGAAAGTTAACAATTTTCCTCGTTAGGGTATAATCATTGTATGATTATTTTGTTTCATGTTTTATTTGTTATCAAACCTCTTGTATCGGATATAAGTTTTTGTTTGTTCATGTTTACTTAATTTTACCATTTGCTATACTTCTATACTCTTGTGAGTACATCTGTACAATTGAGGTATGCGTATATGTAAAAGACTGTATGTTTATTTATACATCCCAGTCAACATTCACACAGTTACATCGTTGGCATAATAAAATGTCCGCATCAACGATACAGACAAACTGGTATATATGTATAAAAAACTACTGTTATGTTTCAGATACATTGTTAAAGCGGATATTTCGATACGTGTGCAATGTAACTATTGTCATTGTTGCCTTGGATGAAAGTACCTTATAATAAATATATATCATGTTTCGCAAAGGTGTGTGCTTTATCTCATTTAGTTGTCCTGTATTTCTCATAAGAATACATAGGTGTGGATGTAAAATAATTAATATCATTTAATTGGTGCAAGTTACCATTACTGAAATAGCTAAGAATGTGAGCGTTGCTGTATCATCTAACCCCTGAGATAAGTCCATATTGACCATACAAGAAGCTTTTAACAGCTTGTGCATTAATATAGTACATGAAAAATTATACCGAAAACATATTCTCAAGTTGGTTGTTACACGTTTATCGGAACCGCGTGATATTCGATTAAGTGTATTCAATTAAACGTATAATAATTGTTTACGGATATCGTTTTTACGTTAAATCAACACACATTAAGTACGTGTATTATTATAAAAAAAATTTTCCAATGAACACGCTTATTAAACGTGTTTGAACCACGAAAAATGGTGGCTATAACAGGTATATATTAAACGTCTACGTTAACATTTAAATTGCGTTCTTTCATACTTGTTTCATTACGTTTCCGAAAACCGTAATTTCGACGTTTACTTCAACCGTGGAATATCCGGATCATAATCACTAACAGAAAACGTTGATGAGCGCAGTCGAAAAAACCTATATCAGGGCGGACATTTTTCACGAGAAAAAACGTATGTGCTGAACGATTATTCAACTATATACAACGTTATTTTTCGACGAATTTCTTACGATTTATTTACCAGCAATGTTTATTGGGACGTTGGAAAGAATGATTCTGCAGGCTAGGCGTGAATTGAGTAATTGATCATTATGACCTTATGAAAGGAATTATCGTAATGATAACGGACATCGTTAAAACATTGATTTTGAGTGGTTTCAAATAGGGGTCGTCCATTAATTGTGTGACAGGCAAAGAGAGAGGGAAGGGGTCCACAAAGTGAGAAAAGATGATGCGTGGTGGAGGGGGTGTCATAAGATTCGTAACACCACGTGTAATCTAAAACATTATGACAACTGAATATGGCTACGGGTGAAATGATCCTCGGACATATGCAATATAATTATGTACGTTATTTTGAAGTTTGAAATTGTTTGTATTCGCATTTCCGCGGCACCCGTGGCTTTATTCAAAACATTCGCGCATCGTCTTTTCGGCTAGGCTTAATATTTACACACCGAAAGACCGATAACGTCTTGATTCGACGCTAACTTTCGCTCCTTGATAGTCGTTTTATTTTAGTTCTACTATTTATTTGTCATTAAAAATAAGCAAATTACACAACACTCCATTTGATAAACAATGAAGACGATGCTCTATGGTCGGACGAAGATATTGACACTTCCAATTTTCTTATCGCCATTCAAAACGATAACGAAGTGGATGCTATGTTAATAGTGAATTAGATTAAATTTTTTTCAACCAAAAACAATATAAGAATATACATTTTTTGTCTATCAATTTTCATTACCCAGATATTGTCCAAGTACGTACAAATTGTGAATTTATTTTCAAAAGTAAGAAATGAACAATAATATTAGGAATGCTCATTGCGAATATCAAATATGCCCTTGTACACAATTTAAACAATTGTGTACTCTCAAGAGGTATACGAAAATGAATCTCACTTTATCAGATATAGATGCTTTCGGATGCAGCGTTGAACGTCACTCGGAGTAGTTGCCCATTGAAATTCTAATCCCAGCATTTCAAATCTGGCACCGGCATACCACAGTAGAATTGCGAACATAAAGTCGAGTATTGCCATGCATCCAACCTGGGCTATGATCACACTGTGCGAAGCGTACAGAATCATCCAAAGCCATGTTGGCTCTAGTGAAAATGGATAATCTGCGGCTCCTGGTAGAGGCTGTGAAATTAACAGTGGTCCAAGGATGTAGGCGATTGGACCGAGCATGCAGGAAACCATTACGGTCGTATTAGTCCGGTCAATTTAGACATTTCGAAACACAATAATTCCGACAGAGCTGAATTTTGGTAGAGACCTTGGGTTTACCATTATAAAGAAAAAGAAAAAAGTCCCCATCGATACCGTGTGTGCTAAAAAAGTTATTAAAGGTCAAAGGTCAAAATTTTCGGGTTTTTCGATTTTTCTCGTTAACGGTTAATTTTATCAAAAAAATAGTTCAGACCAAAATTGTAGATCGTAAAATTACCCACAAAAATGGTCTCTGTACTCTTTTTCCTAAGAATCATCATTTCTGAGATATCGCGATTCTAAAAGTCGAACGAGTTACATTCTATATAATATGCACGCATATTGTATGTGTCACGGATATACATAATATATGTATAGTATATATACTGACATACATAGTATATATACGGATATACATAGTATATATATACATAGTATATATTAGACTGCCTCAAAAAAAAAAAAAAACAATTTTTTTTTTCGACCTCCAGCTTCATGAAATCATAGTTTATAACATAAATATTTGATCTTGCTTGATCAGTATTTTTATGTCTAAATTGACCGGACTATATGAGAACGCAGACATTTGTCCACGTACTGCTGAATTAATTCCAGTTCCTTGTCGTTTGCTTTATCCAGAAATTCCTGCATCTCGGCGATCAGGTACTAATCAATGGTTCCCAGATTTAATACACACGACATTTTTCAATTTTAAAACGAATTACTCATAACTATTTCGATTCGTTTCCTGAATAACAAAGGTCGTATTCAAACAAGTTATTTCCATGATAACTAGACGGTAACTGAATTCACGCGTTCTATTATAAGTGAATCACAAAAGCTACCGAAATCAGAAACTATGTTCAAATATGAAAGTGATTTTAAAAAAACTCGATTGGTTATTGAAGTATCAATGCATTCGAAGGATAGCCAATTTGGCATTATAAATTTCATCAAAATACGGCAAATATTAGATTCCCAACCTCGCGAATTGTTTGCCGAAAGTGTTTGCTGGATAGTTATGAGTTTTTGTTGACTAAAGGTTGGTTCTAACAAAATTTTACCCTTGGATAATGAGAGAGTTGTGTTGAAGTTAATTCAAAGCATGAATTGAAGATTTTTTTTCACAGATACAAATTTTATTCTTGCAAATATCGTGTAAAACCGATTCTCTTTTCACAAAGTTGACACCAAGTTAATCCTTGAATAGAATCGTACAGTTTACAGTTCTGAATATCAGCCCCGACGACAAGGATCAACCGCCTTTAAACTCAGGGAACCCGCCGATGGCATCATTAACACTGCATTCGTTAATCATTTTATTTAGAAACTATACACTGTATCCACATACCTGCAGACCTGGAGCTTCTATTTTGCAGATCAACATTTTGAAAATCGTAGAGTACAAGGCACCAATCTCTGACAAAGCTCTAATCATGACGTCGGGGTCGCCACTGTGGCTATAAACGTTGTAAAACCAGCCGTAAGAATTGCTTATGGCGTGGAGGATTGAAAACCACCAGCGAAAGTTATGCAACGCGACATTCAAGCGGGAGACTCCTCGCGGCAACGGCCAGGAAGCAATAGGAGCTATTGGATATCTGGTAACATTGATGGCAGTCCGGAGCGTGACGCGTTGCTTCATAGAGACCTTTTTTACGCGACTTGTTTCTAGATAATTCGCGATGCTGACCAGTCAGTGATCAGCTGAGGGCAATTATTCTCAGATGAGCTCGCAAAACGAGTCAGAAACCTGGAGCGCACCACCAATTTCTCTGAACGCTTCGAGGTTCGAGAAGGAATTACAGTCTTGGCTTTCGTGCTAGGTGCAATCGATGTACAGTATCTTTCATATTTGAAAGCTATTCATTCAGCCCAAGAATAGCCTGGGAATTACTTGCTTCCGATTGGCCGATTCCAGGGTGCGAAAGGGAGGTTCCCGCATCTTAATTCAAATGGACTCCTACGACGAATACGGTAGTCTCTGCCAAGTTTTTCACTCGTTTCAAAACTTGCCGGTCTGACGTCTGCAGAAAATTATATCTCAACCACTCACCTATTATTACTGCGTACTTATATCGGTTCAGAAACCCTTTTTTAACATGGCATTAACTTGTTTCACACGTACACGGAGGCATACGTTCCTTCTCTCTTGAACCGACGTCACCTTACGTACACAGGCACAGTTAGAATGGTTCACATAAACTTTAACCATTTGTACGTCGACCCTCGGCTATATGAGCGGTTTTTCAAACTACAGGATCAAAAAATCGGCAAAAAAAAAAGAAAGAATGAAAATTCAACTAGTATTGCGAATGGCATGGAACTCAAATCTATCCAAATTCTCTGGTTTGTAACCGTTCATGTAGATTCTAACTAAATTCTTCATTTAACGGATTACATTTTCGTCATTTGGTCGACGAAAAATATTGCAAGTCTGACAAATAAAAGCTTACTGAACGAAACCAGAACTTCTCGATATAAGTGAAAACGTTTATTCGCAAATCTAGGCATTATTGCATGTTAACAGCGGGCTTCCCGACCAGGACTACTTTGCACAGCTGAACAAGCAAACTGACAGTGGCACCATCGACGCAGATATTACACTACTTCCAAAATGCGTGGTGAACCGAGCCAAGCAATTCTACTGGCAGAGTTAGCATCTTCATGAACTTTTCAATCGTCATTACCAAAAGTATGTACGTGTTCGTGATGTGATGAATCGAGCACTTCAATCACTACGGTGTTATTATTCGCACATGAGAGATGACCTGGAATTTTCGCTGAACCTACAGCATTTCAAGATATTTTTATCAAGAAATGGTATTTTTGATGAAAATTGCACTTTTTCACTCGTATTATCGCCCAAATCTGCGCCCTCCCCCGCCGCTCCTTACCCTCTTCTATGAAACGCGAATCAAGCATCATTTACCATTCTTGAACTGAGAATTTTCCTGTTCGAGTAAACGTCAAACAGATAAGACTGATCGCGCACGAAAGCCGTTCTTTAAACCCACTATAAACTCTTTCCCTCTAATACTCCTTGAATGAACGTCCCTATGTTTTAAGCATCGCAACTGTAGAATATAATCCATGACGCATCATATCTTGAAATCAATATCGTAAAATGTCGAACGAAACGTCAAATCGTACACCCTCAGAGTGTGAACATGAGAAAACCATTCGTTCTTGATCTACGTATTTTTGTTTGTATTACTGTGTATCGAATTATTACCTGAAGCCTTTCACAAATTCTTCTTCATGTTATTCGTCACACAAAATGTAAAAAAAAAAAAAAACCACTTGATGCCACCTTATTCAATATATTTAAATCTGTATCGTTGTGGATCATTGGTACATTATACAATAAATTATGTGCGAGATTAGACTATGACCAATATTACTGATCTATTTTCATAAAAATATTTTGAACTGCTATATTACCAATATTTTAGAGATTCAACTACCCATGTATTACCCGCATCAGCAGAATGCTCCCTCTGTTCGTACACTGCAACTAGCCAGTCCCTTGCATCCTTCCCGCCATATATTCACACTCTCAGGTCATCAGGTCATCATCGTTCGGCCAACATCTAAATTCACGTCTCTTCCCTTTCTCCTCCTCTACATCTTCTCGTTGTACTCTCCATATGTTTTAAAACAAATCAATTGTATTGTACCTGTACTCAAACATTCAACTGCTCCACACAAGTTCTTCTCAATTCGTTTTATCCTTCGTACGTGCGCGTAGGCGACATGTTGCGAACACAAAATACGCCGTAATAACATCATGGTAACCATCATTCATCCCATAACAATTTCAACGAAATACGCGCAAAAATTCTAAAAAACTCGTTATCAACCAATTCAGAAAACAACATAATTTTCCCCCTTCACAACTTTTCTCCCAAATGCGCAGTTCTCGATTTATGGAAGATGAGATCTAAAAGATCCACACTTAAAGGGCAACTGGAAAATATCTGAAAAGATTAGAAAATGTATATTTGGTGGAGTAGAAGTAGGAAACAAATCGACGACCAATTCGGTAGGGATCGAATCTTGTTCACGATCATTTGAACTACCTCATATATTACTTGCTATCTCGTATATGTATATCTAACGTCGAAATTAGTTAATTCGGAAAGCAAAATACATTATCAATTTTACCATTCGGTGCTGTAGATATTATGAAATGAGTTTCTATCTTACAGGGTTATTAGATACGATTCTAAGACAATATTCAATATCTCTAAAATGGATGATAGACATTTCTGAATTGCCTTTGGCGGTTTAAGTAATGCATAGATCATGCAGTTTATGATTTCCAGTGCTGAGGTTCAAATAACCTGACCATAGGGTATTTTGTGCAAAGAAATTTTTTTACCGCATTTTTATTTTAATTGAGAAAGAAAACTGGATAAATTTGATACTGAAAATATGTGGGAGAAATATATTTCAATGATTTGTTGGTCCTCTGAGCGTCTGTTTGTGCATTCTCCATTTCTCTTTCACTGTTTATCTAATCGGTTGACTTCTCGGAACGTCTTTCTGATTGTGAGTACCAATTTAATTGGTCCGACGAAGTTTCAGTTATTTGAAATGATTTCTGGAACAATATATCAATGTGATAACGAATCTGTGAATTGTAAATAAACTAAAATATGTGTGCTATAGTTCTACGTTATTATTATAATGCCTCAATCAAGACTAATATCATAATCGAGTGTAAGACAAAAAAAAAACAATTCCGAACGAAGTAAAGCAAGAAAGTACATTATAGTGATAACGAACAGGTGCGGAAAATGACCATGCACAAAAACATAAGGTGCTTGATCCATTACACATACCTTTGATATAGCTCGGATCAAATTGGTATTGTGTAATGGTGCACATATCCATCTATGGCCTGCGTCTATTGGACGCACGTTCATCTGTTACGCATCCCATAAACCACAGACTTTCTGCTTTCCACATGCTGAAACCTCCTATGTATTTGAGAAATGACACCTGCAAGAAATGCAATGCATTCAATTCAAAAGTTGAGGCCACGTTGTAACCTTATACTATAATTTTTCATGACAAAGTTTTATTATGAATAGCATTATGCAAGTGCAAAGATTAGTGCGATTATTTTCTAGGTATTTGTATTTCTTTTCCGAATGTTTATTTGAGAGTTGCCAAAAGAGCAAACGTTTCTGCCTTTCTTTCAATTTCAGTTTCAATTTTTTATTCATTCTCATCCAAACTATTTACGAGGCTGAAGTTAGTAGCATTGACGTAACGAAACATCAGAAAAAAGTTCATTATTCTGCAATTCTCGAATGACTTTCAAAAAGTTAACTTTTCAAAATATCAAAATGTTTTGTTTATTATGGTTTACTAAATTTCGTACAATCCTAAATGTGCCAAGTAACGATGTTTCCTAAACATGCATCTTTACGGTAACGTTACTAACTTCAACCCAGCGCCGGCTTTCCAACGCACGTAAAAACAGCAGTTTACGTCAGTTGAATACGATATTTTAATCCAATCGCTTTCCAACATAATTGCTGAATTTGCAATCGCAAATTATGATAGCCAGAAATTACGGAGGCTTCTTTTTACATTATAATTTACATCTCCAAGTTGTCATCTGTTTTGTACATACTGTTTGTTATTCTGACTTTGTTCTTTCTTGTTTCGCCAACAGTGTTGGGTGGAAAGAATTTTCGGATCGACGATCTTATGCTGGGAAATTCATTATTTGACATTCGTAAATAAATTCCTCGCCTGATCAGTGACATCCTTGTGCGCCAGCTACGAATAACACCAAACTGCGCCCGCTGAAACGGCTGCTGCCATTGTGAAAACACGTGGCGTCATCACCTTCGAACCTACTGGGTGTCCCATTTTAATCTTACATCTAAATTATCTCGAAAAATATTGCTCTGATCAAATTTCGTTTGAAACAAAAGTTTTAGAGTTCAAAGGGGGACGTTCAAAAAAAATTTTGTTGAAGGTCCCAAATTTACAATAGCGACGCTACGATGGCTGACATGGTTTTTTTTAAGGGAAACCTAACTTTTTTTTATGACAAAACAATGCATTGCATTGAAACTAACAACTTTTGTAAGAAACATTTTTCGATTCAGATTGTGGTTTTCATGTTGGAACTCCATTTTTGACTATTTAGCGCTTGGGTTGTTTGGGTTTGTTTGGGTTTTGTACGGTACCTTCCGGACAGCGCTAAATAGTCAAAAATGGAGTTCCAACATGAAAACCACAATCTGAATCGAAAAATGTTTGTTACAAAAGTTGTTAGTTTCAATGCAATGCATTGTTTTGTCATAAAAAAAAGTTAGGTTTCCCTTAAAAAAAACCATGTCAGCCATCGTAGCGTCGCTATTGTAAATTTGGGACCTTCAACAAAATTTTTTTTGAACGTCCCCTTTTGAACTCTAAAACTTTTGTTTCAAACAAAATTTGATCAGAGCAATATTTTTCGAGATAATTTAGATGTAAGATTAAAATGGGACACCCAGTATAAAGCAATATCATTTGCGAGAGCGGATGATGAAGGATGTGAATTAAATTTTCGTGAGTTGGTGAATGCGTCAATTGGAATGTGGAATATCATGAATGCGTTGGAAGACATTTTGCACGGTGAAGAATTTTTTTGCACGGAGACAATGTGTGTTCTTGCGCAGCCATCTCTAATAATAAATCGCGTCCCACGCCGAATGAAAGCCAACTTTGATTTTTAACTAATTAGTTCATTAGCATTCAAGTTCATTTAGCGCACATTTTAAAGTGTGGAAATCTCGCGCAGCTAATAGAGATTATGTGGGCAATGAAATTTTTTTCACGGTACGCAGATTTCCAATAATTAATGTAGCAATTGACAATGCTTTGGGAAAGTGATCGGTGAATGGCGACTGTGACAAATCGTCATGAGAACAGAACCCCAATTGGGTACTTAAAGAGCAAAAGTTTTACAGCTCGTGCTCTATTTCGAATAAGTTGACTCCCCCACCTTACAAACGAATATATTGCCACGGTACGATCTCCGTTACCAATAGAGTTCAATTATCTCGCGCATACGCGAGCGTTTGCTCAGCCTGCTATTGATTTTCACCATTTCTCATCGTTGTGCGGTAAGAATTGGAGAACAACTATTTCAAAATAAAAGGGAAGCTTCCCATTTCTGTTTTCCTTGCGTTTGTCACGCCGTCTCCTCACTGCTTTTCATTGATAGTAGAGGATTCTGACGCACGTAGTTGTAGTTGAATAATTTATATTTTCATCGGCTTACGTTGTACTAATTTTATAAGATTACCGTCACCAAATCTGTCTCAAGTGTGTAGGCATTAGGCGTATTCTCAATTTCTACGATTCTTCATAAACACAGATACTGTATGAAAAATAGAACAAATTCAATAAATTACTAGTCTGTGTCCCGATAGCACTATTATGCTAATGAATATCTCAATATACTCAGCAGTAAGATAATCGCGCTGCATTCACGTGAGAATTGTAACGCGTGAGGCTTTCCATTTTCATATCATGTTGAAAAGTAGAAACTTAAATGGCACGATCGACAGCGAGCAAATCTAAATTTAAACACATCGCGATAAGTGTCAGGGCTCAACTCAACATAATACACATTTCTTACTTCGTGTCATACATTATACTTTGTGAAACTTACAGGTGTCGGTGTTCAATATCCTTCCGCACAATGCACACGTGTGTAAATGTGGGCGAAGTTAGGGAAAGATAGTCTTAGATTCATGTCAGTTATAATGGTGGTACTGCGATATTTCACGAGCATTCCAAGATATCATTTTATTCATTTTCGTAAATCTTCCTCTCCAGTCCCGACATTTTTTCTTGGTGAAGACTGTAGCACGATAAGCATAGGTGTGCTGCCTTAGAGCGGATTTGGTAGATATCTTTACATCATGTAACAGAGAGTGTGACAAGTATACATAATATTAAACGTAAATAGCATATCGGAGTGTCCTCCAATGTAGGTGAAGAAATTTTTACTTTGCTGCCTTTCAAATCGTCCAAATAGATAAGTCAAAACCCGTGCCATAGTGCAGGTCTGTATCTCAATTACCAGTGTTGCCTGTAATCATTGTTGTCAATCGTTTTTTTTCTCATTCAAATAAAATAGATTTTAGGAATTTCAGCAAGATAGTAAGACATTATCGTATTTATGTCTTCTGTTTTTGTCTTGTAGCATTTGGTCTAACATAACCGGAACAGGAATATCTGAAAATACTACATTTTCGCTATGTCGTACGGACAACTTCACTCAACTTTTAAAAAACATGTCATAATATGCTCGTGTTTTTCCAATCATGAATCTCTCAGATTGGTTTCAAAAAAATTCATATTGCGTCTCATTATCTGAGTCTGTCACTGAAAAATGACAATTGTATTGACGGAGTACGCAGAAAGAAACGGAAAAGTGAACATATATATTCTTTTCACCTTTCCTGTCAATGAAATCAGTTCTCAATGTTTCGTTTAAGTTTACGGCCCTTGCTACGTATGATAATTCTTTCTCAAAAATCGGTTAGTCCAGTTCGCAAAATACATTATTTTCGGTATTGCGATTTTTATTTGGTACTTTGCAACAAAACTTTTGTTCAAGTATGAATTGAAAGAACACAGCCTTCGTGATAATGGTACTGTACAGTAAATATATTGACGAAATCCGCTCCAAGGCAGTACATCCATGCTTAACCCACTAAGGCCTCTGAGAATCGATTATAAGCTTGCAAAATGAGCGTTGATGTGCACCATTGAACATAATTTTCAGACATGGTCAACTCTTTAGCGATGGGACAGATTGAGCAACGAAAACAAGGAGGACTTACAAGTTGGCAAAAGTTACAATGCACAATAAACTCAATGATTCGTAGTTTAAATTTAATGCATTTGTATCCTTGTCATCCTGTTTAAATCGAGATTGGAAGTTTTTGACAGATAATCTCACAATCAGCAGACACCAAAGTCATCTTGAAAGATTTCCGCTAAATAGCAATTGAGGAGAAAGTGAACGCTAGTATACCAACTCGAACCTATACTGCAGATCATACATTATAATTCGAACTCGTTGTAACTGTGACCACATAACTCTGACCCGCTCTGGATTAGGTCAAGAATCCACTTGGTGCCGGCGGTAGATAATCTACCATTAAAAGTATGCACAATATAGGCGTGGTAATGAATGAAAACGTATTTGTCACGCCGATGAAATTGGGCTAAGGCGATCGAAATTCTTCCCTTTGTCTGCGAGTGATGATCGATTTGTTAGTACCGAAACTATCATTAACTTATCCGGCATCGTCGTAAGTATTAATTAAGGGGGTATTCTAGTGTAGAGGCATGAATTTGAGGTGTTTTTTGAAGTGCTATAAACAAAAAACAAAAAATATTTTTACCATCCATTTTTTTATCAGGCGTTTATTATTATTTCACGATTACAAAAAAAAAAAAAACAAGTCAAAAAATACAAAATTGAAAGTGCTATGAGTTGTTGAAGTGGGGGGTACAAAAAAAAATGGCGCGCCAATGTTGTCACGATTGCAAGCATTTTCAAAATCAGAAAAAAAAAAAAAAAGATTATTAATCTACATAAATGCAGCTATCGTACTAACTAAAAAAGAGTCGAAAAAAAATTTTTTTTTGCCAAATTACGGCTGTCCGAAAAAATAATACGTTTTTTTTGACTTTTTTGGACGTTTCTGAATTTTTTAAAAATAGTATAAATTATTATTTCGTTATAATAATAGTTCATGCGATAGAGACATGTATTGAGAAGATTCTCCCCAATTTCAAGTAAATCGGTTCAATAGAACTTGAGAAATCATGTCAACCGTTTTGAAAAATGTAGTTTTGAGAAAAACGCGTTTAAAGTTTCGAGTAAAATTCGTTCCAGCCGAGCCAGTATTGAAGACGTGTCACTAAAATAGCTATATCTCTGAAAATAATTGAAATTTTGACTTGTCCTTTTAAGGACACATTCTTGAAAGGTTAAGCTTTGAAAATATAAAAAAAAAAAAATCGATTTTTTCAAATTACTACACTAGAATACCCCCTTAACGTTCTGAACCTTTCCTTATGTATATTGTTATCCGTTTAACGTATTTGTCACTGCCATACTTCCAATTGTTCGCAATGAGCATTAAGAATTATTAGAAAACGAAAGTTACTTAAGACTCAATATTTTATTCCAAGCTATGCGCGAGTCTTTCAACGAAATACTATAATAGAATCGAATGTAGTGCAACGTAACGAAACGAGTTACACTTTATACTCTCTGCTACTGTAGCTCACGAGAAATTTACGAAAAACGGCCGAATATTTCCGAGCTGTTCCGAATTCAGCCGAAGGACCAGATCGCCCTTACATCGAGGTCGCGCGTTCTGTATCGTTGTGGTTGCGCGTAGTTGGTGATAGTTGTGTGAATCCTATCTTCCGAACGGATACGGACAGTGGCAATTATTTTTTGAAAATATTTGTGGTGGCTGGCCAAACTAGATTTCGTCGCAACTACTTTGATGAAAGAAGTGTAAGTATTAACGGATTGCGAAAGTAATTTAAGAGCATATACCCCTACTGTAACACGTGTAGTTTTTGAGGTTAGGAATGTCACATCAAATACCGGCTTTCTCAAATCCAAAACAAATTCTGTCGATTATTGTACGAGTATCGAACGTTGAAGGCAGTATTGGTTTTTAAATATCGAAAAACACATTGTCGTCTTAATTATTTATATGTCTGAAGGAAATGTTCGACGATTTGGTCGGTGACTTCGAACCTGAGTTCCAGGTAAGCGTCGTTACAACGACTTACAGTTTCATACTGAGAATGAGATGTATTGAATAATTTAGAGTTTTACCAAAAAAGTTACGTTGCAGGATTGTGTATTTTGGAGTTCAGGTTCCCGAAAAATTGTAAATCCAAATACAAAAGCAGGGCTCTGTTCGAGGCTGTTTCAGTCCCCTCTAAAAATGGGTAAAATACGAAATTATAAATCCTGTTGCAAGTTCCTCAGTTTATATTCAATTTGTTTCGAATACCGTTAATTATCAGAAGGGATGAATAATTTTCAACATTTAAAATTTTAAGGAGGGACGTAAATGAAATTTTTTACATATTTCGGTTTGTTATATTTTGCTTTTTTATTTACAAAAAGGTGTATGAAAGATTTTTCCAGCAATTTTCTCTATCGCGAACACACTAGGTCGTATAAAATATACGATACTTAGAGTTTCATTTGGGAAATCCTTAGCAGAGAAAACGTAAAAAATGCTGTTGTCTCATGCGTGAATAAACTGAGCGATTGAAAGTACTGTATTAAGAAAAATTGAATGTGATTTTTTATTTTCATAATTTTACGTCTAATAAGTGCAATATGGATAAAATAATAACTGTGAAATCATTTGAAAGCTGTTTGTTTATTCGTCTACCCGATGCCATGCGTGCGAGCAAACACGCGCTTGTGTTTACTACTAAACTATACCGCGCGCGGGTAAATATATACCTATATGCGCAGTATTATGTAGTAGTTTAACACCGGTGTGTAGGTGTGTGTTTGTGCGCGTGTGTGGTGTGGGTGGGGGTACTTCCATTTTTCGTTTATTGGTTTAGAAAGATCGCGTCGCGTTCAGACTGATTGTGAAACGTACAATACATGATTTCGCTCTTTGCAAAGCTCTGTACCAATTTTTGTTATTCGAATCCATTACAGATTTCAATATGAAGACTTACATGCACTGTAATTCTTTCAACGTAAGATATAAAATTCTTACGATTTAATTCTAACAAGATACATCAACTCGGCATTTTCACAGTCACTATGCCAATTTTAGGTTTACAAGTCGAGATCTAATGTCCATTGTTACAGTTTCGCGCTACCCGCATATGCCATATTCACAGTAGAATCGAATATTTTTGTGAGTGCCTCGTGAGTCTTGCAATGTTTTTTCAACGTATACATATTACGTTTACTATACCAACTTGGATATGCGTTTGAAATACGCCCAACATATTATCAAGCAAGTGTAAAAACTATTGGACACGAGTTCAAAATTATAACATAATTCGTATACATTTACTAAACTGATCGTTCATACTCTTTGTCAATGTCTTATACCACGAGATTTTCTTGAAATCACCTGCTTGCCCTCTACATAGTTCATATGCGTAGCCAATTTCGTAAAAACGTGAGCAGTACGAACGATGCGTGGTGGAGCGCGGTTGCGTCGTGAGGTGTCTCTGCTATGAATGACCAAAATTATTCGATTATTTTTTCATGATAAATTGAGTGTAATCGATTATTCCTCGAACTCGATTAATCGATCGGTTCGATTTCTGTTCTTCACATACGGTCTTTTTTACTCCTATGAACGACGCAATGCAACATCGATTTATATAATTACGGTATCAATTATTATAGTCTTACTTACCAAGTACCTATTTCATATAATGAGTGAAAGATAAATGAATATTTGTACCTGAAATTTTGAAATATTTTCAATATAACTAGAATTTATCAAAAAGCCTTTATCTCTATCAATACTAGGTACCGACTGACATTTACAAAATTTCGGCCCTAAATACAAGGTTTCAAAGAAGTATTATGGATTAATTGATTAATTTTTACCTCTTCAATTGAGGCGCGCTCGATTAATTTTTTGGACTCGATTAATCGATGCATCAATTATCTTCAGCTCATTGTCAGTGGTTATCGCTAGTTCCTCGTTAATAGGTAAAAGGTTAAGGTTACTACGATATGTGTTTCACGCCACGTGTGTGACGCGAGATGTGTTCATTCAAATTTGGCTACTTAGAAACAGCATCAACTTAATATGACGCTGACAGAGATTATGTTACGACAAGCCTCAAAATAACTGAACTCCAAGTCGATTCACACGAGTCTTCATTTACGATTAGCTCCAATTCCAAAGTTAAAGTATAACCTTTCGCCGATTTATAATATTGCTGCAATTTATCAGTTGAACATTCTGCACCATGTGATAAAATTTGAGCAAACATTGATGGCATGATATTCGACCCACGCAGGTTGCAGTGAACATGTCCTCGTCATACCCGTCTGACGATAGTTATATACATAATCTCTATCGAATTGCCACTTGTAAACCGTTCGATTGTAGAGAATTTGTTCTTATCGGTGCAAGTTTACTCCATGCCGCATGCATGAATGTCAGCCAATCAAAATAAAGCAAGTTGAATTGCGCGCGTTGCTAGCAGGTTACTTCAAGAAAAGCTCTCGGTATACCACAATGTGTTAAATATGAAAGTCTTGGGCTTAATTCAATACTGTTTATTGGTGTTTTGATAATTCGTTTATTTTACAGCTAAAAATTTTCAACTGCGACCATCGCATACACCTAAGTTGGATCCGATATCTTATAATTGACACGATTACTTATTATGTGTCAATGATAAAGATGATTACAATATACAGGCCAGTTCATGAATTCTTACCGTACAAACCAGTATGGAAAATTGGATAAGTCCGCTATTTGCATCATACCTTACGCTTTTATCCTCTAATCACCTAGAACACGATGTGGAAATGGCAGACGAATCAAATGTTTAATACCCGATTGTTGAGGAGGACTTAACGAACTGGCCCACATACAGGTATAATAGTGGAATAAATTTCTTGGTGAAACAAACTCGTTGTGACTCTGCGAATTCTCCGCTTCCTTGTTCAGTCGCCGAAAATAGTTAGTAGCGTTGCGATGTACGAGAAACTGGTTGACATTGCCTAGAAAAATCATTATTAAGAGATTGAGCGTGTTTGTGAAGGAGTGAGCACATTGTAGGTTCATCAAAAACGTACAGTTCCAAACATTTCCAGATTTAAAACCGGCAGTAGTCCGTCCACTTTGACTGCCAACGGCTGAGTGGCCTTTTGCATTATAAATAATGACGATTGGTGCATCGCAGGCGATTTTCCTACCTGAATGTATTCAGGCATTTTCTGTCGACGCTGATCCAGCTCTGTTCTATACCTGCGGTACCAGACTAGTAAAAAGACTAGCACTGGCCCAAGCCCTGTATACCACCTTCGTTTGTGACACTAACGGGAGCCAGCTTTGGTTCATGTTTATAAATCATCTCAATGAGGATCGCTGACGTACGATAGCGATCATATCAAATCTTACGAGCATTACAAAACTCAAATTTCGCCAAGCCTTACTAAAAATAATTGAACGAGAGAAACTGAAGTTAATTACCGATTCGGTTAAGTAATCTGCGGGCCAAGGGTACAAGAACAGCTGAACCAAGGCGAAAAACATGAGGATAGTCAACGAGGCCAAGTCGAATAATTCAAGGGACTTCCGCTTCTGTATTGCCATGAAATACAAAGAAACATTTGATCGGGTTATACAATTAACAGACACGCAACTTTTGTTACCATATAAATTTTCAACCATGACAATTTACTCTCACATAAGTGAACGCGAGTCCTCCAAACACCACGACATCCAAGTTACTTGCCGCTACCTGACAAGCCATACGACCCACCGTCGTCGACATTCTGCGTGCAAAGCTCAAAATTATACAAATGTTAACAAAATTCGTTTAACCCGTCCTCCCATCGGAGATTTACTTTGTCAGTGCGGTGCTCAACCTAAATATGACGCATAGTGATTCGGGTTGCCTTTTGCAGTTCGTTAAGCGAACAGACTGTACCACATGTACAGAAACTCACGACATAATGTTTGAAAATGTATACAGTTTGTCTATTCGGTTTAGGTTAGGTATTTCGGAAACTATCGGGATGCGACAGCCGATGACACCTCCGCTCAGAATCAGGTCACCAAGGACCCATAACTTCACTGACTCATCGGAGTTATAGTTCAGAGAGCCATGGTCACAATTGAAGACAATTTTCAATTGTGTTCAAATACTCTTTTATTCTGCAGTTCAAAGGTCTCAAAAATCCGAAGTACAGACATGTCATATACAATCCTAAACACAGACCGCAATGTATCAAATTGCTTTCATTACACCGGCCCATAAAAAAAAAAAAGTGGTATGTACTTTCTGTAACAGAAAGTTCGATATTTTCTATCCGAATAGGGCAGTAATACATCGTTCCACCGACGTGTAGTAAAAAATATATTACTCCAAGCAGAAAACCGTTCAATTGAGTAAGGGTTGTGGGATTATTTGAAAATTAACAATGAGGCGAAATCTATATTAAAAATCTTTTACAAAGTATGAGGAGTAGAGTGAAAATTTTATTTCATTTATAAAAATGACTACACATGAGCCGTCATTATGTTTAAAATTCATTCATTCATCCATTCATTCATTCCAGGTGTATATAGTTAAAACGGTGTATATTGTTAAAATCAGTGTATATGGTTAAAAACAGTGTATTTTGTTAAAATGGGTGGATATCGTTGAAATTATAAAGTATTGTCAATAACGGTTTTTCGTCGAGGCGCTATATTTGTTTATTGCACTTTTAATGTTCCTCGTTTTATCGTCTCTTTTTAAATTTGCTTGGCTTTTCGAGCGTTTTAATTTTCAATTTAACAGGTATGTCCTCGTAGATTAGATTTCCTTTATTCTCAGTTAGTCGACTATTTCAGAGAGGAACACCTCCGCACCTCCCTCCTCCTGGAGAGACGTGGACCAAGCCCCCCAATTTCAAATTTGTGACCAGGTTCCCCACTCCCTGGGTCTAACCTAATCCACTCGTGCCGTGTTCATCGCGCGGTTATATTTGAATCATTACAGGGTATTTGCCTGACACATGTCATGGAAATACGATGCTTGTGATTGAAATGAATCGGTGATTAAATTTTTCCATATTCACCATTAAAATGAATCAAAAGTAAGTCATTTTGAAGTTAGTAATAATTTTGGTTTAATTTTGAGTCTTCAAGAATATTCGTCGATCCGTTTTAATTTGAATTTCGTTCACATTGATTCAAAAGGGTGGGGACCGCGAGGGAATTTTAGTTGACGAGGGTTCGCTAGGTGACTCTGATCGGCCAAATAGGCCTCCCGCCTTCAACATAGTCATCCATTTATTTTAAAATATCGTTTGTGGCGAGGATGTTTTCCTACAAAGTAAAATAATGAAAGATCAAGCTTACATGGAGGCATTCAGGTAAACGTTTTATCATTGGTTCGCAAATTTTCGAAGTTGTTAGAGCAATGTGACAGAATCATAGACATACGTCTCGTCTTAAATTACCTCTGAGACAACGTGTCGAAATTTTTATAGCAATAGAGCATTTACTGACAGTGAACTCTCTTGTCCGAGCGACAAAAAGATTATCCTCACGACTCAGCGGTTTACTGTCGCTGAGTTATCGTCATGCCGAGGGTCGGCTGGCTCGAACACTTGGTTCCATTACAGCAATGAAAATGCATAATTACTGATGTACTTCGCGGTAAGATAATTGCGCTGCGTTTACGTGGCGACTGGTGAGAACTACAGCGTGTAACACTTTATATTTTCATACGTGAATTGAAGGTCAACATTTTTTCGAAACACTCGATTTACTTCATATTTAATGACCATTTCCGACCGTGAACAAGCATCTGAAATGAAATATTTTTCAAATAAATTGTCGATCATATAGCGGGTGAAACCGGTGACTAGCACTGACTTGAGTGACGAGTTCACCTACGGATGGCGGTCGGTACTTTACCGCAAAAGACTGGAAATGAGTTGGAGATAAAGATAGGTTACCGATTTAATCCATTAGTTTTAAATTCGTCAACTGAATTCCTCACTTTATATTTTAATAGCGCACGTTTTTATGTAGGAGCTTGAATTATTCATGTGAATCGCCCGTGAGAATGTAGACTTTATCAACGAACGATAACTTACCTACATTGTTACAGTCGGTAATTTATTGACCGAAGGTACCATCTCCCTTCGACCATCAAGTACATAATTAGGGATTCGTTTTGCCGCCTTACTGCTGTTTTTGATTCAACGTATGGACCTTTCTACTGAACTGAATACCGGACAACGATCACGATGATGCGAATTGCGATAAATAATCTTGAGGATATGCTATAATACGATCAGACTACCTAGATTTTTTTACCCCAACCATGTAACTGTGGTTTAATGTACAAAAGCATCCGGAATCTATTTGACTTATGTATTTTAAGGGGTGACGCTGTAAAATTGTCGTGTCGATGTCATCCCGATATTATCTTTGACATCTATTTGATAATTTTATGTCGAAACATATGGAGTATTAAACACGTTCAGCTGTATGCAATATAGAATATTTCCGATTTATTCTTTCAGTTATAATTTGTACCATTACGAGATTACGCAATTGTCTCTTAAGAAATGCATTATTTTCGAAGAACAGCGAGCAAACTTCTTTAATATTTTAAAACTGCCTAGGTGCAGAATAACTTCAAATTTTGCGACAAATAATACTTTACCGTTGATTTTATACTTGCAATTTGTTAAGTATATGGCTCAAAAGTTCTTTCGAATTATTTGCTAGGAGCGTGGTTTTGCGGAGAAGTCACGGCATTTCCCGAAAACTTATCAGAAAATGACTCGCGAAAACTGTTGAATATCGTACTCAAAATCAACCTGCCATCACGTTACATATCATTACATCGTTTGTTGCTAAACTCCCATAACCACTACCCATCTCAGATATCATCGGTTGGGCAATTATTAAATTTCTAAGTTACAACTTAGATTCAGAAACGCCGAACTCGAGTATTGTTACTGAAACTACAATTAAACAATTTTTCGATCGAATAAGACCTTGTTAGAACTAAACGCTGAGAATTGATCGAAAGACCTTTTTATTTGATAATAAATGTGTATTTAAATTAAAGTGTTGCGTAAAGGGAGTTGTTTCAATCACACATAGTGATAGTTGGAACGACCCGAAGTAATCGAATTCAAAGATATTGACAAATGTATTGAAAAACTAACCAGATGCTTCATACAAAGCTTGCCGTAGAACTATCAACATGATAGAGAGACCTCAACTACCTTGACTGACATTGAGTTAGTATCCACGCATATTGACTGTTTCCATGTTGTGACGCGAAGTCGCAATTTTGAGTATATTCAAGTCCGCTTACCCCGGAAAGAGGGGGACTGACAAGGGGAGCCACATCTGACCGGCGACGTTCGTCAGTCAGATCATAACACTTATAAGCGAAGTGCGAAAGTTCGAGTACTCGAAAAGTCAAGTGCCATCAGAAATCAAGTGAGTGTGTGCGAAGCGTGCTAGTTACAAATCGAACAATTAAAACCTGTGACAAAACTGTGGAGTTTCGGTGATCCATTTAAAAACAAGGTAATAAACGCTCAAGAATTCGCAGCATATATCGTACTGTATTGCAATTTAGTCGTTCTTTTTTTAGTCCTCCTTTGCACATCCCTTGAGCTGTCACGAACAGCTCGTTCGATAGCCGTGCACCAGTCTCGAACAAACGACCCTCGTGAACTCGGAGCTAGATGGCCAAAAAATTTCCTAGATTAGTTCGGGGCTATGTAAGTAAATTCATACTCCACCTGGTGCCCAATGAATTCGATGGCAGAGATAAAGTGATGTTTTGTGCCGGCAAGTCGAGTTTTCCGGCACATATCAATCGGCCCGTTTGTACCCCTGGACGCCTTCGAGTATTGCCTTCTCGATAGCGTACGGAATGTTTTCGTCACGATGTATTATGAGACGACTCAGGCAAGCCTGCCATATTTTATACATCTAGCTCTTTCTATAACGGATAAACGACTGAGGGCACTGAATAAACTGATTTCTATAAAAACAGAGAATACCGTGGAACAAGCCATATCATAAGTACATTGTATTACTTTGTGACTTTCGTAATGATATACCATTTTTTACCTAATATAACGCGTTGAGATAAAGGCATTTCTTAGATCGGAATCATGTGATTGATACGGTTCTGCTTCAGGCCAACTCAGACAGAAACTGATGACAGAAATACAAATACACCTATAAGGGCTTTGAGGGCAACTTCCAGAGTAGCTCAACGATAGTGTTGATTCCTCGGAATAAAGAAATCCTCGATTCACAAAAATTTTAATTTATATGTAAAGGTGGTAGATGATACAGTACTTTCTCTGTTGCGTGTATCAAACAGAGGCAAATATGTAGTCACTAATATGTTTATTTATGGTTGATTATCCGTATAATAATATACACTGATCTTACGACTTGTGGGCCACTCCGTTACATATGTTCCGTCTACCAATACTGGCAACTTCTTAATCATATTACATAGTACTATAGTCCCAAGCCTCTGACACTCTCTAAGTTGTCTTGTGAGCTGATTTCTTATTCGATTTCATTCTGTGAAAGTGTAGCACAGGATACATATTATATTTTTCAAATTACAAACTACGGCACAATTATGTCACCGCAAACTATTGGATCTGATGACTCCGCTTATGTATTAAGATGTGTTCGCCATAGTCGTCGCTCGTAGCGTGGTGAAATAGGAAAACGATGTTGACAAGAACTGAAAGCAGAATAATAAAATCGATATAAGTAGTAAACGTCTATACTAAGAAAAGTGCATATATTAATGTAAATTGCTAAAACCATACAACCCCCGCCAAAATTACTATATGATCCACTTATTGCCTGCCGTGTTACAGTATCTTTAAAATCGTCTTAATCTACACATGCAAGTTAGGCACACTCTGCTAAAGCATACCTGGTTTGGGCCTAATTAGGTTGGGATTAGCTAACCTGACCTTGACTAAATCTGACCTACGTACTCGCTCGTTATAAGCCTAAGAGCTATTGTATGTACGCCTCTTCCCCTTCCGATAGCGCAAAGGCCTCCACTCTGAAGCGCGATTAATTGTCGGAACCAACATTTTCAATGAAATTTATCCCATTGGAATAGTTATATCTATGAAAGCGTCAAGTTAGAATGAAATTTGTTTTTTGTTCATTTGTTGACAAACAAAAAAAGAGGTACCATTTTTCAGTCAGATTTTAAGATATTATCGATCTTTAATTGTAGTAAAATTGCAACGATACCCGAAAATCACCTGATTATCAACTTCGACTGACATCAAGCTACGTTGATTAATATTCGTGTCAGTGATAAAATGAAATTAGTCGCCATGATGGGACGGAGCGTTCAATTTTTTGTTTCTAAGTATTTACACTAATACTGTTGCTTATACCATTCCGTCGTTTACAGAGAGTAGCGCGCCGTAAAACGCGTAGAGAAAAGCGCGCTGCAATGTCACAACACGGTAGTCAGAACACTTCAATTCCTTCGAATACCACCCTTATCCCGCCGTCGCAAACTAGGGTTTACAACTACGAGTAATGTATTACTAGTACCGCAGCTAGTCACCAGATGCCGAAGGAGTACTCGGCATTCTCACGACAAAGGTATCACATGAACTCAGAATAACTTATGGCCACTTAAACCTTCGTAATCGGATAAAATATCATTTCGTCGTGAGTTATTATTATGGAAATCTACCTACAGACATTACAGACTATTACTCCGCATTAGTTTTGTATTATCACTAAATAATTTCCAATATAACCTACGAAACATAGCGCGCTACTCTTACTTCGCACGATACGTTCTAACCAACTCTCGCAACGGGCATTAGCATAAGAGTGGACCATTGTAATAGTCTGAAAAGCAAGCTACTAATGGCGCTTCAGCGTATCGAACTGTAAGTATTATACATTTTGATCACTTGTCCAAGATACAAAGTGTATTGATTAATGTAATTTGTTTCCACTTCCTTGATGAACCATAATTCTGACATTGAATTTCTAGCACTGATTGTAAGAAAGACTCCTGAACTTTTAGGTCTCTCTTGATTCAGCGCTCTTGAAATATCTTGTTCTGCACTGACAGTTGTGCAAAAGTATTTATAAACTCCTTACCGATTTATAAAAGTCCAGAGATAGCATTGGAATAAATCCACTGACAGAAATCGATGCTGGTTTCCGGGCTCTCTGCATGACGATAAAGAGGAGATTCGTCATTTCGGGCTTTTGGCCTGTCCATCTTGCACTGTATGCGGAGTAGCCGACGTCTTCACTCTGCCGTATGTGAAACATTTTCACTCAAGATTACCGTTTACAGATGTATCATTGGAATTTAATGCCTCAACATTTTAACGTTCAAAACTCATCTGCACTGACAATTTTTACCAAATGTTCAGCTGGCCAAGCGTACGTGAAGAGTTCCAGAGCACCAACCATTACGAAACTAACGAATCGTGCCTTGACCATCGCTGTTACATCCTGCCAGTAGAAATTGTAAGTTATTCTCAACAAGTGAAGAGATTATAAAATAATATATTTTTTTAGGAAATATCGAACTCTTCCCACTCATCGTTGCCGTCTATTAATATTCTCATAAATTTTCTCATCCCTCTTCCGAGTAGAACATTTGTCGAGATGACATCTGTAACCTAACAAATTGAAGCCATCATAATGTCAACAGATGAACAATTTAACTCATGATCAAAAAAAAATCAACAAGCTGGTATCTAAATTATAATAAGCCTAAGATAGAAGCTTCGTCAAGCTCATGTCTTCGAATGCTGTCGGAAACGTCAAGATCGAGACAAAGTCAAAACAAAAAGGTAACGGAAAAACTAACTCTGTTAATCATCGATTCAATTACGAAAATTTCACATTTGTTCTTGAATATTTTTTGATGACTACAAGTTAATTTACAATCAACAGTGCATAAGTTAACAACAGTCAAGTTATCACACAGTCAACATACACTGTTGACTGATAATTAGCAACCGTGTGGACATTCGTGAACGTCTCGTTAACTGTTGGATTCAAATATGCGATTTTTATCAGTCTCTGATTACAGTTTGACCTTTCAATAGATCTGGATAGGGATGAAAGGAGAGGATTTTTCTACCAATTTGTGTTCCCCGCTATGTACACACGGGGACATTGATTCTGAAACAGCTAATTTTTCTCCCTAGCCAGTTACGTTGGCAATGGAGAAAATTTAGCTGTCTCAGAATCAATTTCCGCATACGTATAACCTCCGCACTCGCCGGCAACATTTTTGTACTTACCTCTTAATAGTGCCGATCGGTCTTATGCTTCGGAATACGAATGAAAAAAAGTTGCGGCTAATGGAACTATTGAGAAGTAGATATACGAAGTCCGAACTCACGGTTAATCCTTTGAGTAGTAAGAGAAACAATTGGTGCAAAAAAAAAAAAAACCGGTGAAGCAAAACTTTTTATTGAGACAGTGAGTATTGAGAGTTCGGTCTGTAGTTGACTTCATTTTCTGCTGGCAATAAGTAAAATATGAGTCCGCCGTGTGTTATTACTTGGGTTATTTTTTCTATTCGAATTTCATACTATGATCCGTGCGAAATTATACCGCGTGTATACCAATCCCGTATGATGCGATGCTAGCAGAGTTCAGAGCTGCCGGGAAAAATTACCTGAAGCAACTGTATGCCACCACAAATTGTCCCTATGGCCGTACTGATTCCAACACCGCTGACAACAAAACGTGTGAGTAAATTTACATCTTCTGCGAATCTGAAAAACATCGAAATCGCTTATTTGTCACAGTATTTGACTGATATTTTTTCCAATAATATCATTTCAAGTCGTATGAATATTTTCGTCCATTAGTCTATTCGTATAGCTATATTCAAACTCAAGTGCGATGTCATGTAGGACTCGTTAGTCTCGTTCGCCTCGTTATTTTGTTTTGATTTAAATTTTTTTTATGCATTCTAATACCAAAAACCGAGATACATGAATGACGAAAAAAATTTGGAATTAATATTTTCGATTTTAGAGTGAAATTTAAAATTTGGCTCATACGCTCTTGTTCTAGTGACTAAATCTCCAAAAGTAATTAAGGTAACAGAACAAAGACGTATTCAAAAAGGAGTGGCATACGCTTCAAACTAACGTGACACAATTTTTTATTTCAACCATTTGGCTATGAATTTCATTGTATGAATTTGACCTTTATTTTTGCCATCAACTGCCTATCTCAAAATTCTAGATAAATACGATTGTATTCATTTACTAATTATTCATTAACTTACCGATCTTCAGAACGGACCTACGACGGAATTTCTTTGAAAAAATTCAATCTTCTTGCCTTTCGATGACACGCGTCATTGTGTAGGATTCTTTTTCAAATTATCGTTCAACAAGTATTGAAAGTTATACTTCATACTTCATCTGGTATTTTTACATGTCGAAAATACAAATTTTTCTTTTGAATGCGAAGAAATATTCACAAAAATCTTATTTTGTTCAAATGTCGGCAGTGCGTCGATTTGTCATCGTAGAATCCGGAATATTCAATATCGTCCTGAATATTTTGCTCAAACTTTGTTTATTTCCGACTCAACCATAAAGTTAATCTTTTTAACCTGAAAAGTCCGACGAGAATGGCATATTTTTCGCTCGTAACTGTTTTCCCTCATTTGGGGGAATAAAAGTGGCAATTTTTTCCGCAAATCTGAAATTTGGAAAAGAAGTATCCCTTTTCTCGAAAATCTCATTTTTCCCGCAAAATGCCAATACAGTAGAATATGTTACAAATTGATGTGTAGCCTCTGAACTTTCTTAGGTATGTGGCATTTGGTAGGACTAATTTTGCGAATGCAACGAGAATGTGTAACAAGAAGGGAGAAACGCATGCTATTCGACTCACTCTAACGTGATTCGCCGGTGCGGTTTACAGTTGGTGCTTGTGCTACAGCGTGTGAGCGAGCACGGCGAACACCAACGTTTTCATAACGTTTGAAAAGAGAGAGAGAAAGCCATTTAAAAAATTGGTGGGTTATTTTACAATCAGTAAACGAATACAGCTAAATTTTTTTTAAAATTTTAAAATTGGCAGACGTTGGCGAAAAGTAAGGTCAAAAAATTCGACTAACCAAACTCACAGCCAAATAATTGCAAGAAAAACATTTCATTACATCAGTTTGAAGAGTATCTCACGCCATTTTCCTATACTTATTTGTTTGTTTAGTTATTTTCATTACTTTTGACGGTACAACCACTAGAACAAAAACATGTATGCCAAATTTGAAATTTGAAATTTGTAATTATATTCTAAAATCAAAAGCTTAGATAAGAAATTTTTTTTATCAAAGGCGTATCCTTTTTTCTTAGTAGAAAATATTTTTAAAAATTTAGGTAAATTAAAACTGGTTTAACGTGGAATGACTCATATGCGAGACTGATTAAAAGAAAAAATTATGTTTTCAAATACCATCAAATATACACGGGCATGTATTTTTCTTGGTGATATCGTTAAAACTGCCTCTGAACTCTCAATAAACGACCGTCAGAAATACTTTTTGGCTTATGGATTCATTTCCTTTTTTTGACATAGCACCAAACCTGATCGAAATGCAAAAACAAACAGTAACCTACATGACTCACCGTAACACATTTTGATGTTTCCTGACACATGCGCGAATTTGTGCTACATTGGAAACCTTCCGCAGTTCCTCCGATAAAAGTTCGAAACGAGCACCGGTGAACCAGATGAGAGTTGAAAATTGAGCATCTATTGATACGAAAAGCGCAGTCTGGACAATAGCTAATATTTGAAAAGCGCGTATCATGTTTTTCATCAAATCTGTTTCGACTTTGAAAGGATATGTCGCGTGCGTTGGGTATGGCTGGGGAAGAAATATAGGCACACTGCTGAAGCCAAATATTGTAGATACGATGCAGAACAACATGAAGTAATGAACCGAAATACACCTGTCTACGTAATGCTGCAGGAGTTGCCGTTCCCGCCGACTCGCTGTTGCCACAAAGTGTTCCAATTCCGCAACACACGCCTGTATGAAATGGGAAAATTATATACGTATCTGAATGTACGACTCATATTGACAAAGATCAAAAATAACTAGCCCGAAATCATGTTGAAATCATGACAATCAGTTCGGACTTGTATACAGGTATAATTGTAGAAGTGCAATTAGATTGGCATGGACGACTTTTTAGACTCTGACGAACAGAGGAGTTTACTATACACGTGGAATCCCCGCAGCTTATATGTATACAATTTTCACGAACCTGTAGTTTTTGTTCGTTGTATTTGCATAGGAACAATTTTACGGTCGTCGTACAAATCGGACACAATTCGGCCATGTTCAACATGATGTTATTCACGTCATCGCGATTCAAATGAAGATCGTACATTATTGGTAAACTGAATGATAATGAAATGCAGAGGGCAATCCACCAGTAGACTTTGTGTCGAATTATTTCCAAACTTGAGGCACTGGTTGAAGGTGCCAAACAAGCACTTAGTCGGGTGCACATCGTAGTGAATCTTACTGCTGTTTCAAGCTTTACTTTTCCAAACATAGTTGAATCACGTAGTCTCCTCTTGCGCAGTTAGACACCGGCCACTTGGAGAAAAGATGATCTTTGCCAAGTCTCCGTCCAACTGAACAAAACTTGCACCATATCCGAGTTCTCACTCGAACTGATGACAAGCATATTGTATCCAACGATTGCGATGATAAATCGATTTCCGTTGTATGTCCTTGTCTTCACACTTCGCATTTCATCGGACGTTGAAATTTAATCGCTACATGAACGTACCAGTGAAAAGTTCACGCGGGTAAGGACGATCAGCGAACAGTAAAGTTTCAGAAATAATTAACTCTGGCAACACTACAGTACAACAACTAGCTTGAATGTTTGAGATATCGCATCAAATTATTTAAACTTAACTACCACAGCTTGCTACAAATAGACGCCGAGTTCCGTATAATTGGACAAACGGAGACGTCAAAGTGAGATCTGAGTAACGTCACGTTCAAATGAATGGAGGATTATTTCGGGTTACATTTGTATGCTAAAACGACATCCATAGCCCGTTAGAATATTTCGCTGTTGTGAATCGCGCGATATGAAAACGACGTTTTTTTAACGTTTTGAAAGGACGCATAAATGTTTTAATTACGTCCTGGAAAGATGCGTAAACAGACCATTTAAGCGTAACGGATATGTAAGTTGCTGATTTTCATTTTTTTTTTTTTTTTTCATAATGAATGAAATTCGATAATCGGTCAGATTTTTTTCGTTTATTCAAACGACTTACATTGTACATGAATTCTTTTTGAATGTTTTACTTTTTCTTTTCTTATCATGTTTTCGGCCGTGCAACATGATGCCTAAAAAAATAGCGTCTGAAGGGGAACGATTTTACTCCTCTAAATTATGACTAAAAAAAGTCCAAAAAAGATTGATAATCAGTATAAAAAACTGTAGAGGCGTAAGGAGGATCTTTTTTTCGTTTGAAATTAACGAAATGGCGACCATTTAAAAATTGAGTGTCAAATTGAGCCTCTTTTTATGACAGTTTTTCTTTCGTAAAAGTATGATATTTCTAAATGAAAAAAAAGTTTCAATATGACGCGAAGGAATAGTGTGAAGAATGATGTGGCAAAGTTTGAACCAGGTAGCTTGAAAACTTTTGGTTTAAGATCTTTCACCATTTTGAAAAACGACGATGTGGAATCAAATGTAATAAAATTTGAGTGGAATGAATGAACATATGAAAATTTTTATACTACAAATGGCGCAGAAAAAAATATTTTCAAAAAATTTTACACCGAGATGGTCCCTTAATTACAAATGCCCTGAAGCAGATTATTCTATGGTACTACAATGAAAACAAAATACGATTGATGTAACTCGCATAATACCGACCCTGTCAATTTTTCTAGCTTCAGGTAGATCGAACGATTGCGATTTTATTTTCACAGTTCCTAGCAGAACATCCATTCCTACACTACTTGCAAAATCTTATCCCTATGTCGATGCAACTTATTTTATACCATATCATCTTAACCCGCTGTGATCACGGGGTCCGTGGAACCCCAAGATAGTTTACGGGTACGTAGCTTGGAACTTACTACTTAAAATATAATCTGTGTCACTATCTGTAATCACTAAGAAATATTACTAGACAGATCTGACGATTGTAAGGTTTGGTGTTGCTTTAGTGAGCCTGTAGCAATCGATTCCATTTATACAGACGTATTTTCCCGGGATCCAAAATCTCCCCGTGTGATTAGTACGTCAGAAAATTGTGTAAAAGTGTTGGCTTGGAATTGCATTTTCTTATTTTTTTTATTTTTTCATATAAGTACTACTGAATTGAAAGGTAAGTACTACAAAAAAAACTGCTGGATTTTTTTTATTTAGGATATCAAAAAGGAAACTTGCACAGTCTCCGAAATTGGAGCATCGCTGAAGCGCTGAAGAAGACGAAATGCACCAAATTTTTCATTTACGCCCAAAAATTGATGAGGCCGATTTTGAAACGGAAGATCATATTTCAGAGGAGTTAGGCCCTTCAGGGTCTGATGAGGCAACGGACGAAGGAATGGAATCTGTGAAATATTCAGGTATTGATTATTTACATAGTTATTGAAAAAATTTCTCATATCTGAATTAAAAAAATTATTTAATCACCTACCGCATCACAAATCCTGTTTTTGATTTCTATCTAAAAATTTGTGAATTCAATCTTCAAAAGAAATATATTTTTTAAGTGCCAACATTGAAACTCTCTACCATTTCAAAATACAGTATCTTGGAAATATGCTCTTAAATTTTCATTAAAAAATCTATTTTCGCGAAAAAAAATCTGTTTTGCTCATTTATAATATTGAAACGTAGATTTACCGAAATAAACTGTTAGATCGTGGACAGTACACCTTATTGTATATTCAGTTGAACATTTGTGGCAAGATTTCAGTTAGCATAGAAATAGCAACTGTTTTTCGGCGAGGGGTCGGCGAAGTGTGAACATTTTATATTTTGTTTTTTTTTTTTTTACTTTTTAATTGAAGACTGAATTTCGAATTTGAAATATTAACCGAGTTATAGCACATCGACGAGATCTCGCCGCGGATTGCGCGGTCCAAGGGCTTGCACGAGGCTTCAAAACAGGCAAGGACCGCTCCAAGGGCAGCGAAATCAGTTGAAAATTATGCTACCGAGTCCGGGTATTAATTAAACTCGACATTCACATAAATTAACTCTTCATTCCATAGCTCAGAACACAGTCATGCACAAAGTGTGCTTCGAACTATGTTAACGTCGTTGCCTGGGTTTGATAAAAGAAAAATAAATTTAAACATGTGATGTATATATATATCGATATATGTAAGTTCTCTATTGTAGAGACTTAACAATGATGATTGTTGGGCAGGGTGAGATAACCAACACGTGTTGTTGCAGTGAATAATCGCTATAATTAAAGAAATATTTAGTACAATATATATATAACTATGACTAACTTATACCACTATACAGATCTTACCTAAATCAACACAAATTGTTGGTATTCTACAAGTTGGAAATGGGTGCGACTATGGCGCAGCATAGTTTATCCACGACTGCTCCTCTCGAGTCCAGTAGTTCGTAACGCCCACGCTAAGCCGACCAGTCCTAGGACTCACGCATATAAACGACCAACAATAAGTTTGGAGGCCGTCAAACTTACACACACATATATATATATATATATATATATATATATATATCTTTATTCTCTAAAAACGCGGAAAAGAGTCGATCGATCTAGCCCAAAAATCCTTTTATCGAATTCCAAAAAATTGGACAAAAAGGTAACATAACTGTCATCATTCTCTGAGAATTTGCGATTTTTTAGCTGATAATTACGACAGCGGTAAAAAAACGATTAAAAATCCCGAAAAACCAATGCTTTTCTTATGCGAAAAAGTAAGGCTTCCTAGGCGTGGGTATATATGGAAGGAAATTTTTTTAAAAATTCGGACTTTTTTTTAAAATTATTTCGAACCAATTTGGGGGGTAAGACCATGAAAATTCGATTTTGCCCTTCTTAAGGACAGGTCTAATATATATATCGTATAATATAAATTGTTATTTAAAAAAATCCCTCAATAGGGCTTGCAATTTTGGCGGTCAGATCGAGGCATCCCCTTAGGATACAATGGTATATATAAAACGAAAATTGATCAAGTCGATAAATAATCTATACTAATATGTGGTACTCAATTGAGTACATGAAAATTTTCTAAATATGTGTGTTATTTTACATGTGTATGAATATAGTATAAAAATAAGATTCTGCTCATTTCAGATAGTGATTTTTAAATATTCGAGAATACGCACCATTGAGATTTTCAGATTAGAGAACGCCAAGCATTACGATCAACTCATACTATGTTTCCTGAGCACGCTCGGGAATGAATATGCAGATGCGCTTTCGGATGCGTCAATTTCAGCTTGCAATATTCCGTTCTGTTCTCCTCTGTTCTACTGCACAGTGGATAAAATTACTGTTTCGGTGGAGCAGAATAGAACGGAACAGAGTAAAACAGTGCCAGTTGAAAACAGTATAAGCATACTTGAATATCGTACCTTATAAACTTTTCCTTGTTTCTATATTGCGCTGTCTGTAAATCCTTACCGATCGAATACAGTCGTTTTCCTTTTGGACTTAAACTTTGACGTTCGAATGTCGTCTCCTAGCAATAAACGGCAGGACTTTTGCAATTGTTTCTTCTGTAGTGTACTTTTTGCGCGTATGTTTCCCGGGGCACATTTGTCCGGTAGGTCTTTCTCAATGTATTTTACTTGTACAGGCAGTGTCAATTGGTATTGCAGACGGCGAAGACATTTCTATCTCCATCGGTGTAATATCGATTCTTTCGTTGGATGCCTATACATTCTTGCGTACAGAAGGTATACCAGGTAAAGGTACGGTATATTCTAGAATCTCTCGAATAGTTACTCATTTGCGATAGTTGATCGACAAAGACACTGCACTCGGTGATATCTTTTCCAACGTGACTTGCCTTGAGTGGATTACGTGTGGCATATTGGTAGATTTCTTTGAGGTTTCAGCTTCAATTGTAGGCGAACGGTCAGGAAGACGAATTAGTGTATCGATCGCGTTGCGTTTTAAACGAGGCAAACGAGGCTGTACGTTTTAACCCAAGCGTTGACTTCAAAATGGCAATGACAAACGCAATAACAACCTTTTCGGATTTCGTCGTAATTGATAAGGCTTAGCTTCGGATTTCGTACAACTTGTATCCACTCCACGCCTCGAATCTTTCGGAAAAATATGGCTCTTCGCCAAACGCATTGATATGCCATCAGGAACAACACAGCGTTGCTTGTCCGTACTACTGTTTACTAATTATGGATCTACAATTCGCAAACTTCATGCACTGAAGAATTATTAAATCGGTAATGTATTGTACAATACGAATATGGAAGAAGTATTTCATAGCATGCTGGTTATAATTATATAGTTTAAAAAGAACCCTTCGTAGTTCGCGTCTGTCCAACACGTACGAAATTTCACAAGAATTAGCCCTGTAGAATAACAAAATCTCACTGATTTTACCTGATTTTCAATAAACATAGTTTGTGGGAATTTTTCAATGACTGATTTTAATTAGTATACGACGGACGTTAGAAAAATTTGTTATACTGAAAATACAATAATATCCGACAGCAGGAACGCAGCATTAGCGGGCTGGAACTATCAATGAAATATGTAGTGAAGACTAAATTCATACAAACCTATGTAGCCACACATCGGATCGTGGGTAATGCATACGTTCGACGTTAATAATTCTACTCGCGTTGATACCATTATTCGCAGGGAATTGAATTCTGGAACAAATTTGAGGACTCGTTTTAAGTTGGGATTGATGTTTCATGAAACCTCGCAGATATTACGTATATTATGAAGCCTGCATCACAATGATTGAAGCGGTATGTATTTGATTAATTTTTACGTACCTTTCAATTCAATTGTGTTAGGACCGGCTTCGAGCTTCGAACCGAACTATGCCGATTCACGGTCACGCACGCGTTAGAACGAAGCGGAGCTCATCTAAAATTCGTTGTCGAACATAGATTCACTACGAGAATAAATTCAGAAGCACAGCACATGTGTAAATTTCAAAGACAGAGTAAAGGGAAATAGGATGATGGGGAATTTTTTTGGTTAGTCAATTTAAATGATAGAATAAATTAAAGTCACAAAAATTTTACTTATAAAAGAAACCTAATAGTAGAACCAATGAATTCTACGTAATATCTTTATATTGTTTTATTTAGCTTTTCTTTTATAAGATCTTTTGGAAACGTTTTGTTTCATGTCTAGTTTGTATTGCGACTTTGCTTCATTAAAACTGTTGTTAAAATTAACGCATCTGTTTGCGTGATTGCGATTACTTATCATATTAATCGATATCTAGTAGGCTAACAGACGGCGAGGAGTGAAATCTAGAGTTGTGTGCGGCACTGAGTGACGCGTGTCCAGGAACGATACCTGGTGATCCTTTCGCCCGAAAGACAACGACGGTTCATCACACTGGTCTGTAGTTTTAGATTGCCGTCATCAAATTAGACAGGAACGTCAGCTACGGCTTTCTGCAACCCTAGTCTTAGGAGGAATGCGGCTCTGGTGAACACTGGAGTCAGTGAAATAGACGAAAGCACTGGGGCAACTTCGCGTCTTCTAAAAAGAGAGCAACGGCTTGAAAACCTTTGTCTCTGAAAAGGCAGCTCTGGTAACCCCCAAGTCTGCGAAAAGCATTAGATGTATCAGGATGTTTCCGTGTGGACGAGACTGATCCTTCTTTTTACCCGTAAGAGAAACTCCTTTTAATTAAATCATTCTCTCCATTTTTCAGTCGGAAGGTAAAGACATGAACAATAACGTGGTGTTCCCACAAGTCGAAGGCTTCGAGGAAACCGCACACGTTACGGTACAGAGCAACATGTCCATGATTTCAACATTGTCCTATATTGCTTGTGCCCTTCGATTCAAACCTCGATCCGATGCGTTCACGATAATCTCCGTTACAGCTGCACTTCTGGGTTAAATTTTCAAAATCACACCGATAAAAGAAATTTTTCTGGAAAAAATGTTGCCAACCTTTGAAAGCTTCTTAAGGCTCGTACCGCACGCTGAACACTAATAAAAGTCTGAGCAAGATTTATTGAAAATACCTAGCAGATACGAATACATCAAGGAACCGAATCGTAAAAAAGCAAAGCGAAATCCCTAGTGGAAGCAATTTGCAAATTCAACATCGGAGGCGCAGGTTTGACGGAAAGCATCGCGAGCGCGTCGGGTTTAGGTTTCAATCGGAAATCACAAGTGATGAAAATTTGGTAAACCGAGGAAAACGGGAAATATTAGGGGATTTTGTTTCGTAGGGATAAGTCGGGGAAGGTCAGAAAATTTGTTAAAATGCTTGAAATATTTCTGGGACATTCCGCAAAATATAATGTTCAATGCGATCTTCCAATTATATTCAACTAATTCCAATAATGTAAATTGCATTTTACAATTTTCGTAAGACTTTCGGATTTTATTTTATTTACTGTGATTGCTCAATTATTATCACTGTTTATTTTCACATACCGAGAGGAACGGTGAAGCTTAGATGATTGAGCCATTGACTGCGTGTATGGGAGCTTTATCGTTTTATCACGCAGGCTGACCATCTCAAGCTTCAGCATTCAAATTTAACTCAGGGGAATTGTTCAGGTGATGCAAATTTCTTTAAGTTGAGCAGGTATCGAGTAGTTGATGTAGTGATTTGGGAGTGCTACGAGTCATGATAGCAAAGCTATTTCAATTCGCCACTTGACACGGGGAATTTGACATATTACGACTTGTTCGTTGGCTCCCCTGCCTTGTAGATGAAAAATATGACCACGTTACGATTTCACCGAACAACAGCGTACAATTATTTTGCCTACGAGCAGTCTTTCAGCCTGCTAAGTTTTACCGTTTCCTTTTGATAAATGGCAATGGTAATGTATAAATTGATATTTTTTCATTATTCGAACAATATAATTGATTTATTAGTTGGATATTGGTAACAAAGTGTGTTTACATTCCAACACTAAAAATTTCACATAGGCTACATGTGAGGCAAGCGAATAATAATAATAATAATAATAATAATAATTTGATATGTTTATAAAGGAAATGAAATACTCTACAATTCAAAAACACGCTGAGAATGATAGTTCACGATTTCCTTTGATCCAGGAAGTGACGCATATCGGTTTAAACTTGGCAAATTCTACCATTTTATGCAATAATATATTCCGATTTCTCAGATCCTGTGACATTACCTATAGTATTTTCCGCTAAATGTTTACACAGCGTAAACGCCCTCACGACGGTATTTAATCATTCTTAGTTTACCGCCATTAGCCATCAGCTATTGCACGTAGCGTTGTGAGGTATGAAAAACTTGCCGACATAGTCTGAAAACGATAATATCAGAAGGTGACGAAAACACGAGGACGCGGTATCGAGTATTCAAAATCGCACCAAAAGGCACGAGCACTTACAGATCCATAAAACGCAAGCGATAATATTGGAAGTAGACCGTCAACATAAATAACAACTGGTTGTTGCGATCGTTGCATAATCGACAGCATGTTTCTAAGCATTGTTGGTGATTTGCCGATCCAATCGCTGTTGAAAACAGAGGCGCCTACTTCTTCGCTCTAGGCGTTGAAACAATCAAGTATGAAGGGTTAGCTTCCGGTACGGAATATACGACGACTCTGATTTTTATGACATGTTTATTTTTATTCTTTTTCCCGTACTCACCACTTTGATCAAATGGTCCGCAGGCCATGAAAATAAAAGAAGCTCCATTGCCGATACTAACTCAAAGAAAATGAACTTTACCACGTCGTATTTACCCGGGCGCTGTAATTTCATTTCTCGTTTCAAATATAAAATAAAAATCGATGTTATCAGTCACCCAATTTTCCAAGTATTACGGAGCAAAGAATATTTCGCAGCTCAGCCTTACCCGAATAATTACGAAACCTCCGGTTGTGACGGCAAACATGGCGATGCTCGTAATTTCTACGGCTATAATACGCGTACTGGCCGTCAAATTCTCCGTGTATCTGAAATGAAATCAACCTACAAAGGGTCTCGCCTTATAACTTTTCTCAATACATGATTATACAGAATCGTAATAGTAGTGAGCTCCCACCACGCAGAAATATACAGAACCAAAAAATCAACTACAAACATTTATTTTACTCAATTTTACCTTATTAATTTTTGATACTTCCCTACACAGCCGCGTAATTCGTTCGTGTTAGTTACTTTTTGGAACTCCAGATTTAGCAACTCAAACCTTAGGCCTGTGTACCACAATAACATGGCATACAAAATGTCTACCATGACCATGCTTCCAACTTGGAAGATGGAAATACTCTGCATAACATACATGCAGAGCCACAGCCAAGTTGAGTTCACCTCGAATGGGTAAGCAACATCACCCGGAAATGGTTGTGGCTGGAAAATAGGGCCAGCGATGAAAAATATTGGGCCGAGGATACAGCTGACAAAAACAGTCGTGTGTAAAACGAAACATCTATCGACGTAGGCCTGAATTAATTCTTTCTCCTCGCCAGTAGCTTGCTTTATAAAATTCTCCATTTCAGCTACCAAAACCTGTTCAAGAAGTTCTGCAGTTAAGGGCCTGGATGTCACTTAGGACGGTGAAGGCGAAAGATTACGTATAACTGGGGATAAATAGATAGCTATCCAAATGTGCTTGAGTAAGGCAGCCCGTATAGAAAAAAAGTTTAACTGAATACAGACTTTTGATAAGCTATATGATATTAAGAGCTGACAACCAAAAGGACGTAACCCACAATTTTTTAGCATTCGATGATTTCACTGCGATAAAGGTACTAATCAACAAAACAGTGGCTTACGTCGTTTTGTTTCTCAGCCCTCGATGTAATAATATTACTAATTCGTCGATACTGATGTTACCGGATCTTTTCTTATCCGTTATAATTTATAATGCTGACCTTATAGGTCAGGTTGGGTGTTTGACCAAAACCGATTTCCACGCTATTGTACGCATGCTTGTATTTTCGTTAAACAAATTTCAGAACTGGAGCATTTCACGGCAAAATCTTTCTTCCGCGTGATTTGAATACTTATGAATTTTTAATAATACAGAACAACGGATAAAAACGCATTACTCTTTGCACCTCACCTGAAGACGAAGTCGTTCTTTCTTGCAGATTAGTATTTTCATGCATGTCGACATAAGGGCTCCCATTTCTGCCAAAATTTTTATGCATCTGTCGATATCATTTCTGTTCAAGTAGATATTGTAAATGATAGAAAGCACGTTGATTACCAGGAGAACTATTGCTAACCAACCACAAATATTATGCCGTCGGACAGCCCATTTATTCGCTCCAATCGGGGGTGGCCAGCAACAAATTGGAAGGATTGCATATTTGGTAGCAGCGATGGCAGTCTCAATCGTAACTTTGTATTTCATTGCAATCGCTCTATAACCCGATCCGTCTTTTTAAAATTTGCCTTATAGTTCAGCTATGGATTGCTGCTACGGCAGAACTCGCGGAACTCTATTGAGGTTCGACAAGGAATGACAGCACCAGCTTTCTGGTTCCAAAGCGATTAAGCTAATAATTCGATCTATGAATAGCTCCTTTCCTGCGATTGGTCTGGCCCTGTCAGAGGAAGGGAGGTACCTGCACCTTGCTTCATAGCAATTACACACGTTACAGTCACACTGGAGTCGTTATGATAGATAATACTGGGTTTAATTAGTTTAAGTGTTGCCAATTTGAGTCTACGCAAGCATATAGAATGACTCGATTAAATTGAATGTGTAGTAGCTCTAATTGCGAGGTCGGCCATCAATGGATCTTATTACAAAGACGAGATTGAGTTTTGACCATATATATCCTCGGTATGCCGGTTTGACTCGTTATTTGATAATAAACACCATGTATCAGTCATAACTCTTCGGTATGTGTGATTGTGCGCGTGTCGAAGTTTCAAAATTTTGTGACTAGCGCTAGACTTGTTACTTTGAATCACTTCAAACTATTTGTTATGTATAACGGTTTTGAAGTAACTTACTGATATTTATTACCCTCACAAGCTCTCTGCAAGATCTCCTTGTAACACATTTTGAATATTTTTATTAAAATCGAACTTATCGCTCGTCCTCGTATGTTTTTAGAAAGTGCATAAATAAACTTAACATAGATAATAATATCACACATTTATGCTGCAATAGCCGGTGTCATGTAATACTGAAATTCGATGTAAAATATTTCAAAATTGAATACAACCTAGGTATCCATTTAAAAGGTCACACGATAATGGCCTATGACAAGTAAACTAATTTTTTCAGAAGAACGAAAAAATATCCGTATTTCTGTGAATGTACACCGAAACTTTCGGATGATTAGCTCTTAGTACTGGGTGAACAGAATTTAACAGCGCAAAGTTCTTGGAACTCGAATTACATCGAAACAGCTTAACAATAAGTAAATCTTCGTTATGTTATAATGTTCTATAAAATCGGAACAAAGTTGGAGTTTCGATAGAAATTGAGGCAAAAGACGAACAAAGTATTCATCTCTTCTGTGCTAGTTGGGATGAACAAAAAAGCTTAAAAATTTTTGACAACACTATTAACGCTGATGTTAAAGTGTTTTTTTTTTTTTTGTTTTGATTTTTTTTTCTTGCGTTGATCCACCCATGAGGTAAAAGAGTCCTCAATCAAACAAATACTGATAGTATTAGAAATATGATATTTTTAAAAAACTGAATAATTTCAATGGAAAGAAAAGTGAATAGTCCTTTATATTAAGGTTACGTGCTCATCACCATTTCGCACTCACAACTCATTTTTCGTCTCTCTCATCTGGAAGCCTCTTCATCTCACCAGAATAACAATCCCTCGCACATCCTGTGCACACTTGACTATTTCCTCTCATTCCCAGAACTCTGCTTTCTGCGCTCACTCATGCTTTGCTCTGCTGTACAAATTTATTCAACCCTACTTTTCGACATTTCGGTTATTCCCATAATGTAAAGGCTCATAAACAAATCGAAGATCGTCACAGTTGACATATTTATTTCATTCCCAACTCAACAATAATGGTCAGTTTTTTTTACTTGATAAGTGGGAGAAAAGTAGGTCTTTTCTCCCGCAAATGAGTTTGTCAGTTTCTTTGTTTTTCTCTCTTTTTTTCAATTTTGAACTACTTCTTGCTGTATTATTATGAACTTTCAATAATATTCTAATTTTCAGACCAATAAAATAATTACACTTTCACATAAAAAGCAAAATTACAATGTTTTTTTTATACAAAAAAGCTGTTATTGTTTTTTTTTTCGTATGTTATAATAATTTTTCATCGAAAAAATAAAAATTTCCGTGAAGTTTTAAAATTCAATTGTGGAAATGTATGTTAATATTACTACAATGTATCATAATTAACGATATATCGTCCTTGTTGTGCATATCTGAAATATGTTGAATATTGGCAGTTGACTGCATAGCTGAAATGTCAAGCTTGGACCGTTTCGGTTGTGGTTTTTCTCACATGATATCATCAGTCGATGGTCCAACAATAACGTCCGTTATTTGCTTTCTCGTTCTTCTTTTGGAGTGGATGAAATCTTTGGTGTAACCTTCGGCTACCGACGAAGATTTCCATCCACCAAAACTTTTGAGATGCGTCATTGTAAAGCCTATACAAAAAGTGAAAATAAGTTAGAGATGTTTTTCGTTACAGTTAAAAAAGTATGTATGAATTGATTATCATGGAATTCTGTAAATGTAAATTTGGTATCATGGAACGCTATAGATTAACTAGAGATGAGTAAAGAGACAGAATGTATTACAATACTACGATGTGTGGGTGAATGAATATAGCGAGTAGTCAACAAGACAGTACAGTCCAAAGTTCTGAAAATCCCCGCGAGAGCAAGCGAGAGGAGAATACGGAGAAGAATCCAAAACCAGATCAGTATCAGTCGAAACTCGGAAGAGATAACACGTGAGTCTTGTTGACAGTAGCTCGTTACGTGTGCGAGAGTGAGTCAGTGAACCGTGTGAAGGTGGGGCTATCAACTCGGCGAATCGAGGCTCATAATGATCGATTTGATTATTAAATGACGTTGGATCGCGTTTCTGATGTACTTGTGGTCGAGTAATTAGATGCGAGAGCAGAACTGGGTAGAGCCGGTTGGAGATTCTCGTGCTGGCCTTTCCGGGGCCGCATGATTGAGGTTTGGACCCGGGGTGGTTGACGCGTTGGGGAACCAACGTGGTTATTGCAGTCCGCGGATCAAGAAGACTTGAAAATAAATAACAATTCACACAAAATTGGTGTAGCCGCGTGGGCTGGCCTTGCCGGGGTAGCTAAGCAGCCCCGGGGTGGTTTCCGTGTCGGAAAACCGGTGCGGCTTGCGGTCCCCGGTTAAAATAGTACAGGTACTGACCGATGATTTCGAGCGAGATAGTACCAAGTCAAGTCATCCTGGGGCCTACTCCGGTTCTGCTCGCGACGAGACCCGTGTTGAACGGATAACAGTTAGAAAGTTACCCAAGTTGACACGAGCGTTGAATAATTACTGATTAAATGAATGTAAAGTCTGTCCGATAAACTCTGAAGTACAGTTTCATATCTGGTGGCCATATTATTAATCGTTGAATCGACCCCGAACCCACTATTATTGTTTTGAGTCTATCGAAAGGGGTGACTGTGAGACCTATAGCTACTACAAAAGGAAATTTTGGTACTTGTAGTATCCGGCTTGAGGTTTTTCACTAACAGGGGCCTTATGCCATATTAAGTGACTAGACTTTGTCACGCATCACTCAGAACTGTATCGAGCTTGGGGGGGTGGGGGGCGTGATACATTTCTTCGGGAATAGGAATACCGATTTATAGATCTTTGTATGCAGTTTCCTGAATTGATATAGCGGTAAAAAACATCCACACCTCATCACCTTTGACTTCCACACATTTACCACCAGCCTCTTCCTAACCATACACATTTTTAGCTTCCTAATCGTAACTTCCATCTCCTCTTCCTGCTCTGCCAACATCAGTATATGATCCTCGTAAGCCAGTGTCCGAACTCTGATTCCCCCCAGCCATACCCCTACTACGTTTCTTCCCTTTGCCAACTCCTCCTCCATATCCGCAATCATTAAATTGAATAGGCATGGACTAAGCGGGTAACCCTGCCTCACCCACTGAAGTATGAAAAGACTCGAATGAGAGAGAGAAAGAGACAGAGAACATGGAAGGGTGATGTTATCTCTCTTGCACGGTACAAACTTTCAATTAGCTTGTACACCGCTTTCGCACGTGCTTTCTTTTATAAATCAATTACATTTCATTTTGGCTTTGGACTCTCCCACGCATGCGCAATAGTGACTCTCTGTTCATCGTATCATATTGACAATCATCACTTTTCTGTGCATTCGATTCAAATACATATTTTACAATTCTTATTGTTTCGTTCGCTTCACTCTGTCGTTAATTGAAGAATATAAAGACGGACACCCCTGGGTAAATTTTTGTGACCAGTTTTCGGCGAGCCAGTGGGCCCAGATGGGCCTAGGAGAGTAAGACTGTTTTGCTCTATCGATTCTACCAAACGAGCTCACACCGACATTCGTAGCAGCCAAAGGAGTGTCAGTATAAAAGCTTGAGATTGAGTCGGTACAATGTGAGTACGTAAGACTACTTGTCGACTGCGACTTAGAAATGTCGATCAGCTCGATCATCCCCGTGTGAAGACATGTAACCGCGTCCGACGCCAACCACCCCAACTACCTCCGAGCATCTCCAACCACCGTCAACCACCTCCGACCACTTCCGATCACCTTCGTCCTCCACGTTCACCTCGTCCCCCTCCTCCTGCTCCTTCTCCACCCCCTCATCGTCCTCGTCGTCCTCGTCCTTTTCGACCAGTGCCAACCACCTCCAAACACCTCCTATGTTGACTCCTACGTAACACAGGCTTTGCAATGATAAACCCAAGCCAGTACTTAGCCTGTGTGTACTTACCGACTTGTCGGTGATACAAGAAATTAATAATGAGAATAAGTTTCTTCCAAAACTCGTAGCAAAACAGTGATTTAATTGAAGTATAGGTACCCGAGAGAAGAATGTATACATAGGACATAAATAATAATAGATCAGATGTAATAATGATGCAGAGACCAAACAGTATATATTTATGTACGGTCCATGTACGATATTAATATATATGATCCATTCACGATTAATACGTAATGCATACTGTAAATTTTATAATTTTCCAAGAGACAAACTAGATTACCTACAATAATACGTCTATAATATGAAAATTGAAGAATTATTCATTTCGAAATGGGATTCTATTCGACACGTGCTCGATGTATTCTACAACATTAATATTCATAGTTATTCCAACAACTTTTCATTTGCTCTCTCGATCTTGAATTTTCGTAGGCATAGAATCGAAACGCTGTTTTAGTTAGTCGCAAGTGAAGTATCTACGTTGGGTAGAGAAGCAGAATTGTTTTTCGAAAAGTGTTCATATGGAAAAAATTTCCGAGTAACTGTAATACATTACGGATGCGCAAATTTTGATCGAGATGAAATGGATGCTCCGTACATGAGACAGTATTTAACGCAGTGTCCTGATTTAAAGACCTAAAAAGGTGATTGTGGCGATTTTTTTTTTTCTTGATAGGGAGAGACAGAACGAAGGTTCTAAAAACTTCGAGTGTATTCAGACACACATTTGAAAGGTTCGAGCGAAAATTTTTATTACCCAACTGTCGCAGAACGGCTGCGTTATTAGCTGACCCGTTAACTGAAAAATATATCTTTAATCAACGGCTGACAGTCGAAGGGAAAAAATTCAGAGTAACTGTAATACATCACGGATGCGCTAATTTTGAACGAGATGAAATGGATGCTTCGTATATGAGACAGTATTTAACGCTGCGTAGTGATTTAAAGACCTAAAAAGGTGATAGGGAGAGAAAGAACGAAGCTTCTTAACACTTCGAGTGTATTTTAACACACATTTGAAAGGTACGAGCATAATTTTTCATCATCCAACTGTCGCAGAACGGCAGCGTTATTAGCCGACCCGTTAACTGAAGGATATATCTTCAGTCAACGGCTGACCATCGAAGGGCCTAGCCGCTTGAGTCTGAAATCGGCAGGAAAGATAAAGTGCGTATTTCTTGCCTGAATTGTAAGAACTGAAATCATAATGCATCATATCATATCATCGTACATCATACATCATGCGTCATCTTGAATCATACATCATACATAGTATTGAAGTTTGAAACCAAAGTTGGATGTTCGGATGTTCGGAAAGTGACGTCACCCAAATTTTTTTTCTCTTGACGTCATCGATCTATACTAATCAGCTAGCCGAATTCCTCAGTCTGGAAACAACCGCGCAGTAGAGCGGACGGATGAGAGTCGCGCTCCGCAGATTTCGAGTACCGGGTTCTCTACCTCCTGGATCCTGCGATCCGGGTCCGCGTCCTAGTGCAACTCGAGTTCCAGGATAAGCGCTCCGTAGTTTCTATGCTCCAGGTCCGGTACCTAGTGCAACTCGACTTCCAGGACAAGTGCTCCGTAGTTCTGGCTGTCCAGGTCCTCAACCTGATGAGTATTGACCTTCCGGACCAATTTTCAGGTCTACTAGTTTAATTATTGAAAACGTCATATTTTGTACCATCAAACTAATATGCATGCTTCAGATAATAATGATGAATCGGAAAAAAAAATTAACGACCAGGATTGAGAAATTGCAATTGGTGAGTAGTTGGCATTGTATACATAGGAATACATGACAATAACGTCGTTGAATTGGAGCTAAAATTGCTGTGCGCGGTGCGTGGTGTTTCAAATCTGTTAGCACTTAGCTGATTGTTCTGTGGTATTTTTTGAAGAAACTTATTGTCATAAAATCACGAACAAAAACCAGTTACACTAGGCATCCGACCCCGAGCGAGCTTCAGCGAGCAAGTGATTTGAAACTAGTTATTTTTAATTCGCGCACCGTCGATGTACCAAAATAACCCAAAAAATCGTGGTATCATAGTAATTGTCGACCTCAAACGTAAAAAGTAACGATTTTTACCAAGAAAATTCTGAACGAAAATGAATGTGATATAACGTTTTTTTCTGAGTTTTTCACTTCATCGATGATGAAAATATATATCAATTCAAAGTAATTTTAGTTTTTACATTTCAGACAAAAATCACGCACTTCATCTTTCCTGCTAATTCGAGATTCCAGCAGCGAGGCGCTTCAATGACCAGCTAATAACATCGCCCTTTTGTGACAATTGATGATGAGTAAATTTTTCTTCCACTGTCCAAATGTGAGTTAAAATACACTCAAAATTTGAAAAATCTTCGCTAGTCATCTCCCGTTGAAAAAAATTGCCGACAATCAGCGTTTCGATTGAAGATTATCGTATTTGATTGATTTGAAAAAAAAAAAATATGTCTATTTTTCTCAATCTTTCATATAGCAGCATTTAAAGAACCCGGTTTCCACTCTAAACCGACGTGAGAGATGCTTTTTCTCCATTATCTGATTATATTATTGACATTTTTTCGGTGTTACTTAGATATTTGGCTGTATAATTATTGATTGCTTTCAGTTTTTAACCATTTGTATACGATAATGGTACGAAATAAATAATCATAATCAACTATTTACATATGAACGAATTACAAAAAGTTATTTGTGCTCCGTGAGTTTAAAATTTTTATAATGTTTAATGGCAATTGAATTATATTTTATCCGAAATTATTTGAACTTGTCACGTACACAACGAATTATTTTAATGCATTTTTCGCGCAAGCCCGAATTCCGGAGCTATCAATGCGCTAATAAAATTTCGATAATTTTTTATAATTTTCTGATAATCTTCTTGGTAAAATGCGTCGATAAAAAAATTATATTAATCCTTACCCAATATTTTTGATGGGTTCTTATACTGAAAATATTTTTTACTATTGCAGGTATACCCGTGGTGGTTATCGGTTGTTGTTGGAGGTGGTCGGAGGTCGACGAGGATTTGTGCTCGGTGAGTTTAACATTTTTATAATGTTTAGTGTCAATTTTATTACATTTTATCTGGAATTTTTTGAGCTTATCCCGTTTGCAATGAATTATTTCCATTCATTTTTCGCGCAAGCACAAATTCAGTAGCTATAAACGCGCTAATACAATTTATTACATATTAATTAATTGATTAATTACAATAATCCTTACATAATATTTTTGATGTGTTCTTAGCTCAGCGAAACTTTAACAGCTGAGTTGGCATTGAGAGACGAGTAGACATCACCACATGACAAAAAAGAGAAACCAAATACAAAATAGTAACAGCCCTTTGCCGCAGCATAGATCCATACAAGATTCCAAGGTAGGCATCTTAGATTTACGAGCAAAGTCTGATTAGTACTTTGTCAATCTTGTTAGACCTATGAGATACGTTTCTAACCTGACAAAAATATATTGAAAATTTACAGTATTTGACAACAGTGATACCTTATCACATGGACACTGGCCCACCTGATAATCAAGCTTTACAAGTCCTCATTAAGAGTAAGTTTTACAAGTTCTTGGTAACAGTACCAACAATTACTTAATAACATCATTCGAAATTAATAATATGTTTTGTTTTCAGTATCGAAGGCTATTAATGAGGATAGTCCAACGGTGCCCGCATTATTAACGGACTACATATTGAAAGGTGGGTTGATTTCTTTCACCTTGTCTTGAATCCGTGCGAGATAAACACTTGTATATTTCACGGTTCAGTTATTATCATGAGGTTGAAGTTCGTAATGTTATTCAGGCGATGAATTTTTAGAAAAACTTGGAATACAACTTCAGGATTGTCTGAAAATAAGTAAACCGTAATAAACCAAATTGTAATCATATCAAGTTATCAGTAACAAGCAATTGCGGGTAAAATATTAGCTTACTTTTGTAAGTATTTATGAATATAGCCTCTATGAATATTCATTGTTGGTATATAAGGTCTGGCAACGTACCTACTTTCTGTAAGAGATGTTGAAGATTTTCAACATAATTATGTTTCAGTTCTGTGCCCCACCTAGTGATCCACTAGTACATATCCTCCGACGTGACATCGCTGTGCTACGTATAAAGAAGAAAAGATTTATTAAGATGTAGATTGCTCCTCTCTTGCCATTGTGCTTTCAGCCATTGTTGTGGTGTGTGTTTAAAATTAAGGACAGTATATATATAATATAGAATAACAGGTACAGCTACGAATATAGCACTACAATAAATCTTATAGAAATGAGCCCTCATTGAGATTTCTCTGTATTTATAACTCGACGCGAGAAGGCAAAAATCAATGTAATGCCATCTGTAAGGTAATTGGACTCGTATTTGCACTACGAGAACTCGTTGGGCATTTTGCGGTGAAGTTTGAAAAATTGTTGTACAAGAAATTAAATAACTATAAAAATGGATAAAAAATATTATCTCTAATTGTGAATGTAGCTAATACAGCTTAAACCGTATATTGATTATGTTAATGATCTATTGTGACAAGATCGGAATTAGATAAGCTCTCTAAATACTTTTTTCTAGTCTATTAATTTATATCATGTATATGTAAATGTATACTTCTTCAGTTTATACAATCACTGCACTAGGATTACCCTTGCCACGTTTTATGTTGCGCTTGTGTAATTTGTATATTACTAACCTTACGTTTTACTGTATTTGCGACAAGTTGTGAGTGTTTCTAATTTCTTGGCGATTATTTGTGTACATGTATGTGTATAGGTATATGTATATGTATACTTATGCATGTGTATATACATGTATACAGAGAGGTATACACAGAGGTTTTAGTATATTCACATACGGATTTCTGTGTATAGGTATACTTGAACTAAAATATCCTTATCTCTAATACGGAGTTCTTCGTAATTCGCATTTGTTCTTGTAACCCAATGTCCTACATACGATGGCAAAAATCTAGATCCAACTTAACTGAGTCTCAAAGCCCTGTTCACATAAGAGCAGCTATTTGATAGAAATTATAGTTTATAGTTTACACAGCCCATTGCATGGTATTTCATTATAAATACATATGTTTCAATGTATTTAGAAATAATTTATCAAATGTACAGAGGTCATGTGCAAACAATAAATGAATTCGACCGCAGTTTGATGTATTCATTGGAGCTTTAACAATAAATTTAAGCTTTGTTACTTCTTTTATTTTATTATGGATAATCAAAAACATTTCCGACTATTCGTGCTGTGGAAGCATGGGGATTAAACCAAATGTAGCAGAAGATTAGAAACAGTGTATGTAGAGTACAGGTATTTTTCTAATAATGCAAACACGTGCCGCTGGCTTAGTCTTGACATATCTAGAATACCACGCCTTGCGAATCAGCTTTCCAGACAGAGATGAATGATGAATTTTAAGGACTGCATTATCGTTGTTGAATACTCTATGCCTCATGGGAAACGAAAATCTGTAACGATAAAATTGATGCGCCGGATCATCGTCGACTTTAACTTATGAAATGTCCTACCATTTTCGAACACCTCCTACCTCCCCCTGCCACCTCCGACCATCAATGGCCACTTTCGATCACCCCCTATCACCTTCTGCCAGCGCCGACCACCTCCTACCGTTTCCGAACACCTCCAACCATCCTATTTACCTATATTACTAGATTAGCTATGATATGAAAAGAGAAGAATTATTCATTTCGAAATGGGATTCTATTCGACGCGCGCTCGATGTATTCCATAACATTAGTATTGATAATTACGCTGCGTAGTGATTTAAAGACCTAAAAAGGTGATAGGGAGAGAAAGAACGAAGCTTCTCAACACTTCGAGTGTATTTTAACACACATTTGAAAGATACGAGCGAAATTTTTCATCATCCAACTGTCGCAGAACGGCAGCGTTATTAGCTGACCCGTTCACTGAAAAATATATCTTCAGTCAACGGCTGACCATCGAAGGGCCTGGCCGCTTGAGTCTGGAATCGGCAGGAGAGATAAAGTGCGTATTTCTTGTATGAAACGTGAAAACTAAAATCATTATACATCATATCATATCATCATACATCATACATCATACATCATACATCATACATCATACATCGTACAGCATACATCATCATACATAGTATTAAAGGTCGAAACTAAAGTTTGGATGTCGGATGTTCAGAAAGTGACGTTACCGATCTGAAATCAGCTAGCCGAATTCCTCAGTCTGGAGACAACCGCGCAGTAGAGCGGACGGATGAGAGTCGCGCTCCGCAAATTTCGAGTACCGGGTTCTCAACCTCCCGGATCCCGCGTTTCGGGTCCGCTACGTATTTCGAGTACCGGGTTCTCAACCTCCCGGATCCCGCGCTTCGGGTCCGCTACGCGGTGAAACTCGACTTCCAGGATAAGCACTCCGTGGTTCCTCGTTCGTGTTTACAATAAATTATTTCAATTCGTTTTTCGCGCAACCCCAAATTCGGTAGCTGTCAGTCCGCTAATAAAATTTCTCGACTTCCAGGATAAGCGCTCCGTGGTTCCTGGTTCATGTTTACAATAAATTATTTCAATTCGTTTTTCGCGCAACCCCAAATTCGGTAGCTGTCAGTCCGCTAATAAAATTTCTCGACTTCCAGGATAAGCGCTCCGTGGTTCCTGGTTCATGTTTACAATAAATTATTTCAATTCGTTTTTCGCGCAACCCCAAATTCGGTACCTGTCAGTCCGCTAATAAAATTTCTCGACTTCCAGGATAAGCGCTCCGTGGTTCCTGGTTCATGTTTACAATAAATTATTTCAATTCGTTTTTCGCGCAACCCCAAATTCGGTAGCTGTCAGTCCGCTAATAAAATTTCTCGACTTCCAGGATAAGCGCTCCGTGGTTCCTGGTTCATGTTTACAATAAATTATTTCAATTCGTTTTTCGCGCAACCCCAAATTCGGTAGCTGTCAGTCCGCTAATAAAATTTCTCGACTTCCAGGATAAGCGCTCCGTGGTTCCTGGTTCATGTTTACAATAAATTATTTCAATTCGTTTTTCGCGCAACCCCAAATTCGGTAGCTGTCAGTCCGCTAATGAAATTTCTCGACTTCCAGGATAAGCGCTCCGTGGTTCCTGGTTCATGTTTACAATAAATTATTTCAATTCGTTTTTCGCGCAACCCCAAATTCGGTAGTTGTCGGTGCGCTAATAAAATTTCTATAACTTTACAATCTTCTCATAATCTTTTTGGTAAAATATGTCGATAAAAAAATTATATCAAACCTTACACATTATTTTTGATTTCTTCTCACGCTGAAAATATTTATTAGTATTCGAGGTATAACTCGAGGTGGTTGGCGGTTTTCGTTGGAGGTAGTTAGGGGTGGTTGCGGGTAATCTCGGTGATTCAGGAGCAGGGGGACGAAAATTTGTGCTCGGTGAGTAAAACACTTTTATAATATTTCATGGCAATTGTAATTATATTTCATCTGAAATATTACAAACTTTCACGTTTACAATAAATTATTCCAATTCATTTTTCGTGCAAGCACATATTCAGTAGCTATGAATAATCTTATACAATTCATTATATTATTGATCATTTAATTAATATTCCTATAATATTTAATGGCAATTGTAATTATATTTCATCTGAAATATTACAAACTTGTCACGTTTACAATAAATTAATTTAATTCATTTTTCGTGCAAGCACATATTCAGTAGCTATGAATAATCTTATACAATTTATTATATTATTAATTAATTATTTAATCAATTCCTCAATTATATTAATCCTCACACAATATTTTCGATGTGTTCTTATACTTAAAATATTTATTACTATTCAAGGTATAACCTGAGGTGGTTAAAGGTGGTCGGAGGTGGACAAGGAGGAGGACGAGGAGGACGAGGATTTGTGCTGGGTGAGTAAAACACTTTTATAATATTTGATGACAATTGTAATTATATTTCATCTGAAATATTACAAACTTGTCACGTTTACAATAAATCATTTCAATTCATTTTTCGTGCAAGCACATATTCAGTAGCTATGAATAATCTTGTACAATTTATTACATTATTAATCAATTGATTATTTTCATTATTCCTTACACAATATTTTTGATGTGTTCCTATACTAAAAATATTCATCACTATTCCAGGTATTACCCGAGGTGGTCGGAGGTGGACGAGGAGGAGGACCAGCTGGACGAGGAGGAGGACCAGGCGGACGAGGAGGAGGAGGAGGTGGACGAGGAGGAGGCGGGGTGGGTCGTGGAAGAGGACCACTCCTCTCTTCAGAGGAGGGGGGGGGGGCAGGGAAGGGGGAAGGGATGGGCCGGGAAGGGAAGGGAAGGGAAGGGGTGGGGAGGGGAAGGGAAGGGGCGGGAAGGGGAGGGGAGGGGAAGGGACGGGGAGGGACGGGGAGGGGCGGGAGGGCGGGAGGGCGGGAGGGAGGGCGGGAGGGAGGGAGGGTGGGAGGGAGGGTGGGCGCGAGAGGGGGGGGGGGGGTGTACTGCTCTATTAACTTTAACGGGCTCGCATCGACATCCGTCCTCCACTCTCTCCCTCTCTCCCTCCCTCCCTCCCTCCCTCCCCTCCCTCCCGCCCTCCCTCCCTCCCTCCCCCCCTCCCTCCCCCCTCCCCCCCGCCACCCACCCTCCCTCCCCCTCCCGCCCCCTCCCCCACCACCCACCCCTTCCCTTCCCTTCCCATCCCATCCCTTCCCTCCCCCCCCCCCCCCCCCCCCCCCCCCCCCCCCCCACCTCCTCTGAGGAGAGGAGAGGTCCTCTCCCACGACCCACCCCGCCTCCTCCTCGTCCACCTCGTCCTCCTCCTCGTCCACCTGGTCCTCCTCCTCGTCCAGCTGGTCCTCCTCCTCGTCCACCTCCGACCACCTCGGGTAATACCTGGAATAGTAATGAATATTTTTAGTATAGGAACACATCAAAAATATTGTGTAAGGAATAATGAAAATAATCAATTGATTAATAATGTAATAAATTGTACAAGATTATTCATAGCTACTGAATATGTGCTTGCACGAAAAATGAATTGAAATGATTTACTGTAAACGTGACAAGTTTGTAATATTTCAGGTGAAATATAATTACAATTGCCATCAAATATTATAAAAGTGTTTTACTCACCCAGCACAAATCCTCGTCCTCCTCGTCCTCCTCCTTGTCCACCTCCGATCACCTTCAACCACCTCAGGTTATACCTTGAATAGTAATAAATATTTTCAGTATAAGAACACATTGAAAATATTGTGTAAGGATTAATATAATTGAGTAATTGATTGAATAATTAATTAATAATATAATAAATTGTATAAGATTATTCATAGCTACTGAATATGTGCTTGCACGAAAAATAAATTGGAATAATTTATTGTAAACGTGAAAGTTTGTAATATTTCAGATGAAATATAATTACAATTGCCATGAAATATTATAAAAGTGTTTTACTCACCGAGCACAAATTTTCGTCCCCCTGCTCCTGAATCACCGAGATTACCCGCAACCACCCCTAACTACCTCCAACGAAAACCGCCAACCACCTCGAGTTATACCTCGAATACTAATAAATATTTTCAGCGTGAGAAGAAATCAAAAATAATGTGTAAGGTTTGATATAATTTTTTTATCGACATATTTTACCAAAAAGATTATGAGAAGATTGTAAAGTTATAGAAATTTTATTAGCGCACCGACAACTACCGAATTTGGGGTTGCGCGAAAAACGAATTGAAATAATTTATTGTAAACATGAACCAGGAACCACGGAGCGCTTATCCTGGAAGTCGAGAAATTTTATTAGCGGACTGACAGGTACCGAATTTGGGGTTGCGCGAAAAACGAATTGAAATAATTTATTGTAAACATGAACCAGGAACCACGGAGCGCTTATCCTGGAAGTCGAGAAATTTTATTAGCGGACTGACAGCTACCGAATTTGGGGTTGCGCGAAAAACGAATTGAAATAATTTATTGTAAACATGAACCAGGAACCACGGAGCGCTTATCCTGGAAGTCGAGAAATTTTATTAGCGGACTGACAGCTACCGAATTTGGGGTTGCGCGAAAAACGAATTGAAATAATTTATTGTAAACACGAACGAGGAACCACGGAGTGCTTATCCTGGAAGTCGAGTTTCACCGCGTAGCGGACCCGAAGCGCGGGATCCGGGAGGTTGAGAACCCGGTACTCGAAATACGTAGCGGACCCGAAACGCGGGATCCGGGAGGTTGAGAACCCGGTACTCGAAATTTGCGGAGCGCGACTCTCATCCGTCCGCTCTACTGCGCGGTTGTCTCCAGACTGAGGAATTCGGCTAGCTGATTTCAGATCGGTAACGTCACTTTCTGAACATCCGACATCCAAACTTTAGTTTCGACCTTTAATACTATGTATGATGATGTATGCTGTACGATGTATGATGTATGATGTATGATGTATGATGTATGATGTATGATGATATGATATGATGTATAATGATTTTAGTTTTCACGTTTCATACAAGAAATACGCACTTTATCTCTCCTGCCGATTCCAGACTCAAGCGGCCAGGCCCTTCGATGGTCAGCCGTTGACTGAAGATATATTTTTCAGTGAACGGGTCAGCTAATAACGCTGCCGTTCTGCGACAGTTGGATGATGAAAAATTTCGCTCGTATCTTTCAAATGTGTGTTAAAATACACTCGAAGTGTTGAGAAGCTTCGTTCTTTCTCTCCCTATCACCTTTTTAGGTCTTTAAATCACTACGCAGCGTAATTATCAATACTAATGTTATGGAATACATCGAGCGCGCGTCGAATAGAATCCCATTTCGAAATGAATAATTCTTCTCTTTTCATATCATAGCTAATCTAGTAATATAGGTAAATAGGATGGTTGGAGGTGTTCGGAAACGGTAGGAGGTGGTCGGCGCTGGCAGAAGGTGATAGGGGGTGATCGAAAGTGGCCATTGATGGTCGGAGGTGGCAGGGGGAGGTAGGAGGTGTTCGAAAATGGTAGGACATTTCATAAGTTAAAGTCGACGATGATCCGGCGCATCAATTTTATCGTTACAGATTTTCGTTTCCCATGAGGCATAGAGTATTCAACAACGATAATGCAGTCCTTAAAATTCATCATTCATCTCTGTCTGGAAAGCTGATTCGCAAGGCGTGGTATTCTAGATATGTCAAGACTAAGCCAGCGGCACGTGTTTGCATTATTAGAAAAATACCTGTACTCTACATACACTGTTTCTAATCTTCTGCTACATTTGGTTTAATCCCCATGCTTCCACAGCACGAATAGTCGGAAATGTTTTTGATTATCCATAATAAAATAAAAGAAGTAACAAAGCTTAAATTTATTGTTAAAGCTCCAATGAATACATCAAACTGCGGTCGAATTCATTTATTGTTTGCACATGACCTCTGTACATTTGATAAATTATTTCTAAATACATTGAAACATATGTATTTATAATGAAATACCATGCAATGGGCTGTGTAAACTATAAACTATAATTTCTATCAAATAGCTGCTCTTATGTGAACAGGGCTTTGAGACTCAGTTAAGTTGGATCTAGATTTTTGCCATCGTATGTAGGACATTGGGTTACAAGAACAAATGCGAATTACGAAGAACTCCGTATTAGAGATAAGGATATTTTAGTTCAAGTATACCTATACACAGAAATCCGTATGTGAATATACTAAAACCTCTGTGTATACCTCTCTGTATACATGTATATACACATGCATAAGTATACATATACATATACCTATACACATACATGTACACAAATAATCGCCAAGAAATTAGAAACACTCACAACTTGTCGCAAATACAGTAAAACGTAAGGTTAGTAATATACAAATTACACAAGCGCAACATAAAACGTGGCAAGGGTAATCCTAGTGCAGTGATTGTATAAACTGAAGAAGTATACATTTACATATACATGATATAAATTAATAGACTAGAAAAAAGTATTTAGAGAGCTTATCTAATTCCGATCTTGTCACAATAGATCATTAACATAATCAATATACGGTTTAAGCTGTATTAGCTACATTCACAATTAGAGATAATATTTTTTATCCATTTTTATAGTTATTTAATTTCTTGTACAACAATTTTTCAAACTTCACCGCAAAATGCCCAACGAGTTCTCGTAGTGCAAATACGAGTCCAATTACCTTACAGATGGCATTACATTGATTTTTGCCTTCTCGCGTCGAGTTATAAATACAGAGAAATCTCAATGAGGGCTCATTTCTATAAGATTTATTGTAGTGCTATATTCGTAGCTGTACCTGTTATTCTATATTATATATATACTGTCCTTAATTTTAAACACACACCACAACAATGGCTGAAAGCACAATGGCAAGAGAGGAGCAATCTACATCTTAATAAATCTTTTCTTCTTTATACGTAGCACAGCGATGTCACGTCGGAGGATATGTACTAGTGGATCACTAGGTGGGGCACAGAACTGAAACATAATTATGTTGAAAATCTTCAACATCTCTTACAGAAAGTAGGTACGTTGCCAGACCTTATATACCAACAATGAATATTCATAGAGGCTATATTCATAAATACTTACAAAAGTAAGCTAATATTTTACCCGCAATTGCTTGTTACTGATAACTTGATATGATTACAATTTGGTTTATTACGGTTTACTTATTTTCAGACAATCCTGAAGTTGTATTCCAAGTTTTTCTAAAAATTCATCGCCTGAATAACATTACGAACTTCAACCTCATGATAATAACTGAACCGTGAAATATACAAGTGTTTATCTCGCACGGATTCAAGACAAGGTGAAAGAAATCAACCCACCTTTCAATATGTAGTCCGTTAATAATGCGGGCACCGTTGGACTATCCTCATTAATAGCCTTCGATACTGAAAACAAAACATATTATTAATTTCGAATGATGTTATTAAGTAATTGTTGGTACTGTTACCAAGAACTTGTAAAACTTACTCTTAATGAGGACTTGTAAAGCTTGATTATCAGGTGGGCCACTGTCCATGTGATAAGGTATCACTGTTGTCAAATACTGTAAATTTTCAATATATTTTTGTCAGGTTAGAAACGTATCTCATAGGTCTAACAAGATTGACAAAGTACTAATCAGACTTTGCTCGTAAATCTAAGATGCCTACCTTGGAATCTTGTATGGATCTATGCTGCGGCAAAGGGCTGTTACTATTTTGTATTTGGTTTCTCTTCTTTGTCACTCCACCCTATCCTACCCTACCCTCCCCCCCCCTTCAACGAGCACCCTGCTGCTATTACTACTACTACTCCTATTACTACACCTACTCCTGATCCTACTCCTACTTCTACTCCTGATACTACTTATTCACCTGATCCCACACCTACACCTGTTTTTACCGCTGATCCTACACAAACTCCTGATTCTATTCCTGATCCTACACCTACTCCTGATCCTTCTTTTATTCGTACTTCTACTTCTACTTCCACTCCTACTCCCATTCCTGATCCTACTTCATCAAATACTGTAATGATGTTAAACTCACCGAGCACAAATCCTCGTCCTCCTCTTCCACCGTGTTCTCCTCGTCTTCCTCGTCCTCCTCCTCGTTCAGCTCGACTGCCGCCATCCACCGCTAACTGCCTCCAACGACCACTGCTAACCACCTCGGGTTATACCTGGAACAGTAATAAATATTTTCAGTATAAGAACACATGAAAAATATTCTGTTCGGATTAATATAATTGATCAATTAATTAATATGTAATACATTTCATTAGTGCATTTAAAGCTACTGAATATGCGCTTGCGCGAAAAATGAATTGGAATAATTTATTGTAAACATGACAAGTTTGAAATATTTTAGATGAAATATAATTACAATTGCCATCAAATATTACAAAAATGTTTTACTCACCGAGCACAAATCCTCGTCCTCCTCGTCCACCTTGTTCTCCTATTTTCCTCGCCCTCCTCCTCGTCCACCTCCGACCACCTCCAACCACCGCCAACAACCACCGATAACCACCTCGGGTTATACCTGGAATAGTATAAATATTCCAAGTATAAGAACACATGAAAAATATTGTGTTTGGATTAATATAATCAATTAATTAATTAATACGTAATAAATTTTATGAGCGCATTTGAAACTACTGAATATGTGCTTGCGCGAAAAATGAATTGAAATAATTTATTGCAAACATGACAACTTTCAAAAATTTTGAATACAATGTAAGTGCAATTACCAATAAATATTATAAAAATGTTTCACTCACCGAGCACAAATCCTCGTCCTCCTCGTTCACCTTGTTTTCCTTGACTTCCTCGTCCTTCTCCTCGTCCACCTCCAACCACCGCCAACCACCTCCAACAACCACCTTCAACCATCTCGGGTTATACCTTGAATAGTAATAAATATTTCCAGTATAAAAACACATTAAAAATATTGTGTAAGGATTACTATAATTAATTAATCAGTTAATAATATAATAAATTTTATCAGCGCATTCATAGCTACTGAATTTGTGCTTGCGCGAATAATGAATTGAAATAACTTATTGTAAACGTGACAAGTTCGAAAAATTTGAAATGCAATATAATTGGAATTGCCATTAAACATTACAAAAATGTTTCACTCACCGAGCACAAATCCTCGTCCTCCTCGTTCACCTTGTTTTCCTTGACTTCCTCGTCCTTCTCCTCGTCCACCTCCAACCACCGCCAACCACCTCCAACAACCACCGCCAACGACCTCGGGTTATACCGCGAATACTAATAAATATTTTCAGTATCAGAACACATCAAAAATATTGGGTAAGGATTATTATAATTTTTGTAACGACACATATTATCCAGAAGTTTATGAGAAAATTTCAAAAAATTATAGAAATTTTATTAGCGCACTGACAGCTACTGAATTTGGGCTTGCGTGAAAAATGAATTAAAATACGGAGCGCTTGTCCTGGAAGTCAAGCTTCACCAGGTAGCAAACCTGGAGCGCAGGAACCACGAAGTGCTTGTCCTAGAATTTAAGTTTCACCAGGTAGTGGACCCGGAGCGCAGAAACTACGGAGCGCTTTGTCCCGGAAGTCGAGTTTTACCAGGTAGTGGACCCGGAGCGCAGAAATTACGAAGCGCCTGTCCTGGAACTCAAGTTGCACTAGGACGCGGACCCCGAGCGCACGATCCAGGAGGTAGAGAACCCGGTACTCGAAATCTGCGGAGCGCGATTCTCATCCATCCGCTCTACTGCGCGGTTGTTTCCAGACTGAGGAATTCGGCTAGCAGATTTTCAAGCAGATCGATGACGTTAAGAGAAAAAAAATTCTGAGTGACGTCACTTTCTGAACATCCGAACATCCAAACTTTGGTTTCGAACTTTAATACTATGTATGATGATGTATGATGTATGATGTATGATGATATGATACGATGTATAATGATTTTAGTTTGCACATTTCGTACAACAAATACGCACTTTATCCTTCCTGCCGATTCCAGACTCAAGCGGCCAGGCCCTTCAATAGTCAGCCGTTGACTAAAGATATATTCTTCAGTTAACGGGTTAGCTAACTATGCTGCCGTTCAGCGACAGTTGGATGATAAAAAATTTTGCTCATACCTTTCAAATGTGTGTTAAAATACACTTGAAGTTCCAAGAAGCTTTGTTTTTTCTCTCCCTATCACCTTTTTAGGTCTTCAATTCACTACACGGCGTTACTGTCTTATATACCGAGCATGCATTTCATCTCGATCAAAATCAGCGCATCCGTGATGTATTACAGTAACTCTGAATTTTTTTCCATACGAATACTTTTTGAAAAACAATTCTGCTCCTCTACCCAACGTAGATACTTCACTTGCGACCAGCTAAAACAGCATTTCGATTCTATGCCGACGAAAATTCAAAATCGAGAGAGCAAATGAAAAGTTGTTGGAATCATTATGAATACTAATGTTATGGTACACATCGAGCGCGCGTCGAATAGAATCCCATTTCGAAATGACTAATCCTTCTTTTCTCATATTACAGCCGTATTATTGTATATAATCTAGTTTGTCCCCTGGAAAATTATAAAATTTATAGTATGGATCACGTATTAATCCTAAATGAATATCAATATCGTACGTGGTCCGCGTGTACGTGTATACTTTTTGGTCTCTGCATCATTATTAAATCTGATCTATTGTTATTCATAATCTATGCATTCATTCTTCTCTCGGGTACCTATACTTTAATTAAATCACTGTTTTGCTACGAATTTTGGAAGAAATTTACTCTCATTAATTATTTCTTGTATCGCCGAGAAGTCGGTAACGCTTCAACTCGATAAGTACACACAGGCTAAGTACTGGCTTGGACTTACTATTGCAGACTGTGTTACTCGGAAGGTGAATGCAGCCAGCATCATGTCAAAATCGGTAACTCGCTGATGTTCTCCAATAATTTCTCAACTCTACCGTTGGAACGCACAACGATTTTCGGTTGTCACACTAAAGCCCATTAGGGCAACTGTCTTTATTTTCTTCAGTCGACGACTCTGCACCTAATATACTGGGTCATTATGAGTATGCGCGGTGTAGGATACTCGACACACCGATTCCACGCGAACATAGACAAGTAAAGGTACACTTAACGTTGACTAGAGATGTACATATAAGAACTCGGATATTATCATGACTATGAATTGACCACCGATTGAAATTTTCGTGTAACGTCTTATAGACGCCGTTCATCTTCCACAACAGTGCGAATTCATTTGAGGGAATTCTAATCTAACTGAATTTCCGTCACATCGCCAAAAATAATATCATTTGAATACATACATAACAGGGATATACACGATTGACTGTTAGAAACTAGTTTTTGATATACTTATAAGTTTGAGATACATGATTAATATTTTCACTGCCAGCAAAAACGGGGCTAATACAGAAAATCAATTCCTCATGCTTCAATCTACGTAAAATGTTCGAGGCTCGTTTAAAGCAAGTGCTTTTTTATTGGAAAACTGAGACTTTTTCACACAAAACAGTATAGTACATATTTATTTGAAATTAAAAAATGCTCGATTACTATTAATACTTGAGTTCATGCTGCAACAAATCCTTTTAAACATTAGGCAATCATTGCTCCAAACGTAATAGAAAAACAAATTTCAAAATAATCTGGGTATTTTTTCACCTGTACTATTATTCGATCGGGTAACCGATCTAAATAACTCATGCAACAATAACTCAGACAAAAATAACTCATGACAAAAATAACCTGAACCAACAACATTATTTAAAAAAAAAAGAATCGAAACCACAACACAGCATCCCGTACGAAAACCGCGGTAGGTAAGTGTTGCAGCCCATAGGTTAATTAGAATAAGTTAGGCCTCCGTATGACGGGGGCAGAACAAAAACCGCAACATACCACCGCTTACGGAAACGCAGAAGATGACTGTAGCCCAAAGGTTAGGACAAGTTCAGCAATAATTTGAAGTTTATAAGTATTACACTATGATAATTTATTCTTTGACAAATAATTATTAACGAGAATATTATCAATCTATTTCAACTGTTCGAAACTTATTTTTTATATGAAATTGAAACAATTCGTGATTGAAAATTCATATTATTTACAAGACTGTAATTCAATTATATTGACCTCAATTTATGCTTCTTTGAAATAAATAATAAAAAAATAGATAATGTAATGTAATTGATAATACTATAATGTATAATATATAAATAATATAAACGAAAAGTAAAATATTGTGCGACGAATAGCTCAGAAAGCGATAATTAATTGTATTTCATACACAAGGCAAAAACTTCGTTTCTGACACGTGTCCCACAACACCTCACTTTTTTTTGTACGAGTTCGTTTTATCTGAATTATTTTCGTCTGAGCTGTTATTTCCGGGTTATTTGGTCCTAGTGCCCTTTTTTGATTTTTGAAAACTAATCAGACCTTCAGAAATGCAAAATGAACACGTAGAACAGCTGAACCAACAGCTGAAAAAATACTGAGAAATTTTCCTCTTGCAAAATCACGTCGATATATTGCATCAGAGAACCAATTCCAGCATTATCCAAAATCGTTTGAATTTTCAACAAAAATCCAAAGGGGTTTTCTTACTTTTTTTTGGGCGAAAAATCTTTCGTCTCGGAATCGATTTGTATGACCTTTTCTAGACTAATAGGACTCCAGGAGCGCAGAAAACTTAACAAAAAAAGCGTAGAACTAACAGCGAAGAAATTACGAAGGAAACACATTTTGGTTGTAAATTATGATCCGTTAACCGCAGCGTATTCGAATTGCGTGCAATGGATTTCTCTCGCAAAATTACGTTGATATGGTGCATTAGAGAATGGATTCTAGCATCACGCAAAATCCTTATGGAAATTGGAACCGGTCGAATTGGCAAGTTTTTCAGTATGTACATATCCTCCCGATCAAAAGTTCTTATGGAAACAAAACCCGAAAATCAGTAATTTCCGAGATACAGACTTCGAAAGAAAGGTGTCCAGATATTATAAACATGGATTTCGTAATTTTGATAAATTATCAGGCTTCAAGGGGTCTTAAAGTGAAACAAATCACTCCAAAAACTGTACGGTTGATTTTCAAAGATAGGCAGGAATCTGTGATTGATTCCATCCATGAACTCGTTGATTTGCTGGAAGGAGGTGCAACTTTAGACTTTGCGTAAAGAACGAGACCCTCCGACTCTTGCAATAATCGACTTGTCTTGTTTATCACGCTTGTGCAGACTTCTGCGGATCTGCCGTGCAGTTTTTAAGTGATATGTTTGATTTTAAGTCCCCCTCGCAGCTTGGTAATTTGTAAAAATCACGTAATCCATAGATATAAAAAAATCCATACACCCCCTTTCCGAAGCCTGTATCTCGGAAACTACTGATTTTCACTGACTTGCGACCACGAAGACTTTTGACCGAGAAAATCTATACGTACTATAACATAATGAAAATCCATCCGATTTGACCGGGAGCTAATCTCCATAAGGATTCTGCGGGGTGCTTTATACCAAGCATCCAAAGGGGTTACACTCACTTCTTTGAGCAAAAAATCTTGTTTAAAGAGATGAAAATAGATTCTGGATCGTTGACGTGGGATCCGCGAATTATTGATAGATGGCTATAGCGAAGAAGCGGGATGATGATAATAACTGATTACTCGGTAAAGATTCTTTATTTGAGAGATACACAGGTGGTGCGATGTGTATAGCGAGAGAGGAGAACGATAACTGACGATTTACAGGCGGAAATCCACTTAGATGATATATAGATATGATTTCACAACAGCATAGAGAATTGGACATAGATACAAAGCAGATTTGTTTTGAGTCGCGACACGGGCAAGCAGCTAGATTGTGAGTTCATATGTGACGATGATTTGAAATGCTTTTGTTTCAACTTATGCTTCGCTACTTTGCCGAAACAAATTTTTATTATCTAATTTGCACGCAGGGAACGGACAGTCATAAAAAGAATTAATGTCACGTGGAAATACTAGTTTAAATTGATATCAATGGTTTTTTTTATAATGGTCGGAAAAACACTGCTGAGTGTGAAATTGTTATTCGTAGAAAGTTGATCCTGAGGTTTGATGAATGTTGAAATCGATACTTCCAGAGTAATTTGAAATTAGAAATGAAAAGAAACTGAACTTGAAGAATGAGTTATAAATCTCCTTGTTGGAATATGGAATAGAAGTATACTTGTGAGCGATGAAATAGATCTACATGCTTGTAGAGAACGTCGATGAAAATATACATATATAGTTCATGTGTTTGAGGAAATACGTTACAAGTTGAAGGATGTGGAAATTGATCGGAATAAAAATGTGGATTTGAAAGGTTACTCATCCCTAATGCCCGAACAACAATATTGTTTGGAGAATACCGGTTAGTTGAGCGATTCAATAAGAAACTGACCGATGCTAGTGGAAATGTTTATGTTGTTATACCGCTGCATTATCTACTGGGATTCGCTAAGGATTATTGCCGAGTCGTCGTCATTGCCAAACGTGAGTTCATTTTCACACGCACCCACACCTATTCGAATGCTGTAATTCAGACAACTCTACCGAGAAGTTTAAAATTACCCAAAAAAACATCAGCTGCCCTACATCAAACTGGCCAATAAGCCACAAATCCAGCTAGTCAACTATATTGCCAAGCACCCAACCATATCCATGAGCTTTCGTTCTTGGTAAACTATGTGTGATATTGGGGGCAAAATATTTTTTAGAATGTGTTCAACAAGATGCCCAAACACGCGATGTTAAAAAAAACATTCGTTTTGCGATGCAGTTTTCTTAAATATTGCTTCAAATTTCACAGTTTATAAAAGTGTATACGACCCCATAACTTAAAACTGATCTGATTTTACGCGAATCCGACCAAACCATACTTGCGTTTTCTGCAATATTGAGAATCTTTTAGTCCTGCCAAGTCTCACTTTCGTTAATAAATGAACTAACTGCAAGTTCTATGACTGATAATTCAAAACCAGTCGATTTTTTTTCATTTGTTATACAGCTATTTGACTTACTCACATAGAATTTAGTCGTCACTTTGTCAATCCAATATTTAATTAATACAATTGAATACAGTGGCAGAATAAAATGAATAATATAACAGCACATTACGTACGATTAGTTAAATATTTAAAACAAGGGCAGATTTATTATTTCAAGACGTGTTTTCTTTGTAATCGTAACTTGGTACATATTTTGGAATGGACCGCTGTTCACGAACACTTTGTAGAATGGTCAAATAGATTTGGAAAGAATTACCACAACAGCATATTATTCGTATTTAAAGTAGACTGGTCACTAATTCACACTCACGTTAATATGTTACAAATAGCTGCTTATACGGGGTTGTGAATTTGTTGCTTAAAACACGTGCGACGACTCAGCCGTTTTACCTGTCACCCGCATATGCGGCTCTCACTCGGGCTTTGCGTTTAACGATCCTGTATATTACCTGGATAACTACGAGGGATACGGTTTCGATATTTAAAACAAAAATAAATATACTTTGTTGAATAATGATCTGTTTGATTTTACGAATGATGAAAAATGTAAGCAATATCGTTAATTCTGGAGTAACAGAAAACATTGAAGAATAATAAATAACCTGGTTGAAAAATGTATAAGATTACAACGATAACATGGATTGAAATAAAACAAACTCTATAGAGCATCATCATAGTGGTATGCAGCGATGTATTTACAAATGCGTGGCGGAAATTACATATAAAAAAGGCATTGCTTAATCGAGATAAATTTGATTGTACGTAAAATTATTAAAATACAAACTAATCTTTCATATGGTCTAATCATTAAATTAATTACATACGAAATTACGATATAACGCTTTATTAGAAGACTAACTAAGAATATCTAGGCAGCAGAGAACTGCCACGTCTTTGGTCTATTTCTCGCACAGATTTGGACACTGAAGAAATAAAGGTACATCAGTTTTTTGTTTCGGCAGTATGTCAAGCATTTTGTTTTATTGATAATTGTGTTTATTTCTCAACGTCAGTGTTATCACTATTTTCGTTTGATCTTTTTTGTTCTTTCCCGTTGTATTCAAAATTACTATCATATTTGCGGGAATACAGAAAGGGAACCGCGTAGTCGAAATTTTGACTATTTGTCAGTATCGTACCGATTACCTATTATTTTGAAAGAAAAACAATGGTATCGTGCTTTTATGGATTGAACACACGGGGCTAATATGTCAAATTCCTACATAATTTCGAAATCTATACATTGTAGTCATACTTACGTATATATGTATATGCTGCGTGTATACTACAATCCTACGAACTTTTGGCAAAAAAGGAAAAAACCTACGAATTACATTCCGCTCAATTACTCTTTTGTTAAATTCTTGCGGATTATTTTAATCACCGTAGTTTCCGCTAGTGCACCTAAAATTGAGACTATTTGATAATTGTAACAAATTCTTTTGTCACTGCAATCATCGAACACCGAATAAAAATTTTAGGCCAACGCCATGGAAGAACAAGAATTCTGTTAGTTAATTTACCTTTTCAACTCCGTACATTATAATAATCACTAGGGCAATAAAAAATACAAATATATATACACACATCCTCTCAATCGTCTCACGACCACGTGTTCGAAACGGGTCAATTGTTCATCACGAATGAAAATGTGCCGATTATACTACAATTATACTTGCGAGTCTCGTATGTCTTGAAATATATTAATCAAATTATTCACACCAATCAGATACCCATCCTCGTGGTTGCCAACTTGCCATTCCGCATCGTGGCGTATGTTTTGCAAGTGCGAAGGAAGCGGCAAAGTTTTTGCAAAGTCGATCATCCAGATTCCAGCATCGGTTGCGTCGTGAACAAAAAGTAGACTCGATCCTACAACTTCGTGTGTTGCAAAGAACGTGGACGCCTTGAGGGTGGCTCGAATAGCTTTAAGCCGCTGAAGGTACTTTGGGACAGCATGCGGATATCCTTCTGTGAAGCGTTTGAGTGCCTCTGTAACCTGGAATTCAGAGGATGCATTAACGATATTCCTAGTATCACCTACTATTACATTTTTTCCCTATACATTTTTACGCTGTACTATATAACCACTATCATAAGACGGAAAATTTCGTTTAACTCGAATTGACATCAAAACTAAGTTCATAATATTTATAAATTCTGTAAACGTTAATCCCTTTACGTCAGTACATGAATACAACATTCTCAGAAACCTACGCATTACTTTACAATTCTGATTTATTTCAGATTTTACAAAGTGGGTTTTATTTTCAAGTTTTTAAATCATGCTTTGATACGCTGTATAGAAAAATTCTGAAAAAAATTGCGATTGCGTTGTCCGTCGTATACTTTTCATACAAATAATTATAAACCCAATCTGAGACATCGACATAGAATCTCGATCGTGATGTCATAGAATGCCCCATATACATATACATACTTGTTCCAGAGTCCGCGTAGTCTTAAAATCCTTAGATGAACCTCCTTGGGCTCTCTTGATGCCCTCAACTCTGAAGCCTAACGTAGCTGTACTCGAGATTGTCTCTCGCCAAACCATGTACCTAGGTTTCGTGACACCCTGAACACGACGTTCTTCGGCTGTTGGCGCGCTAGGATCGACTTGAACCATTTTCTCATACATATCTTTCCGCAGCTGTAAGCAGCAAAGAGTTACTGATTAAGATATCATTCAATCTTTCAGGAATGCTAAAAACTTTCAAAAAATTATCAATATTCACATGTTTTTTATCAGCAATCATAAATACATTAACGGCTGTGTAGAGTGCAAATTTTAATTATGATTTACCATCCTTGGATACTTTCACTTTGTACCATAAGTGAAGTATCAGGGCTGGTACGCTATTTGGAATCTGAAATTCCCGGGTTTTTTCAGGTATTTCAGCCTGAAAACAGAATTTTTCTATAATATTAGGACTTTTCCTCGACTTTTCCGTGCTGTAAAAAATTCCCCGAGTTTTCCCAGTTTTCCAGATTTTCCTCGTGCGTACGAACCCTGAGTATATACAGTGTTCTGGGTACAAAATGAAGATTAGCTTCGCAACTGTAAGCAGAAAATTTGTGTGATTTGACGTGGCCTCGTGACTCGCTTCGCTCAAACTTCACACTCTACGCATTCGCCAGCTTTCATCCCTTATCACACAATGCACTATTCCATTGCTGGTTTGCAGACTTGGAAGAAACTAATACCTTCGGTCTTTCCTTGGCCTTGGCAAGTTCAGATTCGAGGTAAGTCCGCACCCCAACTTTACAGTCCATAACGCAGGGCTGTTCAAAGTCTCCGAGTAAATCCTGGAGCTGCAGATAGGAGGATACGACAGATTTACGGGATTCTCCGCCTCCCTCTCGGTCCTTAGTCTCAGATGCAATGTCGTCATCTAGTTCCGCGCCGTTTTCACACTCTCGAACATCCAAGACCCCCTTGAATTCAGGTACATAAGGCCTCAAAACATCCCGCATTAATAAACGGAAGCAGGCCTCCTCCTGCGGGCAGAGTTTCTTTAAAATCGTCCCAGGAGTTGGTCCTGCACGGAAATTTCCTTGATGTCCCGCAAGCTGCACCTGAATCCAATAGAAGAAACGAGTTGTTTATAATCGGTGATCTTTAACCACGGATAATTTTTTTTCGCTTTCTAAAAATTTCCAGTCTTGTCTTCAGAAGTTACGATAGTCTTTATTTTCGAAAATTTTCCGAAAATGACAAAAGCAAAAAACTAGAATATAACAATAGACGTTACTACTTGTTGCTGTTTAGTTGTTATTATTTAATGACTGTCACTGTTTCCATCCAAATTAATTCCAATTACTATTACTTGATTATTAGCGTTTCAGTTTAGTTATTGTCAATGCTTTGTCTCGAATGTCGGATTTGATTTGTTGTCATATTAAAATAAAAATAAAAATTAAATTATGAAAATGTTGCGTAAGGCATTTATACTTGAGTTTTCGCTATTGCCGTTTTCCTTTCGTGGAAATATTTCGATATGTAGAAGCGTGAACTGATTGATCGTCACGACCTGATTTTCACAAAACAAACAGTCAGTAAATTCCGATCGCGGAATCGCAGGAAATCTGTTGCGCGCAGAAGGTCTTGTCCAGAATTTGCCTTTCCGAATGAAATGTCCTTTGGTGAGAATTTTAAAATTGTTTTATTAAGAGGTGACGATCATTCAAAAATGTGATAAGCTTCGGACGATGTGGTTTTTAATTGAGAATGAAACTTTGTAAAAGGTTGCGCAGGAATAATAAAATAATATTTAACTGCGAAGAATATGAACCTCTCGCTCTCTCTCTCTCGTCGCCTAGAAATCTCGAAAGGTACGGGGAGACATGGGTCTCCTAAACCGATAAGCCATACGGCCCAGGGCGTCCTTTGGAATAACCCCGAGTGTGCGTTAGATCCGTCGCGGAAGTTGCTTCCGAGATTTGTTGGATCATTCACTCGTGCACAGGTAAACTGTGTGTTGACCTGGGGCCGATTTTGTCGTCGCGAGCATGGGGACGAGAGAGAGGGAGGGAGAGAAACAGAGAATTAAAATTACTACAATCAGAGGAGAGTTTCTTCTCTCTGAGATTCGAAGTAAAATTCGGAGTCGTAATGACGCATAAAATGAAGATATTTATTCGATTCTGCGGAAACTTGATCCAAAAATATCACATTGAGGGTTATTTACCGTAGCGCTGAATAATACAAGTAACAAATGACAAATAAATAAGTATAGATTTAATTTATACTGAAATGAAGATTCTCGGGATGTCGAGCATTATCGGTTGCGTGCGCACCCCTCCCCGCTCCGCGATTGGCGATGGGAGGGGGGGTTTTCTGACTGTATAAACGATCGCGCTGGAGCAAGAGCATCTGTTTACGGAGAACTTCGGTACTCGGTATATCGTGACAATAAACGAATTTAGATACGAACCTTTCCTTGTTATCACAAATACATATAACCTCTTTCCTTAACCCAACCCGAACACTACTCGTATATAATTAGTAAACTTTTCCAAAATCTAATATTAAAGTCAATTCACAACCAAGGTGAACGTAGTTCGATAATAGATATTGAGAAACGATATTGATTATTTTATACAGCTTCACTTACCCATGGGTACCGCTGTTTCTTGTAGGTTTGAAAAAACGGCGTCCATTGTACAATGTTTCTCAGTTTTCTCCAGCCTGATGTCTATAACAAAAAAAAAAACAAATAGTTGCATTGTAATTAAGGGGTTCACAATTTAAATTATCGTGCCTTTGTCAACAGTAACTTCTAAACGAAAGATGTCAGTATATTCATCACTTTTTAGATTTTATACTTTGGATAGACATTTGACTAACGCTTCTCTATTCAAAGTTTACAATTAGATCGAGAGTAATGCATCTTTTTCCATTATTATTTTTTCTTTAATCTTGACACAGAGGCAGAGGAGTCAAAAATACGACTTGCCACCATAAAACTTGGAAATTAATCCGAGACGCTATGATGAAATAATTCTGTGTACATTTTTCCGGTGGATCTGGACACTAAAATGACTATCTATTTAACAGCGATTAAATTGCTTGATCACGTACTTGGACTGAAAGTGAGTGGGAAGCTTGTAAGGCGGATCTGGATAGAAACATATAGGGGGTGTTCCATGTCAACTCGATCGGGTCCTGAGCCCCCTTTTTTTGTGGCTATAGTAGGACTTCGAAAACAATTCCCTACGAGCAATGTCTGTCGGAAGTCGTGAAAAAACACCATAATTGTGAAATCTGAAAAAATACAAAAAATGTCGCATTGTCGATCATTTTGGCACAAGACTCGTACTATCAAACGATCTGCTTCTAGGTGTCTAGATACAATATTTTTTTATTCGACCAAAACGCGTAAAAAGATACCTCGAAAGAGATCGTTTACCATTAGGGAACTTTTTCACAACTTTTTACAGTCATTGCTCGTAGAGGATTTGTCAGAAAAAAAAGGTTAAAAAAAATATTAATTTAGATGTTTTAAGGTTCTACTGCAGCCACAAAAAGTATGAGGGTTAAGAGATGGTCGAGTTGACAATGCAAAAGATTTAAACATCAAACCAATGAAAGAGCTCGCAGCTGACAATTATTGCTCGTAAGCACGCAATATAAACTCTCATATTCTGATAATTTTACTCCAATTAATGGGTGTTCGTACTGATTTTGAAATTATGGTTTTCCAACTTTCAGTTTCTTTGTTTTCAGAAAAAAATGTAGTTAATGTATTGAATTTTCACTGGATCTGTACGTTTTAAAGCTAGAGAATCATATATGAACGTATGATCATATGTATGTATGTAAAGACGCAATCAAAACTTTTTCCCCACAATATTTCGAGACGTGTTATCGGATTTTGATGATTTTGGTCTGGATCGACGCGACCTTTTCAAACTTACAACTGTTTAAATTTTACTTTAATCGATACTTTTCGAAATATTTAATTATTCAAATTATAAAGCATAAAATAAAAATGATATTTTGAGAATGAATGGACGGATTCGAATAAAAATTCGTTCCATTAGGTTTTTTTGGTCGCTGGTCACAAATCTAAAGTCAGATTTGCAAATTATTTTATTTTATTATTACTGTTATTTCAGTTCGAAATGAGTCTGAAAACGGGAAGTTCAAATGCAGACTCATGGTCAGCCCAAACCCGCTTGTTCTCGATTTAACGACGCAATTTTCTATGAATCAATTCTCAGCATTTCATTACCATAGTGCAATACTGCTTTGATCGAACGATAATACATAAATTTAAAAAATTCATTACAATATGAATAAAATTTATGTTGATCCGACGCAATCGTTTTATATTACTTAATTTATTAGTTTCATATATACATAAATTGATATAAATTGAAAATTCAATTGCCGATAATGATACATTCTGTCTTAAATTGGAATAAATCCCCATGTTTAAATAAACAAGGAATAAATTACAATTCGGCTATTGTCTAAAAGTAAAATCACCTCTGAAAACTTCAACATTTGCACATATTATTTCCAGCAATGTGTGCCGTGTATATTTTGGGAAACACAAAGCTCATAAACATTTCAACTTGGTTTATGCAGGGTAATATTGTAAGTTACGATGCCGATTGAAGTAAGATTGCAGAACAATTTTTTTATTTTTAGCAGAAAACTGTCAGGAGATGGAAACTTTTTCAAGAGTAGTTTTTCTGAGTCAGGTTTTATTTTATATCGGAAGATGAAAAATATATATAACACATATACAAATGGCTTATCTCAAAATCGCATCTAAAACACTCTGTCGCAATGACAAAATAATGTGTTGCGTTACGAGTGCGGAAAGTGGGCAATTTCCGATGACTGTGAAGTTTGCAGCGTGAGCCGCATAGGCGAGAGCGGCAATCACACCTTAGACTTATAGAGATAGACTGCGCGCTCCGTGCACCGAGTTGAAGCCGTGACAAGACAGAGAGGACATAAGTTGCAGGCATTTTCTCTCACTCTAATCGGTGACTTGGCGGGGAAAACGTACAGACTTATACAAGTATGCCTCCCCGCCACGCGACTACTCCGCGCTCTTTTGATCGTGCGACAGAGAGCGAACTCCGGCAGGGCCACTTAGCTCTGTCCTTCCGTCCCGGCTTCACCGGGCCTGTATTAAGACCGCGCAGTTTATATAGTCTCTATAAGGCTATGATTCGCACGAGTACTAGTGTGAGCGCAGCATGGAACAAGGTGAGCGCTGTAATTACTCGAATCAATTATCATCCATGCGCACGTGTAACACGCCAGTTTTTCCAAGAATTTTAAAGGAAAAATTTGATTTGCAAAGCGACAAACGTGCTGCTGCATCACGTAAAATTGGGATTAGGGGACTTACGCTCAATTACACAGTGCATAAAGTTGAATTCTTCGAGTGTGTACGTGCAACGAAATCTGCTTGGAAAGATCAATTTTGAAAGCTTGTGGAGCGTGCATTAAATGCCCTGTTTTCGAACGGTGCAGTAAAATATCGCTGGCGCATGCGCAGAATTCAAACGGTACAATTTACACGCTAGGGCTTTCTTTGACCCGTGCGCACTTTCGATTAATTCAATTTTCCACACTGTGTTGTTGAGTGTAAGTCACCTAACCCAAATTTTACGCGCTGTCAGCAACACGTTCGTTGCGTTGCAAATCCAAGTTTTCCTTCAAGAGTCTTGGAAAAAAATGGCCCAGTTTTACACACTGTGCACTTACCTCCTTCGCAGCTCAGACTTTTCTTCACAGGCGTTGGAAAGAAAGCGTATGATTACAGCGCTGGCCTTGACCCATGCTGCAAGCTTCTCACTAATTGGGGATCACCCACTTTCCGCACTCGTAACACAATACGCTATTCTTTAAACGTGTAGTAAATAATCCATTGGCGAAAAAACACTTCGTTCACGGAGCTACGTTGTATAATAATAGATTGATACCACGGATATATGTGTGCGTGTATTTAAAAAAAAATTTACATAATTCTCACGAAAAACTTTAAATTCACCTATTTTTTTATTTCATTTTTCATCACACTCGCATGAAAAGTGGGGCTTTGCGAAGCAGTTTAGCGGGACGAAAGCAGCCTGTTATCTCAGTTTTTTAAAGATAGGTTTACACGCATGTGCAGTCCAAAATTGCTTCACTTTCGTCCCTTGAGTGATCACTTGTCTTCCTAGCTAAAAGAAATTGACAAATCACGTCCCGTAAAACTACCACGCAAAGCCCCACAACTTTTCATTCGCTTGGCTATAAAAACTATCGTGTGTGACTCGGGCCCAAGCAGTACCAGCGCAATCCGATACTGCGCAGGCAAATAATTCAGCGAAGCTAGACCACAGCCATGGAGACTAGAGTACAGGAGTCCGATCTCTATTGGAGAGCATATAAAAAAATTGTCCTCGAAAATTTGTCGTTTAGTAGTTTTAGATTTTATCGAAAACATCGCTGTCATCGTAAAGTTCCGAAGTGAAGTTGGTAAGAATTGACTATATATATGTATACAAACATCGATGGTGACCGAAATGAAATTGCCTCTCACCGAAAGGGAATATCCTTGGGTCTAGTCTCCCCACCACTCGTCGGATCTTTGCGACATCAGCGCCGTTCATCGTCAGCCAGCGCAAGCTTCGTTGTACCGATTTTTTATGCTGGATCAAATTTACGAAGATCGGACTTCTGTACTCTAGTCTCCGTGACCACGGCCGTAAAGCCAGACCAGCGACACAGTATGAATATAGAGAAGCGAAGTGTCGGATTGCGCTGGCACTCCTCGCATAGCAGCGCCACCAGGCGGCTGCTACATATTAGCCCACCTTAAACTACAGGATTGTGTAGAAGTTCGGTCTCCTGATCTCTAGCTGCTGGCTAAGGCCAAAGGTTGGTAATCGCAACTTGTGCAATTGCCGCCCTCGCTTCGCTCAGGTGCAAACTTCACATTCGTCGCAATCGCCAACTTTCAACCCTTGTCACACAATGTGTTCCACCCGTATTTGTAGCAAATTACTGATTTGAAAATCTTGACGGAATCTTTATCTTCGTATACGCGTTGAGAAAAATTTCACTTGTTATAGTCGATAAAAAATTCTAGTAAAATGGGTATAATCATAGTTGTAAATACTACATTTTCTGGTTATTGTAACATTTAAATCTGTTCATTTTCTTAGTTCTTACAGTCGAATGAAACTTTCAAGAGGATGCTACGTCACTCTACACCCACCGCGTTAAATACCACGTTCATGTACATATTATCCGATTTCATGCATAACTGACGTGAAGATGCTGCGGTTAGTGCAATTCTACATGCAATGTTAAATGTCAATTTCCAAAAAAAAAAATTTGTTTTGCGTAACAATACTGCCAAGAAATGAATACCTATAGGTAATTGTATTACTACTTAGTACAGAAGGAATACATTTCCTGGCGTTATTCTCGCATGAACGTAGAAAATTTTTTTAATGTTGCTTTCGCACGAAGATTTACGTTTACATGGCACGATGGAAATAAGCTGACAACGCCATTTCCACGTCAGTGAAGCGTGCTTCGATAAAAGTCAAAATACCAGACTCGGTGGATTAAGACTGACTTATAGCATGGACTCAAGGGATGTTCCACTCACGGAAACATGTTGTCAATATATTCGAAATGATTTTGTCATTTCTGAAATCAGACTGAAATCAGTAATATTAAAATTAAATTCTGAATTAGTTATCGTTGGTAGTCATGAGAAATAATTTAGGATTACAGAAATCATATAAAATCTTAGAAAACGTGAGAAATCACCTGGTCAAAGTAAAATTATTCGTCAAGCATTATCTCGTAATCACTTTATAAAATGTACGTAATCATGGTGTCATGGTGTATTTCTCAGTGAAACACTCCTTGCATGCTTTGAACATCAATTCTTTGTTACAGCAACATCAAGTTATCGCAACAGTAGCAAAAAATATAGTGTTCGTGACGACAATCAGAAAGAATAATAAACACATACTAGATAATCTGGTTGAAGTTACAAAATTAATTTTCATATTTGTGTCCCGTATTGTATTCTTCGATTCTGGTGAAAATTGAAAATCATTACACGGTCTGTAACCCCAACTATAAATTTTTCTCCACGCGTTACTCTTCAATGTCGATAATAAATTTTGATATTCAGTTTATAAATTTTTAGTGACAATGAATAATAAATTCGTGTCTCGGTGAGTCAATCAATCGAATTGTCCCACCATGACTAAGTTCCGACCGGAATGTATAATTTACCTCGGAAATGGCAGATTTCGAGTGAATGTCTAGTTGGTATTTGCTCTCCGAGTAGTCGGACTCCCATTCCGAACTGAGGTCATCGCCGCTAGCTTCTCCCCACTCAAGTAACGCAGAATTCGGATGAGGAACGGTGAGCAACTGTAAGTACTCCTTGTACCCGGATGAGGGTGACTCCGTATCGACGTCACCTTGGCTCTTGGACAGAATTCTTTTGCAGCGATTCGCGACATTGCGGCAAGGAGGCGTCGGGCTCCTCGAGGAAGAGGAGGACTGCCGATCGGCGGATGCCGCCGACAACTTTCGGGGATTCCGCTTCGATCGCGACCTGCTAAGTCTTTTCTGTTTCGAAAACTGCACCGGCTTCTCCGAACCATCGTAACTCCCTTCGAACGGATCTTGAACCTGCTGAACGGCGCAGCTTGCATGGCCGCAGATGTCGCTCAGTGCCGCGGTATAGACGATCCTCGGTACTAATCTCTTCAAGTCCTCCTGCATATTTTCCGAACGCTAATCGACAACTGGACTCGACTTTGATCGAAGCCTCGAGCTATAGTCACCCGGAACGTGTCTGATAATACCTGAAAATATCGACCACGTCACGTTTACACTGCGTTTGACTGGGAACACCTGTCTCGTTTGAATCCCGGCACAATTGCGGCAACGCCGGTGTCGTTCCGTTTGCACAATGTCTTACTAGTGTGAAAAAATAATCGTTCAATTTCAGAGATATCGTACACCGCGCTCGAACATCATTGGACCGAGTCTCGGTCAGCGGTAATAAAAACCGATAGAGTCGAACCGTTCCCAGATCTTTCTACACGTCGCGGCGTCGTCTGAATATCGCATCAACGAAGATTGCTCAATAACCTTGTTTCTCCGAAGGCTGCACCAACTCTACAATTTATATCACTGACTACTGCCGACGCTTAAGGATTTTCTATCAATAGGTATACGTGTGTTACACGCGCTTCTGTATACGTATGTACAACGTACGAAGGCAAAACTGGATGTTAGGTTTCGAAGGAATGAGGAGCAAAAAATCAAGAAAACTAAAGTAAAGTAAACGCGACAAATCGAGAATATGACGACCCACTCGCCTACACGGTGAGAAAAATCTGAGAAAAATTACCCTGCTGTTACTATAATCGTGATGTAAAAGACACCTAATGCAGTTTTTACCGTGCTGCGTCAGAAAAATGTGTCGTCACATTTCAAATTTTGTGCTGCCGAAATACATAGTTTCTAAGCAAGGTAGTAATTTTTTTTACAAAAACCCATAATTTTTGTAACATGCATCAGTAGAAACTGAATTAGGTGTCTTTTACATCACGATTATAGTAACAGCAGGGTAATTTTTCTCAGATTTTTCTCTCCGTGTGGAGAAAAAGCTGATAATTGCAGCCCGAAGGCCTAATTAAAACGTGTAATATATTATTTACGTATAATCGAACGCTTCGTTAAATGATGATTGAAAATATTCGTGCGCGACCGGACATTGAGAAATGATAATTGGAATGGAAATTAATTTTGAGAAATAAATACAATTATTCTTCAATTATAGGAGAGAGAAAAATGTTCTTTGACCGATATTTATGCATCGTTTATTACATTATCTATCGTGAAAAAAGAAAATTCAATTGCGCAGATTTTTTATCAGTTTTAAACGAAACACATCGTGTCGACAGATTGCCGTGCTGTTGGTATAAGTCACTTTTAAATAGCAAAGCGCGCGTGGCAGCTTCCCAGGATTACCGCCTAGGAATCACTGCGTCCTTGTTTCTCTCGCAAAAAAAAATAACTTGCTCGATTACAGAGAGTGGATTTTTTTTACAAATTTATTTAAACACAAAAACCTCTCATAGCGTGATAAATTATCCAAACGCCAATTATTACATAACCATCAGAAACAAGCAATCAATTACAGTAGACGAACTAAACAATGTTGGCTGTGGCGTATTGGAAATAAATAATACGTCTAAAATGAATAGATACTTCAAATATCGTATATGCGTATGATATATGACACACTGTGAATGGCACGTATCAAAACTGGTTTCTATGAAAACCTCGTATTATATAAAGAGTAAACAAAATTTTTTCAATAAGGACAGATCCCGCAATCAGCTACACAGAACGTAAGTGTGTGATCATAGCACGTATCGCAGCAATTATTATCACATGTACACATAGATCCGTTTCCCTCGATCTCGAATATCTCTCAGTTTCAACCGCATAACAATCCGTTCGCTATAATTTGTACACAATTTATCCACTGCACCCTGACATTCGCGCGCGTTTCTCGAAACTGTAACGTCGAAAGAGTTTGATACGAAAGAAAATGAAAAATTGGAAAATATAAAGGTGACGGGGCCGGAAAAAACTAAAGAATTTGATGAATAAATAAATGGAAGGAAGGAATTGACGCCGTCATTCCGTACTGCGTGCGGTATTGGCCGGGTACTGCAGACATCAAGATGTCCCGGTTCACGATGTTTGTCTTCTACTTAACCCAATTGCACCGCCTCTACACACGCGACACGTTGCATACGTATATATAGAGAAGCGAAAACGTGGGAGTATAACGCAGCGTGTGTGTGCGAATATCACAATTTCAATACCTACGTGTATGCACACACGTACGCATATACCGTAGACGACACCAGCGCATATACATTACGGAACGCTGAGCGCGCAGTAAAGTTTAACAATTTTAACGCCCGTCCTTCTATCGCTGCGTGTATAACAATACGATACGTTATAAATGTTTAATATACAACTGTGTAAATTCTAAGCGTCAATTCGAAGTATATATACATATGTACACATATATATACATTTAAAATTATTTGTCCGTTATACCGTAATATCACGCTTTCGATAAAGGTATGCGTGTATAGTATACATATGCGTGCGCAAAACCAGACGTAATGTATATAAGCGGATTTAAAACTGCAGCAAGGTCCCGGCAATTTAAACAATATACATATAATACGATGTTAAGTGAAATATACTAAACGATATTTACGGCGTACGTCATATACGCGTCAATCGAATTCTTTTCATTCAAATACTACGTCGATACACGCGTGAATTCCGACAGGTGTTTATTAATTTCGAACCACATGTATGTACGTAACGAATACCGCGGAAAAATGAGGCACGTGAGAGATTTAATTTAGAAAAATTCTTTTCCTCTTCACGTTCTTGACACATAAGTGCTCGGTTTTGGAACGTGATAAGATGAACTTTTTTCCGGTAGTTTGAAAAGAAATAGTTTCGTCAATTATACGTAAGCAGGATTAGACAAAGCAGCGCGATACTAGTTTCGTTGTACCTCGTATCCATCGCATAGAGAACTTGATATGCGATGCACTCGATATTCAGAACGACCGATTTATTTCCCAGTTAACGACAAACTGCCAGAACTCCTCTTCCGTCCATCGATTGCCCCCCTCCACCCCTTTCCTTCTCCACCACTCGCCTACTTTACGAGCTGCACGTATACATATATTAGTTGTCAGAATTTGTCGTCTCTTATCTGTAATTATGGGTGTAGTTATATTATAGCTGACGATCGTGATGACGAAAGCAACTTTTACAGATATTTCGCTGGATTATTAAAATAATTATACGATCAACTTCAATCCAAATTTCTAGTTTACTTTTCAATTTCACTAAAGCAAGATACTAATGTTTAATTTTTTTTTTTTTCATCAGTAAACTTTCAAAGTATTTGCGTATCAATAGTTTTTTAATTGAAACTGAAAAATGATGTTATTGCTTTACTATAATAATACTCGGAATACTTAATTACGGAACTAAAAATGACTCGATATATTCGTTGAAGTTCTAGTCAATCTACAGTGATCTAAATCAGCAGGTACGTTATTTTTCTTTTTTTGTAAATTCTCTAGAAATAATGGATCATCTTCGATTTAATACATAATTTCATAAATAAAGTATTCAAGTAATTGTTAATAATATTATAAAGTAATTTCAGTATTTTTCCGAAGCAATATAATATACCGTAATAGATCTTGCACTAAATAAAAAAAATGGAGCCGTTTTGTACGCTGGGACAAGAAAGCATATTTCAACAAATTCTCTCAATTTATTATGAAACAACTTAGCAACCGTTCGCCTGAAGATAGCAAATATTTTCATATCTGTAGTATGATATTTGTACTTCGAATCGGACATTTGTATCTGCTTGTTTAGAACAAGATAAACAAACTTCCTTCATTAGAAACTTAAAATTATGACTGATAAAAAAATCCTTTTTGTTTTATAAAATCTTTCAGATGAAATTCATTCGTTCCTTCAACGCCTAGGTATTACACGTATACGATTATCACTCGAAAGATAAATTGGCGGTCTTTTTTTTCCCCGGTAGCAATTTTTATTAAAACTAGATCGCAGATGTCTGAAAGTTGAATTTACGAAAGTTGTTGATGCGCGCTTAGAATGCAATAACAAAAATAACTAAGTCGAAACGCGCGATACACAACTATAACTGGGCGCGATGCTTTAGCAGTTTCATCATAAATTATTACACAGCTCCTAAATCGGGAGCCGCGAGTACAGCGTGAATATAAATAGCTATACAGTATATCACGACGTTTATTACCAAAAGACTGGAATCCGCGTGCGTACGGTTCAAATTGTATCTCTACACTACTATAAACAAACAATGCTAGTATAGGAGAAGAAAAGAGAATAACATGCGAGTTGGGAAAAGGGGGATAATAACAAGAGTGAAAGGAATTCCAACGCCGTCGATCGTTTCAACGAGAGCTGATCGATCGCTGCTTGGCATGGAACGGAGATGGATTAAAATTATCATCGCCGCCTCCCCCTCCTCCGCCTCATCTTCCCCGTAGTCTTATTCGGAGCTACCGTCAATGGCTACGGTACTAATTAACTACGTGACGTAGTGGCATTACACATAATACAACGGTGCAATTACGGCAAATTCTAGATACTTGGATCTCATGGAAGTCAAGCGAATGAGTCATTCGCGATCCTACGTCAGTTCGATCCATTGAAAACTGAATAGGGTTTGTTTAATATGTGTACGTATTGACGGTGAATGAATCAAAAATTTAGTAAGTATTATACAGGTGTGCTATATCTATTGTCATTGACGGTATTATAAGACAGAAAAGGATGAGAAAAGGTTTTTCTACTCGCAATTATTGCCGAGTTTTTCCTCTTGCTGGAAATTTTCGTTGTACCAAGCTATTGTGATATCAATATACCTTAAACGAGTGATAATATTTTCTGTAACACCTATTGATGACGATATTATTACAATCAAATTTCTTCCCGAATGATCCTTTAAGAATATTATCTGTACGATATGTATAAAATGCATTAGTTCATTTATTTAATTTGCCCTTTACCGTCAAACGTCAGTCAATTATTGATCTAACAATTTGAAAACTTTCGTGCGACGCGATTGACTGGAGAACGACTTCGGAGTTTTCACTGCAACGCGATTCTTACAACGTCAACCTTTTTTAAATTGGATTGATCAACGTCACGTGTATTTTTAAATTTTGAATTAAAAAAAAAAACAAAAAAACAGTCATTTGAAGATTACAAAATTGGAATTTCATTCAAGTTTTTCCGAACGTATTTCTTCTCCTTTCTTTTTTGTCCATTAAACAGTTACTAGACACGATAATTATTAATAACTTCACTATTTTCGGCACAGGTATAATGCAACAATATAGCAATTTCAACGCGGTTGAAAACTTTCGATAGATTACTCGCAGCAGGTTCGTGATATTATTAAACATGAATGATAAAGACAGCGAACGTACAATGAAAAATAAAGGTACGATTAGAAATAAAAGCGAATTATTTAATATGCTAGTATTTTATACGCATGAGTGATCGCGGCAAAAGTTTAGTCGAGGCCAAAAGACAATGTATTTATGTAGGTGCTGGTGTATGAAATATTTGAGGGTATATTAATATATTAATATTATACATCGATGACAAACGGGTAGAAATATTTGTCAAGTATGCATGCTGACCGCCTGTTACAACGCTGATTAATGATTTCAACGCCAGTCAAATATCATGACGAAAGACAGTAAAAAGAACATGTATGCAGTAGTGATGCAATTAGCTAGTTCTCATACGGTCAAATACAAGAAGTCAGTAACGCAGACTTTTGGAACGAAAAGAAAGAAATAACCGGATTTGCCGAAAGCAAATTGAAACTTGACATAAAAATTATGCGTTTGGCTGTTTATTATCGAAACGCAGAAAAATCGTCGTGGATATTCACCGAGATCGATGGAATGTCGAGTTCGTAATTACCCTAAATCAGAAAGTGGTTAGCTGAACGTACGGAAAAAAATTAAAAATATTCCACAATACAATACTGGTGTCATGTACGTTACCTGAAATAGAATTATAAATGCGTTGTGAAGTTGAAACCAAAAACAGTATTTATCGTGCAAATTATATTTACGAACGGAAGAAAGTCGAAATTATAAACCGTGAGTCATGTGAAAACATGATGTTGAAGTTGTAAGCGTTACTTTAACAAAGCATGTTTAGGAAAATGGTTACTTCGCAACTTTATGTTTGTTTGAAATTCACCTAGTATATTATGACAAAGAGAACACGTTTATATTTCGAAAAGCCCAACTTCTTGCAAGTCGTTCCAAAATTGTATACAACGATTTATTCCATGATGCTTCGTTACGTTAACGTTACCAACTTCAACATGGTCCGGCCAATCAGTTGCGGACCGTATACGTATAACACAGATCCCTGAACCACGGGCTCGAAGTTGAATTTCTAGAAAATCCCGTTACGAAGCAGTCCACCACCGCCAGCACAACGACGGACAACACAATCACCATAGTGGGCATAACCCTGGAACGGACAAGCAGTCGCGAATCTGCAGGGAAGATGGAACACCGTGAAGCAACGGTTAACCACTGCAGAAACCCGCTGTTGGCAAAGTACAGGACTGAATTACTTCCTCGATTTCCGAGTACACACTCTCGTTACCGTTGAAGAATTCAGTTCATTGTAAACATTTGCGCACTGAAATTGGTACATGGCGCCAAATAGAGAAGCTTGCGTCGGAAATCCGTCATTGGGATAGCCGCTAATTAACGTGATATGCACAAACATGTATACCGGGACAAACTCTGGAACTTGAAAATCAACCGCGCATGCGCGAGTTTTATCGTGCAGGCTGGCCATCCCGAGTTTCATCCGTCAAACTGATTCTGGCGGTGATGTAGTTTATACGAATTTTCGAGGTTAGAATCTCAAATAATTGAGGTGGTGACTCGGAAAGGTTTGGAAAGCATTTGTTGTTGGGTCGGAAAGCTGGTTCTTCAAAGAACGGTCGGAATTTAATGCTTGTGCTCTTTGAAAATTCAAACGTACACATTTTGCGTACGTTGGCCCGCCTGCATCGCAGACAAGAATATCGCTGCGGGAAGATTTCGCCGACCAATGAGATTGAATTATTTGGCGCATGCGCGGTTGATTTTCAACTTTCAAGAGATTCTCCCGGTATACGTACCTATTTGCATTACTAGCAGCTCGTCGCGACTTTTTTGTAGAGCTCGTAGAGATCTTGAAACACTCTTGAACGTAACTATCCTGTATCTGTAAGAATTTAATTAGCGTTCGCACAAGTGTGTGATCCAAAACTATTGATGCGGTTGCAACGAAATATGGCCTAAAACCTGACCAGACATTGAACTTATCCACAGAAAGAAAAGAATCAAAATCGGTTCGGTAGTTGAGTTGTAAGCGAATATACAAACAGACAGACAGAGAGACTTAAAGATTTATATGTGTAGAGAAAAGAGAAAATAATAGAGATATGTTAGTTATTATTCACAAATGCGAGAAGCGAGTCACGACACCGATTCGAATAAGTTAAATTTTTTCACCGCACTATCACTTATTGTTACATGTGACAACGATATTATTTTGCGTATTGATCACTTCCGTTGTGTACTGTAATTGATTTGCAAACTAAAGCAGACAAGAAGAAAAATATATATGTGCGCAATAATGTTTGCGCGCCAGCGAGTATACATAAATATATATATGTATATAATATTTCTGCATAATCCTACGCATCGGCAGGTTTTCTCCATTTCCGTACGAATCTACCATATACGTAACTCGCGCAATTTTTTGTTATGATTTTTACGCCTCGCATGCAGTTGGTGTAGAAATGTTGAGGTAAGGAAATGAAATAAACAAATGATATCAATTAAATGGCTCATTCGAGGTTATGTTTATACGTGATGTAAAGAAACTTTTCCCAGAATGACGAACAACCGGATGATGACTCATTGTCAGGCGATTGTCCGTTTGTACGAGCTGCTGATGACGTCAGGAAAAATTATTTGGGTTGGCAATATCGTCTGTTAATTATAATGTAAGTGAAATTTTCAATAAAAAATTACAAGCATACTTCTGAGCTAGATGAGAAAACACATGTTAGTAAGGAAATCTTTGATGAAATTATTATAATGCCAATAACTTTGAAAAAACAATTAATTTTTACGAAAACTATAGTGCATATTTTATAGAACAACATTTTTATAAGAATTGTTTTATTCCTGTGGTAAAAAATTTTTTTATCGTTAATTAGAACTTTTCCATCTGCAGAAGTTTATATTTGATTGAATAATTTTTCCGGATACTTTTCAGATTTGCAATTAAGTAGATTGATTGGCAGAAAATCAATCTTATTACGACATAGTCATACATTGAGAATTGACGAATTTACAATCATATTCATACGCTACAAAGAAATCTTTGAATTAAAAACCAAAAAAAAACATATAAAATACTGGAATTGGAAAACAACGCCGTAGAGTGAAACCGAGCGAATCGACTAGATTGTCAACGACTTTGAATCGACTTAAATCCGAGCATCGAATCTGAACTTTTGTTTATAACTCCAGTATATTCGACTTTTGTATTCTTGAAGACTTCTCTCTACAAGCTTACGAATACAACAACTTATCGTATTGAAGTTAGTAACCGATTCGTGCTGAGGAAAAACCGTTATTTCGCGATTGTTGAACTGTCTGAAATTCAGTAACCCGTAATAAAACAAAACAAACTCATATTTCGAAATCTGAGTTCCTCAAAAATCACTGTAACGATAAGAAAATAGTGATTTTTTCCCCAATGCTTCGTTACGAACGTTAAAAACTTGATCCTCGCAATAATTTGATAAATCCTCAATTCAGGGTTACACCGATTAATAAAACTTATCGATGTTTGGCCAACCAGCTTCCTTAGCTTGAAACAGCCAAAGTATCAAGCCATTTCTACATCATTATTAACACGTATGCGCTTATCAACGTGCATGCGATTCCTGTTGGTGCAACGTACCAAGTTGTTACACTTTGTTGTTATTATCCAGCTTGCGTGTAAATACCTGCACACACCATGCATTGCGTAGAAATACGTACGCGCGTACATTTGTTAAAGTCGTTCAAAATACGCGTCTCATATACCGGGCGGGATTAAACCAACCGTACGGTACCTACGTCAATTTACACATTACTTATACAGGTACGCACGCGACAGCATGAACTCTACAGCAGACGGCATTGATAATTAACGAAGTATCATTCTACCTGCTATTTTCCTCTACGCGTGATACGTACATCGTATAAATGTACGTAATATTTTATCATTATTATCGTTTGTTTCCACTCTCCCGCGTCAAGAAAATTGAAACGGTTATACATGTATAGGTATTGTAATTAACGCGTAAAGTAAACGTCACGTACGATCGTGTACCTGTACACACACCTACGCATACGCACAACGCTGCACAGACTGGATTTACTCGCGTCGATATTTATATAACTTAACTTTCTTCAAAGATATCGCGCTTTCGTTTAAAGTCGAGCAGAGGCAATATACATACGATCCAGCGTTACTTCAAACGGTCAAAAGAAACGACCCATATCGAATTTAGAAATAAAAAGTCGGTATTAACGGGTTACGGTTGAACCGTAAAGAATAATTCGAATTTAGCATGGTTTGAATTTCGTGTTTTCCATTTCATTTCTCATTTCTGACGAGAAATGAAAAAATTAACAACAATTAAAAGTAAAAGACAGAAGTTTATTCATTCTGCATCTTTATGCTGCAAAAATTGAGATATTCCGATCAAACAGAAACCATGACAATTCAAGTCATAGCCAATTATCCACTGTACAACTGTTTGCATAAATTGTGTTTTTTATTGTACTTATTCTTCTAAACCGTAAAATCGCTGCGATCAAAGAATTCGAATTATTTCCGGGAATATTGATCACAAATTCGATGAAAATAGTAAACTATAACGTAAAGCTAATCCAATGACATAGATAGAAAAAGAATTACTCAATTGCAGCCGGTATCAGAAAACTTAAACAACGTTCTAACGGAGTAATAACAGACAAATTTCGTCTGCTCCAAGTCTCATGATAAAACCTCTTATTTCCACGTGACAACGATGGCTTCGGTGTATAAGTAAAACACGGCACGTGCAGCGAGCGAAACGATTGGATGTAACGCGGCTGTTTGGTCATTTGTTAGCACAGGTGGACAAGAATCGCTTAATCAGGCATATGATAAATTTATTAGCGACGTATTAGCAGCAGTTGATATTACTGCAGAGCAACATTCATTCAGCTGAATGATAAACGGTGATTTTTACACGGCGCTTCATAATTTATAGTTCACGCTCGCCTCCGGCTATAAACAGAAGGTACTTAAATGCCAACGACTTGACGAGCGGGGGTACGAAGGTAGGCATATACCTTCTGTATATCGTATCCTGCCAATTTATTAAATTACATATTACCTTAATCGGACTATAATCTGCCGTAAGTGCGCGCGAAGCGCGTCAATGATGCAGCGAGGCGGCTGCATGATGGTAATAACGAAACGTGTTCATTAATTACGCGCGATCTCAATTTCGAAATCATACATATTTTATTCGGTTAGTGTACACTGTACACAGTTTCAAAATAAGGGTGATATTTGCGTCGGATGGAACGAGGTCGCTGAACATTCGTTTTAGACGTAGAAAAAATCATCCCGAAGTACACTGAATTTCAACCAGAGTCTACGAGATGCCTATTTCCGATTTAAATAATACGTGAAAGACATTTATTGTTCTATCTTCGCAAAATTATTTGCAAAAGAAATCATGATTAGGTACGTTCTTAAATGGATATAATCGTGAGATTACATTTTTTAGTCACCTTTTTTTAGATCAGGGCAACCAGAAATTCAATATTCGAACAAACGGAACATCTTTGATTTTGTTGACATGTTACGGGACAGAGTGTTGATATTGAAGAGTGATTGTTAATACACCTCTATATATATCCCCCTCCCCCTAATGTTTTTTGGGTACCTTTGGATTCATCGACTAGCGATGGCGACTAAGCTAAAAATAATAATCGATGCATCGGTGAATCGAGAAAAATTAATCGTTTATTTCGAATTTTTTTGAAATGGTCTATTTGGAACCAAAATTTCGTAAATTTCAGTACGCAGTCTTAATGGCGGAATATTTTTTTGACTGTTTATAGTTTCACTCGAATTATTTTTCAATTTCAGATAAAACTGTTCAATTAATTTTTACTAATTACATCAAATAGGTACTTAATGAGTAAGACAACGATAATAATTGATACTTTAATCACATGGCATAAGTTGATATCGTATAGCGTCGTTCATGGGAGTAAAAAAAAACCGGAACCGATTGTTAGAAAAAATAATCGAGCCGTTCGATTAATTAACCCGGGTGAAAAATAATCGATTTACTCAAAAATGATTTACTCAAATCGATTATTGTTGGTAATTCTTAGTGCGTTCTCGTCGGTAGCCTCAACTCGGGAAATTGTGGAAGAAGCGATAATGAAATGGAAAAGATTTATAATTAAACGTGTAAATGATTTATTAGACTTAAATAGCGAGGAGTGTAAATGTGTAATTAGACGAATTGGATTAGAAATAGGTGAAATTGATAGTTGAAATTAGGGCTTGGTCTGAATCGGTTGCAAACGAGAAGTGAATCGTTTGAATGTTGGACTAGAAGTGCGATTAGATACAACTAGTCTAGTGTGTGTACAAAAAAGATGCCGAAGATTCAGGATAGCGGGGAGTAAAATTAGCTGACGACGAATAAGAGCGATAGCAAGTGGCGTGAGGCTGGATGGAAATAGGAGGACAGGAAATAGAGTTTAAGGTTACTAAAGGGAATGTCTGAGAGTTAGCAAGTACAAGCAATAGAATAACGAATGGTCGGAAAAGATGGGGGAAGATCATTTTCCGAAAACTTGACAAATCATATTTTTAAAAAACCGTATTAATCATTGTCACTATAAACATGCCACATAAAATTTTTCGAAATCGTTTGAATTAATGGAAGAGAAATTCCTTCCGCCGGTTTCTTCAGATTGAAAGTATTTAAACTGCACTCGGAGAACATTTTTACTTTTCTTTTTAAGTCAATTTGTAAAATGAAAAATTTCTCGTGAAAACGCAACATTTTATTTTGAGTACCAAGGTTAATGAAATGATTGTTTCAAAATTGAAAAAAAAATATATATATACTTATAAATACGAAATCTCGATTTTAATTTAATCAATTTAATGCAAAAAAAAATACTTATTTCATGGTATTATCGAAATATCCAATACCCTTTGGTAGATTCAACCGAATCGTTTCATACAGACCACTAAATCGTTAGTAGTCTATTACCATTGTCACCATTGAATCAACCCGTCAATTCACCATGGCGTATTTCTTTGTCATTCTTTGATGTAATATAAATTACAATTGAATGATAATTTTTGCAGTTATAACAATTAAACAATCATTTTTGAATCGTTACAAAATGATTTCACTGTGAAGATCCGTTATCGCAATGTGACTCGCACAAACTCTACGGGATTGTGGTGCCAAACCTTTCCTTAGACATTGCTAAAACATTTTACTATCTGCGCACTGTAAAATTAACTAAACTTTTTGGTTGTATAAAAATAACGTTAGATCGGACATATATTAACCTGAAATTTCGTTGCCAGAATCAAATTTTGTTTATTATGGCCAGATTATTTTCCGACTGTGAGATATAACCAATTTACACGACGAGTTAAATTGCCGAAATGCAACGTACGATAAAGCCCAGTAAGAAGAAGAGCATGAAAAATAAATATTGAGCATAAGGTTGATCAAAAGTATAACAGGAATGTTCAAAATTCAGGATAGGTATGAAAATGTGTGGCGCATAGGCCTAGAAAATTTTTGTCTTAATTGGCAATCATAGAACGCAACCATGCACGGCATTCAGACAAGAATCCACGTCGCGATATGGGATAGAGATGCGGCGTATGTCTCATGAGTGAAAGATTCTTTCGCGCCGGCGATGCTGAGCGTAATTCACGAGAGCATTTACTCACGACGCGACGCAGCGCTGTACTTACAAATTATAAACGGTAATTACCCGCTGTGGTAATGAATTCAGTAACTCTTCTGCAAAAGCTGGATACGTCCGAGAGCACCAATTAGCATTCATGTACTTTCTTTTCTCTCATTTTTCCCGCTCCTTCTTAATCATCAACGGACCGCATAGTCATCAAAGTAATTATGTAATGCAGGATGTTTCAGTGTTTTTGAAGCTCTGTCACGATTTTCATGAAATCTTTCCTACTTTTAATTTTCAACAAGAAGAAGTACAGCACAAGGAACAATAAATCAATTCGTGTATAATGCTTTTTCGAATACATTGCTATATAACAATTACGAATTCAATATTACCCCGATTGATCAAATTTCCAGTACACTAAAATGCTTTTTGTTTGTGTTAACCTCATTCTTCCCCCTTTCATTGTGCTAAATCAAAACTTTTTAATTCTATCGTTAAATAATTGCTTTGCGAAAGTATCCCTGGAGGAAAATAATTTTTTTTTTTTTGCTTCAAAAATTTTCTTGACACTTGGAACAAGAAACACCGATTTTCGCTAAAAAAAAAAAACAGCCAATTTGCTATTGCAAAATGAACAATTGTTTAAAAAAAATAAAAACAAACAAAACTCAGCTTACCTGGGTAAATTATGTAAGGAAGTATTGTAGTTTGTCTCAAAACGTCATTTTTGAAGCGCGTGAACTTTCTTTCTCGAAAACTATCGAACCGATTCTTCTGAAATTTGGTACAATACTTCCTTACATAATTGCCCAGGTAACCTGAGACTTGTTCTTTTTTTTTATTAACAATTATTCATTTTGCAATAACAAATTGGCGGTTTTTTTTTTAGCGAAAATCGGTGTTTTTTGTTGTGTCGCAAAAAAATTTTGAAGCAAAAAAAAAAATTATTTCCTTCCAGGGATACTTGCGGAAAGCAATTATTTAACGATAGAATTAAAAATCTTTGACTTCAGACCAACCAGTTCCGAGAATTGATGTTCACCGGTGGACAACTTTTTTTCGAGGCGACTCGGGAGATCTGCTGCCACGGGCTTAATTCTCGATATTTTTCTTTCAAAAAATTATGAAATACTCTTGGAATGTTACTCAATAATGTCACAATCAACAAAATAAATTTACATTCCATGAATCGTCAAAAAACATTGTTGAAAATAGGCCTTTTTTGGCCGAATTAAGCATTATACTCCCCCCCCCCCCCTAAATACTTTTGGTATCACAAGAAAACGTGGTACAAGTATCACATTTAGTCTGCTTATAGCTGTCAATATTGCATTTTGCGGTGACATCTTTTGAATAAAATAAGAGCTGCACATCGACTTACTGTTACACATTATCAGCAATAGTCACAAGAAAATATAGTACCAGGGAGCGTAATCAAAAATAACAGTAAAACATACTAGACTCTCTGGTTGCTGCTACAAAATTAATTATCATTTTGTACCCAGAACAATATTATTCCACTACGATGGATAATGAAAATAAATAGTTGTAAGGTCTGTACAGTAACAACACGTAAAAATCATTCGCAGTGTTACTAAAGCTGCGCCTGCGGTGACAGAGCTTTGCATCTTGATATCGCGTTAACGATGATAATTTACCTTTTTTCGACCTGGAACGGGCAGCTGAGGCTGAAAACGATCGCATATCCCCAAAAGACAATCGTCACATTTGCAATAACAGTTGTAGTTGGAGTCACTCGAAGCGATTGAGCTGAAAGTACTGGTGCTGGCTTGACTGTCCATGGAATCGGCCCTGAGAAGAAGGGCTCTCTTCGATGATAAGCCACGGGCGCACTTCTGTTCTTGACTTTCCATTTTGACAAGCAAAAGTTGCTCCATCAGATTCAACGTCGGCGGCGGTAATTTCAAACAGCTACTCGACGGTGATTCCTTACCGCCTCTATCCATGGTTCAGTCTATATTCCTCGAAGATCACTGTCGCGTTTTAGGGTCCGATATCACTTCGAGATCACGCGTTAAAAACTCTCCAACACTTCCGGTTCTCGTCTGTATATCACAACTAATCCTGTATTGATACAGAAGAGGTTCGGTTAGAAGATTCGCGTGAGGGAGTGGAAAATTTGCACGTTAACCGTTAGCTGACAATACTTGATCTCCGCAGGTTACAAAATTCATAATTGTTTACCGGAGTTTGATTTTATTCGACAATCTTTGCTCACCGCGTAAATATCAGTCTGCGGTTCCGTTTCGTATGCACACATTGACGTCAAGATTTAACTCGGAAGACGAAACGCTGTCTAGTTCAATCCTTGTTCGTTATCCAAGGATTCGACGAAATTCAGTCGTTGTAACCTTCTATTGCTGGATGTATTACGTTAAACAAATACTTTCAACGCTCTGGGTATTTCACTGCATGAATTACTCCGCGGTATGTACGAAACGAGCGCATTGTACAGGCACATATGTCGCATACATACGTACGTACGTTACAACTTCAAAGAAGGCAAGAGTGATTTTTTTCGCGTAACTGTGTCACGGATACCTACAACCGATGCTATCAATCGTTGTCAAATGATGTATGTACGTGTGTGTGTACGCGTATTTATTCACATACGCATCGTGCGACCACGGCGAAGAAGAAACGCACGTTGAAGAAAGCAAAAGAGGCGAAAATAAAACTAAACGAACGAAATGAGAAAGAGAAACGAAATAAAAAAAAAAAAAAAAAAAAAGAACGACACGCGCACTCTGCAGATTCCAAAAGTGAAAACGTTCGGCGGAGAATTCATTCGGCATTTCGTGTATGTATATATTTCACTTCGCATGACTCCGTGTGGTATTACTGAATGCGTTCAATGGTTTTCAAATAATTCGTTTGAATGTTGGATTTTAAAAATTTTTTCCAACAGTTTGACACGTTATTCACGTTCGTTTCTTTGAAATAAAATTAACACCCTTCCACGCGATTCAAGTGTCGACAGAAATTTTGTTGGTTGAACATTATTGTGTCATTGATATATATAATCACGTAGAATGTAAGCTGATGCAGATATTTTTACTACCTGTTACTCAGTATTTCAAACTACCGTTAGTTGCATCGTCGCTCAACTTTAACAATTTCAACTTCGATACTCGACAACCGGAATGTCAAATTTTTAATAAATCTTTGTTAGTCAAACGTAACATCACACACACACACGCGTATCGAAGTTTAGAATTACACTTTCTGAGCGCAGACATCTAACGCTATATTGAAAACGTCGTTATAACTAACATACATCTTTCACCAAGCAGGTTGTTAATTGATTAATTATAAGTATCGATGTATTATATATGCACATGGGTATATTGTGTATGCGTATACTATACGCTGCCTACATTACAGCAAGTCCTGTATATCCGTGTCCCTAAAAGCAGACCGGTTGTTTACTCTCTTTTAACAAACAACTCGGGAGCGCAGGAGATTCTGGCGCGAGATTATCGGACCTATAACGCAAGCAGAAGTCAATTATATACCGGTATAGGTGAGCCTCAGGATCTGTACGTCTGGCTACATGGTCAACCTTCGCGAGTAAAAATATATTATACGGTTACCCGTACACTAAAAGTTTATCTATATAGTATATCGGTTACATCTCGTTGCACCTCGGGCACGTTGTACGATTCTTGTATCATATTGTACATTTTTTACCCTAGCCTTAACGGTCTGTAAAATATTCGCGAAAAAAGAATTCACCATAATTTCAATTATTTTTACCTTCTGACAATGTATAATTTACGAGAGATTAATAAATGCCGAGTAATGCCGGATTGTGTATTATAGTGTGAACGAGACGAAATTTTAGTAAGCTCAAAGATCGCGCGTACAATTGTCATGTCAATTTGTTGTAAACTTTATTGAAATAGTACATTTCTGCAGCTCGAATTCCATTCAAACAAGATTCATTTTATAGCCAACGGCTGCAATCAATCAGATACCGGATGAAATTAAAATACTCATACACACATATATATATATATACATTGTGTAACTGCGAATTGAAACAAATATATAATGGAAGCTCGACATTTCGCAATCTGTACAAAACTGTCGACACACTTATATATACATTGTTATGGTAAAATATGCGAATATGTGGTCTGTTGAACTTATCATTTAACACATTTCAGAGACTAAACACGAATACGAAATGTGTAAAATAATATAAACATAATAACGAGGTGTTAATTTCTATTGGTAAAAAAACATCACTTTTGCACAAATTATTTTCAGTGATACGGCGTGTGTGTTGTACGAAACGGGCGTACGATAAAAGCTTCACGATAAAAGTATCACGATCCATTTAGTCGCGTTCGCAGCCACCGTTCGAAATAATTCATCGAATAAATTGGAAAAGAAGAAGAAGAAAAGGACACTTTCATGCTGGAGAGACTGATACGGTTCAATTTGCGTCCGAGTTGGAAGTTACTCGCGAATAAAGTGGCAGCCAGATTACACGAGTCTTTCTCTTATATACGTACGTATATACAAACCGGGGCAAAAATGTATAATTGAAAGAAGGGTAAAAACATACGCGCTTCGGATTCTTTCGGAACAGCGGATCCGAAAATAGACGAAGAATTCGCTCGTTTAATTCACCTCACCGTATAGGATTTATAAGTAACTTTTGATTTTCGTGTTTGTTTATTCATCTTCGCCTCTTTGGATTAAAAGCAGTAAATTATTACCAATTCGTTTTTGTGCAAACATACACGCAATAACGCAAATGGAAAAACAGAATTGCACTCGGTGACTTATCCCTGCATTGAAATATCACTTTCGGGCAGCACTGTAGATATTAAAGACGCGATGTTGGAATTAGAAAATTGAAAATAATAAATGCAAATAATCACTAAATTTCGTTGTAGTATAATCGTTGAACACGAAGAATTAATATTAATTATTCAACACATAATGTTTTTTACTTCTTTTTTTTTAACTGCACTTCTTCACGTGTAATTGGGAATAAATTCTTCCTTTGTACACTACACTTTTCACGACTCGTAGAATCAGCAACTTGATAGTGAAAACGAGCTTGCGCTGCGCCTCGACTTCACCGTTCCTAAGACACAAATACGGTAAAGAAATACGAGTAATGAAACGAATGGCTGACTGATACAACGCGTGTATTAAAAAAAGAAAAAAGAATCAATTTATTTGAAAACCAGAACACAACGAAACGAGAGAGTCGTTAAAAAAAAAAAAGCTTTGAATCGCGAAACAATCATTTTTCCTTGTACATCCTTGCGTATCGCGAAATTTAATTCGTCGAACAAGATACCCGATTTTTTATCAATTCGTAACACGTTTTTCAGCGTAGATTTTATAATTTGATTGGAACCAGCGTCACTGCCGCGAAGGATAAACCTGTTTCATCGAATTCAAACGAACAGGAGGTAAACGATGTGACGTCAAAGTACCGGAGCCGTCGACTGCTGGACCCCAATGTGCGGTTCGAGTGAAGGAAGGCTCGATAAGAGATGCCGTGTGCGGTTCTATAAGAATGAATAACGTCCTCAAATCCAGCCGCAATTATAACGCGTTGCTTTTTAAAAAAAGAAAAAAAATAATATTTAAAAAATGGCAAGAGAGAAACTAGATGTTTTTGCGATGACGATGACAAAAATCACACTTGAACGCTCGCCGAAAGCAGAGCAGAGTCGCGACCAGCGTGCACTACTAATCGAGGCAGAGCCTCTCTTCTCTTTGCTCCGCGACACGCCGGGCTGCTGTAAAAGGGGAGCGGAGACTATACACGGATTTCATGGTGCCGTTCATATTATACCTAACATACCTACCGCGAGCTAGAAGAGACAAGCACATATCCGAACGTTCACATTGACGCGACTCACCGTCGTCTAATAGGTTATAAATTGTGAACCGCGAGCAGGGGGAGCTTATGCAGCTCGGATGGCAGTATAAAGTGTAATAACAAGCAATGGCGATGTGCGGGTGTTTGAAAAGGACTTAATAAGATAAGATAAACGTATACGGAGCTAATTCCTAACGGCTGCATGATCCGTCATCTGCTAAAATTCATTGCGCACGCGCTACAATCCGATAGCAATTGTTTGCCAGGGCTACAAACCGTCACAAATTTAGACAACAGTTTGCCACGATGTATGAAACCTCAAAAAATTTGACAGCTACATGCGTCGAGCACAACTGACAGGGAAAAATTTTCAACAATTTTGAGGTTACGTTTGGGACGGTTGGTTGCCCTGGCGATCAGCTGTTCTCGGATTATCGCGCTTGCGCATCAAATTTAAATCAGACGACGAACCGTGCAGTCTTTAGGAATTTGCTCTGCATGTAATGTACCGCGGGAATTTGAATAATATTTATGCATGTTTTTATCACGAAATTGTATCTCTCGTATAGAATGTTTCTAGCTTTTGTTTCCGCACTATTTCATCACGGTATCAAACGCATGTTGATATAATGTGTATAAAGTAATTGCGCGTTAAAAACGGTAGGTACGACCGCGTAACTGAGACTAAACCTTTCTCACGTCTAAACCAACTCTTTTCACTCCGTCCCGTATACAGGGTGATCAGAAATATCAAAACTTTATATTCCATTCGTTACGAGATCACTCATTGTGAGACCGCTTGTTATAAGTCCATTCTCTATAAGATCACCCGTTAAAAGACCGCTCATCCTACAATTTTGTGCAAGATCGGTAACGACAATAAACCATTCGTTACAATGCTGCTCGTTATAAAGACGCCCGTCGATAAGGCCGTTCGATACAACGCTTTTCATCATAAAACCACCTGTTATAAAGAGCGCTGTATACAATGCCACTCGTCACGCAGTAGTTTTTATCATATCAAGCCGTGAAAACTTTTTCCTCCCGGGTACCTCGATTTCGAATTCTCGATGTCGAAATTCGGTCAAGGGCTGGCCGTTACAGGGCTGATTACTCAGGCTCACGATCAGCTATTTGTGGCAAGGATTCATCCTATTTTCAGAATCCCATTTTCCTCCAGCTCCGTGATCAGCTTCATACCGCGAAACAGACAGAATGATTATATTTCCGTTCGTAATGTATCCTCTTTTATCACGATTACACTAATTTTTATTTTTTTTATTTTTTTCATTTTTTTTTTTTTTTTTTTACATAAAATTTTTGGTCACCCCATAAACATATGTAGCGTATCATGTGCATTATATACGGAGTTCCGACACGGCACGAAGGCGGATGCGTCTCGGTAAAGATTTCTCGAGTATATAAGTGGATACATATATACATATATACATATTGTCCCGTTTCACTCGTCGTCAAAAAGTGTAAGCAATTAGCAACGAGACTCTTTTCATTAGTATAATATTCACTGATGTTCAAGCCGTCAATTTTTAACACATGTATATCGTGTACTATAAAAGTATACATTATGGTTCACTTCCCGCGGCTAAAGTCTAACACGTTGACTGATTGACGACTTGAAATTGTTTTTGGCCATCCCGTGAGTATGAGGTAAGGGGGGAGGATAGCGTGTGTTTGAAAAATCTTATTCGTTGCATGATTCATTACGGAAGTAAGTACATATGTGCGCTGCGTGTATATCGTGTAATTGTAAACTATTATTTATATTCAAAATACATTTTAAACCAAATCTCAATATCAACACGTGTATAAATGTAACTATTATCACCGACTCAATTTTTCGTTTGATCACTTATATATTTTTCATTATTTTTTAGATATTAGTATAACTATAGCTGAGCAAAAAATGATCAAATCTGTAGTTTACTTATTTTTCTCCTTTCTTGGTAAAAAAGAGAATGTGTTGAATGCAGAACATTGGATATACCAAACCCAGATTGGTTGCTTGTGATAGCAGTAGAGATTGTCAAGTAAAAAAAAGTAAAAGCACAAAACGCGATCCGCATATTTTCGACACGTGTTTAGTACAGGTGTGCGTATAACCTGCCATTGTAAACATCGTGTTCAACATTTACTTATCTCCATTATTATTACGCCAGTGCCAATCATTATTCTTCTAAATACCTCCAAACAGACCTGCAATCATTACTATTAACACATTACGACGTTACACCGATAAAAATTTACTTTACATCAATTACACGTGTATTTTCATAGTACTGTTTCAAGTCAACATTCACTTGCGATTAGAGTCGAAATTTTAACGAATCAATTGTACACCATTCTTTAAATTTTATCAAGTTACTATTGCCAAAGATAATACTTATTTTACTTGAAGCAAGTGTCAGCTGTATATTTTAGGATAAGTATGACAGTTACTTTTAAACGGGAAACGGATCAACAAATTACGAGATCACATAATAAATATACTTTTATACTTAATATCTGCAATACCAGTAAACTAAAGTAAACATATTCCAAAAATTTCTACGATGTATAATTCGATCCCTTTCGCTACATATCTAAATATGTAGAGGTATTCGCATGGAAATTCCATTTGATTTTTCACCGTCGATTAACGTTAGGTAAAAAGAAAACAATTACCAGACACCATCTCGCTGCGCATACCCATGTTTTGTAGTGGTTGTTGTTTGTTTAATCTCGTAATTACAGGTTTTGTGCTTTCAACGCAAATTGAAAAACAAGCTTCTTTTTTCCGCCTGTACATATAAATCACAAAGTGCGGAGTATTCGTCAATAACAACTCTCGAATTTTTATTTATTTTTTTTTCACTTTCTTTGCTTTGCTTCCGGCTATTGTTCACAAGTGTTGATTATATAGGAGATAAATCTCGTACGCAACATGATACATTAGGCTGTTTCAGGATAAAATAACTTGCGAATTTCCACCGTGTCACCCTTTGCAAAGTTTGTTTGAATTTAAAGAAAGATTCTCTGAAAAAATAAGCTTTGTACTTTACGTCTAAGATGGCGCTCATTCGATTTTCACTTTTTTCCGCATATTTTTCAATTTATGCCGGGGTCCCGTTTCGATGTGTACCGGAACGCGTTTACGTTTCGTTTAGCGATCAGCGTTAAGAGAGAAATAGTTTATGGTTTACGCCGTCCGCACTTGTCTAATACATGCTGAGTACCTCGTACAAAAACATTGACTGTCAGAGCAGAAGACTGGTCGTGGCGTGAATGGTGACGATGATGTTTGCAGATAAGATGATATTTGTAGATAATACCTAAATTCTGAGCTGCATATATCAGCGTCACAATTTACACCACGACTAGTAATTCTTACTAAAAATTTTCACATAATTTTCATTATTTACTTAATTTTCTTTCATTGCGATTCCAAATTTTTATTTATTTTCTTTTCCTCTTTAACGTTCGTTACTGATAGAAAATAATTATCGCACAACGTGACGAGAAATCTGTTAGACAGTTTCTACTTCGGTTATTTTATACATATTTTTTTCACATCGCATCTCAACTTTTATTAAACAAAACCGTATTTTCATTATTTTTATTACTTAATATACTAAACTCAATTATATTGGCAAACAAAGAATCGATCGCCCTGTATAAAGGTATTACAATCGCGCGTGTAAGGAAAGAAGGATGTGAGACTCTCGTTCCTAATCTTAACCGCCCTCCCCTCCCGCCGCCTCCGACTCCTCGTACAGTCCCGGAGAAAGTTCTTTACAATACTACCAGCCTAATACAATCCTGTTTTACAAATGCAACGATCGTTGATGTTATAGGCTTTCCCGTCTTCCCCTAATGGACCGAATTAATGTAACCATCGCTTATTTCTTGTACAGAGTGATTATCTGTCGACAGAACGGTCCGTCGGCTGTTACAGTTTAACGCGCATGCGCTGAAATTCAAGAGCAATTGTTTTCAGGGTGATCAACAGTCATAAATTCAGATGGCGGTTGGTTGCCCTGGCAAACGACTGCTCTCCGATTGTAGCGCATGCGCATTAAACCATACGTGTGAACAAACTGTATAACATGAAACTGTAAAAAATTTCTTATTACCCAACATTTGTGCAAATTTAATCGCACGTGAGTGTAGCTCAAGATTTCTATTGAGGTAGAATTTTTATGGCAACTATTATCATCATTGTTTTCACTTTCAAAAGTTTTCAAACGTATAGCGCGGATATTATAACTTTTTGTGCAATAAAGATTTTTTTTTTTTTTTTTCACTAACATATTTACTATTTTCACCGCTGAATTGGAAAGAAAGTTATTAAAAAAAATTATTAGCATTTGAACAAAAACGTGCAGTATACGGGTAATATTCAGTCAAGTCAAAAAGGTTATTAATTTTTATTGTCAGATTTCTCCAATAAGTTTTTTCGAATGACTTTTTTCACCTTAAAAATATATCGCGAAGCATTTGATTTTATTTTTTATTTTTTTTTTTTTTTGGCACTTATTGATTTTGACGCATCACTCGTAAAAAAATTTGATGAATTACCAATTGACAACTCATGACATTTTATTTACAAAATGACTTGATCTAACGAAAAAATTTCCAGGATATAAAATGCTAATTTCCTCTCGAAATTTGCAGAGCACAAATAATTTGAACTCCAATTGTTAATACTGACAGGATATTTTCGAGTTGAAAAACAAAGTTAAAGACCTCAAAATGTGCCATTGTTGATTGTGTTGATTTTTGGAAAAGGTGAAAAAAAACCGCGCCTGATCCCACATGGGATGAATTTTTCTTGATTAATTGTCATCTTTTGAATGAAGACCAAATAATATATATGACAACTGAATTCATTTACGACGATTTCAATTATAATCGTCTACGCTATATTCGACTAAAAGTTGTAAAAAAGTGAACCATCAGAAATAATTCCAATTTTTTCGAAAAAAAATGCAATCTTATTTTTTACTTCTCTGTAAGCTTTCTTTCGAATCCAGAGCAAACGATTACAACTCAAACTATCGAAAATAAATTTATTTTTCATATTTGGAAATTCTGTATACAGTAAGCAGCTTTGTTTCAGAAGGATCTGTAAGGGGTATAAAGATATCTGTTTTTAATCTGGTTTTCTTTTTTTCAAAACAATGTCAAAATAAAAAATAGTCTGTTTTGAAAATGTTCGATTTTATAATTTTCAAAATTATCCCGTTATTGTTTAGGATGGAAGTTTGAAGTTTGTTCTTCGAGTGTAGACAATTTTTATTATAAAACGAATCACCTTTGAGAAGAAAAATGTCATTGTAATTTGTCAACTAGTAATTCTTCGAAACTTTTGGTAGCTGGTTAGTCAAAATCGATGCTTTGCAAAAATACTCGTTTTAGAATGTGTTGTTATGTTGAAAAAAAGTAACTCGAAAAATATTTTTCGAGCGAGAGTTACGCATGTACAGTATGCACCCATGAAAAGTTTCGTCGAAGAATGAAATCGAGTAAAAGTGGAAAAATTAAGCGATAAAATTTGAGAGTAACATTTCTCAACAACCATTCATCAAATCGCAGTCTCTTTCTCATACACACGTATTTTCAATTCAAATCCAATAAATCGAGATCTTCATAAGTTTTTCTCTACTTTTTTTCATCGATCTAGACTGCGTACTAAAGAGCGTTCGTATTTGAATATCAAGAAATAAACGAAACCTCAAGAGGATGCTATCGTGAGTTGTCAAGAGTACAGCAAAGCTTACCGACAGCATAATTTTCATCGTTCAATTGATCTACTGTTATATAAATTAATAAACCCTATATTTTAAAGTAAAAAATCATCACCGCTACGCATAAAAGTGCGGTCAGCGTTGTAGAAGAAAAAATGACAAGAAATTATTTAACGATAATGACAATCATCGAACACGCGCAAATTATTATGGACCTGGTATTAGATTGTTAATCAAATATAATTGGACGGGTGTAATAATTTTTCAACCGCGAGGATAAATTTGAGAGAAAAGACAAGTAGAAAAATAAACGAATAAAAATAATAAATAATTAAGTGACCACAGATTTCGCACGCTAATTCGAATGGGAGTGTTAAGAGTAGGTAAAAAAAAAAAAAAAAGAAAAACGAACAGTAAATAAAAAATTTCAACCGTTGTACCCAACTATAGCGACGCGTTGCCTCGATTCACAATTACAGGTCTTCGAGACCCGTGTTATATTATTGCAAATGGGCAAATGGAAACAACTCACAGCCATACATGACACATATGTACCTAGGAAGGTGTAGGTAGGTAGGTACGTAACAGGTATAACATCGCACACGTGGTTAAAAGAGACACACTCACGTAGTGAGAAACTGGTAAAACATACGTGTGTCTGCACACAATGTAGATACAGATACAGGGTGACCGACAAGCCACGCGCGATACGTGACGCAATTGGCCGTTGGCATTCAACGAAATCGGCCCAACCCATTATGTTATGTTACTTACTTACATTACTCGGTTACATTAACCGTGCGACGTTCCGCGCCCCTTGACTTAGTCGTAATCGTCCTGCACGAACGTTAAAACTGCAAGGCACCACGAGGAATTTACGAGTAAATAAATTTAATTACACTGCAGTCACGTTTTGCACGGGTATAATTAAAAACTGGTCGTCATAAATTGACCGTTTCGTTTTACCTTATACGTATCATATGTTTCTACACATCTATCTGTATGTCCTTTGAAGGCGTTTTGAATTCAAATTGAGGATGACTGTAGGACCGTACAGTCGGGTCGAAAAATAATGTGATATCCTTGATGTTGTTAATAACACAATGTTTGCATTTCAGATGAAAATGTTTAAAAATTATTTTCTGAATCACAGGGACGCTTTTCAACTATATTCAACTGGATTAGCTTCGGTTTAACTTTTCAAACTTTGCATGTATGAAATTTTTATTTCAACTTTTTTTTTTAGCTGACTGTACATCTCATACTGTATCCATAGAGCAGTCGTCAATACCGCACGTTTGTACATTTGTACACCGTTTAAGGGACCATGCTAGTGCAACGGAGCGAAAAATAGCTGATTTTCGCGTTTTGTTTTTTCAATGGTTAAAATACGCCAAGTCTGATTTTTTTGTGTCAAATCAAAGCACTCATGAAGGACAGAAAGTAAATTTTTCAACGCGCAGTTTTATTTTTTTTATTTTTTTTTTTTCACAGCTTTTCTCCAAACGTGGTTTTCAAAACGGTGTACACTCTCAAAGAAAGAAGTTTCAAGCTATCTGTCTCAAATTTACATACAACGTTCTTCATGCCATACTTTATCTTGCTGACGAACCTTTGTTTTTGAAATCTTCATATTTTTTCCAATGAAAAATAGTCGAAAAAATAAATCATTTCGATACTTTTTTTTCAAACAGCCGCCGTTGTGCCGATTTTGATAGCACGATAGTGGCTTTCATACTGACAATGAGTAACAATCTTTTCACAAATTTTTTTCCAGATAATATTTACGGCCAAAACCGTGTACACCGTGAGAAATGCTTTTGTTTCGAAGACACTTTCAACCGTTACAAAAAACGTAAAAAAAAATAAATTAATTAAAGCAAACGTTAAAAAATTTATTTTGTGTTCTTCGTGAGTGCATTGATTTGACATAAAAAACATCAAACTGTTTTGCGTATTTTAACCATCGAAAAAGAAATCGCAGAAAATCAGCTATTTTTCGACCGGTTAGACTAGCATTAAAGGTCCCTTAAAGGGAGTCAACAATATGTCCATTGAATGAGTAAAAACTTTTCACTTTTAGGTGTTCGTGCGTACTAGCTAACGCATATACGCGGCAAAGAATAGAATCGAGAAAAGCCTGACGCGTGAGGTTGTTTCGCAATTGAAACCTCATATATTGAGCCACAGGTGACTGGCTGCACTTTGGATTATAATTGCCAATATAAGTCATTCCGCGAACAGACGTAATAATAAATCTATGAGTAGAAAAAAAGGGCTCGACAAAGTTGATGATTAGTATTAACTACAAAGCGTTGATATAATACGATACTCATGCGATTTATTGCCACGGACAGCGGGGAATAATATTTATACGCAATTTATTAACTTTCCAGTGGTATTATTGGACGAATTAGCCGCCTACCTACATAAAATAATCGATCGAACCTCGTGGGAACCAACTTGCCGTCAAAACTGCCGACTGCAAAAATATAGGGAAAATTTATTGCAGAATTGATTTATATTATAGGTATTTACTCTGATACGGTTACAACGAAGCACGCCTGGATTCCAGGCAACTTGTATTACATCGAACGCTTGCGGTGGCAAACGATAAGGAGTAACATTCTTCATCAATACATTAGCAATAAAGCACTGCTCTCTCCTTGGATTCAAGTTTTTTAACAAGTATATCGATTGAGCGACCCCTAGATTCAATTGTTATTCGAATGATCGATTCATTGGAGAAACGATTAATCCAAGTCAACGATTATTCGATTGATCGCACAGCCCTAATTCATGTGTTTATCATGTGTTTAATCTACTAATCACACTGAAATTGAGTATTTGAATGAAATTTTTTTTATTTCATATTCTTGTAGATTGGGAAAAAAATATTTTGGACGTATTTTTTATTTTTTCGATTGAATCACAATTACCATTAATATAACAGATTGAAAACTATAACATTGTGACGTCACCCATGTTAAGATATATCTATATATAATAAAATCAGTGAAATTCAATCACCTATAACATGAAAAATTATCATTTTTAACGAAAAACAAAAAATACCTCCTCATTATTTTGGCCTACACTGCATTACGCGCCCTTAAAAATGGAAAAAAAAAATTTCATTCAAATACTCAATTGAACAGTGATGCTACTGTAATATGTTAATAAAATATTGACACACAAGTATTTTTGCAGGTTAAAATAAATTGAAATGGGAGTCTAACAGATGTAAACAATAAAGGTAACTGTCGGGGGGGCTCCGGTTCCTGGAAAATCGCATCTCCTCTCGTATTGTTGCGGCCCTATTGAGAGAGTGTACTGTATTCCGATTCATACCAAAGTCTCACAACACTAACGATTGAAACAAAGTCTGAACAAATTAAAAGATTTGCCAAAAATGACTTCAAAGAAATTTTTGTGTTGTTTCCCTGCACATGAATTTAAAATTAGCTTCAATCAAATACATGAGTATTCTGAATAACTTTTTTATGAACTTTTTATTTTTCGTGTAACGCAATGCAATAGCCTTTTGTTCTCTCTCAGCTAATTCCTGTCAGTATAGTTGTGTATTTATACATAATTTCAATGCAATCCTGAAAAGATGAAGTTAAACCGATTTGAATAATTGGTCGATCAGTTTCTTTTCCTCAGACGATGTCATACTGAATAACTTACAGTGGGTCGTTCGATATGGGGAAAAAACGGCAATAATAATGCCGAATTATTATATTAAGATATGTGAGACAGAATCTAGATGCGTTTCACGATATCTTTTTTAATTTTCTGAATGAAAAAATTCCAACATTATTAGGCCACAGAAGAATTGAACAAGTGAAAACACAAGCTATTGATAATTTGAATTAGATGAAGAATTATATCGTATAATATCCTACGCAAAGTTACCTCAAACCTTACCTCACTTGAGAGTGAAACTTGCTATTATAGCCTGCGTAATCCATCGGAAGCCCTAAAATAAATTTTTGTGAAGGTATTGAGGCTCTGAATTTTTTACGTGCCTGGTCAAGATTTTAGCTATCAATTTCGTAACTCGTTAACATAGATGAAAATTCTAGCTCTCCTATACTTATTTCAACTCATCAGTCGATCGTAAATTGTTTGGCAAAACAACTCAGTCATATTAAGTGTTTAATCAGTTTAATCATTGATTTGATTATAATTTTTAACCTCTCTAACAATAATTTTTAAGTAAAAGACTTCCGATCACAGGACACAAGAATTTTTATCACATTTGTTTCAATGAAAGGTTTGTAGGAAGTACGATTTTTTATCGACTTTTTCAGATCTCTTTATTGAAATTGAAATAACGTGGATAACGAAATTTGTAATCACAATTCTCTCTGCTTGTATGATAAATGCTTGTCATCGCAAGAGTTGGTGTAGCTAGAAACTGATTTGAGAGCAATGATCAACTTGGAATCTACTATCAGCCAATCCGCCTTGGTGCAAAAACAGTGAGACATAAATTTTTATATAATCATTATAAATTGCTGATACTCGGTCAAGTAAAATGCATTTCTGGAAATTTGAAACATTATTTGTGGAGATTAGGAATTAGAATATAGTGTTTCGATGCTTGATATTAAATCAGTGATTTCTTCTTGAAATATATGTAATAAGATATTTGCCATTTGATTAGAAGTTTCAAATGGAAATTGAGTTTCCACAGAATGTTATTTCGTAATCTTTCAGAAATATTGGGCCACCAAATTGGGTAGAAAAATAAAATTTCACTTCACTTTACTACGTATTCCAACCTAATTGTAAGTATTGAAGCAAATTATCAGTAAGTGTTGTTGGCTTTAATTATGCCGTGTGTAAATATAAATAATGGTTTATTCACATAGCACGTACAGTGATATTATTGAACCTATTGAATATACATTGTATAATCCTAAGCGAAAAAATTTTTCACACAGTGTGGGCAGGACTTGGGACATAAATATAAACATATCAGAGGACTAGCGATGGGTTATTCATGGTAAACAGCATGTGTAATGAAAACCGGTATAGGAAAAGATTTTCTGAATTAAACGAACAGATTTAGTCTATTCTAATTTGCCCATATTTAACCACCGCATACCATTCAGTTCGAGTAAATATTATTCACTTTAAGGCATACTTTCCCTAAGTGAGGTAAAAAATCTCGAAAATTTGCTTAAAACAGTCGAATATTAAAGATTCGTATGGCTTTTGCCATTCAGCTGACAAATGTTTACTAGAGAGCCATGTTCTGATATCTAAAAACAAGTCTATTGGATCATACATAATCAACAGCAAGCTTGGCTTTGCTTAACTCTCTTCTTTTTTTCCTTTGAAGATGGGAATGCTTTCAAAACATTTCGTCGATGCCAATTTATTTATTTCATCGTTCACTTGAACATTGGTCAAAATCTGAACAAAAACTTGACGTTTTCAACTCACCTTTGGATGTTTGATCGGTTGGAGCTCGGTGATTTCATAATCGTCACCACTTAGACTGGAATTAGTCGAACAATCAGAGATCTTTCGACACATCGGGATGTCCAACAGCTCGCCGTGAGTCTTACTCCCCGTATCTTCTAAACGAACTCTCGAACTATCACAGTTTGGAGAGCTTCCCTCAGACCTCGTCAACTTTGGATAATACGGACTCGGAGAAGCCAAACATGAATTTCTCCTGCTAACGTTGCTGCGAATGAGGAAAATAAGTAAATTAGTAACAAAGAACGTCAACTGATTCACAAGCATTGAAACACTACTACAAAGTATTTAATCTTTTCAAAAGCAACGATCCAATTTTAGAAGCGATGCTAAAATTTGAAAAGGAAGAGGATCCAGTTTTATGAATTTACCTTTGTGAAATGCTACGCTTAGAGCCAACGCATAAACAACACGAGTCGGAGTGGCGTCTATGGCGGCATATTTGCAGTAGGTGGAAGTCTAATGAAAGAGAATTTTCAGTAGATTGTCGAACCTCGTCGCAGTCAAAGCAGGAGCAGCTGCTAGTTTGACTGGGACCGCTGTTCCCGTCAAATTTGTCATCTATGTTGTTCCTCTCAAAATTCTCCTCCAGGTAAGAGTAGTCCGAAAAATCACTGACCACGACACTCGGAGTTCGCCAATACCTCGGTTGCCCGTCATCTTTTTCGCTAGACTCACATTCCACAGCCTCGTTAACATTCGAACTCCCCCAAACTGTAAATGAAAATAAATATATTTAGTTCCTTGGTCAACAATATAGTGACTCACAGACTTTAAGTTTCCTGAACAGCATCATCACAGTTCATAATTATTGTTTACTTAAATTCGTTCGATGCATAATCACAAATACGAACACAGTATCATTTATTCGGAAATGAACTGTCCATAAAACAGTCATGTTGGGAAAAAAAGTTGACAAGATATTGATGGTTCATTTATATTTCTAAATTGCGATATCAACCTTCTTTGATTCGAAGCATGAATCTGTTGCTGGGATTAGGCTGTCTCTAGTTAAGTTAGATATCAACACAGTGACATGGATAAACGTGCAATGTGGCAAATTAAATCAGTAAATTTATAAAGAAGAATATTTTTATTCATATTGCAGTTAATTAAAGGGTATAACTAGATATGCTTGCCAAAATTATTCGAACAGCTCTTCATTTGGTACGTGAGACAACTTGTTTTATATGAAAACTGAAAATTTTCGGCCAAGTATTACCTCTGTAACTATATGAATATTTGCAATCACTAGCTCAAAATACAATAATTTTTACCGTTTTTTTTTTCACTTAGTAACCATTTCAAACAGCCAATAAAAAAAATAATGAAATTGCAAGTTGACAAAACATACAAAATGTAATTTCTTAGTTTGCTTTGGTATAAAATTCGATTTTTTTTAATTTTTTGAATATTTCAATGAGTTTTTGCTAGCAATACTCGGTTTGGCACCAACTCGGAAATACCTGGCTTTCATACATTTTTTAGATTCCTCCCTCATTACGTGCTGAAATTCAATTTTCAAATGGTGCGCCAATACGAAAATCCGCAATGAAAATAACTATATTCATTTATCTTTTATTCGAATTTCACACCAAAATAGTAACAAATTGTACAAAGTCGCATATTCTAGTTTGTCTTATGTATACACGTAAATGCTTTCAAAACACATGATCCGATATGTGTCTTGAAATATTCGTGTATAAAAGCTTTATTGCAAAAAAATTATATTTCATGCCAATATGAAGAAAAAAAATCATACTTCATATTTTGTAATAACATTCACATGCAATATTTTTTCCAAAGCGACATCTATATTAGTAACTGAGAAAAAAAAGCACTTGGTGAAAATTATGGTCTTTGAGCTAGCGACCGCAACTATTGATATAGTTACAAAAGTAACATTTGGCCAAAAATTTTTATTTTTTATGAGAAACAAATTGTTCCAGGTCCTAAGTGAAAAGCTGTTCAAGTAATTTTGACATGCTTATTCAACTATACGCTTTATACACTGATATTTCCTTGTCATAAAACAGGAAATCACGAACAAGGTTTCGTTAAATTTTTTGTTAAATGGTACGTCTGAAATTGCAGTAAAGACGGACATGACAAATAGAGCGTAAAGTTCAACAACTTGACAAATAGATACAATACTGCGGGTAAAAAGTAAGATTTATCAAATCAACAAGATTTAGTCTACACCAAGGCATGTAATCATTCAACGACACAGCAGCGAGATACTCGAGAACTGCTCTGCAAACTATATGGATTAAGCTCCAGGTGACCACTTCCTGTTTTACAATGTCAAACGACGATATACAAGAAACAAGATTACTTTGCGGTATTACAAATTATATTATTCACTGACGTAGAACAGCTTGTTATATCAAGGTTTGAATGGAAAAATTCAAGTTTCTTCTAAATGTGATGTAATCAAAGAAATACTGCCAAACAGATTCAATGTGACACATAATTAACAAGGTTGAAGTTAATTGTGTTAATGTAAGAAAACTTCGAAGAAAACATTACTATCTGGCAATTTTAGAATGACTGAAGGAGTTGAATTTGTAAAATACGAGTAGGTTCTGTTTTATTACAGTTTGCCAAGTCTCAAATAATGTTCAAGTTGTGTAAAATTATGTATACATTAGACTGAACGTTCAAAAAAATGGTTATGCTCCGAGTTTAAAAATCTCAAGTTGACATTGAATAAAGAAGATCTTCAAAGTTTTAATGCTCTGTCTCAGTATTAAGGGGTGCCGCTCATTTTTTTTTTTTTGTTTTCCCTGATAAAACAAGATTTTATCTGTTATCAGACCTTGACATTTTTGAATTTTAAAACGATTCTAAAAAAATCAACCAATAGACGGATAAATCTGGGATTGAAAATACTTGTTACTTACTCAAACATTTTCAATTTTTCATGATTGAATATTCAACATGGCATCCAAAAAAAATATAGTCTGAAAATAAATCTATAAAAAGTTTTAAGGAAGCCTAGAATAAAAAATTAGCTAATTAAAATAGTAAAAAGTATTTTCATGGAGCATTGCAACTTTGAGAATCTTCTTTTCTCACGGTTAACTTAAGCTTACGGACAGTCTAATATACGTATACATATATGTATAGTTATATTAAAGTTATAAACTTCAAAAACTCATCATAATTGCTTAGTTTATACACTGTTGAAATTACAAGGCTGAAGCTAGCAACCAGAATTAGCCGCCAAACGTTCCAATATCCATTGATACTAGGTAATGATGTAAAAAAAAAATTTTGTTAAATACCTCGAATCCCCGATACTTTTATAGAATTATGAGGATAAAACTGAACTGCACTTTTTCTATTTCCAAAAAGTTTCAACACGTTTGGCTACTAAATCTGGCTGCTAGCTTCAGCCTTATGTATAAATTTTGTCGAAAATTTGATCGATAAGCATACAATTATTTACGCATAATGTCGTAGTCAAGTGCCTTGTGTGAGTTACAAAATTATTAGTCTGATCACTGAAGAGGAAAACGTTTGAATTCAGATAGGGTGGAGTGAAAATTCTTTAAAAAACTGTTACACGAATTTACGATGTCATGATAGAACGAAACGTGTTTGGTTTCGTTCTATTTGTCAGTGATCCTCACTGTGGAAAAAGAAAACCAAAGTCAGACACGAAAGTTTGTCCTCTAAATCTAGCAAAGGTAAATATTTTGTTCCCAATTGATCCTCTTGTATAGACATATCTGGAGTAACCATTGTGAATAAACCAGTAGTTTATTCCTGTCATTTGATGGCCTATAATCACGCGATAGCCAGACAGTGAGGGAGTTGAGTGAGATGTTGTTGAAGAGTGCCGGATACTCACATAAAATTTGGCACTGCATGAAATGCAGGTTCGCAGCTCTCTACAAACACACTGTCGTTGGATCAAATGATTCAAGAATAAATTGTATCAACTACACTTTGCACAGTGATCATGGTCCAACAAAAAAGTATCATTTACTTTGATCGTCAAGAATCAAACCAAGTGTCTCGCATAGATTTCTCAATGTTTAAATACGAATCTTATAATGACGGCAACTTTTCGTCATGGATTGTTGAAAAAAAAATTTTTATCGACTGTGGTCGAAACCAGTTTTTAGTTATTTTCAGGACAGTGTAGCTTAAGTACCATTCGGTATTTACAAGTTCTACAACTGGATTTAGATTTCGGCTGACTAAACTTATTTAAATGACTTAACTTCATCAAAAACGACAAAGCTAAGCAATTGTCAACAGTAGGAAATTGTCTAGAAATATAACTAGACAGACGGAAATTGGATAGCTATGAATATATATTTCTTAGTATTTCGACGTATCGGATTCGCTCTTTCTCTCAATTTATTTTCATTATTTGAAATAAGTTCCAACCATTAAGAATGCTGTAATCCGGTAGAAATGTCAAAGTTTAATTTTCTTGTCTCAGTGATTTGAAGATCAGAGTATATACGGAAACCAGAAAAAAAAATCCCAGTTATTTCCGTTTTCTTCGGTGCATACACACCCTCAAGATATTGTTTTTGATGCAACATCTGGATCCAGTCTCAGTCATTTCTTGTTGTGACTGATATTGCAGGTACGCTATTTTATAATTTTAAAAGTTGTTTCACTTCATTCAAACTCAATTTCTTTAAAGACATCATAAGATTAAAACATTGCACCGAACAGATTGGTATTCTTCATAAATAAAAGACAGTCGTTGTATCATGTATCGTAAAATGAGTATAACTATCAAATTGAAAACACGAAGGGTACAAATCCCACAACAAATTCTCAAGCTAATATTTACAAGCAAAAGGTAAAGAGATTTTGTAATAGAATGAAAAAGGAGAATCCAATTCTTCAGTAAAATTAGGTCCAATGTGAACCTAGTTTTACACCGATATCTAGTACTCTTTATAAAGTGATTTACTCCAAGACCTTTACCTTTGTTCTGTTCGTCATCGCTGAGCACCGCACTGTCCGAGCTGCAACATCTTGTGACGCGAACCTTGTGCTCCCTCTGAATGACAGAATTTGGACAGCTATCGTCGTCACTTGGTACAGCAGAATCAAGACTCCAGCAGCGTGCGACAAAGCCTCTCCTCTGGTCAGGATCCGGCTCGATGCCTTCGTCACTTTGAGGACTCTTGTTTGTGGCGCGTGCCATTGGTAGTTTGATGAGTTTAAATTCGTCAAACTTTTCGCCACCCTCTACCACGGAGCCGGTGTTGGATTGACTGACGTTCATTCTCACTTTGTAAAATTTGTCAGATCTTCTGTTTGATTCGGTTTGTTTATGAGATGTGCGACCAGAATTTATATCCAACCTTTCCATCGGTCCATGTTGTTGTTTTTTTACGCGGGATTTTTTTTCTTCGAGAATATTCGAAAGGTGTTGTATTAGATTTTGTATAGATCGAAATATCGAAAGCTCAGTCGAGAAAGGATTTTCCACCCTTCCAATTCGTCGCTGTTTCGTGGATTTCTCCGACGATGAAACTTCAGCCTCACCTTCCGGATGATGAACCGACGACGCTGATCTGATTATACCGAATTTCGCAACTGCCGGAGCGGACAATTTCGATTGATAATCGATTATACTACACTCCTTTATTATATACGAACAATTTAATACGCACATCACATTGTTGTTCAACACCTTGCTGCGTTTTTTACGCTTTTTCAAACTCTTTTGGTTATACTTTTTCCTTGACACACAGAGCAAGCACCTCGCACCACGGCTTCGCTTTGCGTGCCTTTCACGACCGTAACCACGGCGGCGGCCATTACAAGAATAAGCTTTGTGATGACGTTCTCCTCTCTCCGTTACTCCGCTGATACAATCTACGCCACTGTAATCGTCAGTCGACCGCATTGTACGGTTCGTTGAATTCTGCTCATGATCGTTAAACTCTCTGGAATCCAGGTGAAATTTTTTCTTGCTGCAGATTACGTCCCGTTCGATCAACGTCAACTTACGATTCATATAAAGTGACAGATGATCATTGGCCTCCCGATCACTTTCGGTGTAATTTTCTTCCGCAGACTTCAAATCGGACAAACTGCACCAGTCGAAATTCTCATTCTGACATACTTGACTACTGTTTCCTAGCATAGCTCCAACTCTTTTTACCGTCTCGAAAATTTTCTCGTCATCAACATCGATCAGGTTCTTCCAAAAGATGCTTTGCCTGTAACGATAAAACATTAAATTACTCATCTGACGTAGGTGTTTCAAAACTCCCGCCCTACATAAAAAATCGGACAGTCTCTGTCGGGTCAGGCGCTCTGAATTTACTAACGCACTAATGGACATAAGCAGACATAAGCATGTAGTACACATGGCCCCAGTGATTCTGAGGACTGAGACACTTGACTTCTTGGATAGGTCAGTTACGTTGGTAAACAGGGAGAAGAGTCTTTCCTGGATGGCAACGGAGAATCAGGCCGCAGCCACCACCGGCCAGCCATGAAACAGGTTTTATCTTCGTATATTACGTTGCATGTTGCATGTATGTTGTTGGTTTATGTTATGTTTAGGAAGATTGAGCTTGTTTCGCGGCCGGCCGGCGGTAACACTACGGACTGAGTCTTCTCCATTGCCAACATAACCGACTCGTCTAAACAATTATCAGGCCAGAATCACTGTGGCCATGTGCAAATATGTAGCAGTTCTAAGGTCGCATAGGCCGCGGTAGCCTGTTTGAAATTAATTGAGTTAAAAATTTGTTTTGTGCTGGAACAAGATATAAACGTTAGGTTTTGCTGTACAGAAAATTTACCGAAGTATAGGATTTTTAGCTCGAGCTAAGCGGTGCCTTACTGTGGCCGTGTTCGAAAATTGACTGACAGTACTGTCAGCAATCTTTCATCTCTTTTGCGCTTCCAAGTTCATGAATAGCTTTGACTCTGTCGTAGGGAATTTTCAGTACTGTCAGTCAATTTACGAACACGGCCTGTATGTGACTTTATTTCATTCGAACAACATAACCAATCATACTTGTTCCAGTTTTTCCAGGGTATTTTCAAAAATGATCACGGATAAGTTCTTACATGAATATCGTAGTATAGAAAATCAAATTGTTCTGGGAAATAATAGAAGCGTTTCCTTACGTTAGAGCAATCAGAAGCTAGATCAGGCTAAATCAGAACTTTTTGTAGGTTTTGCTCAAAATTGTGGACTGAAGCCGACCTGTTATGGGTGCGTTCTGAAACTAGCAGAAGCGAATAGACGAAAAAGTCACTAGAATACGCGTTCCGCTAATTTCATTCTATCGTATTTTTACGGAGTGGTGGATCCGTCCGGTATGCGCATATTATGACATTCTATTTACCGCGTCCGCAGAAGTAGTATACATAAATACGAAAGAAGAAGATACATACAGTGTAATTATTAATCATAAATACTAACGAATGCCATTCCGTAATTATTTTTACGGTTTTACTTGTGGTATACGTAGGTGTATACAATAAGTTTCGTGTTCCGTCTACTTGCATCTCCCTGGCTCTCATGTATTCAAATTCTATAACGGAGTGCCGGAGGCTCAACTTTTATTTTATGAATTAATTAATTCTAGTTACAAAATTTAATCTTACTGAAAAGCTAACTAGACTAATCTAAATAGACAGATAAAACCGAATAATACAAATATAAATCTGCTCCGTTCTGTCGTTCCGTGCAATTTTGGTATGTACATGGGACAGCAGGGTTCCACTAAATTTCGTTTGCATTCCATACAGTCATTCCGGATTCCGGCGATCGGCCCTACATGGTACGGTACCACAAGACTTCTAGCTTCTTATTTGAAAACTTATGACATTCCATAACCATAGCAGCAAAAATAAACGTTGAAAAGCAAATTGGCTAGTAAGAGTGGTAGCATTGATTATAATAATAACTATGAATGGAAATTCGTTTGTTTTTCTGTATCGAGAGTGCGTTGCAAAAAAATTGTGGTACCAACAAACGTGGGTGAAAACTCAAAAGTTCTACTAACCTTTGGTTACTTCATCACCCAGCTAGATGCAGGTGGTTATGTTTTGCAATAGGTTGTTGAATAGGGGTACGTTCCGAAATTAGCTCCCAGTGCTATCAACTTTTTATCTTTTTTTCGCTACCAAGATCGGGGGTAGCTCTACGTCTGTCCTCCAAAGTTTTTAACGCTGCCAGATAGTTTCGAAACGCACCCTAAAGTTCCTATGACCTAAACTAAAGCATCGAGATAGACAGCGCGGTCTGATCGCCGAGCTGACGCCGTAACAATAGAGAGAGAGAAAGAGAGAGGAGAGAGAGCACTCTCACTTTAATCGGTGACATTGTGGGGGAAACACATGTACTGTTGAAAATTGGAATGCCAATTAATTTATTCATCCATTTTTTCAGCATAGCCAATTCAAAATTTTCACAAATGATATACATTTATGTATTGCATGATGTTTTTAGGTGCTTTAACTGTCGAGCATTAAATTTTCGAAAATTGCGTTCATCAGTTATGAAATACCCACTAGGTCTTCTTAAAAAATCAAGCAAAACCAAGTGGGGGGGAGCGCTATCAGCTACGAGTATGAATGTAGCACGGTAACTACGTCGGCACAAACTACAGAGGTAGATTAACTTTTTTACTGATAACGAGGGTACAGACACGTCGTCCACGGAATTCAAAATAAAATAAAAAAGAAAGAAATTTGTATGCATACATACTTAGATTAGGTATGTAATATGCCACGTTGATACATGACCAAGTATAACTGAAGATTACTTGAACCGATTAATTGCATCAATAAACTTGAAAAATAAAAAATGACCAAATAATCATGTTTCGTTTGGAAGCTGTCACGAATCGAATGGCCAATAAATTCCGAATGATATCACATGTGAGTACGTACTATAGATTTATCGCTCAATAAACCTGTTGTGCCGTCGATTGACGTCACACGTGCGTCAGAGTGCCGAAAGAAGCAGAAATGCTTCGATTGAATGATCGCGGTACCCTTTTCTCGTGTATTAAACAAAACCATTTATCCAATTACCCTGAATGCTCATGGACGTTTCCAACTACCATAATTATAATATTAGTGTAACGGATTATGCACAGAAATGTGTCAAATTACTGGTATTTTTTCGGAATTTATACTTATTCACACACGTATTTACGTTATGCACAAAAATACGGATTTGAGAAATAATTCATACCTCAGTTACGCAGACTGGTATATGGATAAGTTTATAAATTCATTATGCATTTTTTCGACAGGACTTCTAATACACCTCACAATTGGTAAGTTAAATTACAGTTATGGATTTTTTTCATTACAATTGGTACTATTTCACCAATTAGCCTTCACCTTGTGGAGTTGGTAAGTCTTTTTTTTTCGATACGGATTTTTCTTCGGATGAATAACTGTGTCTTTTTTGGATATTTTTTATTCGGCAATTTCGGAGCTGCACTTTCCTTCGTATCTGTAGTTCTATACGTGGGTAAAGAACCAAACAAAAAAATTGATTCCCAAAAATGTTTTCTTTTTTGGTTAACTATGTATTAATTAAAACTTATCTTTTTTTCCTTTCCAAAATATCGATTTCCGTGTAAAAAAATGAAATTAATTGTTCCAGTTCAATGACGTACTTTGCATTTTACTGTGGATATCTTGCAGAATATTCATTGGCATGTCCCGAATATAAGACAAATAAAAATCAACATCACCTATAGCGATACAAGAAAAGTATTGGTTTCCGTCTAAAATGACTTACTAATTTTAATGAATCTACGTTTTCGGACCTTAGATGATGAAAACTAAAAATTACCCATAAAGCAAAGATAGTTTATACCATATTACCACATTGACAATAAGTCGTATGTTTTTAACGGTATCTTTGATAGAAACGTTTTCTCTCGTTTCTCTCTACTCGTTCTCTCGTTTTTCTCTCTTGAAAATTTTGATCTATTTTCTCTCTTATCCTAATAACTAGATAAGAATTTTTTGCGATTTTTTTTACTCCTAAGAAAAAGACACTTTCATAGCTATCTACAGTATAACGCTATTGATGGATGCGGAATAATTAGATACGGGAACTCTTATCTCACAATTAATGGTATCCGCGGAACTCGTTATACTGTTTCCCAAAATGATAATAGGACAGAAGCTACTTTTGCAGTGGGGGAAATCTTTATTTCTTTCCTTCTTGGCTATAAATAGAGCTTTCTTTCATCCGACACAAAAGGCAAACACAGCTCTGTAGATATAGAAATCATAATACATAGTACTTTCATTGCCAGAAGATTTGTATGCAGAGTATAGGATCTGCGAAACCCGATAAATTAATAACAAATGGATAAATTTTTGCAATGCAATTGGCTGTGATGACGATCCTTTGTGCGAGAAGTAATGATCAAATTTCTCAATATTTCCATGAGTTTCAGGTTACCCTGACCTTCGCAGGCCAATGTGATGTAGTTAATAAAATTTAAAAATACAGTATTCACTTCTACATGAACGAAAAACAAAATAACAAATTCGATAAAGCGAATCGACAAAAGAAAAAAAATCAAGAACTTCTTATATTTTTTATCATGCAGTACCGTCAAGAAAGCGATTTCAACAAAATACATGCAGGACAATTGGAGCAAAGCGAGTCTATTTGTTACAAGTAACAAACCTTATCTTTGCACAATTGTTTAAATTTTATTTGGGCTAATTTATAATTTTTTTAGCAGTTACAAATATTATTTACCGAATGAAATAAATTTTGTCAATTGAATCAATTTGGAGAGATTGCTCATCGATTGTTGCAGTCATGCTATGATTGAAAACTTTTTTTCTCGTATGCTATATTATACTGAAAAACGTTTGTAAACCTGTACAACGCTTCTCTATGACGTGGGTACAGCCAATCGGATCAGATAAAATACCTATTTACGTGAAATTCTTGTTCCGATTAGCTAATTGCACTGACAACAGTTGGAAGTGTAATTAGTGTGATATTCCAATTACGATATGCTGAAACTAAACTCATTGACGTACGCCATTACAGCTGAGAAAGACAAAAACAAAATGATGAAAAAAAAAAAAAATACCACAAATAAAATATTCACAAGGAAGTAAAAAATATTGCCAATAATAGTGTAAAAAGTGTATGAATTAAGATTTGATTTACGTCATTCCAATAAATTTTCCATTGTTATTTTTATTCAGGAATGCTTATAAACGTATATATAATAAACAGCATCTTCATTGGAAAAGTTCCGCTCGTTTATACCCGTAAAAACATAATGTATGAGAAATTCCACTTATTATTAGAAGTTATTGGCTTGGTTCGGAAGATTGGCTCGGAAAGATTTACTCCTACTGGTCTGAACTGACCTATACATTTATAATTAGATATTTCTCATGCATAACGGCTATAAAAATATATTCTACTGATTTTCTTTCTAGAAAAAAAAATTCCTTCATTTTTCTCAACAAACGAGACAGTCGTTTGAACTTGATGTATATTCATAGAATTTCTCGAAGGGCATTTGACCATATTTGACTGTCTATTGATTGATATTTTCAGAGTACCCAGTATACTATATCAGTAGCTGGAAGAGATTTCTACTTGTGGTTAATGATTAGTTTTCAACTATTTTCATTATTTACCATAACTGAAAAATGTGGTTCGCGGTATCAAACGCAGGTCAGTTTCGTAACTGTTACTAAAAAATTTAGAATATTACTATTCTTTTTTATTACGGTTAATCGTACTATATTTTTTCGTAACTATAATTGCGATATAATTTGCCATCCATTTTTGACACGCAACAATAAATTGATGCTAATAAGAGGGCTTTATTTAACTGAAAAAATTTAGTAATTCAAACAAAAAGATTTAATCTTCCAATAACCAGGAAATGGAGCGTTAAGAAATATAATTGGGTTTTTGTATTACAAAAAAAACAATTGTTCATACATGTCTAAGACAGAGAAACCCAGAATGATTTGGTCGTATTTTTTGTTTTTCATCAAATAAAGATGATTGCGGATGTTAGGAGCAATTGAATTTTACTGACTTCGTAGCATAAAGATATACTTCAACAGTCGTGACCGCATATTGTTGTAGATTTAAAAGTGCTATATTTTCGTCAATTTCTGTTGATTCGATAAAAGAAAAAATATAACCTAATTATTTTTGTTTCTTATGCTCAATACGCATATAAAATTTTTTCATGCAAAGATCCAATCGCACTCAATAGTTGCTTCAGCTATATTACATTTTTTTCAAACTACAACAAGATTTAAACCGTTATTACAACGATGGGCATTTTACTTGAATTTTTCAGTAACTATAGTAAGACCTTGATTAATCGGGCTTAGCAGCAAAATGTTTGATTCGCCGTTGTTACTACTTGAAAATTAATTTTATCATCACAATAGATTGATGGTATATTTGAAAACTTTTTTGAGCCAGTCTAAATTTCAAAATATTATATTTCTCAACTTATAGTAATGTATTGGTGATACAATGCTTGTAAATAACACCTTTTTGATCACATGATACTCTTACAAATACCTGAAGAGTCTGCTTTTCATATTTAGTAAAAATAAAATTTCGAGTTTGGATTATCTGTGGATTTTATTTATATCTGTGTCGCTCCCGGTAAATCGAGGGCACAATAAATAAACCTTTTTTCTATGAGTGCAAGGAATTAGAACGCAAAGAATTATATGAAAAGTCCGCTATGGATATAATATCAAAATTCAATTGCCCCGAATTGTTGCAAAATACTAAGCAATTGCATCCCCTTTGTAAAGACACGTCAGTGAAACTCTATATGTTTTTGATTACCCTGAAATTCAAACTCATAATTAATCTTAATAAGACAAACGGTTTTCACCCGGTTTCAATAAATTATGTCTCATATGTGTTTGGACATTATTTAAAATAACGTTAAAAAATGTAGTTTTTAAAAAGCTCCCTGTAGTAAAATTTTTCTCGCACAAATTTCAAAAAAAAATTCATAACTGTATGATGATTGTAGGGAACAAAAGTTACTGTGGAAATTTCGATCCGTCAAGTGATCTAATTATGCAAATAATTCGCAATTGAAAATCATTACATCAATTTTGTGAATTAAGATTAATGGTCAATTGCAAATTATTGGCATAATTATGTGGTCACTGGCCGGATCCCAATTTTCGTAATAACTTTTGCTCCCTGCGTTCCTTCGATAACTGTGGATTTTTGTTCGAAATTTTCACGATACAAAATGAGCTGCAAGCAGCTTTTTGAAAAATATTACATTTTTACATAGATTTAAATAATATCTGAACACGTATGGGTCTTATTAATTAAAGCCCAGTGAAAATACTCGTCTTATGAAACTTTATTATGAGTTTCAATTTCAAGCAAGCAGAAAATGTTTCGTTTATGTTTTTCACTAAACGTGCAGACTTAACATCGCCTTTGTAATATGAGTGAATGTACGTTGTATACTTACGTAATGCGATGAGATACAAACGGTAAACTAATTTCATAACTTACAGTGAATTGTGTAAATATATATGTATAACATAATGTAATGGCGCAGACCTCGCAGGTAATACAATACACGTACGCTTATTACATGCATGCATGAACACAATCGGTAAAATTAAAACAAATTAAAACTAACGATTCATCGAACGAGAATGTTGGAGGTTGCGTTTAAATGTAATCAGGTCAATGCCACTCCAAGGCGAGTGAGAGCCGCTAATGTCCCAGATTTATAATATACCAGCATTTTTACCACAGCCCGTTTACTAATTCAACAACTTGAGATTTTTAAATAATCCAATGTCAAATATTCTGCGAATTGGTAAAGTAGCTGCATATTGCGATAATGTGTTAAATAAACTGAGCCATCCGAATGACATTTGTCAAAAATCTTTATACGAATGAAATATGTTTATATTGAGTAAACGGGGAAAATGATACACCGGAAAATTTGAAACAGAAACTAAACAGTACACAAGTGAACAATTATTTCATATTCTCTGTGTAAGGAACAAACCACGTCACAATGTTAAGTCACCAGTCCAAACTTAATTGCTTCTTTCGCATGAATGAATTACAAATGAAGTTCTTCTCGTATATTTCGCCACGGTATGCATACGGCAATGGATATTGTACGTAATCATTTTTACGCCGTACTACGTATAGTCAAGTTTGTATTATACGCAATTCTATCGATATATAAGAAATGCGCGCACAATGAAATAACAACAAAGATCCGTTGTATTGTACGGATAACCGGTAAACGGGTGATTCTCACCTATCCATGTTTGCCACGAATCCAGCAGCATGTTATCAAGGGGTAAAAGATAACAATTTTTTCACAGCACTTACAATTGTCTGTATTTGTTTGGGATCACATTTTTTGTACTATTATTCAACAAAGTTGTGACAAATGATTAGGAATTAGTAGCGTCGCTACATGTCTTCTGATTAAGAAACTGAACGCTCAAATTGTTCATATTATTTCATATTTCAAATCCATTTGTGCATCGTTATAGTTAAGGCACAACTGGATATTCAACGAGCTCCAGTTATGAACTGTAAAACCAACTACCACCTCGCCATTTCACAGTGAATCACATTTACGAAAACGACATGGAGAAGGGGATCGTACATATATATACACGTAGATTTAACTATGCAGTACACTCACGGGTGATGAGGACAGTAATGGGAGAGACGCGATGATTTAACTTATGCGCGCATGCATGGCGGATTGTTTCAATGAATAGAGAGTTTATTACAAATGAACAGAATTGATATAACGTGTGTTCGAAATTGTCGACGGAATTTTCCTGTGCGGCTTATACGGAATTTGAACTTGTAGAGTTCCCTAATTATGAATTCCGGGTTCTCCAAATCGATTAAGCATGTTTTCCTTCGTAATTTTTCTCTCTAACCGCACCTTTCCGTATAATGCTGGAAAGTACGAACAAATCGGAAAACTTTGTAACGTGGCTTGTAATCGCGTCTTTTACGTAGTGTTTCGATTTAACAAGAAAAAGAAACGCTTTGAGAACACGGGGGGAGGGGATCAAAACTTGCAAGGTCAATATTGCGAATGGCCGATACATTAAAATTTCAAACATGCGGAAATAAAATAACGAAAGATGAATTGTTCGAAATCTTGATCTTCGAAAGTGTCATTGATTAGAATGACTACTCTTCTAACTTCTTCCGCCTTGGAATTTAGACTTTTTCTAAAGTCATTTTTCCCCCACGATCTGGATATGTGTGTTAACATTGTTCTTTCTTGAATTACTCGTCGCGTGTGTAAGGTATTTGAACGCGTACTTTCCATTATTAAAAACAGTAAGGACTCCTGGTTTGATCTTCGAGGATTATGAGGTGCTTTGTTCGTTTAATCGAAATCTGGAAATTACTTCCAGAAGGCTGTGATGGGATATTTGGGTTGGTAAACTTTGCGATGAAACATTATACGCACGCATCAGCTGAAAGTACCGTATTTTATTGAAAATAAAGATTCATCAAAGTTTGTGCATATGAATTACTTTCATAGCTCTTAATATTGATAGTTAATCACCCTATTTACGATTAATTTTATTATTATACCTAACGCAATGCATAAAACGCAATGTAATTTCGTTTTTTTATCGACTTTAATCAAAGTCCGCAGGTGCGTTTGTTTTTATTACTACCAATCGCAGTACGCCGATAGCCTTTCTGCAAATGCAGTGAATTGTATGGTACATAATTAAAGTGCATAGATAACTTAGGCGTGCCTTACAAGATATAAAACAGTCGTTTCGCACAGCATTATTAACAACTATCATCAAAAATAACTCGGGGATTTATTTTAAGTTTTCCAGCCAGTTTGACGTAATAAACTGATAACCCATTCAACCGAGGTTCATTGGAATGTTATGTTTTTTCTCTTTCTTTCTTACTTCAGTTGTTATCAGAACATCTTATCGCCGGACTTTACGCCCAATTGATTTTATGAATACATACATATTAAATCAGAAATTGAACTGCCATAAATGTGGTTACTATTGAATAATTCAATAAAGGAAAGCGGAATAAGCGCAAGTAACTAATGCTGTAAAGAAGATATACAAACGAGTCTCCGGGTTTTTTTACTAGTCATAGGGTTTGGAACCGCTAATATCTTTCCAAATAAATTAACGCCCATACATGGTACATGCATTGCAAAGGCGTATATGTATGCAACATGTAATACGCAATCCTCTTTGGATTGGCACATTAAATCTTTCAAGAAGTAAGGCGCGTACGGGATATTTGCGACACGTAAACATATATACAGGAAAAAATTTAATATTTTGTAACACGACTCATACGTCAAAGCGATAGCAAATCGTCCGAACCCGATTACCGAGAAATGGTTCTGGACGAGGATACCCGAGTAGTTTAAAAGTTAAGCAAGCTTTTTCCTTGATCTATAAGACATTTTTAGGCTCGTTAAAATTCAAGGCATATTACATACTACGAACATAAAATATCCATCTTGCCAGGAACGTTACTCCCAACCTGATCAAAAATTTTACAAAACTTCGTAGCATGCAATTTCGGTAAATGTGCTGTTGACGTCATTTTTATCGCTTGCAAAGAACTGGAAATCCTCTGACGTGCTTGCGTTTGATTGAATAGGTCTAACCCACGAGTCAACTTGGATACCGGTGTCCAGCTGGGAGAATGTAGTTTCGATACGTGGTTGAGTTACTATCAACGCGCCTTTTTTTATATTACTTCTAAGGAAGTTCCAAATTTTTATTTGTGCTGCTTCTGACAGATAAAACTCAAAGACGTTATTTAGGATGACCACATCACTGGTCCTTACCACATCTTCGGTATCCTCAATTCTATTATGCATTATTTCTACCCGTTTGTCCATCTCATACTTACGAATAATGTCTGACTGTAGTTTACAAAATTCCTCATTCATTTCGACACCAATTATTTTACGCGCATCTGTGTACACGTACGCCTTAAAACAGAAAAGATCAGCATAATTTATATTCGGGATCATTTCTTTCCATAACCTTAGATTCACTTTGTATCATAAAGCCAAAAATATCAAGCCGTAATAAATAAGCGGTATTATGGAAGCGTGAACAAATAATATAAGTTGTTGAACATGATGCTACATGTAATTCAATCTGCCGTCTTAACTATTTCTAAACAATGCAACGGCAGGAATCATTTTCAATACTCACTCCATACAAAACAGCACCCAGTCTAGATCCCACGTCTAATACGGTTTTACCTTCAAGTGCAGGTAGCATATTGTTAAATATGTGATAGAGACCATCCTTAGACATCGAATGTGATATATAAACTGTGAAAAAATGATTTTGGCTTTATTGGTGTACAAGAAATACTAGTTATGACATGATTCTTCTTAATCTTATGCATTTATGCTTTAGCACGCTTTTATGATAGTAATTTAAAGTAATCAGATGTACTAGTCTTGAACATACAGATCAAAGTTGAAGACAATATTCAACATGATATCCCGTTTTTAACTGAGTTCACGATTAAAAATAATTTTTCTTAAAGTTATGTCTATTTAATATACCATGATTTTATGATTTTATTAGGAAATTAATAAAAAATAATCTCATTCTTACTGAATGGTTTCACGTTTTTAGAACCACAGCTTTGGCAAAAGTATCTATTCAATTTTCCAGCTTCAACCAATTCATCCACATCGTCATCAGTGTACAGAAATTCATCGACATGCAATGTTATCTTTGGATCGCAGTCAGAATTCTGTCAAATTAATCACAAGATAATCAACATTTAATATCAGTACCAATTCAATAACGCAGGAATAAGATCCAATTTATGCATATTAGTTTCAGTCTAGTTCAACATAATGCAAACCTCTCCAGACTTTGGGGATATTATGTTCTCTGAAGGAAGCGTAGCGTCAAATGGTATTCTTTCTTTGATGTCCTGGGCAATACTATTTAATATAGCAACAGGATCATCCAATATATATTCTTTTGAATCGAAATCTTCTGTACTTAATTTAAATTTCTCTAATCCTGTGAAAAAAATTGATTGCAAAAATTCAACGATGGAATAATTACATGAAAAATTATTATTCACTTGTATTAAGTGAATTACTTATTTTCATATTCCACAAATATATACGAGTAAGCGGATAACTAATAAGTGAAATGAAAGCTAACCTATCGTATTGAAACCCCTGGCTAAATCCGGTAGAATCCAATGTTTCTTGATGAATGTTAAGAAGGAATTATACTCTGCAGGGTCGATTTTTGCCATCAGACAAGAAAATTCAGTTTCCGCTTCTTCGAGCGTAAGGTGAAGTTTAAAGTTAGACATTTTGAAGATATCTTCAGTTGTTACAGACACCCACACATGCTCCTCGACGATTATAACCTAACCCAACTGGAACCGGATAGAGCTTTCAGTGGCTTTCAGTGACAGACACGAAGAAATCCATGGTGACTTGTAACGAAGACATATTGATAGTTCACCAGTCGCCACTAGGTTCGTTACGATTAACCATAGACATCTAAGAATAGACCGCGTGAGCGGGCTGAGAAGGCGATAGCGCGGTAGAAAGAGAAAGCTGCGTATAGGCCCCCCCTCTATCCTTGTTTGATCGCGCATGCGCGGGACACGCGAGTCGTGTATGCCAGTACAAGGTTGCAAATTTTTTAATGAAAAAGTAATGCATTAACCATTACTTTTTCAATTCATAATGGAAATAATTTCCATTAAACATTAAATTTAATGTTTCAATGAAAACACTAATGCAATAAAAAAAGTAATGCATTATTTGCAACCCTGTGCCAGTATACTACAATACGAGGCGTGAGAATATAGAAACTTTTATTTATTCATTTTCTATTTCATCCTTACTAAAAGAATGCTGAGCGCGCATGCGCGTGATTAGACAAGGATAGAAGGATGGGCCCATATGCAGCTTTCCCTTTCTATCCCGCTATCGCATTCACCAACGGGCTACCTCCGAGCTCGCGCGGCCTATTCTTACATGTCTATGCGATTAATACATTTTCCGCGGCGCTGGCAGGCACGGGCAGCGGCTCATATGTAGCACCTAAATGATATTATATTGGAGGTTAAGGAGACAATTTTTGTGTGTTCGTATGTTCTTTTCGTTTGTTGCCTGGGAGCATCACATCGATGTTTATCCTAATGTTTCAGCTTATTTTCATTCAACGAAATTTGATACACCCATTTTAATAAACATAATAAATTAATTAACACTGCACATTAATAACAAAAAGTTTTACACATGTAAACATAAACACTGCACGAATTTTGCCACATTGAGGTTAGGAAATAAGTAGTAACAGTGTGTCTGATCTAAGTATATATATTTTTGATCGCAGCGCCGCGCCGCCGTTTTAGGCCGGGATTTCGTGTACATTTCTGAAGCACGCTGTGTCCACTCCTTTACTCTAGTCTCCCTACATATAGTACTCGGTGACTGAGAATATGTGTAGACCGCGGTCTTCTATACTGATAACCCTGGGTTATTTTGCCGAACAGTTTGCCAGGTCTGGCCGGGTTTGGGGTTATTAGCAGTATCACGTATTACCAACCAAGCAACTGACCACGCCGGTAAAAGAAGTTCTTCATAACCAACAACTATCGCGTGGTAACATAGGCCGTTGTCATAGGGAAATTAGAGTTGAGAAAATCCCGTTCAAGAAATATCCGTAAGTGGTCAGAGAATTCATACTTCGCCTGACGTCGCATGTTACGGCAATGCTCTAATCATTTGATCGCGTTGCGCGTATCTTACGTGGTGTTTTCACCCGGCCGTTGAGACCATAGATATATAAAATAGAGCGTAAGCAAGAGCGTAAACGTCCCGTGAACGCATTCGAATCGGTTCTCTGAAGGACAGAAGATAATACTTCTCCCGCCCTCCTTGTCGCTCTACCCATCTAGTGGGGACCACGAGAAGAGAAGAACAGCTAGGCAGACGCGTGTAGCTAATCCCGCTCCATGGGAAAAGCGACATAGAAGGTAGGAATAATTATGATCTTCCGTCCTTCAGAGAACTGATTTAAATCTCTCGCAGCGCAGTGCGGCATCAGTCGTTTCCGAGAATTCCGAGCAATCAGAACGAAATCACGTGCTCTCAGTATTGGTTCGACATTCAGACGGCGTTGTTGTCACGTTGTTCGATCGGTGTATTTTCACCATACTCATCTGTGAATAATAAGCGAGAAGCAGCGTGTAGCCTGAAGAAAAACCGAGTTACTGAAATAAAAACATGCTACGAAAGCTGAAGGTGAATTTCGTGTCCTAAGTTTTCATTGTTTTATGCAACTTCAGATTTCAGTGATATCTATTTTTGTCTCTGTGCGTCGAGTGTCAATATTATTATTTTTGTGACTGATTTTCGGCAAATGCGCAGGTGCATTGTTGGCAAGTTTATTCAGTCGTTTCAAACAGACAGCAACAGCACAAACAGTGAGTGTAGAATCGAATGTTATTGCGGTGCGGATTTTTGGATTACAAGAGATTAGTGAAGATTTAAATTATGTAAAAAGTGCGTCGCTTCACCAACAAACCTGAGATGCAACAAGAACTACTACGTGTAAAAGTCTGGAGCAGCCCAGAGTAGAGGTAACAATACTTATTCTAATTGATCGATAATTCAAGGTGGTACATATGAAGCCGAACTTTTGTTCTTGCATAACATGCAATGGATATGAAATTAAACGGTAATAATTCACTTGCAAACTGAAAAGCCAGTTTTTGAATTAATTCAATTGGTCTGTTTTGTTTTTTACAGATTTAAGCAGAGACTTTCCAGTAACTTTTACATTTCTCGGCAACGTTGGTGAGTTTGCACGTATTAGGTTACGGGTATTTCCCTGGGATTCCTCTGTCACGTGGCGTGGCGGTAACAATTGTTACACTAATCTTCGATTTCCCTACTGTACAGATAGGCTCATTCACGATCGCAACGTGCTTGACTATCAGTCTAATAATTATTTTTTTTTTCAATTTAATTTACCATAACTTACTTGAAGTTATAAATGTTGCACGCTGCTAAAAGTGTGTAAATAATTGTTTTTATTTTTGTTTTTGCCTATTAATGTGGGAGGTCAAAAACATATGTCAATACGGGGATATAAGTAATATGAATAAGGGGACGGTGAAGAATTTGAACCTATTGTAAAATATAAAAGAAAAAAAATTAAATCAATGGACAGGCTTATAAAAAAAAAATTACGAGAACGATAATAAATACGACTTTGACTATCAATTGAATAAATTAAGTATAAATACAATATAAATGAAATATAAATAACATATAAATAAAACGTGAATGAAAAATAAATAAAATATAAATGAAATGTAGATGAAATATAACTAAAATATAAATAACATATAAAAACTCTCTAAATCCTTCCATTGTTCTAACGATTAAAATTACACATTCATTCCAAACATTCACAAATAAATTAAGATCAAATACGCCGGAATTCACACTGGGATATAAAATTGTCTATAGTGATGAGGTAAAAAGTTGGTCATCCATAAATATATTAAAAATCACTTATCCCTTCATTTAAATACTCGGCAGCAGCTCCGTCGTGTAATCGTCCATGTGATTTTGCAAATCCTTCTATAAAATTTTGGAATCCATGATTTTCTTAACTTTTCTTCGTGGCGATTCCGTAATGACGTTCAAATTCGTATGATAAATTTTTTCTTTTTCTTTATTCTTTGCCTTATTAGATTTTTCTAATGTTTACAAATTGAGTTCGGAATTGTACATTTTGTTACTTAGCGTAAAATTACTAATTAATTAATTACAAATCACTTAGTCTAAAATATTATTGTTAGAAATGCGTAATTCTCTTAGCCTACATAATTGTTCAACATAAAGATAAATTTTGTTAAGTTGTATTGGATTGTCCGTTTCACATATTTCCACGACATGATTATTGATTATTACATTTAGATTATTCACAAACTTGCCTCTTATGTCCCGGTGCAAAGGGCATTCTATTAGAAAATGCTTAAGAGTATCGTGTGCTCTGTCCTGACATGTTGGACAAGGCTCGAATGGGTTAAACTTATTTGCTTTTTTATTTACGTATAGACTATGTTGAATATTTATTGCGAGGATAGGAAACAGGTATAGAAAAATTAAAGTGACACCAATTTCAATCGAACAAAGATCAACGAATATTTTATTTCCTTTTTTTTTCGCTCGTACAACGTTCTAGAAACGACTGACTCTCGTGAACATAGCATCAACCGAAAATTCTCGTGACTCTCACGCATGCGCGCGCTTCGAGCTCTTATTGGCTCACTTCTTAGACGCCCCGAGAATGTCGACGAGCGATCTGCCACGCAGGGCGAACGCACATTAAACTTGTCCAACAGACTAAAACCATAATTATTTGCCGTTCTAAGTTGTGCCATGACTTTTTTAATCTTTAGCGGGGCCTTACTATGAAGGTATTCATTACTTAGCTTGTTATATAGATCTGGGGTTTCTAGATAGGCAATTCTGTTAACTTGAGCTTTTATTTTGTCTGTTAAGGTTTGTTTGTACTTTCTTAATAGAATTTTACCTACTCTCTCCCACTCATTACCGTCAACCGAGTCAAGAATGCACATATACATTTCATCTAATGATTTTATAAACTTGCCTACCTCGGTAAACCAATTATATTCAGAAGATTCGTACCCGCTTTTATATAGCTCTATCTATTTTTTGAGACATATCAATGGATATCTGTTTTCTTCCATCTTTAGCACTTTTACTAACCAGCCCCAAGTAAGCTTCCAAATATTGTACGCTAAATCAATTCTGTTTGTCTCATACTTTACCAGATTATTCGGAGTTGTACATTTTATGCATAATATCTTCTTATAGAATTCTGTGGTAAGGCTATCAATTTCGTTTGTATATCTGAGAGCCCAAACAGGGGCTGCATATAGTGCTATCGAGGAAATCATGCTATTAAATAGTGTGTTAATACTTTCAAAGTCATACATTCTAGCTTTATAGATAACTGTATTTATGGCGCCTATTGCGGTTCTTGCTTTACTTATTGCACTCGTCATTGCCAAGCGTCCCCGTCCTGACGCTGATATAGGTATCCCAAGATATGTAAAATTTGACACTATTTCTATATTTTTTGCATTGTAATAGAATTTAAGGTTGTTTGGTATCTTTCCTGCTTTTCTACAGTACAAAATGTAAGATTTATCTACATTTACAGTTAGCCCATTTTTTTCGCAGTATTTGTATAGAACTTTAAATTTTTTCGCGACATCAGCTTTATTATTTGCTATTATTGCTAGGTCGTCAGCATACAGAAGTAATAGTACATCAGTTAGAATGTTTAAACTTGTACCGTAGAGGCCTTCTTCCCGGAAGCATTCCTCCATATCCGCGATAAAAAGAATAAACAAATGTGGACTAAGGATTTCTTCTTGTAGTATCCCTTCCGCTATACCTATCCTATCCGTTAGACCTTCTGGAGTTTTTATTCTTATATGCGCCTTATCATAGAGGTCCTTCAGTATCCTATGTACGTGAAATCAGCATATCAATTGTCAGCAAATCAAAAATAAAACGGAGTTCTCTTCGCATGCAGCCGACTTCTATAGTTCCTGATACATTTTAGTAATAGTTCTGTCGATTTGAGTAAAAAAAAGTGAATCGAAAAAATGATCTGCCAACTTCCCGTAGCAGATCAATATACAGCAAATGAAAAATACAGCGGAGTTCTCTTCGCATGCAACCGAGTTCTATAGTTCCTGATACGTTTTAGTAATAGTTCTGGCGAAATTGCCCGAAAAAAGTGAATCGAAAAAATGATCTGCCAACTTCCATAGCGATTATAATGTATTGCGCTCCGTAAAACCGTGATATGCCAGCTCGAAGTATTTTTTTAACGCTTGCACTTGAACGTTCTGAAGTTCTGACGTGCGAGGAATATAACTGGAAGCCCGTATGAGTTTCGCGTGGTTGATGAGATTAGGATACGTTTATCCAAGGAGAGGTTGGTACCTAATTCGTGACTAAATACTAGGGATGGGCGATATCGAGCAAAAGATCGATTCTCAGTATCGATTCAAATTGATTTTAGAAAATTGGTTTCATCCAAAAAATCGGATACAAAAGGTTGATCGTTATTTTTACTTTTTAGTTTAACCGGAAACCGGTAGCTATATTGAAGATTAAAAATCGTGTCACAAAAATGTAGTACTTATTCAACAGTTTTGATATTTAACAATAGTTTGCTTTGGGTCATATTTGTTTATCACAGCAATAGTTCTCATATACATATTACACAAATCCAGCCGACTAGGTGGGAAGCTTTTTTTATTAGTTGTGATATTAGATTTATTCAGCGCTAGAAATTGGTCGATTCTTTTGTATTCTCAAACCTATATTATTCATAAAATACAGAACGCCAAAATAGACTTTCAATACTTTTTTTAATTGAAGAACCTAATCCGATCCTTGCAGACTTGGAATCGATTCTAGAAAAAATCGATTAGTACAGTATCAATACAAAAGATCTATTTTCTCGACTCCAAAGTTTCATTCTTGAGTGAATCGATCTAGAATCGCGCATCCCTACTAAATACATTGCCATCAATGACCCAGGTCTCACCACGTGGAGGTCGCTGCGATGAAGAGACCCACCCTATGCCGTTCCAACCTCTCAACCATGCCAGGAAAAATTAAAAGTGTTACATACATCGATAGATATTCAAAAGAAAATTATTAAATCAAAAAAATTGAGCTAGACATGCAGGAGTATATTAGAAATTGATAGATAAGGCGTATTGAAAAATCAGCAAAATATATGGTACAAAACATTGTCAAAAGTAATGGCGCGTCAATAAATAAAATATATAAATTCGATTGCGTGGAATACCATACTTTTCGCTTTCCGTTATGACGTTTCTTTGGTATAACAAGTAATTATTATAGAAATAAAACGAATCTTCAAAATAAATTGTTTCAATGAATATTATGGAATGAAAGATGCAAACATTCAGCAAACGAATATGAAAGATCATTATTCAGAAATTCATTAATTTCTGAGCTTGAAAACATAATGTGAAAACACGTTATATCCGTGCAAAATTTCGAATGGGCTGTAACTGAAAAATGAAAATTTAACAAGCAGGATATACATGCGAGGGTTGATTTGTAATACAAAAAATAAAAAGTGGCCTACACGCAAAGAAAACAATCCTTGAATCAAGAATTAAAATATTCTTGAATCAAGTGCTGAGTATTCTTCATTCAAGAATATGTGATATTTTTATTAAAAAAATAGCATACACTTGATCTAAGAAATAAAATATTCTTGAATCAAGAATAGTTTTCTGTGTGTGACATTATTGTGAAATCGTTATATATAAATGAAAAGAAAAATATACAAATATGTAAAAACGTCTGTATAGTTACTCGTTAGTACTGTCGGTTGTCATTTTCTTTTTCTTACGGATGGAAACATGAGTTGTTGAGTTTTTTGATTTGACCGCAGAATTTCTAGTTTCAATTATTTGAGGAGGGTCGCGAATCGGAAGTTGTCGAGCACGTCTGGAGTCTACTATTGCTGGCAAAAGGCAGAAATGAAAAAAGTCAGCTAATTTATTTCCATTTTCAATGTCCAAAAATTGTCGTCGCGAATAATTTTGTCAAAGATCAGTCCTTTCGGCGTCCAAACTACGAAATAGCACCACTTCCTTTTCGTAATGTGGAGAAGACCCGAACATAACTGATAAAGCTGAATCAGTGCTGGAGTCAAGTCTCAGGTTTGATGGAGCTGAATAATTGGCTCATTTCGAAACGTGAATCTAGCGTACCGGACGTTGCTGGCATTAAAACTTTACGCTGCAACAATGTCTTCGATAGCACGTCATGTTTTCAATTCATTAGTGTATTGTGCATTGACCTTGGCCAGTAGATGTCAAATATCACAATCAAACGGGTCAGCTAATAACGCTGCCATTCTGCGACAGTTGGATGATGAAAATTTTTGCTCGTACCTTTCAAATGTGTGTCAAAATACACTCGAAGTTTTAAGAAGCTTCATACTATCTCTCCCTGTCTAAAAAACGTGATCGACAATCACCTTTTTAGGTCTTTAAATCAGGACGCTGCGTTAAATACCGTCTCATATACGGGGCATCCATTTCATCTGGATCAAAATTAGCGCATCCGTGATGTATCACAGTTACTCTGAATTTCTTTCCATACGAATACTTTTAGAAAAACAATTCTGCTTCTCTACCCAACGTAGATACTTCACTTGCGACTAGCTAAAACAGCGTTTCGATTCTATGCCTACGAAAATGGTACGTGGTGGTAGGATCTGGTAGCAGGTGGTTAGAGGTGGTTGGAGGTGGTTGGTGGCGGTAGGAGGTGGTAGGAGGTGGCAGGAGGTGGCAGGAGGTGGTCGGATGGGGGAGGAAGTGTTTGGCGGTGGTTGGATAAGTGATTGTCGTTGATCGAGGAGAACGAGGACGACGACGACGATGTGAGGCTGGGTGGAGGAGGAGGAGGACGATGGGGGGCAGCCTTGCTCTTGCCTAATTATCGAAAAAACCGTCAAAAACCGCAGAGCGTATGCTGCGTAATATTTTATTTTTAAAAATTTTTTTTAACATTTATTAACGTTCGAAATATTATCTGCAATAAGAACATTTCGATTCGGTACGAGCTACAATTGCTTCCGATTGCTTCTCGATTTCTGATCACAATTTCCAGTTTTTTTCTCGTTTCGGATACAATTTCGAATTCACCGCTTGTCCACATAACCTACAAATCAGATGCAGCGTTGTTTTTCCCGTTTTAACGAAAACTATGAGGGAACAAATTACAAGATGTGCCGAGCAATTACCAGCGATTATCGGATTATTCACATCCCAATTCGTTAAAGAGATATATCAAAATGAATTCGACCATACTTCGCATTTAGAAAACCCTTGTTTCGTCTGTTTCTAATTTATTCGCAAACAATACAGAAGCAATCGATTAAAACAATAGAGTAACAAGGGGTAATTAAGGAGCAATTCAGAGCTTATTCTGTTTCGGTGGAATAAAGAACGTTTTGTCACCAACATTGGTTTAAATATGGCGCCATTTTACCCAAAAAGTTACCGACTCACGGTACCTGCAACGTTTTTTTAGATTTTCTGAAAAACCATGAGGGAGCAAATAATATAAAATGACGGAGCAATTAAGAGCAATTGAGGAGCAATTAAACGGTACAAGAATTTCCCGGAAATTCCACCATTTTCCAAAATTCGCGAAACACACGGCTGCTGCCCGATATGCATTTTCGTTTTTTTCGATTTTCTCGAAAACTGCGAGGAAGCAAATAATAAAAATAGAGAGCAATTGAGAGCAAGTTGGGAGCAATTGTTTGGTAAAAAAAATTTTCAAAAATTCAAAGATCGCAGGCCAACTTCACTTAGGTCCCTCTGACCCGCCGAAAACTGGTCTCAAAAATTTACCCAGGGGTATACGTCTTTATATTTTTCAGTCAACGCCTCAGACAACGCTTCGACGATCCAGTGTCGGTCGGTATCTTCACATATGCTTGTAGATGTCCCTACCGGACTTCCGTAACATGGCGCTGAAGCCACTATTCGCTATAGCTTGTATAGCTGTAATCCACGAAGTATAGCATTACTTTGGCTATAAACCCTATAGCATGCTATTGTTGACTGAAGAATATAAAGACAGTTGCCCTAATGGGCTTTGGTGTAACAACCAAAAATCGTCGTGCGCTTGCGCCCCCCGAGATGTTGCAACTGTAGAGTTGAGAACTTATTGCAGAACATCACAGAGTTAACGATTTCGCCATGATGCTGGCTGCATTCACCTTCCGAGTAACACTGTCTTCGCAATGATAAGCCCAAACCAGTACATAGCCTGTCTGTACTTATAGACTTGCAGCGTTACCGACTTGTCGGCGATTCAAGAAATTATTGATGAGAATAAATTTCTTCCAAAATTCGTAGTAAAAAAAGATTTAATTAAAGTATAGGTACCCGAGAGAAGAATGTATACATAGATCATAAGTAATAATAGATCAGATGTAATAATGATGCAAAGACCAAAATGTATATAAGTATATGCGGTCCGTGTACGATATGAATATACGTATATGATCCATTTACGATTAATACGTGATGCATACTATAAATTTTATAATTTTCCTGGAGACAAACTAGATTATCTATAATAATACGGCTTTAATATGAAGATAGATGAATTATTCATTTCGAAATGGATTCTATACGACACGCATTTGATGTATTCCATAACATTATTATTCGTAATTATTCCAACAACTTTTCATTTGCTCTCTTGATCTTAAATTTTCGTAGGCATAGAATCGAAACGCTGTTTTAGGTAGTCGCAAGTGAAGTATCTACGTTGGGCGGAGAAGCTGAATAGTTTTTCGAGAAGTGTTCGGATGGAAAAAAATTCAGAGTGACTGTAATACATCACGGATGCGCCAATTTTTATTAAGATGAAATGGATTCTCCGTACATGAGACCATATTTAACGCAGCGTAGTGATTTAAAGACCTAAAAAGGTGATAGGGAGAGAAAGAACGAAGCTTCTTAACACTTCGAGTGTATTTTAACACACATTTGAAGGGTACGAGCAAAATTTTTCATCATCCAACTGTCGCAGAACGGCAGCGTTATCAGCTGACCCGTTAACCGAAGGATATATCTTCAGTCAACGGCTGACCATCGAAGGGCCTGGCCGCTTGTGTCTGGAATCGGCAGGAGAGATAAAGTGCGTATTTCTTGTATGAAATGTGAATACTAAATTCATTATACATCATATCATATCATCATACATCATACATCATACATCATACATCATACATCATCATACCTAGTATTACAGTTCGAAACCAAAGTTTGAATTTTCGGATGTTCGGAAAGTGACGTCACCAATCTAAAATCGGCTAGCCGAGTTCCTCAGTCTGGTAACAACCGCGCAGTAGAGCGGACGGTTGAGAGTCGCGCTCCGCAAATTTCGAGTACCGGGTTCTCAACCTCCCAGATCCCGCGCTTCGGGTCCGCTACGCGGTGAAACTCGACTTTCAGGATAAGCGCTCCGTGGTTCCTGGTTCATGTTTACCATAAATTATTCCAATTCGTTTTTCGCACAAGCCCAAATTCAGTAGCTGTCAGTGCGCTAATAAAATTTCTATAACTTTATAATCTACTCATAATCTTTTTGGTAAAATATGTCAATAAAAAAATTATATTAAACCTCACACATTATTTCTGATTTATTCTCATGCTGAAAATATTTATTAGCATTCGAGGTATAATTCGAGGTGGTTGGCGGTGGTCGTTGGAGGTGGTTAGGGGTGGTTGCGGGTAATCAAGGTGATTCAAGAGGAGGGGGACGAGGATTTGTGCTCGGTGAGTAAAACACTTTTATAATATTCGATGGCAATTGTAATTATATTTCATCTAATCTTTTTCAAACTTGTCATCTTTACAATAAATTATTTCAATCCATTCTTCGCGCAAGCACAAATTCAGTAGCTATAAATGCGCTAGTGAAATTCATTCTACTATTAATTAATTAATTAATTATATTAATTCTTAGACAATATTTTTGATGTGTTCTTATACTGAGAATATTCATTACTATTCCAGGTATAACCCGAAGTGGTTGGCGGTGGTTGTTGGAGGTGGTTGGTGGTGGTCGAGCTGGACGAGGTGGAGGACGAAGATTCGTGCTCGGTGAGCTTGACATTTGTATAATATTTGATGAAGTAGGATCAGCATCAGGAGTAGGAATAGGAGTAGGATCAGTAGTAGGAGTTAAAGTTGGAGTAGGAGTAGGAGTAGGAGTAGGAGTTCAAGTAGGAGTAGTAGTAGGAGTTGGAGTAGGAGTAGAAGTAGGCGGGGCGGGGTGGGTCGTGGGAGAGGAGTGGCCGAGAGAGGAAGGGGGTGCGTGATGCCCGGATCGTTTGACAGCTTAGTACGCGTTCATACGATGTGAGTTCTCAAGATTACCCTTTTCCTCACTCAACTGTCTGAAAGGCAAGAGTCGTCAAACTTAAAAAATTTTTTTCTTTCAGTGACCTTCAAGGAAATCCTCTGTCGTGCAATTGCCACTTATCGTGGTTTGCCGAATGGCTCAGAGGACGAGATCTTCAGGGCATAACCGGCCGGTGTCACGATCCTCCAAGATTGAAAGACGCGATCATCAAGGACATACCTCAACACGAGTTCAAGTGCAACAGTAAGTCGGCGTATCTTTAGTCTCTTGGTTTCGCTACTGATAAATACTGAATTAACGGACCAATTGCAATGGCTGTTTCTTGTTCCACAAGTGACATCATCGGGTGCCTTGGCGGTGAATATTGCCCCCCTCAATGCCACTGCGCTGGATCAGTTGTCAGATGTTCGAGATCACATTTGACCGAAATACCACGTGGAATTCCACCGGAAACTACCGAACTTTACTTGGATGTGAACGACATTAAGACCATTCAAATTGAAAGGCTGAACTATCTCAGAGCGCTGACAAGGCTGTGAGTATACTTGTGAAGTTGACAATATAATGACTTAATCTCGCGATTCATTCAGCCATAGCAAGCTGGAACCGCCACATTCGAAAATCGAAAAATTTCCTATGGAATAATTAAGGGCTAATGAGAGGCTAATTAAATGCTCTATTTTCGAATTAAATGCTCCGCGTTTTTTGAAAGAAACCTGTGGCGGTGCCAGCTTGACATAAACCTGGAACCGTCACACCGAAAAAAAACGGAAAACAAGTGAAATTTCGGAAAAGTGTTAGGGTCATAATTAAAGGCTAATTAAAGGCTCTCGGAATTGCTCATCTTTAAATTAATTGCTCGGCGTTTTTTTAAAAAAAACCTGTGGCGGTGCCAGCTCGAGATAAACCAGACTTAAAAAAAAACGGGAACGAGGTCAAATTTCGAAAAAGTGTAAGGGCCATAATTAAAGGCTAATTAAAGGCTCCCGGATAACCACCCGCTCGAATTAACTACTCCACCCCCGGGGGTGGAAACCACCAAAAAACTTGAAAAATCGGTGTAACTCTCGGACGCAACAACTTACAGAGTTCGTACGCACGTCAAAATTACTTCAGAATTGAAGGCTCTTGGAATTCCTCATCTTTAAATTAATTGCTCGGCGTTTTTTAGAAAAAACCTGTGGCGGTGCCAGCTCGAGATAAACCAGACTTAAAAAAAAAACGGGAACGAGGTCAAATTTCGAAAAAGTGTGAGGGCCATAATTAAAGGCTAATTAAAGGCTCCCGGAAAACCACCCGCTCGAATTAAGTGCTCCACCCCCGAGGGGTGGAAACCACCAAAAAAATAGAAAAATCCGTGTCACGCTTGGACGGAACAAGTTACAGGGTTTCTAGAGGCGTCAAAATCACTCTTCAGTCAACGACTCTCGATACACTGCCCCTACAAATCAAATGCTTCACAGTCCACCCACACGAGTGTGATTGAGACACGAACTTTACGAATCAACGTAGCAGGTGGGTGAAACAGGAACCAGGATTTTCAATGCGAAAAAATGCTCGTGTCGCGTGAATTCGTTACAATTTTTGTGTCTTGTACTTTGATTTCAACCTCGTCACCAATGAACGTCATCCCAGCGCAAATGAAGCGTTGTTTTTGCAGTTATTGATTTCACTTGTGTGGATTGCAGGTGAGTGATGGAGATTATTTTCTATGTACCTTTCTTCACACTATAAACATTACTCGTCACCGCCACCGACGTCACCATCACAGGAACTTAGCCCTTTCTTCTCTTTTCAGACGCTATCTAGAAAGATAGACACAATGGTCTAAATTGTGCTACAGGCTTGAGAAAGTGAGTGCGTTATATGTATAAAGAAAACTCCTACTCCAAATTTCAAATCTTCAGAAGCTGCCAATTTTTTTTATGGCCTGGGAGTCAACGATAGCCGGGTCATTTTGGCAACATCAATTTATTTAATGAATCATCCGTGTAACGTATAATAGTAATATGAACATTCTTCAACGCACCACCGTGACGAGGGCTTACGGGAGAGCTTTATTGACGATTAAAAATCAACAAAAAAAATTCATAGACGCATAAGCGAAAGTGTTCTTACACATTGATTGGAATATAAGAATTTCACAAAATATCGTTTTCCGCCTGAATTTCACGACTGAACTCGTCTTTCACCCGTATAAGCAGGCGTAAAAAAATCTAAAAAAATTTGTATTATCAAGGATGAAATTAATTGCGATGCTTTTTTTTATAATAACAAACGCGAAAAGAATAGTGTTTCACCTATAAGATACAACGACGGTCGTCCAGGACTGTGAAACTGCGTTGGGCATGCGGCACATGAGCGACGACGTTAGAACGCTGCATCTCTACCTGCCTTAAAGACGATCGTTGGTGTTCTGAATGATTGGAAGACCATCGTGAAGCTGTTTTTTCCATGTTATACGTTTACTCAGTGAATAAATTCAAACTCTGGCGGATAGTTGTAATAGATCTTTTACCGTAAGAATCGAGACTCAAATATACTGGTAAAATTCGCAAAATTCCACCACTTATGCGGGTGGACGACAAGCGTGTCGTGGAATCCAGGCGGAAGATGATATTTTTCTAAGTTTCTTATGTTCCATTCTCTACAAAAATATGTCTATGAATTTTCTGTACGGCGCATCGTTAGCTAGTGATGAAAATCAGAATGAGCCACAAACAATTTTCTCCCATGTAATCCTTATGAAAAATGGAAAAGTGCAATGCGCAACCTCTTAATGTTAAGATTGAGAGCTAAAATTTTGAAAGACGTATTTTCGTGCTGAAATGGAAGTTCTCAACTTGTTTGGAAGTAAAAAAATTACTTTTTTCATACTATCTAGCTGTACATTCAAAATAGTTGTAAAATTGATTATTCGATATTATTATGAATGTGACTTATAGTTAAGACCTCAAGAAACAAGAAGATATTTTTTTAGTATTTTGGGTATTATAAAGTTTTAAGTGGTTTAATGTGCCGCGAATGCAAACGGCTCATGTTTACCTTTGGTGAGGTACGAAAAAACGGAGTATGGTTTCAGGATGAGGGCTTACATAGCTTTACAGCACATGATGTGAATGCAAATATGTCGATATATTGTCGATTGATGTTCCCAACACAGAAGAAAAGTTAAAAATGGCAGTTTTGATTATTTCAAAAACTCTTGCAATTGAAATATTTCCCGAGATGTGCGATGCCATGATGGCTAACATCACGGTCGCCTACACACAATCCACATTCTACTGAAATCATACATGCTGTGAGTACCAATAGCTATTTTGTTGAGTAAAAATGATTTTTGCCTACCGATGAGATTTAATATTAACAATGTGTACTTATAACCAATTACCGGCGAATAAAATTGATGAGTTTTTGATACATAATGGAATTTAACACAGGTCAATTAAATGAATTTACTCGAAGCGCTTGCGCATTGACAAGCTTTTTTTGCTAATTGTCGAAATACCCTCTGTTCGCCTGCATTTTTGTGATCATGATTAATTCATATTTTATTATTGATATTTTTATTATTAATTATTACTGATTTACGATTCTGATTTATGGATGGATTCAATTCAATGGATCAGGGGCGATAACGTCGGAAATGAACCAAGTCAACGTAGAGTGAAATATGTTTTGGATGACGGTGAATGGCTTATACGGGTAGAACACATTATCGCAGCACAGTTGTGAGCGAAGAACAATTTTCAACAATGTTGACACCTGATCCAATAGCACTCCACATTTATACACCAGCACGAAGTTACGGGCAAAACCAGAAATTACTCTATTTAAAATAGTCTCGGGAATCATCGATTGAAACGGGGTATCATGATTCCTGATAGCGACGAAGTAGTGAACTTTACTGCAAAACGGTCCCGTGAAACTTGAATTCTTTTGTACTACTAACAGTACAGAATGATCGGTTTGATCGTTGACAGAACATGAGATCAACTGAACACTTGAGAATTTTGTGTACCCTGAAATTCACTCAAATTTCTCTGCTGATTTTTGTAGGGCTTGTGTTGTTGAAAATTCTTCTGTTATCAGAGACAATTCAATAATGCATTGTTTTGAAGTGACCGAAATCTGGAAATTAGAACGGATTACGTCAACTTGTATGGATTTTCTGAAACACAAACTTTTGGACTGTGCAGCGGAGAGCCTATGATTGAGAGATTAATGTAACGCCTCCAAAGACCATCTAACTTAATCCGTCCAAGAGTAACACCGATTTTTCTAGTTTTTGGGTGGTTTCCACCCCTCGGGGGTGGAGCACTTAATTCGAGCGGGTGGTTTTCCGGGAGCCTTTAATTCTGGAGTAATTTTGACGTGCGTACGAACTCTGTAAGTTGTTGCGTCCAAGAGTTACACGGATTTTTCGAGTTTTTTGTTGGTTTCCACCCCCGGGGGTGGAGCAGTTAATTCGAGCGGGTGGTTTTCCGGGAGCCTTTAATTAGCCTTTAATTATGACCCTCACACTTTTTCGAAATTTGACCTCGTTCCCGTTTTTTTTTTTAGTCTGGTTTATCTCGAGCTGGCACCGCCACAGGTTTTTTCTAAAAAACGCCGAGCAATTAATTTAAAGATGAGGAATTCCAAGAGCCTTTAATTAGCCTTTAATTATGACCCTAACACTTTTCCGAAATTTCACTTGTTTTCCGTTTTTTTTCGGTGTGGCGGTTCCAGGTTTATGTCAAGCTGGCACCGCCACAGGTTTCTTTTAAAAAACGCGGAGCATTTAATTCGAAAATAGAGCATTTAATTAGCCTCTCATTAGCCCTTAATTATTCTATAGGAAATTTTTCGATTTTCGAATGTGGCGGTTCCAGCTTGATATGGCTGATTCATTCGACTTTTTGCTTCTCTTTCCCACAGAGACCTGAGCAACAATCAAATAGGCATGTTATCCAACGGCACGTTCAGGAATCTGACGAAACTTTCAACGCTGTGAGTTTAATCAAATGCTTCTTTGTATGTACCAATTGTAAATTACAGTTTGGCACCATTTTCTCAGCTCTTGTCATTCGTTGTGATGTTACAGAATCATAAGTTACAACAAACTGCAGCGTTTGCAGCGCAACGCTCTTGCAGGACTTAAGTCCCTCCGAATAATGTAAGTTTTTCTGGTTCTCCTCTTCTTTTTCTCAGATATGCAATGTGCATTATTGACAATATAATTATTACTGTTGTCAAAGATACATGTCATAGAAAATGTTGAAAATAAGTTGATGCCTTTCAGCTTTCTCCACGGTAACGATGTCTCGCTTATTTCCGAGGAAGCCTCCGAGGATTTAAAGTCCATCACCCACCTGTGAGCATCCTTGTCTTATCACACGCTTTTTAAACAATATTCAGATCCCAATCCATTTTGATACTTTTTTAAGGCACTTGGGTCAAATCCACTCTACTGCGACTGCGGCATGAGATGGTTAGCTGATTGGGTGAAAAAGGATTACGTCGAGCCAGGTATCGCTCAATGTATGGATCCACCCAGTATGAAAGATAAATTGCTTCTGTCAACACCAGCATCCGCATTCCAATGTAAAAGTAAGTATTATATAAAGATATCACTAATGATTTAGGGGATAGAGTTGAAATTGGGGCTAAAAAAACGTGCCTGTACTTGAATTTAACGATCGCAACTCGGGAGGGGGGATTGAATGTTCCAATACGATTGTACCCATCAGAGATTCTGAGAAAATATTTAGCGATAGCTGAAGTATCTTGCCAAATATCGAAGTAGTCCACATTCCATTCCATTTTCTAAATCTGTAATATTGTTTATTTTGGCCCGCCTTTTAGAATGGCACTCAAATTGCTCATTAATTTTAGACTTATCTTCTGTGCAGCAAAACAGCAGCCAGCCGAGGTTCTGGCCAAGTGCGACATGTGCTACACGGCCCCTTGTCAGAACGGAGGTTTCTGCGAAACGCTACCCGATAGAGAATTTCGTTGTAAGTGCGCACCAGGATATCACAGGGACAGGTGTCAGTATAAAATTGACGCGTGCTATGGAAATCCTTGCCGGAACTCCGGAACTTGCAAAGTACTGAAGGAAGGAAGATTCAGGTAACTATGTCCATGGTGATTCTATTCTTAAGTAGTTTGTGCCAGGGTAAACGTAAGGATTGTACGTAGGACAACTTTCTGTTACATGTATACTGCCGCTGTCTTCCTCTCACAGTGTTAGTTTATCATTTTTCTCTACTTGTACGATTTACCGTGTGAAACGCCTATCAGTATCTTTACACGTAGCATCCCCAATTTTTTGTGCGAACCTTTTCTTGTTTTCACAAATCGGTGGAGGACGTACGATTGTTACTCTATAGGTAAATTTATCGAATGGAACCCGAAGACATAGAACTTGTAATACGTAGAACTTGGTCCGTAGCTGGTAGGTAGCTGGTAGATATTTTTGGGTAGCCCATTAGGTTTGAGTTTGAAATTAGAGGACGAGGTTTTGGTTGGTAGCGGATCACCCGCGATCCAATTTTGGGCTCAATGTCTTGATTGACGTTCAGTCAATGTGTGACAGTTGCGACTGCACCTCCGGTTACGGGGGCCTCAGATGTGAGAACAACATCGACGACTGCGTGGGAAACAAATGTTCGAACAACTCGACCTGCGTGGACCTGGTTCAGGCCTACAGATGCCAATGCACCGCGGGCTTCATAGGAGAATACTGTCAAGAGAAAATACCATTCTGCACAAAAGGACACGACCCCTGTGAGAACGGAGGTCGATGCGTCGACCACCAAAGCCACTACAGCTGCGAGTGCTCACTCGGATTCTCGGGCTTTAACTGCTCAAACAATCTGGATGATTGCACTAATCATCTGTGCCAGGTACGATGCACTCAGAAATTCACCTGCGTTATACGTTCAATGATTCATGTACACTCGGACAGTAGCGCCGTCGCTATACGTATCGTCACGGTGAAACCTTCTTCCAGAACGGTGCAACCTGCATCGACGGCAAAAACAATTACGAATGTAAGTGCGCGGGGGAGTTTGAAGGGAGGTATTGCGAAGTGGCACCGGCAATCGTCAGGCTCTATCCTCAAACGAGTCCTTGTGCTCATCCCGATTGCCTTCACGGTGTCTGTTTTCAACCCTCCCCTGCCTCCACCGCGGACTACCTCTGCCAGTGCCATCCCAGTTATGCTGGTAAGGATACCCATTGATACCCGAACAACTCACCGTGTTTTAGTTTTTCATTTGCTGTGATGCAAAATTAATCCTTCTCCCCCCCTTAACCAGGAAAACGATGCGAGTACCTGACAAGTCTGAGCCTTGTGGATAACAGCTCGCTGGTCGAGCTTGAGCCACTTCGCACAAGGCCTGAAGCCAACGTGACCATAGTGTTCACCACGACCAACGAGAATGGAGTTCTGCTTTACGACGGACAGAATGGGGAACACATTGCTGTTGAATTGTACAACGGCCGTGTCAGAGTGTCATACGATGTCGGTAACTACCCGACCTCAACAATGTACAGCTACGAAATGGTGTCTGATGGAAAACCGCACAAGGCCGAGTTGTTGGCTATTAAAAAGAACTTTACTATGAGCGTCGACAGCGGAACTGCCAGGAGCATCATCAACGAGGGACCAAGGGACTATCTGAAGCTGACCACGTCCATGTTCATTGGTGGTGTTCCTCCAGAGACTGCCGGCGTCGCATTCACCGAGTTCCATTTGAGAAACACGACTAGTTTCCAAGGTAATCTCTTATTCAGGTTTTCAATTCCCACAACGAATTGTCACGTTTAATCATTCTCCACGTCTTCTTAAGGCTGTATACCGGAAATGTGGATCAACCACAAACTCGGTGACTTTAGCAACGCAGTAAAGATAAGATTTCATCAATATTTATATTGTATACAATAGCTCGTACGGTTATTACGTAGTTGTGCTAAATGAAAAAAATTAATTTATAGACCAGTGGCAGAGCTGGCTATATAATATCGAGGTGTTTGTAAACAAGTATATTTTATCTATTTGAAACTATAGTATCGGAGTAAGAAAATAATAATTATGATAATCAGTGGTATATATGTAATTAATTTACGTACAAAAGTTCTTACACACGGACACATCCTCTTCAAAGAACAGTATACCTATAAAATAATAAATATGTTATGTAAATTAAAAGTCCGTAAGACCGCGTGACGCCAAATTTTATACATTGTATTACACGCAAGTATATAATTAAAGTATTTATTTCAAATTTAAACACTGCAAACATTTTTTTCTGTAAACACTCGAAATCGTAACAAATAGTCTAAAGACTGAAACGCTATGATTCTCGAAAAAAATTAATGTCTGTTCGTACATCTTTACATCGTCAATCAAAATTGGATCTTCGGAACAAATTAATGACAAAGTGAAAAATATATATGTGTATACATATATAAATATGAATATAAGAGACTCGATCTTCTGCTAGCGAAATACTTTATCAATTATACCGGTGAATATTAAGCCACCTAGCAAAGAAAAATTTTATAGGCGAATGATCATTACTAATGTGCAGTTTTATAGAACTGGAAATTATTTTTGAAAAGGCAGAAGTTTGTCGTTCTTCACTTTGGTTTTTCCTCAATACTTAGTACATGTATTAGTAGTTGATGAAGCATTTTGATAGCGATAAGATATCCCTTGTGATTATACTATGCTGTAACTTGTAAGGTATGAATAATTTTCATGGCTTGCCATTCCATTGCATATATTTATACATGATATTTTAGAATTCCAATTACTGTAATAAAAGAACTGATAATTAATTTACAAACTCTTTTCTTCACACTTGCATAGAACTGGAAACATAACGATTAAGATAAATGTTGAATATTTAATTACGAAAGCCACTGTCAATATTTTTCGAGATCGACTTAAAACGGAAATGGCTTTTTCTCGATCAACCTTGCTCGGTTTTCTCGACAATTAATGCTTGCATGTGTCAGCTTAATCGTTACGCTGACCGAGCCCAATCCTACACTTTCACTGAGTACGCATCAGAATGCAACTTAAAAATCATTTTAATGGCAAGTCATTCAGCGGTATAACAATACAGACAGAAAAATCCCGACTTCCTATTGTAACGAAACATGCCTATATTACACATTTATATTTGTAATTACTGAAGATCTCGAACTCAGTTGTGAAATATAATATTATCATTTCATGAAATTTTTAGCTACGTAAGCACATAATCTGTCTACAATTAATATACCGTGAATGATACATCCAGATTGAGAACTTAAGAACAATATAACTAACAATAATACAACAAGCAACAATAACAAGCTTAATGATAATAATGATAGAAATAACAACCTACTCGTCATATTATTATTATCAAAAACGGAAGCAAATACATATATATATATATATTATTTATTTTCTATTGAAAAAAACGTCACGTTAGATATAATAGATAGTCGTATGATAGTTGATGCAGATAGGTCTTACATTAGATATTACTGACTGGTAGGACCCAAATTTCGACCAATCTACAAATGAAGTTACGAATTAAATTTAGTTTCGAAATGAATAAATGTGAATACTACGTTTTATGACAGTGAAAGCTCTTCAACACATGCATTCGTCTTTCGCAGACAATGATTAGCCTGACCTAAGAGTGTGGAGTAAAAACCAGATTCAGGAACTGCAGTAAAATATGGACTGAGGCATGAACATGAAACTGCAACTGTGTGTAAGCCTTCACGAAAAACAACCCTCAACTTTTTTCTTACGGGAAATAAGCATTATGTACGAGTTGACGGTGCGGATTTACACCCAAGTTGAGGTTTTTTGTGTGAGGTAAGCTTATGGTACAGCGATATGTGACTGGAGGACATGGCTTCTCTCTTCAGAAGCATGAGCGAAATGCTTGCATGAATATAATAGCGAAGACGGTGTAAGTGATATGAGAGTCTAGATGTAATATTTACGATTTTCTTTCGTAAAAAAATGCCATTTTTAACTGTGAGGGAAATTTTGAGACTCCATAATCATTATTTACTTGGATTCTTCATCTGAAGATTCAGTTTGCTATCGTAAGTCGCGGATCCTTTGGTAACTCATCGATCTAGACTTAAGATTGAACATCTCCGACAAAGTTCTACCAACTACTACGGGATAACCTAGCAAGTATGGAGATATTTTCGTTGCTTACAGCGACTCTGAACTGAAAACAATCGTTTCCTCTATCAAGAATACGTCGAAATGGGGAATCAAATGATTTATTCCAGCACTTTTCAAAATCGCGAAAATTTTCGCCAAAAATGCAAAAGGTTTGATGGTTTGATGGTTTTATTATCATCTTTCCCATAACAATAATGGGAAACATCAATACAAAAGTGTACAAAGTTATGCTGTATACAAAGTCTGATATCCAAAACCAAGACCTAGGAGAACTTGAGTTGGTACAAAGTAAGTACGTAAGACTACTTGTCAACTGCGACTTAGAAATGTCGATCAGCTCGATCATCCCCGTGAGAAGAAGCTCGACCTCGTCCGCCGCCAACCGCTGTCAACCACCTCCGACCACCACCGACCACCTTCGTCCGCCTCGTCCACCTCGACCCCCTCCTCGTTCTGCTCCGCCGCCGCTCCGCCGTCGTCCTCATCGTCCTCGTCCTCCTCGACCGACTCCGATCACGGCCAACCACGTCCAGACACCTCCTATCACCTCTTACCATCTCCAACCACCTTCTGCCACCCCCTACCACCTCGTACCAGCGTCTACCGCCGCCTACAAGTTCCGAACACCGCCAACCACCTCCGACCACCTACGTCCACTTTGTCCTCTTCGTCCCACTGCTGCGCCATGTATTCACATTACTATTCATAATTATTCCAACAACTTTCCGTTTGCTCTCTCGATCTTGAATTTTCGTTGGCATACAATCGAAACGCTGTTTTAGCTAGTCGTGAGTAAAGTATCTACGTTGGGTAGAGAAACAGAATTGTTTTTCGAAAAGTGTTCGTATGGAATAAAATTCGGATAAACTGTAATATATAACGGATGCGCTAATTTGGATCGAGATTGGATGAATGATTCGTATATGAGACAGTAATTAACGCAGTGTCCTAATTTAAAGCCGAAGAAGGTGATTGACGGCGATTTTTTTTTTTTTTTTTGATACGGAGAGATAGAATAAAGCACCTTAATCCTTCGAGTACATTTTACCACATATTTAAAATGTACGAGCAAGAATTTTTATCATCCAAGTGTCGCAGAACGGCAGCGTGATTGGCTGACCCGTTACCTGAAGAATCCTTGTTCAACGGCTGACCATCGAAGGGCCTAGTCGCTTGAGTCTGGACAGGCAGAAAAGATGATGTGCGTATTATTGTCTGAAATGGAGAATCTAATATCATTATACATCATATCATATCATCATACATCATACATCATACATCATCATACCTAGTATTACAGTTCGAAACCAAAGTTTGGATGCTCGGATGTTCAGAAAATAACGTCACCCAAATATTTTTTTCCCTCGACGTTATCGATCTATAGCAATCGTCGACCGCCAAAATTTCTCAGTCTAGTGACAACCGCGCAGTAGAGCGGACGGATGAGATTCGCGCTCCGCAGATTTCGAGTACCGGGTTCTCTACCTCCTCGATCCTGCGCTCCGGGTCCGCTACCAGGTGGAACTAGACTTCCAGGGCAAGCGCTCCGTAGCTCATTTGATAGTATTTTCTGATGATCTTTTTGGTAAAATGTGTCAATATAAAAATTATATTAATCCTCACACGATATTTTTGATCCGTTTTAATACTGTAAATATTTATTAGTATTCGAGGTATAACTTGAGGTTGTTAGCGGTGATCGTTGGAGGTGGTTAGGGGTGGTAGCGGGTGATCAAGGTGGACAAGGAGGAGGACGAGGAGGACGACGATTTGTGCACGGTGAGTACCAGATCTTTATATTATTTAATGGCAATTGTAATTGTATTTTATCTGAAATATTTTAAACTTGTCTTGTTTACGATAAATTATTTCGAACCACTTTCCGCGAAAACCCAAATTCAGTAGCTATCAATGCGCTAATGAGATCTCTATAATTTATTATAATTTTCTTATAATCTTCTTGGTGAAATGTGTCGATGAAAAACTTATATGAATCCTGAAACAATATTTTCGATGTGATCTAATATTTACTGAAAATATTTATTAGGAATCGAGGTATAACCCGCGGTGGTAAGCGGTGGTCGTTGGAGTCGGTTGGCGGTGGTTGGAGGTGGTCGGAGGTGGACGAGGAGGAGGACGAGGAAGACGAGGAGAACGAGGATTTGTGCTCGGTGAGTAAAACGTTTTTGTAATGTTTGATGGTAATTGTAATTATATTTCATCTAAAATATTTCTAACTTGTCATGTTTACAATAAATTATTTCAATTCATTATTCGCGCAAGCACATATTCAGTAGCTATAAATGCGATAGTAAAATTTATTATATTATCAATTAATTAAATAATTATATTAATCCTTACATAATATTTTTGATATATTCTTATACTGAGAATATTTATTACTATTCCAGGTATAACCCGAGGTGGTTATCGGTGGTTGTTGGATGTGGTTGTCGGTGGTTGAAGGTGGTCGGAGGTCGACGAGGAGGAGGACGAGGAAGACTAGGAGAAGAAGGTGGCTGAGGATTTGTGCTCGGTGGGTAAAATACTTTTATAATATTTGATGGCAATTGAAATTATGTTTTATCTAAATTATTTCAAACTTGTCATGTTTACATTAAATTATTTCGATTCATTTTTCCGCAAGCACATATTCAGTAGCTATCAATGCGCTAATAAAATTTATTATATTATTAATTAATTAATTAATTACATTAATCCTTACACAATATTTTTGATTTATTCTTATACTGAAATAATTTATTACTATTCCAGGTATAATCCGAGGTGGTTGGCGATGGTTGGAGGTGGTCGGAGGTCGACGAGGAGGAGGACGAGGAAGACTAGGAGAAGAAGGTGGCTGAGGATTTGTGCTCGGTGAGTGAAACACTTTTATAATATTTGATGGCAATTGTAATTATATTTCATCTAAAATATTTCAAACTTGTCATGTTTACATTAAATTATTTAAATTCATTTTTCGCGCAAGCACAAATTCGGTAGATATAAATGCGCTAATAAAATTTATTATATTATTAATTAATTAATTAATTATATTAATCCTTACACAATATTTTTAATGTGTTCCTATACTGAGAATATTTATGACTATTCCAGGTATAACCCGAGGTGGTTGGAGGTGGTCGAGCTGGACGAGGTGGAGGACGAGGATTCGTGCTCGGTGAGTTTAACATTTTTACAATATTTGACGAAGTAGAATCAGCATCAGGAGTAGGATCAGGGGAAGATGTAGAAATAGAAGTAGAAGTAGGAGTAGTGGTAGGAATAGGACTCGGAGTAGGAATATGAGTAGAAGTAGGAATAGTAGGAGTTAGAGTGGGATTAGGAGTAGGAGTAGTCGGAGTAGTAGGAGTAGGAGCAGAAGTAGGTAGGGCGGGGTGGGACGTGAGAGGGGCGGGAAGGGGCGGGAAGGGGATATTGTCATATCAAGTTATCAGTAATAAGCAATTGCGGGTAAAATATTAGCTTACTTTTGTAAGTATTTATGAATATAGCCTCTATGAATATTCATTGTTGGTATATAAGTTCTGGCAACGTACCTACTTTCTGTAAGAGATGTTGAAGATTTTCAACATAATTATGTTTCAGTTCTGTGCCCCACCTAGTGATCCACTAGTACATATCCTCCGACGTGACATCGCTGTGCTATGTATAAAGAAGAAAAGATTTATTAAGATGCAGATTGCTCCTCTCTTCTTGCCATTGTGCTTTCAGCCGTTGTTGTGGTGTGTGTTTGAAATTAAGGACAGTATATATATAATATAGAATAACAGGTACAGCTACGAATATAGCACTACAATAAATCTTATAGAAATGAGCCCTCATTGAGATTTCTCTGTATTTATAACTCGACGCGAGAAGGCAAAAATCAATGTAATGCCATCTGTAAGGTAATTGGACTCGTATTTGCACTACGAGAACTCGTTGGGCATTTTGCGGTGAAGTTTGAAAAATTGTTGTACAAGAAATTAAATAACTATAAAAATGGATAAAAAATATTATCTCTAATTGTGAATGTAGCTAATACAGCTCTCACCGTATATTGATTATGTTACTGATCTGTTGTGACAAGATCGGAATTAGATAAGCTCTCTAAATACTCTTTTCTAGACTATTAATTTATATCATGTACATGTAAATGTATATGTCTTTAGTTTATACAGTCACTGCACTAGGATTACCCTTGCCACGTTTTATGTTGCGCTCGTGTAATTTGTATATTATTAACCTTACGTTTTACTCTATTTGCGTAAAGTTGTGAGTGTTTCTAATTTCTTGGCAATTATTATATATACAGAGATATATAATCTATATACTATATATATTATACTATATACAGAGAGGTATACACAGAGGTTTTAGTATATTCACATACGGATTTCTGTGTATAGGTATACTTGAACTAAAATATCCTTATCTCTAATACGGAGTTCTTCGTAATTCGCATTTGTTCTTGTAACCCAATGTCCTACATACGATGGCAAAAATCTAGATCCAACTTAACTGAGTCTCAAAGCCCTGTTCACATAAAAGCAGCTATTTTATAGAAATTATAGTTTATAGTTTACACAGCCCATTGCATGGTATTTCATTATAAATACATATGTTTCAATGTATTTAGAAATAATTTATCAAATGTACAGAGGTCATGTGCAAATAATAAATGAATTCGACCGCAGTTTGATGTATTCATTGGAGCTTTAACAATAAATTTAAGCTTTGTTACTTCTTTCATTTTATTATGGATAATCAAAAACATTTCCGACTATTCGTGCTGTGGAAGCATGGGGATTAAACCAAATGTAGCAAAAGATTAGAAACAGTGTATGTAGAGTACAGGTATTTTTCTAATAATGCAAACACGTGCCGCTGGCTTAGTCTTGACATATCTAGAATACCACGCCTTGCGAATCAGCTTTCCAGACAGAGATGAATGATGAATTTTAAGGACTGCATTATCGTTGTTGAATACTCTATGCCTAATGGGAAACGAAAATCTGTAACGATAAAATTGATGCACCGGATCATCGTCGACTTTGAATTATGAAATGTCCTACCATTTTCGAACACCTCCTACCTCCCCCTGCCACCTCCGACCATCAATGGCCACTTTCGACCACCCCCTATCACCTTCTGCCAGCGCCGACCACCTCCAACCATCCTATTTACCTATATTACTGGATTAGCTATGATATGAAAAGAGAAGAATTATTCATTTCGAAATGGGATTCTATTCGACGCGCACTCGATGTATTCCATAACATTAGTATTCATAATTATTCCAACAACTTTTCATTTGCTCTTCGATCTTGAATTTTCATAGGCATAGAATCGAAACGCTGTTTTAGCTGGTCGCAAGTGAAGTATCTGCGTTATGTGGAGGAGCAGAATTTATTTTTCGAAAAGTATTCGGATGGAAAAAAATTCGGAGTAACTGTAATACATCACGGATGCGCTAATTTTGAACGAGATGAAATGGATGCTTCGTATATGAGACAGTATTTAACGCTGCGTAGTGATTTGAAGACCTAAAAAGGTGATAGGGAGAGAAAGAACGAAGCTTCTTAACACTTCGAGTGTATTTTAACACACATTTGAAAGATACGAGCAAAATTTTTCATCATCCAACTGTCGCAGAACGGCAGCTGACCCGTTAACCGAAGGATATATCTTCAGTCAACGGCTGACCATCGAAGGGCCTGGCCGCTTGAGTCTGGAATCGGCAGGAGAGATAAAGTGCGTATTTCTTGTATGAAATGTGAAACTAAAATCATTGTACATCATATCATATCATCATACATCATACATCATACATCGTACATCATACATCATACATCATCATACCTAGTATTACAGTTCGAAACCAAAGTTTGAATTTTCGGATGTTCGGAAAGTGACGTCACCAATCTAAAATCGGCTAGCCGAGTTCCTCAGTCTGGTAACAACCGCGCAGTAGAGCGGACGGTTGACAGTCGCGCTCCGCAAATTTCAAGTACCGGGTTCTCAACCTCTCGGATCCCGCGCTTCGGGTCCGCTACGCGGTGAAACTCTACTTCCAGGATAAGCGCTCCGTGGTTCCGGGTTCATGTTTACAATAAATTATTTCAATTCGTTTTTCGCGCAACCCCAAATTCGGTACCTGTCAGTCCGCTAATAAAATTTCTCGACTTCCAGGATAAGCGCTCCGTGGTTCCTGGTTCATGTTTACAATAAATTATTTCAATTCGTTTTTCGCGCAAGCCGAAATTCAGTAGCTGTCAGTCCGCTAATGAAATTTCTCGACTTCCAGGATAAGCGCTCCGTGGTTCCTGGTTCATGTTTACAATAAATTATTTCAATTCGTTTTTCGCGCAAGCCGAAATTCAGTAGCTGTCAGTCCGCTAATGAAATTTCTCGACTTCCAGGATAAGCGCTCCGTGGTTCCTGGTTCATGTTTACAATAAATTATTTCAATTCGTTTTTCGCGCAACCCCAAATTCGGTAGCTGTCAGTCCGCTAATAAAATTTCTCGACTTCCAGGATAAGCGCTCCGTGGTTCCTGGTTCATGTTTACAATAAATTATTTCAATTCGTTTTTCGCGCAACCCCAAATTCGGTAGCTGTCAGTCCGCTAATAAAATTTCTCGACTTCCAGGATAAGCGCTCCGTGGTTCCTGGTTCATGTTTACAATAAATTATTTCAATTCGTTTTTCGCGCACGCCCAAATTCGGTAGCTGTCGGTGCGCTAATAAAATTTCTATAACTTTACAATCTTCTCATAATCTTTTTGGTAAAATATGTCGATAAAAAAATTATATCAAACCTTACACATTATTTTTGATTTCTTCTCACGCTGAAAATATTTATTAGTATTCGAGGTATAACCTGAGGTGGTTAAAGGTGGTCGGAGGTGGACGAGGAGGAGGACGAGGAGGACGAGGATTTGTGCTGGGTGAGTAAAACACTTTTATAATATTTGATGGCAATTGTAATTATATTTCGTCTGAAATATTACAAACTTGTCACGTTTACAATAAATTATTTCGATTCATTTTTCGTGCAAGCACATATCCAGTAGCTGTGAATAATCTTATACAATTTTTTATATTATTGATTAATTAATTGATATTCTTATAATATTTAATGGCAATTGTAATTATATTTCATCTGAAATATTACAAACTTGTCACGTTTACGATAAATTATTTCAATTCATTTTTCTTGGAAGCACATATTCAGTAGCTATGAATAATCTTGTACAATTTATTATATTATTAATTAATTGATTAATTACATTGATCCTTACACAATATTTTTGATGTGTTCCTATACTAAAAATATTCATTACTATTCCAGGTATCACCCGAGGTGGTCGGAGGTGGACGAGGAGGAGGACGAGCTGGACGAGAAGGAGGACCAGGTGGACGAGGAGGAGGACGAGGTGGACGAGGAGGAGGCGGGGTGGGTCGTGGGAGAGGACCTCTCCTCTCCTCAGAGGTGGGGAGGGGGAGGGGCAGGGAAGGGGGAGGGGGAAGGGAAGGGAAGGGAAGGGAAGGGGCCGGGAGGGGAGGGCGGCGGGGAGGGGGAGGGTGGGAGGGTGGGAGGGCGGGAGGGGGGGGAGGGAGGGAGGGAGGACGGGTGGGCGGGAGGGAGGGAGGGCGGGAGGGCGGGTGGGCGGGTGGGAGGGAGAGAGTGGAGGACGGATGTTGATGCAAGCCCGTTAAAGTTAATGGAGCAGTACACCCCCCCCCCCCCCCCCCCCGCCCCGCGCCCACCCGCCCGCCCTCCCTCCCTCCCTCCCCGCCACCCTTCCCTGCCCGCCCCTTCCCCTCCCTTCCCTTCCCGTCCCACCCCTCCCCTCCTCCTCCCCGCCCACCTCTCCTCCCCCCCCCTCCCCGTTCACCTCTTCCCCTTCCCTGCCCCTCCCCCGCCCCTCCTCTGAGGAGAGGAGAGGTCCTCTCCCACGACCCACCCCGCCTCCTCCTCGTCCACCTCGTCCTCCTCCTCGTCCAACTGGTCCTCCTCCTCGTCCAGCTCGTCCTCCTCCTCGTCCACCTCCGACTACCTCGGGTGATACCTGGAATAGTAATGAATATTTTTAGTATAGGAACACATCAAAAATATTGTGTAAGGATTAATGTAATTAATCAATTAATTAATAATATAATAAATTGTACAAGATTATTCATAGCTACTGAATATGTGCTTGCACGAAAGATGAATTGAAATAATTTATTGTAAACGTGACAAGTTTGTAATACTTCAGATGAAATTTAATTACAATTGCCACCAGATATTGTAAGAATATTAATTAATTAATCAATAATATAAGAAATTGTATAAGATTATTCACAGCTACTGGATATGTGCTTGCACGAAAAATGAATTGAAATAATTTATTGTAAACGTGACAAGTTTGTAATATTTCAGATGAAATATAATTACAATTGCCATTAAATATTATAAGAATATCAATTAATTAATCAATAATATAAGAAATTGTATAAGATTATTCACAGCTACTGGATATGTGCTTGCACGAAAAATGAATCGAAATAATTTATTGTAAACGTGACAAGTTTGTAATATTTCAGACGAAATATAATTACAATTGCCATCAAATATTATAAAAGTGTTTTACTCACCCAGCACAAATTCTCGTCCTCCTCGTCCTCCTCCTCGTCCACCTCCGACCACCTTTAACCACCTCAGGTTATACCTCGAATACTAATAAATATTTTCAGCGTGAGAAGAAATCAAAAATAATGTGTAAGGTTTGATATAATTTTTTTATCGACATATTTTACCAAAAAGATTATGAGAAGATTGTAAAGTTATAGAAATTTCATTAGCGCACCGACAGCTACCGAATTTGGGCGTGCGCGAAAAACGAATTGAAATAATTTATTGTAAACATGAACCAGGAACCACGGAGCGCTTATCCTGGAAGTCGAGAAATTTTATTAGCGGACTGACAGGTACCGAATTTGGGGTTGCGCGAAAAACGAATTGAAATAATTTATTGTAAACATGAACCAGGAACCACGGAGCGCTTATCCTGGAAGTCGAGAAATTTTATTAGCGGACTGACAGCTACCGAATTTGGGGTTGCGCGAAAAACGAATTGAAATAATTTATTGTAAACATGAACCAGGAACCACGGGGCGCTTATCCTGGAAGTCGAGAAATTTTATTAGCGGACTGACAGCTACTGAGTTTCGGCTTGCGCGAAAAACGAATTGAAATAATTTATTGTAAACATGAACCAGGAACCACGGGGCGCTTATCCTGGAAGTCGAGAAATTTTATTAGCGGACTGACAGGTACCGAATTTGGGGTTGCGCGAAAAACGAATTGAAATAATTTATTGTAAACATGAACCAGGAAGCACGGAGCGCTCATCCTGGAAGTCGAGAAATTTTATTAGCGGACTGACAGGTACCGAATTTGGGGTTGCGCGAAAAACGAATTGGAATAATTTATTGTAAACATGAACCAGGAACCATGGAGCGCTTATCCTGGAAGTCGAGAAATTTTATTAGCGGACTGACAGCTACTGAGTTTCGGCTTGCGCGAAAAACGAATTGAAATAATTTATTGTAAACATGAACCAGGAACCACGGGGCGCTTATCCTGGAAGTCGAGAAATTTTATTAGCGGACTGACAGGTACCGAATTTGGGGTTGCGCGAAAAACGAATTGAAATAATTTATTGTAAACATGAACCAGGAACCACGGAGCGCTTATCCTGGAAGTCGAGAAATTTTATTAGCGGACTGACAGGTACCGAATTCGGGGTTGCGCGAAAAACGAATTGAAATAATTTATTGTAAACATGAACCAGGAACCACGGAGCGCTTATCCTGGAAGTCGAGAAATTTTATTAGCGGACTGACAGGTACCGAATTTGGGGTTGCGCGAAAAACGAATTGAAATAATTTATTGTAAACATGACCCAGGAAGCACGGAGCGCTTATCCTGGAAGTCGAGAAATTTTATTAGCGGACTGACAGGTACCGAATTTGGGGTTGCGCGAAAAACGAATTGAAATAATTTATTGTATACATGAACCAGGAAGCACGGAGCGCTCATCCTGGAAGTCGAGAAATTTTATTAGCGGACTGACAGGTACCGAATTTGGGGTTGCGCGAAAAACGAATTGGAATAATTTATTGTAAACATGAACCAGGAACCATGGAGCGCTTATCCTGGAAGTCGAGAAATTTCATTAGCGGACTGACAGCTACTGAATTTCGGCTTGCGCGAAAAACGAATTGAAATAATTTATTGTAAACATGAACCAGGAACCACGGAGCGCTTATCCTGGAAGTCGAGAAATTTTATTAGCGGACTGACAGCTACTGAGTTTCGGCTTGCGCGAAAAACGAATTGAAATAATTTATTGTAAACATGAACCAGGAACCACGGAGCGCTTATCCTGGAAGTCGAGAAATTTTATTAGCGGACTGACAGGTACCGAATTCGGGGTTGCGCGAAAAACGAATTGAAATAATTTATTGTAAACATGAACCAGGAACCACGGAGCGCTTATCCTGGAAGTCGAGAAATTTTATTAGCGGACTGACAGGTACCGAATTTGGGGTTGCGCGAAAAACGAATTGAAATAATTTATTGTAAACATGACCCAGGAAGCACGGAGCGCTTATCCTGGAAGTCGAGAAATTTTATTAGCGGACTGACAGCTACCGAATTTGGGGTTGCGCGAAAAACGAATAGAAATAATTTATTGTAAACATGAACCAGGAACCACGGAGCGCTTATCCTGGAAGTCGAGTTTCACCGCGTAGCGGACCCGAAGCGCGAGATCCAGGAGGTTGAGAACCCGGTACTCGAAATACGTAGCGGACCCGAAGCGCGGGATCCGGGAGGTTGAGAACCCGGTACTCGAAATTTGCGGAGCGCGACTCTCATCCGTCCGCTCTACTGCGCGGTTGTCTCCAGACTGAGGAACTCGGCTAGCCGATTTTAGATTGGTGACGTCACTTTCCGAACATCCGAAAATTCAAACTTTGGTTTCGAACTGTAATACTAGGTATGATGATGTATGATGTATGATGTATGATGTATGATGTATGATGATATGATATGATGTACAATGATTTTAGTTTTCACATTTCATACAAGAAATCCACACTTTATCTCTCCTGCCTATTCCAGACACAAGCGGCCAGGCCCTTCGATGGTCAGCCGTTGACTGAAGATATATCCTTCGGTTAACGGGTCAGCTGATAACGCTGCCGTTCTGCGTCAGTTGGATGATGAAAAATTTTTCTCGTATCTTTCAAATGTGTGTTAAAATACACTCGAAGTGTTAAGAAGCTTCGTTCTTTCTCTCCCTATCACCTTTTTAGGTCTTTAAATCACTACGCAGCGTTAAATACTGTCTCATATACGAAGCATCCATTTCATCTCGTTCAAAATTAGCGCATCCGTGATGTATTACAGTTGCTCTGAATTTTTTTCCATCCGAATACTTTTCGAAAAATAAATTCTGCTCCTCCACCCAACGCAGATACTTCACTTGCGACCAGCTAAAACAGCGTTTCGATTCTATGCCCATGAAAATTCAAGATCGAAAGAGCAAATGAAAAGTTGTTGGAATAATTATGAATACTAATGTTATGGAATACATCGAGTGCGCGTCGAATAGAATCCCATTTCGAAATGAATAATTCTTCTCTTTTCATATCATAGCTAATCCAGTAATATAGGTAAATAGGATGGTTGGAGGTGTTCGAAAATGGTAGGACATTTCATAAGTTAAAGTCGACGATGATCCGGTGCATCAATTTTATCGTTACAGATTTTCGTTTCCCATTAGGCATAGAGTATTCAACAACGATAATGCAGTCCTTAAAATTCATCATTCATCTCCGTCTGGAAAGCTAATTCGCAAGGCGTGGTATTCTAGATATGTCAAAACTAAGCTGGCGGCACGTGTTTGCATTATTAGAAAAATACCTGTACTCTAGATACACTGTTTCTAATCTTTTGCTACATTTGGTTTAATCCCCATGCTTCCACAGCACGAATAGTCGGAAATGTTTTTGATTATCCATAATAAAATAAAAGAAGTAACAAAGCTCAAATTTATTGTTAAAGCTCCAATGAATACATCAAACTGCGGTCGAATTCATTTATTATTTGCACATGACCTCTGTACATTTGATAAATTATTTCTAAATACATTGAAACATATGTATTTATAATGAAATACCATGCAATGGGCTGTGTAAACTATAAACTATAATTTCTATCAAATAGCTGCTTTTGTGTCAACAGGGCTTTGAGACTCAGTTAAGTTGGATCTCGATTTTTGCCATCGTATGCAGGACATTGGGTTACAAGAACAAATGCGAATTACGAAGAACTCCGTATTAGAGATAAGGATATTTTAGTTCAAGTATACCTATACACAGAAATCCGTATGTGAATATACTAAAACCTCTGTGTATACCTCTCTGTATATATGTATATACACATGCATAAGATACGTATACATATATACACATACATGTACATAAATAATCGCCAAGAAATTAGAAACACTCACAACTTGTCGCAAATACAGTAAAACGTAAGGTTAATAATATACAAATTACACAAGCGCAACATAAAACGTGGCAAGGGTAATCCTAGTGCAGTGATTGTATAAACTGAAGAAATATACATTTACATATACATGATATAAATTAATAGACTAGAAAAAAGTATTTAGAGAGCTTATCTAATTCCGATCTTGTCACAATAGATCATTAACATAATCAATATACGGTTAAAGCTGTATTAACTACATTCACAACGAGAGATAATATTTTTTATCCATTTTTATCGTTATTTAATTTCTTGTACAAAAATTTTTCAAACTTCACCGCAAAATGGCCAACGAGTTCTCGTAGTGCAAATACGAGTCTAATTACCTTACAGATGGCATTACATTGATTTTTGCCTTCTCGCGTCGAGTTATAAATACAGAGAAATCTCAATGAGGGCTCATTTCGATAAGATTTATTGTACTGCTATATTCGTAGCTGTACCTGTTATTCTATATTATATACTGTCCTCAATTTTAAACACACACCACAACAATGGCTGAAAGCACAATGGCAAGAAGAGAGGAGCAATCTGCATCTTAATAAATCTTCACTTCTTTATACGTAGCACAGCGATGTCACGTCGGAGGATATGTACTAGTGGATCACTTGGTGGGGCACAGAACTGAAACATAATTATGTTGAAAATCTTCAACATCTCTTACAGAAAGTAGGTACGTTGCCAGACCTTATATACCAACAATGAATATTCATAGAGGCTATATTCATAAATACTTACAAAAGTAAGCTAATATTTTACCCGCAATTGCTTATTACTGATAACTTGATATGACAATATCCCCTTCCCGCCCCTCCCCGCCCCTCCCACGACCCACCCCGCCCTACCTACTTCTGCTCCTACTCCTACTACTCCGACTACTCCTACTCCTAATCCCACTCTAACTCCTACTATCCCTACTTCTACTCATATTCCTACTCCGAGTCCTATTCCTACCACTACTCCTACTTCTACTCCTATTTCTACATCTTCCCCTGGTCCTACTCCTGATGCTGATTCTACTTCGTCAAATATTGTAAAAATGGTAAACTCACCGAGCACGAATCCTCGTCCTCCACCTCGTCCAGCTCGACCACCTCCAACCACCTCGGGTTATACCTGGAATAGTAATAAATATTCTCAGTATAGGAACACATTAAAAATATTGTGTAAGGATTAATATAATTAAATAATTAATTAATAACATGATAAATTTTATTAGCGCATTCATATCTACCGAATTTGTGCTTGCGCGAAAAATGAATTCAAATAATTTAATGTAAACATGACAAGTTTGAAATATCTTAGATAAAATATAATTACACTTGCCATCTAATATTACGAAAGTGTTTTACTCACCGAGCACAAATCCTCGTCCTCCTCGTCCACCTTGTTTTCCTCGTTTTCCTCGTCCTCCTCCTCGTCAACCTGTGACCACCTTCAACCACCTCGAACAACCACCGATAACCACCTCGGGTTATACCTTGAATAGTAATAAATATTTTCAGTATAAGAACACATCGCAAATATTGTGTAAGGATTAATATTATTTAGCAATTGATTAATTAATTAATTAATAATATTAAATTGTATAAGCTTATTCATAGCTACTGAATTTGTGCTTGCGCAAAAAACGAATTGAAATAATTCATTGTAAACATTACAAGTTTGAAAAATTTTAAATACAACATAATTACAGTTGCCATTAAATATTATGAGAATATTAAACTCACCGAGCACAAATCCTCGTCCACCTTCATCTCCTTGTCTTCCTCGTCCTCCTCCTCGTCCAACTCCGAACACCTTCAATCACCGCCAATCACCTCCAACAACCACCGATAACCACCACGGGTATACCTGCAATAGTAATAAATATTTTCAGTATAAGAACACATCAGAAATATTGTGTGAAGATTATTATAAATAATTATTTAAGGGATCGTCTCAGTGTGACACTCCGAAAAATCACTGATTTTCGCGAATTTTTTTTTTAATGTTCACATAAACTAATCGGTCCGGTTTTTTTTTCATAAATAAATACGTTTATGAAGAATACAAAATGATTTTTTTAAAGTTTATTTATTGAGTGCATCATTGTTGTATAAATTGTTGTAATTTCACGTGAAAAAAAAAGGTGCTGCACGGTTTCCACGATGACAGCCGCAATTTTGATCTGAAAAAAAAATTTCAAAAAGATTATTGATCTCCAGGAAAGTCGCTAACGCGCTATGGAGGGTTCTTTTTTTTTCAAATTTGACAAAATGGCGGCGGTTTGAACAAAAAGAGTCGAATGTGGCCCTTTTTTTCGACAGTTTTTCGTAAAAAAAATAGGAAGTTTTCAAAAAAAAAAAAAAAGCTTCCATAGCGCGATAAAGAATGACGTTTAAAATTTTCTCCCGAAATTGGAACTAGATATCTTTAAAACTCTTCCTTTGAGAGTGGAAACCGTTTTGAAAAACACCATTCTGAGAAAAACGCGTTTAAAGATTGAAGTCGGAAAAGTTTATATAAATCGTTTACTTACGATCAATCGGCGATGCCAGGTCTTGATTTTTTTCTTGGGGGTTTCTCTCGTACGTCTATCCGTGGTGGATGTCAAAAACGAACTGAAATGCTTGGACAGTTTATTCTGCAAGGTTATAGAACCTAAGCACCTTAGTACTCGCGCAGGTAGAAAACCCGTTCCCTTTCTACAAGAAACGCTGTAGCGACCGTAATAATTTGAATTTCGATTTAAAAATTTGAGAGAATGTTTAGAACAGTGTATACTATACGATAATGCAAAAAAAAAAAAAACAATTTTTTGAAAATTTCACACTGAGACGATCCCTTAATTAATAGTAGACTAAATTTCACTAGCGCATGTACTGAATTTGTGCTTGCGCGAAAAACGAATTGAAATAATTGATTGTATACATGACAAGTTCGAAAAAGAGTAGATGAAATATAATTACAATTGTCATTCAATATTATAAAACTGTTTTACTCACCGTGCACAAGTCCTCATCCACCTTCTTCTCTTCGTCTTCCTCGTCTTCCCCCTTGTCCATCTCCGACCACCTCCAACCACCGCCAACCACCTCCAACAACCACTGATAACCACCTCGGGTATACCTGCCATAATAATGCAAATTTTCAGTACAAGAACACATCAAAAATATTGTGTAAGAATTAATATAATTAATTAATTAATTAATAATAGAATAAATTTCACTAGAGCATTTATAGCTACTGAATTTGTGCTTGCGCGAAGAATGAATTGAAATAATTTATTGCAATGATGACAAGTTTGAAAAAGATCAGATGAAATGTAATTACAATTGCCATCGAATGTTATAAAAACGTTAAACTCACCGAGCACAAATCCTCGTTCCCCTCCTCCTGAATCACCTCGATTACCCGCAACCACCCCTAACCACCTCCAACGACCACCGCCAACCACCTCGAGTTATACCTCGAATACTAATAAATATTTTCAGGATGAGAACAAATCAAAAATAATGTGTAAGGCTTGATATAATTTTTTTATCGACATATTTTACCAAAAAGATTATGAGAAGATTATAAAGTTAAAGAAATTTTATTAGCGCACTGACAGCTACTGAATTTAGGCTTGCGCGAAAAACGAATTGGAATAATTTATTGTAAACATGAACCAGGAACCACGGAGCGCTTATCCTGAAAGTCGAGTTTCACCGCGTAGCTGACCCGAAGCGCGGGATCCGGGAGGTTGAGTACCCGATACTCGAAATTTGCGGAGCGCGACTCTCATCCGTCCGCTCTACTGCGCGGTTGTTTCCAGACTGAGGAATTCGGCTAGCTGATTTTCATCCATATATATCGATAACGTCAAGAGAAAAAATAGAGAGAGAGAGAGAGAGGGAGATCGCGCGCACTATAGCAAACGAGCACTATAGCCAAAAAGTGTCGGTTTTTTGGTGTCGTTTTTTTCCGCCTAGCCCCTACGGTGAACGAGCGATAAGGAACTTCGTTCCAAAATTTGGTCGACTTCACATTCTGAACATCCGAACATCCAAACTTAGGTTTCGAACTTTAATACTATGTATGATGATGTATGATGTACGATGTATGATGTATGATGATATGATATGATGTATAATGATTTTAGTATTCACATTTCATACAAGAAATACCCACTTTATCTCTCCTGCCGATTCCAGACACAAGCGGCCAGGCCCTTCGATGGTCAGCCGTTGACTGAAGATATATCCTTCGGTTAACGGGTCAGCTGATAACGCTGCCGTTCTGCGACAGTTGGATGATGAAAAATTTTGCTCGTATCCTTCCAATGCGTGTTAAAATACACTCGAAGTGTCAAGAAGCTTCGTTCTTTCTCTCCCTATCTTCTTTTTAGGTCTTTAAATCACTACGCTGCGTTAAATACTGTCTCATATTCGGAGCATCCATTTCATCTCGTTCAAAATTAGCGCATCCGTGATGCATTACAGTTACTCTGAATATTTTTCCATCCGAACACTTTTCGAAAAAAGATTCTGCTTCTCTACCCAACGTAAATACTTCAATTGCGACTAGCTAGAACAGCGTTTTGATTCTGTGCCTAAGAAAATTCAAGATCGAGAGAGCAAATGAAAAGTTGTTTGAATAATTATGAATACTAATGTTATGGTACACATCGAGCGCGCGTCGAATAGAATCCCATTTCGAAATGACTAATCCTTCTTTTCTCATATTACAGCCGTATTATTGTATATAATCTAGTTTGTCTCCTGGAAAATTATAAAGTTTATAGTATGGATCACGTATTAATCCTTAATGTATCATACATATCAATATCGTACATGGACCGCGTGTACGTGTATACTTTTTGGTCTCTGCATCATTATTAAATCTGATCTGTTATTATTCATAATCTATGTATTAATTCTTCCCTCGGGTACCTATGCTTCAATTAAATCACTGTTTTGCTACGAATTTTGGAAGAAATTTATTCTCATTAATAAATTCTTGTATCGCCAACAAGTCGGTAACGCTTCAACTCGATAAGTACACACAGGCTAAATACTGGCTTGGGCTTACTATTGCGAAGACTGTGTTACTCGGAAGGCGAATGCAGCCAGCATCATGGCGAAATCGCTAACTCTGTGATGTTCTGCAATAAGTTCTCAACTCTACCGATGGAACATCTCAGGGGGCGCAAGCGCACCACGAATTTCGGTTGTCACACCAAAGCCCATTAGGGCAACTGTCTTTATATTCTTCAGTCAACGCCTGCGCATAGGACTGCTGCACACTCGAGCGCGATATTCAATTGTCACGCGTGTGTTTATAACCTCAGTTGACTACTTTTTCTTAAGGAGTATACTTCAGTCCGTCTTCATTATTCATTACGATTCCCGACATGATATGTGAGTTCCGTACTGCCGGATAATATTTTTCAAGTATATTCATTCAAGGTAAGAATTCATCAATGTGTTGCGCATCGTACTGCCGATTGTATAACTCACCATTCATACCGCCACAGTATAGTACGTGTGGAGGAGAAATTTCACAGTTCCATGTAAACTATTACTTGTAACGTTGAACTAGTTTTCCGCCAACTACGCAACTTCTAGGCAATTTTGGTATTGAACAAGACATACTAGGTAAAAATTTCAACTAATTCGATTAGGGCGCTACTTTGTTACACAAGATTTTCGAAGATTTTTCATCAAAACTGTATTGTAAGGAGGCACGAGAAATCGTACAAAATTGTTTTAGAAATTTCATACAATGATGCTAAACTTTTGTATAGGAACTTTTTCCACATGTCATCTGAATTTTAAGCTATGTTAACTTGAAAAAATGAGAAATCTTCATGAGCTGATGTTTCAACTAGCTGTGGTAATAAAATGCTTGGTCAGAAAAATCTGAAAAAATTCAGATTTGATGCTCTCAATACCAACTTCAAGTGAGTAAAAGGGCGAAAATATCAAAAGTAGTTAGGCAAAAAATCAAATTTTTCCATCCGATGTGATGTGGAATCCCCCGTATACAAACTTTCAGTGAATGGGTGGTTAGCTACACTTTCATTAATAATACCTATGGCTGGTTATCTTTAGCAGTCTTCAGTCAACATTTGGTAATCAATAATAATCATGGGCTACGAACGGATACCATTATCCATTTAAGGAGGTGTCCTAGTCGATCTTAATATTGACGTATATAACTCCAAATATCGAAATCCACGTATCTCAACACACAAAAAAATTTAGCAGCCTCATTGTAGATGCAATTCTGAACAAAAATCCTCCAATACTTTTTCCTTGGACACAGAAGTAAAGAAACTGCACGATTCTGCGAAATCGCAATAGCAAATTCGTAAAATACATGTCAGTGTTCTATTTCCACCTCAAATGAAAATGCGTTGCAGTTTCTTTGTTCAAGATTGTGTATCGAATGTTAAGCCCTTTGTTGCGTTTGAGATACATGGACTTCGATACTTGGATATATATATAAGTGTATGTCGAAATCGAACTCATACACTCTTAAAGAAATGAAGAAAAACGTTCGGTAACATCTCTGACCATCATTCCTGACTGACTATAATGTGTTACAATTTTTTGACCAGATACTTCCAAAGTCGGTCAAGTTTTTGATTCTTCACTCGATTGAGAAAAAATGAACAATATTTTGACTTTTGAAATGTTATAATAACCTTTATTCAACAGAACATGTAACAGAATCACTCGTGACGTCGCATGGATGATGAGCGTAATAACTCTTTATGGCGATTTTTTTCCATTATCCGTTTCCTCTATACATAATATACTTTAAAATGTTACAATTTATACAAGATTCTTTGCAACTTAATGCACTGTACTTGAAGTAGATTTAGTTACGGTCAGTAATTATGAAAATTAAGTTTCAAAAAATGCTCTTCAATATTCTCCATCGATACAGAGCTTCTGTAGTAGCTGCCATTGGGCAAATTTGGTTTTTCCAATGATTGAATGAAATATCATATTTCTAGCGCAGTCTGTGAATCTAAACATACACGTCTGTATATGTAAATCCTTAAACCTACTCTTGATTTATGATATTTCAATTGGAAGACTCATTGGAATTATTATATTTTATGTTAATATAATTTAAAGTAATATATTAATAATATATAGTTAACGTTCGGAAGAGTTTCTTTTTAGAATGTTCGCACGCATCTCGAATGCTTGAATTCATTTTATACTTATCAACATTATTGCTAATTATATTATTTATTTTCTTATTTATATCTTTACGCTGGAACGCTTATACGTTTATTTTACATTTGAAACCAATATCAATATACACACTTTAATAGTATTGATAATAATCCAACCAGTAATTACGAAGTTTCTGTCAGTAATCAAGATGTCACTCCATTTCTATCACAATCACGAAAGTATTGAAATAATAAAATACAAATTGTATAAAATATAAAACAATGAAAATTAATCACTAAACTATCATCGCTTTATTATATCTTGCAATAAATTCACCAAGACCACATCATTGTGTCGAGGTGTGGGTTCATTGTTACATTCTTTGATCTCCTAGTGAACAAATCTATCTCTTGACTCCTGATAGAATCTTAATAATCTTGTAATACAACCCTGCCAATGAAGAAGACTTTGACTTTCAATACCTTGCATTTATAAACAAGTCTGTCATGAAATAACACATCAAATTTCAAGTCGCTCATAGGATTGATAATGAAGAAAAGTACATTATGAATGATAGTAAAGTGATTTAATTTATATGACAAAATCATGTTAATGCTTTAACTGTTGGAAAAAAATAAGACGATGTGCAACTGTACAGCAAAGATTGTGTTGATCAGCAGGGTTGCATGCAATAGTATATCTTCTCTATACAATTGTCAATTGCACAAGTATTTACATAATTATAAGTAACGACGAATCCTACTGTGCCTTTGAGCGCATATTTTTCAAAAACGCCGTGAATTATCCAATTCAGTTTGGCACATTTGTGTTTCCGACTGGCTTCACTGCATATTCAACCGTTGGCACAATTTTGGAACTTGACACAAGCTTGGAATTTTTTATCCATCATCTATGTCTATTACGTAACAAGTCTACATGTTTTTGAATAAACTCTCTATACAGATACAAGACAGTCTAATAAACGATGAAATATCAATAACTGTGTCGTTTTTATTTTTTTCGCATAATGTTTTAAAAATATTTTTCTATCAATTTTTTTTCAATTGCAATTTACTAGATGTGATAGATTTATTTAGTTGTGATATTTTTTGTCTCGAGATTCTAAAGGTTTTTCCTACATGCAGCTTCTGATCAGAATATTATCAATTACAATTGTTGTAATTTTTGCCTATTTCAATAACGTTTTTTACTTTAAATAATCCACCTAAATTATTTCTTCTGCCAATTGCCACTTTATTGCTCTACAATTCGGTGCACTCACATTTCACCATTCATCATCAAATTCAAGAGCATTTCAAATTACTCAAAACTGCATAACAACGTAGGCAAAGGTGTTGTATTTTACTTGTGTTGCTTATTACATCCAGTATTGTGGTGTGCGGCCTTGAATTGAATAAAATTTCAGATACTTCTGATAATTGTATATATTCCGTTACGAGATTAAAAAATCTTTGCCTGTATAAAAATTGAAGATTATAAATAATTCTCTTTAAAAAATATCTCATAAATGAGTCTACTTATAAAAATAGCGAAAAATGTGTAAGTCATTGACCACATTGAGCCTGTTCCAATCAAGCCCAGGTAAATTTGATTTCAAAATTTGATGACGAATTATCGAATTCTTGGAATGGATACTTTTTTGTTTCAGTAAATATTCGTTTCAGAAGCTACGAAAGGGAAGCTATCGTGTACCACAATTCATTCGTTCATTTTTTTTGTTTTTGCTCTATACCTTGTTCTTATTGAAGCCAAGATGCGGGAACCCACTGTGGTTCTCTTTCCAAAGAATTGATTTCAGTAAGCAACTGATTATATGCCCGATCAGTATCATTATTAATAATAATCATGTCAAATAAATGGCCATACTTGTCTTCCATGTCTCTAGCCTTTTCAATTATATCTTTTAATTCATCTTCCTTGAAGTTTTCATTATTCTTGATCCGTTTTTGCCTCAATTTCTCAAGGCTTGGTGGCGCAACGAAAACTACATATGGCTTCAGATCTGAACTGCGTAGAATTTTTAAACTCTGCGGATGCAGATTCAATACACAAATTTTACCAGAGTTCACAACAGAGCGTATAGCCTCCACCGAAGTTCCATAATAAGCTTTTTCATATTCTCCGTGCTCCACAAACTTTCTGCACAATATATCTGACTCAAATTGTGATCTTGATATGAAATGATAATCCTGTCCGTCTACTTCGGAGTCTTTCCTTGGGCGGCTTGTATCTGTGAGAAAGTTAAAATACAGTTTAACACCTGGCAAAGTTTCCTTTTTACATATATTGAAATTGTTTACAAAAGTTTTAGGTAACGTACTGAAAGAAAGATCACTGATTTTAATCATTTCGTTTTGGACCTGTGTCCTATATTTGATAATTGTTTCCTGTGCATTAGGTCAATGTTCGACCCTTAAATATGTTTTAAATCAATTTCTTAGAATGTTAATCATCTTTGCAACAACTCACGTGGGATTGCTGCAGCAAAGCGCTCGCTATCTTGCATTAATCGTTGGCGAAGTTCGTGTCTTCCAATATTAGGTGGACCGATTAATACTATTGGCCTTTTATGATTTGCTCGGGGATAATAAAGGGCTACTTCTTCATACGTAAGAACTTCCTCGCTGTCATAATCTAAAAATATGATTTACACTTATATTAAACCATGGATTCCCTGGTAGTCTATGCAGTGTAAGTTGATTGATTACAATATCTTATCGACTTTATGTTTCCATATCTTTGATTTATCAAACTGGATTGAATAATGCTTATTGTTAGTATTTTCTTCTACTGTGAAACCTTCTTGAAACGAGCCCTTTCGTGTCATACGTTATCGTCTGTGCTAATGTATCCACAAATTTGATCTGAGCCAAGCGTAGCGGACAAATGCTCTCAGGTAAAAATTGTACACGTGTTGGTGCAGGCGGTGACCGTGTGCCTTTGGAAGCCTCGTTTCAAGAAAGATTCACGTCGATTGAGATGCTAAATAAATTCAATCTTATATCAAAATTTTGGTTTGAACAAAGTTAACCAACCGTCGATAGCTGTTGTAGCATAGAGAGGGTACCCGTCGTCATTGAAATTTGAGCCAGACTTGCTTCTCTTCTTTTTTTTCGGATTCTTTCTTGCGCAAAGTAACGTACTTGATTTTTTCGAACCACGTCCCGTTGATTTTTCTCCAGCTATCGTTTGTTTCATGGATTCACGTCTGTGAAACAGAAAGACACGGCAATAACACATTTTGAATTCTCCAAACAAGCTAGTGTATGTAACAAAAACTAAATGACACTTGGCTATCATGCTTACTGGTGTTGGAAGCTCTTGCTAGGGACAAGACCGGCCAATGTCTGATCTTCTTCCCCTTCGCGGTAAGCTTGCCACCAGCTTGGATCTTCTTGAGAAATTACATGCAGTACATCCCCTTTCTGAAAGCTTACGCCTAGTTCTCGACAAGGAATGTAAGGGTCTTCTTCCGGATCATAATCAAAGTGTGCTCGCACATGTTGTATCTGTAATATCAAGAGGATTGCATTTAGTTGCCTTTCTTTACAAGCATTTATTTAGTTCGTGAAATACATACCAGGGTCGTGTCCTCGCGGATGTTGGTATTACCGTTATTCCTGTGGTCAACTGGTGCTGGTAGAACAAGGAACGTTAAGCTACCCTGCATTCCGGCAAGAATATCGCAGACTTCATTCACGCTCTTGCCTCGCATTTCGACTCCATTTACTTCCAACACTTCATCACCTTCGTGCAACAAGCCCGATTTGTCGGCTGCTCCTCCACGTACAACTCGACCTAATAGAGAACATGTTGCTTTAAGATAGGCTGTTAAAAATAATGACGAAGACATTCGTAAAAATCTTCAGTGTAAATAGCTAAACTCTACTACTACTAAGAAATTTACAAATAATAATCTCTAATTCTTGATTTGATTTTAGCATGGAAGTCCAGATATAATCACCGCTATTTTCACATTTTCATTCTTTGCTATTACTTGATAAAATTTTCGACCAAGTGGAAATATAAATTGCATGTAGGCATGGTGAATTTAATCATGGAATATTAGTGATGCTATGTTTTAAAATCACGAGATTATCTTGTTTTCTTATCTTTCAAAATCGTCTTTGATGTCCTTTATAAATTGAATTATTATTTTTTTAGCAACAATATATTCCGTATCAATAGTAGTAATGTGCAAGTGACGGGCGGCATGACACAAATGCCTGAGCCCGATTTTTATATAAAATCGTTTTCTTGTGGATAAAAGTTCTGTGAAATAACGAGTCACATAACTTTCTGACCATAAGCTTAAAATAGTTGTGAAAAACTTTTAAAAATTGGAAGAAATTCTATTTGAAATAAATATGTATTTTCCACAACTTCGATTAAATTACACTTGTTCCAACTAAAATTGAAACCACCATTCATTATTGACTTTTTTCACCAATCTTATCGCTTTTTAACATTCAGTCTAAAACATTAGCCGGAAGCTGTGAATGATTTTCTGACCACTTAGACTGTTTTGACAGAGATTAATTCCTAAGAATTTTTTTTTCGGGATTGAGTAGACTTATATTCAATTTTTCTTTCCTTGGTTTGATCGGGTTCATCAAATACAATGAACCTAATTTTTTTTCAATATATTCGGTATGCATTGGCGAAAATGCGAATCTTTTTCACTCGTCAAGAAATTTTAGTTTGCTTTTTTGCCATGCGGCCTATCAAGTGTATATAAACAATAATATGGCTATAATATAATACCTATAATTACGGCATCTCCTTCGTTTCTAACAGTAGCACCCAAAGGCTCGTTAGTCTTTTCGATTCTAATGATTTTGATATTTTCAGCTACTCTAGATCCATGTGTGCTAGAAGTGGGGCTGGGCGGTCCGCTTGGCGAGGATGAGGACGGACTCTGTCGACGCTGAAGACCGTCAACGTAGGAACTAATGGAATCATGGGCAAGAAGGAGGCCCTCGATTTCATAACTTGTTAGTAAACTTGTCAGCTCTTCTACAATGGGTCCTATAGAGTCTCCGCTATTTCCGCCACCCTTCGATGAGGTTTGCCATTGTTCCAGCACCTCGACGCACTAATAAAATGCAAAAATGAAACGCATAGAAATTTAGTTCAGATTTCAGTAGTCAGGTCAAGGAATACGGGTTTGTGAGGGATAACGCGAGACAACTGAGATTTAAAACTTTTAGTATTCATATACCATTTTCTACGGCTTACATAAAAAAATGAGTTGTTTACCGTTTGCAGCAACCTTGAAACTTGCCTGTATGAATACCTATCCGCAATTACGGGGAACTTATAACTAGTAAATGTTGCATAAAGTCTCAATGTATAAGTGTAGGATAGTTATCTTAAACTAACTTACGTCTCGAGCCAGATTGGCGGCATCTTCGGTATGGTGCAAGGGTTTCACAGTTTTACCATTCTCCCTCAAACAATTTCGCAGCGCATGGTGTGTCGCTAGGGCAGTTGCGAAACGCCTTTGAATCAAAAGTGTCCTAACTGCTTCTAGTTTTGCTTCTACACCAGGCGACGGTACTCCTAAAGTTCCAGCTACATTTCTGAGCTGCAATTGTAGCCTTTCCAATGTTGCCACGACCTCTCCATAAGCTGCACAATAAAAAACAGTAAACATAATTCAATTATGTTCTTCTTTATCCAGTTGAAGATTTTTGAAAAACTTGTCCAACATATAATATGATAACCAGTTCCGATTTAATACGAGTTCTTATCGGTATTTGCCATTCAGTTAATTTGTGTCCAGAATGCTTTAAAATAAATGATAATCAAAGATAGTAAAAATACTTACTAAGCGGTTTCGGAGACTCTTTAATTTCCGACGAAGTTATAGAGTTGATCGGTTTACTGGGAATCGAATTCGACCTACTGACAAATTCGTCTTGAGCATAGGCTTGATTTTCTTGTCCAGAAAGACTTGTCGAATGACTTTCTAGGGCGTGGAGTTTCCGAGATCCACGTAGAGACCGATTCAAGTATTCCTGTTTTTCTTCTTCGTCTTTCCGTTTGCGGAGTTGTTCCTGGGTAACAATTAATGATGATATTGAATTCATCGCGCTAATAAATTATGCCCAAAATGATTCAATGGATGTTCAATTATACATATCCCTGCGTTTTTTACAAACAAAGAAATTGGTGAAATTTCCGTAATCTATTCGAAAATAATTCTACACACTGTTATATTGCAATGTACGCGTGTCAGTGTCACGTTCCTCGCTTCAAATAAAAATGAAAACAAACAAGAAACAATAAACCGAAACACATCTGCTCTACAACTGTAACGAAGTTGAAAAGACATTATAAAACAACATTGCGTCATTGATTGTGCCAATAATACGTAATACGATATGAACATAGTCGTTGTCTCTGTATTTTATAAAGATTAAAAAATTTGCGGTCTTCGATTTATTGTTTAAAACATCGGCAAAAATAATTGTACGCTATTGTACCCCATCTTCGTGGCTAAAAAATTGCCAGCAACACAATTTTACGACGCAATGAAACTGAGAAGATGAAAATAAGAAAAGAAGCATAGTGTACACGTTGGTCGTTGGCAGTGGAATCGAAAGTTAATCGTCCAAGGACCGGTGATTGGGATGATTACTGATATTACTATTGAAATTTTCTTCAACGATACGCGACAATTTCATCCCTCGGCTTGTTAGATAATAGATCGCGCATTATGCATATATATAGGTATGTATAATAAACGATATAATGAAGAAGCGGTCTGCCTGGCCGTCATTATATCACACTTAAATCTCACAACCGGGGTATCATACCGTAATCGTAGAACCTGTACTACGATTACGTCTTCTCAAGAGGAATCTTACTCTGCTTTCAATAGCAGATACCGAAGGTATTATACTGCGGACTAGGTGCTCAGAGCCTTACGCTGGATATGAACTCCTTTGAACAGTTTCCCGCGGTTCCTGTACCACTCTTATGACGGCACCATGCCTAATCTTGGCCCCCGCTTTGGGTCCTTTAAATTCCGTAGAGAAAAAAACACTCCACAAACACAACCCCGAGTACCCCATATATACCTAGTGGAAAAATACGGCCCCTTTAGGTAGTACCTTTAGATAAAAGACGTACTAGCTCTATCCGGGCATTAAGTTGTGGCAGAGAATTTGTGCCCCGCTCCCATCGAGACCACAGGGGTTCTGGTTCTGGCATTCCTCATGATGCCTGCGTTATACTCCCCACAGAATTGTATCTTACAAACGTACAAGTGCCAGACGCAATCTCCTCCCTCACCTCTAACCCCCCCCACTCCCGCCCCCGTACCTCTTTTTCCATTTTCTTCGTTTCTGTTGTACCCACGTTTTTTTCTCTGTTGGTGTCAGAATCAGGGTGAATATTAAAGAATTACCAACGTCCAGATTCATAGTCTGCAAGCACGTAGCTGCTGCTACAGTGTAAAAGCGTAAAGAAGTAATCTCCGCGAGTATAACGAAGAAAAATTTATTTGCACATATCCTGAGAGCTAGTCCTAATATGTGTACCCTGTGCAATTAAATTAGCCATCGCAAAGGCGTATTGTGAGATCGCTGAAGAGCTGAGGTACAGTGGCGACTAATCCAACACATACACAGAGGTGTGATGGCGTTGCGAAGTTTGAAGCAGAAAAATGTTTTTCACCAATAATTTAAGCTTGTATAATCGTATGGGAAAATGAAGGTTTAGCGGAGTTTCAATACGTAACACGCAGAAAATCATTTACAGGTTGAACACGGTCACAATGTACGTGAATTGAAAAAAGCGAAGTTGAAGAAGAAGTTCTATCGCTTAATTTAAGTCATGAACTGGGGAACACTGATTTTGTTCATTTTTTGACTCTCACCTTGTATTTCTGTATGGAGTGAAGCTGCTGTTGGGTTGGTTCCGTTTGTTCGACGTTATTGTTCTGCGACAGTCTGTTGTCCTTCGGAGGTCTTGCCGGGGCTCTCTTCTGATCTCTTGGTGGTATCGCAGGTTTTACCCCGTTCAGACCGGTCTAAAAATCCATTTGAAAAACAAAATCGTCCAATTAATCGCCACCCTACGTTCCTCTTACGTATCCCGATCCTTGCACTGCATCTTGCATCAATTTCCACGGCAAGAAATTGCAACCAAGATGGGCTGCAGAGAAAACGGACAAAGTTTTCGGGGCGTGGATATATCAACCGTCAACAGTAATAAATTGAGGCTTGAACTGTTAGACATGCCATCGCTTTCTTGGGTTTTATACATCATATGTTCTCCTCTACCAGTAATACCACGCACTTCTATACACTTACTCGAAATGACAGATGCGAAATGCTGTGAAAAAATTGCCTTCGGTTTTTCGTTATTTATTTTTCATACTCAATACAGATAGATTTCTTACGTTTTTTTTTTAGCAATATCTTTCGAAAGCTAGTTTTCTCTTTCCGATTACTCGAACGACATTGTTACACAGCGAATCGCCGGTTGCACAAAGTAAATAGTTTTATATAACGCGAGCATGTTTTACGCGTTTTTTCATTCGCATTTTCCGTACGCCAAGTACCAGTTACCATGACGGTAAAGTGAGTCTGTGAATGCGCATGCGCGCAGTACAAAAAATACCACTTTGAACTTCTAGGTTAAAAGCAAATCTGACCCTAAACTCAATTTGGTGCTTCGCGAAAAAACGCGTAATGTTCTCTTGTTATATAAACAATGGTGAGCAACAAGGAGGCAACGGTCTTTTCGCCTCGCGTATTCGCAATATTCGTCTTCGGCTGACCTATGACTCATATCGCAAACTTACACTCGGTCCGAAAAGACCGAGTTTGCCTCCTTGTTACACAATATACTATTATCATATTATACATAGACGCTACTACAATATTACTTCTACGAAAAAATGTTCACTCTGATCGGGAAGGATACCTAACATACCGTATGTTTCACCACAAACCCATTATAGAAATCCATCGACATGCTGAGGCATCCATAACTTTTATGAACCTTGCAGAATCGCATGAAAATATTGCACCAACACGCATTTTTTCCATTATAATTATAGTTTTTGTATTATAATTACCACATTATTATTATTAATATTTTTAATTGAAATTAAAGAAATCGTCCAAAATCATCATATTAATTTGCTGTTGTACGATTATGTTTCAGATTCCCTTTGGAATAAGGAAAAACGGCTGATTCGTAGATAGGACAGATGAATGATGATGATGGTCCATGAGTGATCGGTGTAATGTTCTGATATAATAATAATCATAATAATAATAACAATAATGATAATAATAACAACAAAAAATAACAATAATAACGAGAACTAAAATAGCGTTGAAGTATTTTTGTCGATGAAAGCAAGTCTACTTATCTCATGTCTTGCGTTGTTAAAATTTTAGACATAATAATTATTGTTCCAAGTCACCGAGAGTGAGAAATTGTTGAAAGGAAAAAAAAAGTTTGTAAACATGAGCGAGTTGGTGAGAGTGAATGTTTTGTTCATTTTTACCTGAGAGCAAACATCGTCCAGGTCCTCGTAAGGGTGTACGGAGTCGTATAACGAGTTCCTCGACGTGTCTGGTGATATTTTTGTCGGAGTATTTTCATGGGTAATTACTGATGAAAATGATTTACGCGAGTCAGTCGGAGTTTCTTTGTCATCCCGCATACCGCATGCTTTATTCAAATTCGAGTCCGAGAGCGAAGTGTGGACCTTAGAAATTGATTTATCGAGGAGACAGGAAAGGTTCAAGTCACTTTTCGATAAAGATTCATTTATCTGAAGATTATCTCTCGGAGAGGCCGAGAAGACCTCAAGGTGTTTTTGGTAGTTTTTGTACTCCAAAGATAGCCGGGAATTTTTCAAATTCTGGGTATTCGGTGACTCGTCTAAGGGCTGTTCGACCTTTTCAACAGTATCCAACGTTTCATCACCCGAGATCGCGATACGTGCTCTCTCGTACTTCGGTGAGTAATAAACTATCGGTGGGGTGTCTTTTTTCCATGTCATTTCCCGAATGGAATTACGAGAGTTTTGATTTTTCTCGTGAGTAAAAGATTCGTCGAAGTCAGGCTCCGACGAGAACAGATGTTCTTTTACCGTTCTGCGAGCCCCGCCGCCGCCCTCACCGCGGAACGTCGAGAATGTAATTTTTGGCAAACTGTCAGCCGGGTTGATAGCGTCAAGATTATCATGAGACATGGCTAGACATGGATTATCGTAAAAGAAGTTTGTGGAGTTTTCTGTTAATGGGAAATGAGAATTGGCCAACAAATTATCGCTCGAGCCGTAAATCGTCTGTGATGGATATCTCGAGGATTCATTATCCCCGAAGTTTGTTAGTGTCGTAGAATGTGTGTTTGAAGATTGCACGTAAGATGCAGCAGCGTTCATAGGTTTTGAAAGGATGAAGCCGTTTGCAGCAGGACTAGGTACAAAGCAGTTTGGAGAATTGTTATAAGCGGTGCTGAATAAGTTACAATGTGTTTTATTACGGTGCTTTAGTGAGAAGCTATCCAAAAGCATCTTGACACGTGACCTTACCTTCGAGTCTTTTTGATCAACAATGTCTACGATTACGCTCTCGGTAGTGTGATTATGGCTCGAGTCTAGCGTGGTTCGATTGTTGTTTACCGATTCAACATTTTTAACATCATCGTTTAGGTTCGATTTCGATTGGACACTGTTTGCCTCCGCGTCCGCGTTTCCGTTAAGCTCATTCGTTTTACTACAGTCCGTGATGTTGGATTTAGCGACAGCAGATTGAAGCTTCTCGTTCCTCGCTCGATGCTGCTCCTCGATAACAGCGCCTCCCTTCAGAGTACCCGAAGTCTTTCCAGGGGGTGGATAAACCGGATGAGACTTGGCCATCGGCACGAAATCCTTCGGGCAATCGACCGCCATTTCTCTGTACATTTTATTGTCGTTCTCGACGACAAACGAGGACGGCCCAAAGTTCGTGGAAGCATCGCTCTTCAGAGTCGAGTAGCCGCTCGACGAGTGTTTCTTATTCTTGTTCCTCGGCCTCGAGGTCATGTTGACAGTCGGTTCGCCCTCGATGAGTTCATCCGTGGACCCGGCGCGACTGAGCCCTTCCGTTTCCACCACGACCCTGGATCCGACAGTCGGAAGGGAATTTTTCGCCGCGTTTTTCCCACTCTTCCTGAGCTTCCCGGCGTTGACAGTCGGCTGCTCTATGCACTTCCCCGTGATCAGGGCGTCGTCGATAAGCCTCGTGAGGTCCGAGACCTCGTCGGACCTGATCAAGAGCCCCTGAATGTCCTGCAGGCCGACCAAACCGTAGGCTGGATTATCGAACGAGGTCGACACCCTGCCGCGATTGAAAAGTGGTGCAACTTTTATCTCTGGCATGATCGTCCTGCAGGGGGATCCCAGGTCTATGCGACGTGCGTCGTAAATCGAGGTAGAGTCCTTTTCCGCCCCGTGCAACCGGTGACCGATAACCAGGTTCGCCTCCAGGTTGACGCCATCCAGGCTTCCGTCGAGGGGCGCGGTGCTGTCCGACCTTCCCGAAGAGCTTCGAGGGCTCGCCGAGTCGTCGCTACAAGTTTTGAGCATGGTCGGGTAGTCCTCCTTGGCAAAGGGATAGTCCTCCTCGGCGTCGACGCTCGGCTTTTTGTGCCGCGGCAGGATATCGACGTTTTCCGGTACCAGGAATCCCGGAATTACGGGACCGCCGTCGGTCTGATCGATGATTATATCCGGTCCCTGGATCCGCTGTTCCTTTTTATCACTTCCGATTACAATCGACATGCAGTCGTTCTCGATTTTATCCGCGTCGTTCGTGTTATTGTTAATGTTTAATGTGGTGGTCAGGTTTTTGTTAAGGGTTAGGACGCTGTTAAGGGGTTCTAAGTCGGTCACGTTCGCCTGCAAATCGCGAAGGTCGCTAGCGCTACGGGAATGTGCGATTTTCCGAGCGCAGGGTGAATCGGTATTTAGTTTTACCTTTGTTGCGTTGGGGTAGGCCTGCTGGAGGAGGGTGTCGGGAACGTCAACGGGGAGTTCCCGGTGGTGCCCGAGCGCACTCGGGGCCCACATTTCATCGGGCCCCTCTACGGGCCCAACCCCCTCCTTCACCTCACGCGAACCGTTGTTATTTTCCTGCAGGTGGATTTCCCCTACGCCACTGCCGCTTCGAATACGAGACCTGCAATACCAAGAATACATCCACATTACACTTTCGTTCCATACGTTTTTCTTTTTTTTCAGCTTATACAACGAGGGAAATTTCTAATTGTGGTTACCATACGGTCTATTTAACTATTTTCATTTTTTTTTACCATAACGGAAAAATATGGTTCTCGGTATAAAATGGAAACGAGTCTTTTATCTGCGACAAGAAAGACTAGTATATGTTACTATTATGAACACTAACCATTAGCAATAGTTTTATGTTTGCGCGACGATAAATTGATGTTAAGGTCGTATTTAACAGAAAAATGCAGTGAACTGAACAAAATGATTCAACGTTGAGATAAGTAAAAAATGTAATACTGACAGCTATAATCATACTAAATAGTTGCTTATGCCAAATTTTCTTGTAATTCTAACAATATTTAAACCGTTATTGTAACGATACGCAAATTAAATTTTTCGGCTGTGTACCAGGAGGGGATATCTCAAAAATATACGTTATAGCATTCTACATACCGTCAATAAACTTAATAAAACTACATTGGGTTCAAAATTTCAATACGTATAGAAATAAAGGATTTTCCTTCAAGATATCACTGTTATTTGAAAGCTTCAAATTCTTAAAAAAAACTTCTTGCTCGTCAAATACCATTAACTAGCATCATCAAATATATTTTGAGAGATCAGATCCTACCCTCCTTATGTACAATAGGTAGATGTAAGATATTATATATTGCAAACTATAATGTGCAACTTTAACATAATAGATTACAGATATGTACGAAAACTACTACGAAATTATATACTCGCATAGTACAATCAGTGAAATGATATCAACACGTCTAAATAACGCGATATTATTAATTATAAATTTCTTGCATCCACGATATATATCCATCTTCTTTTTGGTGTTGTTATTCAGTTTACCGATCTACAGGGATCATCCAATATATTAGATCATTTATTTTTTGTATCTATTAATCGCTGACGGTGAATAAATTAACAAGAAGAATAAATATCTGAGAAAATCTTACGAGCCTTTATTCATTTCATCGGTTTTCTATCGGTGATTGCGAAAGTTGCGTTTCTCCGAAAATATAATAATAGCAAGACTACATTTTCATCCTCCTAATTTTCAAAGCTAACGTGTACGGCTTCCTATAAATATTTACGGTACATATAAGTAAGTGAATCAATGAAATCCATAGAATTTCAACAACTTTACAGGTGGATGCAAGTATATCCAGGTAGAATAGCACTTTCGCTGCCCAGAGTATTTATGGTTGCATACGTAGAGAATACATTAAACAATTAAGGAATTACAACGAAATCAGCCAGAGTTTCAATGTTCCAGGAATATAATACGGCGAAGATTGAACTTTCATGGACATTGAACTGCCGCAAGAAATTAATTCTTGTATTTCAAAAATTTTTCCACCTTCCCCCCCTTGAAGAATATTTATATATCCAACTCGAAGTAACGTTGTGATAAATACTGACCATCGACGGAGCAGAAACTTCGCAAATCACCGGAGACCCGGTGTATAACTTATTCGACGCGCAACACCGCCTGCGAAGTATGATTAAGAAAAATATACAAGAAAATATTTCGAAATACCCGCGTGAATCTTCCCTATTAGCGACGAAGTTGAAGATCGTAACGTATTAATCCGAGGTTGCACACTTGATTCAAAAGATTCAAAATCTGACTTGGACTCGACAGGAAGTCGACGAAACGGTAATTAATCGCCTGAAATGTGGCAATGACTGGCAATAAGCCAAGAATCGAAACTATTCCAACCATATGTTGACAAACGTTCTCAAAAATAACGCTAAAATAAAAACAAGCCGTAAAAATAGTATTTTTCACGATACTTTTCACAACTTTACAAACCAATTCATTTACTGAAAGTACTATTAAGTATTCGGGAACATATGCTTGACATCTAGTCAACTATTAGCTTCAAATTCTCTTCACAAGTCTTCAATTAATTGATTTCACGTTCTACCGGTAAGAAAATTTGAGTCGATCCTGTGTTATTTGAGTTTGTAATTATGAATGCTCAGTAAAATTCGTTACTTCGCAACTTTAGGGTTATCTGAAATTCAGTAAAACCGTTAAAAATGAAAAAATCCTTCTCTTTTTCAAATTCAACTTCATCAAAGTCACTCCGGAGTTGCAAAATAGATTTCTTTTCAACGGTTCGTTACTTTAACGTAACTAACTTCAATTTGATTATTAACGAGTACACGTGATCAAATTTTGACGCGAATTTCTTCATTGCGATCGCAGTTTTCTCTTCGTCGAGGAATCGTGCGTCGACGAAGCGGTACGAAGTGATTGTAAGGAAGATTTGGTTTTTTTCCGATCTGGTTTAAACGCGCCGGAATTTAGTATACACCGCGCAGTTTATCAGGGTCTGCCCATGTCTTACCTTGGCCCATTTTGGTTTGCCCATTGGCGTATTAGTGTATTGCGGACGACAGGAAAATACGAAAAGGTTGAATAATGGTTTCGTGGAACAAGGTATTTAATAGAGTGCGAACAAAGAGCCGAGGGAAAGAGAGAGAGAGAGAAAGAGAGACGGAGACAATGGTGGTATGAGTAGGAAATACCGACGTGTCTCAGTCCCCTGACGGGGCCCCATAATAGAATGCAACGGGCCCGTGGGCTGAGCCAGGTATGAATTCAACGGTCTTCTGCAATATTTGTCCGTCTCTTTTTGCATTAAGCAGGAAGCTCGGTGTACGCGTGTGGGTGAGTAAAACTGTATATGCAAGGGACGCAAATTTACGTTGCTGCAAGGTATGTGGTAGGAAATTTTCTGCTTCAATTAGGCGGTGAATAACGGAACGAAAACTAACGGAATGCAAATTTCGTGGATAATTGCATTCACCTTGAATACGTCCGAAACTATCTTTAATTTTTTCTAATTGTCTTCGGTTTCAATCAATCTCCTCAATTCTTTCTTTCGATCTTTCGCCGATCTTACACTCCAGTAATTACATCACGCATACCTCACGAGATTTGGAAATTTAGCTCCGTGCAATCTGTGACAATGAGTGGTGAATATCGGGTCAAGACTGTGCCTTATGGATAATTAAATCCTTCGATTGTTTGCACCTGATAACCAACCGACCGTTGGCCTGATTTTTCGGAAACTCTCAGTGCGAATCATTCTTGAGCATACAGCCTAATAAAGGCGCTTGGCACACTTGTTCATTAATTTTCTGTGTCGACCGACTTCTGCAGGTATAAGTAGTTTTCAATGTCACCCTTTGAAATGCTTGAGAAAACACGAAACTTGGTATTTTTTATTTTAATAGGCTATTTTTCGTGTAAGATCGCCATCGAGACCAAACAGAAATTGTGTCCCTGAATGTACGCATTATCAACAAGTACGACCTATATTCGTGCATGCGTTAAACATGGTTAATAAAAATTGAACAAATTATTTATACGTTTTCACTTTTATCGATATAGTTCATTTATTGATAGCTGTTTACTGGATTTCGCGGTTTTGACTTCATCGATCTTAGCCATTGTTATACAGATGACCAAAGTTTGTTTGGATTTTAAGAGATCGTTACAGGATGTCGGTAAAATTTCTATTTCAAGATCGATTTCGATCTCTCTCAAGGTCGTAGACTTTCTTCCGTGAAGAATTACGTAGATTGTTTAACAGAGCAATGCGAATAAACTAGAGCTCTGCTAGTAAGTAATCGATTAATTCGTATACTTCAATTGAATAATAGTTCTTTTCAACCGGCCCGTTGAAACAATCATTTTCTCGATGTCTCGATGTTATCGATTAACGCATTCTTGGAATGATCGCTCAATCGAAGTCTACGATCAATCGATTAATCGCACAGCTTTGAGACAAACGTACAACGATCGCGCAGCATTTCCGCTTATGCATTTCGAATCAAACCGTGAATACAAACATCCAGAGTGTGTTGAATTTTGCAGTAAAAAAGGAATATCACAGAAACCTACAACTCGCGCACGGCAGCAACTTCTCCGGTTTACAAACAATAATTACTTAAAAACAACACTCGGTTCAGGCATTAAAATATCATATTGTAGGTGTACGATATCGCCCCCTCGACAATTTGAAAATTTACACGTACTCACGAGTGATATGCCGTCGCATAAGGAGCAAAGCTATATAACGCACGCATGCCCATGGTACGTAAGTGCGTACCATAAGTATATAATGCGCGTAATTTGAAGCAAGACGGACGCGGAGGAACGCGGGTTGGAAAATTCTTGTTTACATGCATACACTCTGCATACGTGCATGTGTGGTACACAGGTATACACCGACCAACAACCTGTTGCGTCTACACCGTTGCTCTCGTTGCAGTAGCAACAGCGGCAAAACCACGACTTTTCCATCCATGCAGGACTGTTCCGAGTTCTATAGACGGTATAAGGCGTGACCACTGCACACCGCAGGTTCTTTAGCCTTGCCTTGTGTATAAGACAGGGGGTGTTTCGCCCAAGGTATCACGTTGTCGATATAGTTGGAAATGATTTCGTAATATTCGAAATCACACTGTAATCAGTAATACTAAAGTAAAACGCTGCATTGGTAATCGTTGGTAGTGGTGAGAAATCTTTTTTTAATTTTTAGAAATGAAATGGAATCTTCTAGAAGTTATGAGAAATCACCTGATCGAAATAAAATTATTCGTCAAGTAATCTCTCGTAATCACTCTGCAAAATGTATATAATCATGAAATCTGCAATCATGGAGTCAATTTTTTCTCTGTGAAACTCCCCTTGGTGTAACATACATATGTATACATATTACATGTATATGTATAATTTAGGTTTGTCCTTATTTGAGGCTCGGTAAAATTTTCATTGGGACGCCCCCCAAATCTGCTACAAATCATCCAAAAAAAATTTGTGCGAAGTTTCAAGCCGCTACGTCAACGTGAACACGTGCCTCAAGGCTTCGAAATTTTCAAATGGAAAATACATGTAGTTGTTATAACCAGTTGCTTCGTTTTTTTTATGACTTTGGTATAGATTAAAGGAACAACTTGAAACCTGGCAAAGTTATAATGATAGGAAAATACCTTGAAAATTAAAAAAATTTGTAACAATTTTATAATAATTATTGTCTGACATGTAAGCTTAACCCTCCGCCGGCTATCCATGACGATATCGTCGTCGGCTATTTTTAACCCATTTAGGAGTATCCGAAAAGTCCCAAAAAATTCAGGGAACCAGTTTTGGGTCTCATCTCAATATTCCAACAGTTTTCATTTCAAAATTTTTGACCAATTAACAAATAGAAATTTATAAACAGCGCAATACGGGTAAATTCGACCATTTCACTAAAAAATCGATATCTTGAACCCAAATTTCTATTAAGAAAAAATATTCTAGGGCTTTATTCTTGATACTATGGTCTTTATTGATCATGTCTGCCCTTTGGACTGATGGTCAAAATCATCCCAAAAACGAAGAAAATCGAAGAGGCAAACATCCAGACCGCTGCATTATCGCGGGATGAGGTCGTAAAAATGTAAAAAAAAAAGCTCTACTAAATCATCTGATCATGGTTCTAGTTGTGCCCATTCGATTCATTAGGACTCCCGGAAGGCAAAAAACAAAAGGCAGACATTTGGGTGACTGACTTTGAGGTGTACAATTTTTTGAAGTTCGCGCAGAATCAAGGGAAAGCGGGTATTACGGCTGATTATTGTTATTATTAATAGTTTTATGATTATAAATTTTTTTTTTTTTTTATTCAATAAAGTTCAGCGTTAGTGAATTAAAGTCGTAATAAAAAAAAACAGTTTATTAGTACAAAGTAGTTTTTTTAGGTGCAGGTCCGAAGCCGCATCCACTTCCCTTTCCCGAGATACCAGGACGTGCCAAAGTCAGATATGACGATATCGTCATGGATAGCCGGCGGAGGGTTAAAAGCATCATTTTTATCAAGCTTGTATAAGGAAACAATAATTATAGAAATTTGAAAATTTCACGGTTTATTCCTATCATTATAAGCAACAACTCAAGCAAAGTTTCAAATCTTTTCTTTAATTTTTACCAAAGTCATAAAAAAAACTAAGTAACTAGTTACATTTGAAACTTTCGGAGCTATCAGGCATGCGTTCCAGTTGACGTACAGGTTTGAAAATTTACACAGTTATTGTTTGAATGATTTGGAACAGATGTGAGAGGCGTCCCAATGAAAATTTTTCCGACCGCCAAATAAGGTCCACCCTGATATACATATACATACATATGCTCATACCTACATCTATCTGTGCATACGAGTCATTGTAGATTATAGATAAATGTAGGTACGAGCATGTTTTTGTGCGCGCGTGTGTGTGTAAAAGCGGCGAGCCCGCAAACCGGACAAAGCCAACAGGACGTGAATTTAAACGAGCGGCATAACCGTGTTGGGATGTAAGCTGCAGCACTGCATGCTTCGTGCAACCGACCTCATGAAGATTTGATGGGAAACGGCTGTATGTGCATACGAAATGTTTATCATTAGTCTTGATGGCGCTCGATGGAAATTGAAACGGTGAATGTCGTACATTGACTTTATTTTTTTCTCCTGCAATTACTTAACTATCTATAGAAATGAGAATTGCGACGTTGGTTACGTTCGAAATATCATTATTCGATCAGATTTGTACGCGATAATACCGATCGATACATAAAATCACCAAAAACAATTGCGTATGAACATGAGCTTTGAGCAGGTTTTTAGACTAACGATCGATTAATTAAATCGGTTGGAATTGTCGTGTTCCACTGGGACTAATCAGTGTCAGTTCGAAAAGTTAGGAAAAAATGGTGAGCTTCGTTAAAGTATAACAATTACAACATGACTGGATAGCACTTTTTTTTCAATCCAAGAAAGTGTTATCAATCAATTCACAAAATAGTTCCGTTAACAAAATCTAGAACGTTTTGGTCCAATTTTTTGTTCAATCTAAAGTACAGCAAAAGATTCCGAAAAAAGAAACGTATGTAATAAAAACACGTACACATCGTGCAACAAAATAGACGGATAGGATATGTGTATTGTGAAAAGAAGCTGAGGATATTCTCGGATTATGAATTCAACATTTGTTGAGTGATGAGAAATAAATGGCAGGTGCGTGCGTACAATACATACTACATGGCGAGTACATAACTGGCAAAATGTATGTTTTTTGTTTTTTTTTTTTCCCCCTTAAATTTCGTTTCATATTGTTTCCTCTCTCAGATTTAATCCATTGAAATACAGACATCATCTTCTGCGGGAGTTAATTTTCGCCGTGATGAAACATATCGTGCCTAATTGTTCTTTTGAAAAATTCTCACGTCACCAAATCACGGTTACAAGTTCTCTCTTTGCATTCTAATTTGTACTGTATTTAAGATTACTCACATTGCCAACCTAACTACAATAAATTATTTCCGCAACCGATTGCGAGTGGTTTCTTCTTTTACACCGCTATCAGATTTTTCGTTTCCTTTTTTTTTTTTCGTCATAAAGTCACGCATTGCACGGTGATACTGGTATACAACTGCAGAAATGAATCCCATTTTCTCTGTAATATTTCAACGCCGTAGTTGACTGGTTTCCACACGCAAAATAAGCTCAGCCCCCTCCCCCCCGGGCTAAAACTGGATTACGACCAAGGCAACTGACTTTTGGTCTAGTTCTTCTCTTATTTCTTTTTATTTATTTTTACTTTCCCTTCATTATTTTTCTACATAGCTACGGAATTCTACGGGTTTGCACTATACCTAGGTATACTCGTGACAGATACGTGGGACGTACAATGAATAAATCGAGAAAACCACTATAGCGGCATCGAGACACACCTATATATTATTGCATTCCTTCTCTTGAGTATCCGAATATTCGTAACAGTCCTAGGCCGTGATGTTCTTTGCATAAGATTGCTAAAATATACGTAAATTATATTCTAAATATTACCTAATTACAATTATTAATAATAAAAACGAAGAGAAGGCGTGTAGAAAAAAAAAAAAAAAAACAACGATCGAATCTAATTCTGAGCTGGCAAATATCAACGCGGAGATCTGTATAATTCATTGTTATAAAATAAATATCACGAAAGAGAAACACAATTAATCACAAGGTTACGATTCCCCGGTAGAAACGTATGCGTAAATATTACAAGTAAATATACTGTATGTATGTATATGAAAATAATAATAATAAACTGCAATTGTGATAAAGTAATTACGCAAAATATACATTAAAAAATTCAGAAGGTAAATGCTCATTCAAATCTGCACACTTCGTTCAAAGTGCATCCTCAAATACGTACTATATATGTATATATATATATATTTATATATTTTTTTTTTCTTCCTTTCATTCAATTGAACGCATGTGTGTCCTTCGTGGTATAATCATTTGTAAGATAAGTGAAATATTTTCAAATAATCTCAGAAAGAGAAGCGTTATATAAAGTCGAGAAAATGTTCTCACCGCATTTTTCACGTAACATATTTCATTAAAAAATTTCCCATCGATTCCGATATTCACCGAATACCGAAATACATGTCAATTAAATAGTGCATAAAAGTACAAAATCCATAACTTTGTATAGTGTAAAGTGAAACGTACCAATGAAGCGTTTTCAGAATCCTCATGGCGTGGGTGCAGATTTATAGTAAATCGATTTGCAATCGATTTTAATAAATTTTAATTTGTTTTAATTTTTGTTTTATTCCTCGTTGCAATTTAATTAACGTCGACACTGCGGCCCATGATTAGAAGATAAAAAAAAAAAAAAAAAAAAGAAGAAGAACAAAAACGTCCGTCTAAAATACGTATTTACTCGGGCGTAAGAGATTCGATGACGATTCAATGTAAATAAATAACCGTGTACGTCACTTGACAGCGATAGCTGTTCGGGTAGACAATGTCTCCCTTATTGGTGAAAAACATCACCGACATCATCGTGGTTACGTGAAGTCGTCAGGAGGTTCGAACGCGTAAATAATTGCGTGCGTACGAAGTTCCCGGACGTCGTCGATTGGCGCGACACTTGACGGTGTTCTCGATCGAAAGTCTCGAGTGTAATTAGAGTGATTTAAGGAATCCTCTCTAGCCCGTGTAACGTGTCGTTCCTTATACCGTTACGATAAGCTGCAAAGGGTAGAACGAGAGTTGAAACGGAAGCGCGGCACGGAGTAAGGAAGGAAGGAAGGAAGGAAGGAAGGAAGGAAGGAAGCGAATCGGCGTTCGCCGATGCGTAGAAATCGGTTCTTTATTTTATCCTTCGTTCCGTCTGTCTCTTTTCCACCGTCACCTTCTTCCTCTCTTTTACTTTATTCAAAAATTCCAACCCGCTCGTCCACGGCCCGGTTACACTCACGTATTTATTATACCTGTGTAATGATTTTTAACGCGTTCCTCTCGCATACCGGTTTCAGGTATGGTCATAGTAGGCACAAGGTATTTCCACCGTTAACCATCTACACACCGACTTTCTTGTGTTAATAAGATTCCTCCGCGACTTGAGTCACGGAGACCTGCACGGACCGCCTTACCGGTTATCCTCGCGGTTCTTCCTCACTCCGTCAAATTGGCCATCGTACCAATTGCCTGCAGTATATATCGGCGTATTTTATATCCGCAGGTATATTTTATACACGTGCACTTGCGTACGCCAACTTTTAACGCGTGAAATAACTGGCCGTAAATTAACAATATGCACATACACGCGTAATGTTCGTACACGTATCTGCGCACTGATTCGTTGCAATTTTTGTCAACCGCGTTCTTTATTCACGCCTGATATCACTCGTCGAACAGGATCATCCTGGCCACCTTTTTCAATTCACAAACAATTTACGCAGCTATAACAACAAATCGTTCGGAACAAGTGTGTTCAAAGATTGTCAATTGTCACTCATTCTCTCACTCCACGATCGGCGAAAAATAAAAGTACGTCTGATCTTTACCGTTGTCACCGAAACGAGAAGTTACACGAGGGCATCGATGAACCTCGAACAGGGCAACCTTCGTGCCCCTCCAAAATTAAACAAAAAAAAAAGTTGTTTTTTTTTCTAACAACCGTTTGTGTTTTCTCGTTTAAAATTTGTGTTAAAATTTTGTTTATTTCTCCCTTGGCACCGAGTTGCTATAAAAAAAAAAGTCAGCCCGATGCACCGCAGTATCCCGCGAGGCGTCAGTCCGGCTTGGAACTGAGTTTGTTGGCTTCGGCTTTACCCCACCCCCACTCCGCTTTACCCCTCACCTTAAAACTCGACCCCTTCCCCTCGGCGGCCCTCTCTGCCTGTAACCACCGCCCCCCCCCCCCCCCCCCCTTTCCGCCCCTCAGCGCCTTTTCCTTCTTCCTCCTGTTTCCCCTCCTACTCCCACACGTTCCTCACCTTTACAGGTTGTCACAAAAGAAGCGCGGACGTGCAATTTTCTGATGCATCTCATTTCGAGAGCAGCGTATAAGTCGTGACACGTAGATGCATGCGTATAATTTGCGAAAAATAACACGGTGTTGGTGAAAATTAGATATTTTATACGTTGAGGAACGCAATTTGTTTACTGTAATCACGCGTTATAGGATTTCCTTGATAGTTGATTTTTAGCCGATGTTTCGGGTCGCTGATTCCGAAACTGTAATTTTTTAAACTTTAGAAATTTCGATATCGCCGTTTTCATACGGCTGTTAAAAAATTACGAAAATTTTTGTTAAACTCGAGTGATACTCGATTTACAGAGGTTTACCAACGATTTCATCTCGAATTTTATGTACTTGTGGCTCCACTTCTCATTGCAAAAGACAAAGTTTGCTGAAAATTTGACAAATTTATCAAGAATAACATTGGTCACCGATGGTGTTATTTGTTTAAATTTATTCATTATTTTCGTTTCTATAATTATGATGTTTAAACTGCCAACATCCAACATCACAGACTAAAATCGCAGCATCAAGTAGTCGGTTTCGCATGAATAACATTCCGTATAATTCCGTAACATACTATACTAACGACAGATTTTAAGGTATTAAAATTCGTCAATTTTTACCGTGATTTCACCGTGTATAAAGATAAGTGTGCTCTTCTACGGGCGAGTCAGCTCAAATTTCATTTCGGCTAGAGATGAGAGATTCAATCGGTGAGTTGAGCTCACTCATTGAATACACGGAGATGTTATCTCAGAGAACGCGGAGGTATGATTCTCACCGTTATCGCCGGGGATCATAAGATGACTGATACCCACTGATTCATATTCCGATTCAGGTATATCTAATCATACGAAGGATACCTTTCTCTGTGTACAGTATATACTTGCAATGTTTACCTTCTTGGGTAAGATCTAGTACACATTTACGCAGTGATTTAAACTTTGAGCGGGTGAATTGGTCTACGCGTCGAAGCAATGCTGGACTGATAACATCACCACGTACTCAATTTACACCTCGTTTTATTTATAGGTGTCTATTGTTTAATAATGTAACGGTTATTGACGATGATTGAATTAATTGTGCGTCTGCAGCATCTATACATACACATTGGTGGACAAGACCGTAAGACCGATGAAAGAAGATTTGAAAAAAAAAGGATAAGAACTTCTTTTTTTTTAATTTTTTTTTTTGTAGAACACCAATCTTGATTACACATATGAGGCGTCCTCCACCAACTCAGCCACTTTTTCTTACATAATGCATTAAGTATAGTTCGTGGAAAAGCATGAATTTTTTTTATGTTAAAATCTTTGTTGTACGACTTGAATCTTCCATTTACGGGCTTAAAAAAAAAAAACAAAAACCATTTCCGAAACGAGTGGATAATAAAATTTGAAAAAATTCACACAAATTACTTTCAAGTCTTACTACCATGTAACCAATTACGGAACAGATCCGGGAGGTTAAAGAAAAAAGTGTCCGAGTTGGCGGAGAACGCCTCGTGTAAGGACTACAATCGCACTGCAGGAAATGTCAGATCGAGTTTTCAAATCAAATGTTTGATCACGAGTATCAAGAGGACACTAAAAAAAGTATGGACAATACGAAGACAAAATTGAAATAGAGAAAGAATAAGACAAAAAAAAAAGAAAGAAAAAAAAAACGGAAAAATTATTGACAAAATTTCCCTTCAAATTTTAACGGAAATCCCGAACATTCGTGATATTCGTTCACCGCAATATTCGTCGAATTGTTTCGTAACGCAGGTTTGTTAAACGACCCTGTACGTTAAACACACGATGTTCACGGGTTGCGTTGTCGTCGCTGCATTCAACCGTATAGGTGATGGCGGAGGTAGAAACGGCGGCGGGGAAGGGCGAGTCGGTGTTTGGCGGGACGGGGGATTTCCCCCTTTGTAAAACCTTGGTAAGGTGGTGTACCTGTCCTGAGGCTGCCCTGCCCAGCCCAGCCCTGCGAGGCCCCGGGTCTTCTGGCCGCATCTGCAGGCTGTGATCCTCTTCTCCGTCCGTCAGGCCCTTCCGACTGCAGTTCCAAGTTTCGAGCCGCCGCTGATGCAGTTGCCAAAAAGCCTCGGGAGACAATACAAGTGTTCTAAACGGGGTACTGCAAATCGCGCCAATAGCTACGAGTGCTAAATAGGTCCGTTAAAATTGTCGAACGAGCCTCTCTCCCATTCTTTTATTCCTGCTCTCTCGTTTTATTCGTCTTCTTTGTGGTTTTTTTTTTTTTTTTCTTTTTTCTTTTTTTATCCTTCCTTAACCGCTGATTCTCGCACAATCGGTTGTTCTTTGTTCATATCAAAGGTATCACGTATACACCTATATAACCCAGTTTTCGCACAGTGGGTTCTTTGTTTGATTTTCAAAAGCTCAACGAGGGTTAGTTTTCGTATTTTTTGTCTTCTTCCTTACTGTGTGTGTTTTTTTTTTTTTTTGTTTTTTCTTCGCTTCTTTCCTCCTCTTCTTCTCAAAGTATGCGTACTCCTTTTAGCAAATGGTTTTACCCACCTCTTTTTTTTCTTCTTCTTTTCCCACTTCTTTCGCGTTTATATATATATGCAACGAGCAAAAAGATATCCTCATTCCTCGTGCTTGTATAGTTTCTGATACCTGACGGCTTAATTATGTGCTCTTCCTTTCCTTCCGCCTATCGCAATTTGTCAAGTGCACTTTCTATCCAACCCCGCCTTCTTTTTGTAATTGTATTACGTGAGAACGCAGGCCGGCAGTCTTCCGCTGAAATGCATTACCTGAGGTAAATGAACATTTTTCGATCTCCGTCATATTTTACAAGGACCTGCTCAACGCTCAACTTGTCAAGCTCACAATCAGTTCTCGTTCACTGTCAATCTTGTTACGAAGTTCCAGAGAACTGTATTTAAACATCAGGATTTTAGCGGTGTGAAATCATCGAATAAAAGTCGAAATTCTCGAGGAAAAAAATGACGCGTTGAAATGTCTCTTCCGTGCAGGTTTTTGTACTTCCACGGTTAACTGAGACTAGCGACAGCAGTGCCCATCACCATCATTGCTGTTATCGGTTGGGATTCATTAAAGGTATAATAGACAAACTTGAATATGTTTGCAGTCGTAACGAAATGAAATATATACCTACGTATAACGCCACGTCCGACTAGTTTGTCCTGTTTACATTCTCGCGGGTATATTTTTCTCACTTTCCCGTATCATCTTATTCTCTCCCCTTACACGTATCCTGATCTCCTCCGCACTCCACAGCGATTTGTATACAGGGTCTGGATGTCGAAACGCGGCATCCCGCGTATAGAGATGCAGAGCGGCAGGCTGCAGTGAGTCAGGGCACAGCTCTTGAGGTGCTCCGCAGTTCATTATGAATTCTCTTTGGGTCTGTCTTTTCCCCTCCATGCACTGCCTCTCTCACCCTCTCTCTCTCTCTCTCTCTCTCTCTTTCTCACACACACTCTGCGTCTTGCTTAGAAACCACGGTATGTATTATACTCTTGAATTTCTTCGCGACAAGCCGTATTCGTTGAATAGTTTCAGGTGGGGTGTACCTGTAGTAGAGGAAACGCGAACGTTGCTGTAAAATTAACTATGTAGTATAAGATAAAATACTTCGATTGTTACACGGTATGTCAACTTTCTATCGTGAAAAGTTTTTGGGGAATTCAAGTATCTCGTTGAAGCAAAAACTGCTTTGCATAATACTTATGCTGGTCGTTATAAGAGAATTCCGCATATTCATTCTAATCTGAATTCAAAGTCTAAAACTCTATGAGAGAGATCGAACAGATTTCGTTTGGATCTGATGTAACTCGTAAAGCGAACTCCGTCAAGAGCAACGAATTCGGCGTTCTCTAATGGGAAGAAAATTATCGGAAATGTTTGAAACACTCTGCTTTGATGTGTTCAGGTGTGGGTATCAATTTTGTTCAAACATTTCGAACAATGACCCGCCATTAACGAACACCTACTGGGCTTCGGTGTCCTTTACGGTATTCACTTATTTCATTGCGCCAAAGTCATTTCAAAGGGTTTACTAACGCCGATTTTGTTTTGAACTATACGGGTTGAGAAGATGTCGGATTTTACACTTTTTTCTCTCTCCTGAATGATGAAATTGTTTCAAATTTTGAGAAATGATGAGAGAGATCGAGAAATTGGAATTCGATGTCAGTCAATAACCTCAAATTGAGTAAGAATCTGCCACAAGTCTATTTATAGTATTTTCGCGAATCTTCTGAACTTTCTTTGATGACCACACAAGCAAAATTGCATACACTATCATTTCCTAAAGTTTCAAACGATTGCATCTATACTCTGGAGAGAAGATAAGTGTGTAATACGGTTGGCTCACCCCGTCAGCACTCCGATATCCCCTTCAATGAAAATTTGTTGGTTGTACACTGGGAAAAATTTCATTTGTTACAGTAACTAGAAAAATTCAGTAAAACAGATATCGTTAAAAAAAACTGTTTGAATATCGTTGGAATTTGAAAAACGATGTGCGCGTAACGATTTTGCGCTATCGTCGATCATTTTTTGATAATTGCAACGCAAAATCAGTTCGTAAGGTTTACTTTACTTTTTTAGTCAAACAAGGCTTTAGCGTCAATTTATTGTTGCACAAGCATTAAATTTTCGCAACAGTGATCGTAATGAGAAAGAATAGTAACAGATACTAGAATTTCTCGTAACAGCTAGAAAATTAATTTACATTTTGTGCCTAGAACTATATTTTTCGAATGTGGTAAAAAATGAAAATAGTTAAGGACTGAGCGGTAACCGGAAATAAAAATTTCTTTCTCTCGGTGTATTGAACCCGAATTTTCCTGAAAACGAAGCGCAGTAAAAAGTGCTTGTTAACTCATCAACACCCTTTTACATACGCTGCAGGACAGGTTGATAAAGGTGTTATACCGGCACCTGTGAAGACTAATGCCTAGCAATAAACGCAAATCAACAAAATTCCGGGTAAACTAACAGAGACCGGGTCCGTAATGGTCGCCTCGGTTGTTGTCGATCCTCTTGTCGCATGTTGGAAGAAACGGAGAGCAATATCCATCCCATCGTCGTCGTTGGAATCCGTCGTCACTCCGTGCACTCGTTCTTGAACTGCAGGTATCCATCCACTCTGGTATTACGTGGGTACCTATCAACGAGTCCCTGTATGGAATCCGCGAAGACACGCAAAGCCGCGTCTTACGCCGACTTAGACCAGCTCCTCTGGCTCTCAGGATGCAGCCCTAGGCGAGGGGCACGTCGGGCGAGCCCAGAATACAGGCTTCCTACTGACAATGAGTCCAACAATCGTTGGACTTTTCCCACGCACATGTACGCCAAGAGCTAGCCAAGTGTATTCCGAGCATGCATATACATGCCTTTGTGCGGCATTTGAGGAAAACCAGAAATCGCGCTGACTATAGGAAATTCTCCATTTGTGGATGAGGAGATGAGAGGATGGATGGATGGAGAAGGACGAGAGCCCAACCCTCCTCCCCTCTCTCTCTCTCTCTCTCTCTCTCTCTTTCTCTCTCTCTGTCTCGCTTTTTCTCTCATAAGGAAAAGACTGTTCGACCAAAGGACCTCGAACACTATGGCTCGGATCAAAGACGCGTCTGGATAATTTTCCACCCCCAGACTCGACCACTTCAAGTCTGGGAAGAGCGGGCTGATGTTTCTTCTTGTATCTGCTTTTGCTTTTCAAGCACGTATATATTCGAACTTGACACTCGAAAATACCTTACACGTTCAAGTTTTCGAGTGCACCTTTCTTGTAACGTGACGCATAATATTGTAGGTTTATTTACTAGCGAGCACGTCGAAGTTGTCACTGATCGCGACGTACTCTATCTTGTCTTGAGAGAAAACGCATTTGTATGGAATATACATGCATGGAATCTATGATTATACAGATATACGTGTATTTGCGCCGGTGATAAGTCGATTATAATCGACGAAATTAGGTATTATGAATCGGTAACGCGATAAAGTCAACTTTATGATAACAATATCAAGTCACGCTGTAATTATTTATTGAAGAAAATTCATTTTCATGCTGCTGAGGAAAAATAATTTGCTGTGCAGCGACCTGGTTTGACATATTCACTGACTTTCGGTTCTCAGTTGATCGTTGGGCTGATATCAATTGTTGAATTTCTTGACGTTTAGAAGATAAGCATTCATCACTTGAACCGCAGAGAATGCTTACATTACGCATCAAAATTTTGCGCAGTTATATACATCGAAGTAAATTACAATTTTTCAACTGAAATTGAAAAATTTGCAACAAAATATCGTTGAGTTTTTTCTCTATTGGAGAGCTGATTTACACGTACATAAAATCTAGGTATCAGACCAACACCAACTCGCAACCTTTTGAGACAAGACTTCTGCTGAGATTTTTTTATTTCTTTTCGTATGTTTCCTGTTTGACAAAGTTAACTCATACTAGCTGACTTCCTCAAAGGGTAGGGTTGTCGTAGTAAAAAATACACCGTCGCAGGCATCAACCAATACTGGAGTTTACTGGTATAACAACGGGAAGTTATGCAACGAATGCGGGTATCGTGTACAATCAATCGCAAACTGTACTTAATGACTGCACGACGTTGTTTAACAAACAGAGAATATCACGGTTCTAATAACAACTGTTTAAGCCGGCTACCGAGCGTATAACAATATCACGTTTTAGAAACATTTCACAATCCAATGATGCAGAATTCGTCAACAATTTTATCGTTACGCGATTAACAATGATCGATCGAAATTTTTCTCCTTCTTTCATGAGAACAGTGTCACAGCTTAATATTTTATTCTCTAATATTTACTACTAAGGGGATTCTCTGGTCGATTTCGACGTTGACGTATATATCTGCGAATATCAAAGTCCGCGTATCTTAAATACGAAAACGGGCTTGACAGCCCCATTTTATAGGCGATTCCGGACAAAAACATCTTAATGCATTTTCATTTGGCGCAGAAATAAAAATATGTCGTAAATACTCCGCAGTTACTATTATCATTTAGTATTTTTGTTCAGAATCGCGTACAAAATGGTGCTGTTGAGCCAATTTTTTGCATTTCAGATGCGTAGACTTCGATAATTGGAGGTACTGTTATACGTTAACGTCGATATTAAATATCAATCAAGTAAATTCTTCTCCAAATTACGCTATGGCTCAGTTTGAAGAAAAAACATTTTGAAATTCATCTAGTTACTCTAATAATTACGATCGGTTTACATCGGTTATAAACCTGCAAAATTTAGAACATATCCAAAAGGTGATATTGATTGGTTGGAACGAATTTCGATTATTGTGTTTACATCACGCAGTAATTTTTTTTTCTTCAGTCAGAGCAAGATAAAGAAATCATTGAAATCCGCATAGAACGGAAGCGAACTGACGCATGGATAAAATAGAGACGTAATTTACCTGCACAAACAGTTTCGTACACGCCGAGTGAAGCAGGCCCAGCACGCTGCACAAGGCCCGCACACCTGGTCGATGGTTAGGTTTGTCAGAACCATTTCGCTGTGATTTTGATAGTTTCCGGTACGATCCGTAACATCCGAGTGGTTGGTATAAGGGTCGTATATTTGAAAGAAAGTAAACAACCGGGGGGGCGATATTCACTTGAGAAAAGTAAACTTAACATGTTTTCGACATGGCGAAAGGTGTCGAGAGCATGAGAACTGACGCCTGGAATGTGCTTTATCAGAAGCGCCAACCGATAAGAAAAACTTATCTATTTTCATGTGTACAGGTTATACATACAGGTATAACGCGTATGCCTGTACTAACTATGTATACCTTTACTCTCTGCTTCCAACCCCTTCTCCTCATCCTCCTCCTGTTTCACAACGCAACACGCACGCGCTTGCATTAATTTCATGTCTACGTAGGTACGTATACCGATATTGTACGTATCGCTATAGGTACAGATCATACCTGCACATGTAAAATTATTAGGTATCTCGGCGAATTCGTCGACGCGAGTTAATGTCGCGATCCGTTGTTGTTGTATGTGGTCTCTGATACTTCGGGACGGATATGTGATATCGGAGAGCTTCTTTCACGTTATATACTTTACGTATTATACTACACGATGAACAGGGATAAGGATGGAGGTAACCCTGGATATTTATATGACAATTTATCGCGTCTGTAGGCATCTGCTTGATTTTGCGTCACGCGACTGTGATGGCTTGATCGTACCGCAGTTATGTAATAAGTTGATGAAATTTTTTTTTCTTTTTCTTTTTTTACAAGGTTTCCTCGAATACAACGACAAATCATCGATCGCGCTGGTTAACTTTCGTTTCTCTTCAATACGCTGTTTTAAGTATAGCAATGATTGCATTACCATTTTTCATTGCTCGTTGAATTTCAGTGATTGAAATTGACGGTTACTTATTAATTTCTAAATAATCATCGTTTACTGTACGTGAATGCATTGAGAAACTTCCGTACGTTCAGCTACGTATGTATATAAAAATTGGTCTGCGGACACCTGAATCAAAAGTTAAAGTAACAGAAAAACAGTTTAAAAACCTTCGGTAATATTATTTGCGCCAATGATGGTGAACACGAATGAAACAATATCCCTGCTAACTGAAATCGCGTTAAAGAAATGAATTTGCGCAAAATCGAATTACACAAGTTAGGATATCGATAATTCGAAGCAAGGTTTTTTTATTTAGAACATTCAAAATTATAAAACTCTGGCGTTTTTAATCCGAAAGTATAAAAACTTTTCTCAAATTACGGATATCTTATCGTTAGCTTGTGTTACGTAATAGAGATCTTACTTCGTTCATCTGCCTCAGATAATAACAGGGGTCTGCAAAAAAAATTTTTTTTTTTAGCTGTATGGGAAGTTTTTGGTAAATATAATGTTTCCGAGTGTGCTGAATACAAATATGACTTCCATTTCCCTGCATCGCGTTCAGTATTCTTGCAAAATACAAGGTGTTTCCACAAAAAAAAAAGCATAAAAATAATGAAAAAACTATCGTTTCATTACAATGAACTGACCAATATTTCTTATAAAATTAAACAAGCAATTACTTTATGAAATGAGTTTAACGTTCCGTGTTCATTTTTTTCGCCTATGAAACTTTTGCTTCTTCTCTTTGATACACCTCCGAAAACGCTTCCGCTTTCCGTCTTCTGTTTCCCTTTTCGTATTTATTCTTGATTCTCACTCTAATACACATTAAATGGAAGTAAGAAATGACTTTTGCATAGGATCTTAAGAATCAAGAATAGGATATCGGATTACGCATATTAAACGGTAGTTTCACTCTAAATAAAACTACAAACACGAGTTCAAGAAAAAACCTGACGCGATGGAACTTTCTGCGTATGTTCCACGGTTTCGTTGAGCGAAAACCTATGTAAGAAACAGTATAAAACAAAAACCGTGAAGTTTTTTGACAACAGACCTGTGTTATTCCCTAGTTTTTCTCGAACACTTCATTACCCCGTACTGGGGGGAACTTCTTTTATTAGTGTTATTCCCAGGACTACAGATGGGACTCGTCACGAGCCCTTCCTCCGTATAATTACATGATAACGTACACCCCGAATGACGTGCACACATGACGCACCCCCATGCGCAAGTTTTCCGTACACAATGTTTTAAAAATTCGTTGCCCCTGGAGACTCGGCTCAGGGTAGAAGCGAGCACTAAGTACCCCCCCCCCCCCCCCCCCTTACAGTCGCTCACATCGCAGTGTTGATACCTACATTGCCCGAATAGCACGTATCAAGGTATAACACATCCGATGTATTTTACATGCGCGCATGCTAAGCTCCAAGCCCTCATTCCCATCGCGTGGCGAAGGAACCCGCCATGTTTCATATTAGCTCCCTTTTTTTGTTCCCCTTCCCTCCGCTTTACCCCGACGCTCCCACCTGATCATGGAACACAAATGACGGGAAGTGCAGGTGTAACGGTTTGACTCAACGCGACTTATAGCTATAGGAGGCAACGTGGTATTCCGGAGCCACGTAGCTTTCCACCCTGTAGGAGTTCCGCAGGCCCATTGAAGGGCGGCCAGACCTTTCAAATATTTCGGGGCCCCGACTACCTGTTAGTCAGGGCTGCACGGTTGCCCGCTATCGTCGAAAGAATTTCTTCCCGACGGTAGCGCGTGTAAGGTACAGGATTGGTTCTATGGGTCCTATGGTCTCTAATGACAGCAGGTAAAGTAAACAGTCGCAGGTAGCCTGCACGGCCTCCCTGCCTTTCCACGCGGGGCGTTTTCCGTCCCTCCTGTACCTCGACCTGTATACTCACTTTTACCCTCGCCAGCTCCATTAAAAACGTAAGCTGAGAGGCCAAGTCAAATTCGGCGAAACCTGAGCCCGCGTTAAGGAGACCCAAATTTTATCTTACACGGAACCAGCGGGCCTTCTGCTACGAAGTTAGCCTGTCGTGGGGCGGAGAAGAGGGAAAAAAAAGTGGACAAAAAAAAACCCTGGTTCGTCTTCTTTCTTCGTACATGGTTTCTCTCAAGTGCAGGTGGAGAAAAACAAATTCAATCACTTGTCTCCTGTATCGTGTGCAATGTAATGTATATGTTATGTGTATGGAAAAAATGTATACGTAAAATTTTCACACCAAATCATTTCGAATTATTATGAAATTTTCGAGACACTTTAGACTGTTGGATATTAAGTCTGAGATTGTTTGAAGGTAGAAATGTTGGAAGTAATGCAATATTGGGTAAAATTGATAGGTAATACGACAGCTGTTTGTTATGATTTCTCACACACGTGACTTCTTATTTCGAAAAAAGTTCTCGTTCACCAATGTCATTACGACATGTATTATTTACTTATATTTTTTGAATTTGATTAGAAGTATTCCGTATCATATATTCTTACCAAATTACAGGAATTTTCAAAGAATCGAATACAATCTCTGATTTTTCACGACATCATTTCAGAGATCCATATGGTTAAATAGTTGATCGATTTTGAAAATTGTAGTAATCTAATTTCATAAATAAGCATTGTGAGAAAAAAATAATAACCTATCGGTGACGCACCAATACTTAAACAAAAACACCTTTTTCATATCCAGATCGGGGATAACTCTGAAATTGGGACAAAGATCGAACAGGTGTTGCACAATTTTGAAAGTAGGAAGACAAGGCTTCAGGATGTCCCCGTCTATCGGTACCGTCTGTGTAATGCAGTACGTATAATACGCGTGATAATTGGCGTGTAAAAAACATGTGCAACAGAAATAATCTGAAACTTTAACCCTACGACACATTTGCTCAGGATGAGCATACCGTTGATTTGAACCCAATTTTCCGGATGCCAAAGAAAAAGTGGATGCCTACAGTGTTTGGATGAGTGTGCAAAATGTCCGGGCAGAAAAGCGTCTTATTTTGAATGTTCAAAGTGTACAAATCTTGAAGGAAATGCCACAGTAAATAATAAATACATTTTCATTCGAGTGTGATAATACCTTGTACATTTTGAAATAGTAAAGGGTGCTCAACGCTATAATTTGGTTTACAATGCGTTTAATTTGAAAAAGTGCTAGCTCTGATATTAAAGAAAACAAACTTACGAGCCACAAAGTTCTTAGGATGCATAACAAACTATTACTGAGAGCTATTTAATATCTGGAATTACGATTTTTCTCCATTTCCGCGCTCAATCTCTCTGAGTATCCATCTCTCTTTGCCCATGCGACGGTCTGGTTCCCGCATGCGACTAACGTGTTCATTAAATATTCGAAAGTATAAAAGTTAACATAGTTATACACCCGTGCACGATCCGATTCGCGATGGTTAATTAATCGGCCCAATTATCGTAATACTTCCACGGTTCGCTGTCTATTGAATGCACACGTTATATACCTACAACGTTATACATGCATACACCTATAGCATACTTTACCGTGTTCAAGTTGTCAATTTTGCTAATTATTAACTACAACAAATACAGAAACGCCCGGTAGCAGATAGTTTTGTTTACCGCTTCGTCTATGCACCGACAATTTTTCAGACAACTTCAAAATCGAGGTCGTTTCGTTATACCTACCGGATTTCAAAAATGTGACAACCAGTTTTTCTCGACAATAATTCAGACCTACGTACAAGTACCAGGCGAGGTAGAGAGTGGGACGGAAAGTAGAACCTAAGTTACGGGCTCAATTCTTTTACAGGATGCTTCCAAAACGTAGCTTATACTAGTTCACTTGAAACATTGCCGAATTTAGAAAACTGTTCAACAAAGGTTCAAAATATGTGGTTTAGATCAATTGTGTTTTATGCGGTTGGAAAAACATTTCCTTCAATTGAAGCACAAAATCTTTTAGCGTGCATTTTAAGTAAGGAACATAACAGTTCAATATCATAGCCACAGCGTATTGTTTATGCAACTCCGCGTAGTTTGACGGTAATTATCATAAATGGTTCAAGAGTCGTATTCTTCGTAGTACAATAACGTTCTTAAATAAATAAATAAATATATGTATATTAGAGTGTTTCAAAAAAAAAAAAAAAAACTTTGAATTTTCCTTAACGCTACCCGACAAAATGCCTGTTTGGGAACTAAAAAATAACCTCATGAAATTTGAACCACGTAGCTTATGCGTAAGAAGTGGCGCAATTGATTTCTCGTTCTTTCTTTCACTTTTTCCTAAAAATCTCCCAAAATATAACATATATGACAAAAAGTCTGAGAAGATCTTTTTTATGAAATTCAATTTACCGTGAAAAACGACTCTTGTGATTTTTTTATATATTGCGTATTTATCAAGATATTTACAAAATGCAAAATTACAACTTCAAATATTGACTTTTCTTTTCCAAAACAATTGATTGATCACACATAATAAAAGAATGCTGTTTTTGGCGTGTCGTCTGACCTGTAAAATCCATGACGAATATTTTTTCCAAATAGACACAATTTCCGACACAATTTTATCCTACCCTTTTTGAATCGACATATCAAGGCTCCAGGTTACAATCAATTGACAAATAATTAATCATTTTCTCAATACGTGCGCGCGTGTGTGTACAAGGTATACATATAACATATAACACATGTGCCTGTGCGTAGACGGACAAAAGTACGCGGACGTGAGCCGCATCTTGCAAGATTAGCATTCCTCGCCTATACTTAACTGGCATTGTATACGTAAGGATAAGTAGAAACGACGCAGAGACGCCGACGACGAGGAGAACGAAGTCGAGGCGAGACGATCCTCCGTTTCACCCATACGGACGTCACTAAACTCGGCGAGGTTCGCGACGCTGTTGTGTGCGATGCGAAGGTGTGTTATAAAACAGAGCCGCGACGCACACCGAGGACTCTACGTACGTACGTATATTACGTACCCATACTGAAATCACGGACAAACTCGCACACGTGCTCGAAAACCGGGAAGGCGATAGTGTGTCAACGTTACAGGTAGAGCATACCAATTGCTCACTCTCCCATGGCGTTTCCTGTTCCAACCCGTATTCCGCTTTGGAATTAAAAACTGGAGGTAGGGGGGGCAACAAAATAAGAGGAACGGAAAAAAAAAGAAACCACGACTACGAGAGGAATAAAGAAAAACCGAGAGGAAGGTTGCATACGTATAGGAATGACCGACGAACGGATATCAACGTATGGACGGATAGGAGGGACACGCCTCCAGTGGGCCATTGTTATAAACGTGGAAATATCCTTGCGATCGTGCGCATCGTTTATTTCATTCAATTATTCTCTTCCTGCTTTGAATCGTGGCGCAGAGCTCTACCGCGCATTTAAAAGCATTTATTCTATCCGGTACACTGTAAAAAATAATTATGAAAAAATGGTCACTCGTGTGGAAAAATTTTTGCGGATATTCGATATGAGATAGCGTTAGAAATCCACCACGTATTTTTCTTGTCGTGTTTTAATGCTTGCACCGATTCGGTCTTATGACAGACGGTTCGAACTCGTTCAAGTTCAATAATCGTTGGTAGCTGATGATGCGATCGTCATGAAAAGTGAGCAAATAGATGAATTGGTATTGGTCTAATTTTTCAGAGGCTATAATTATTATTGAAAAAACGAAAGCATTTATGGTTTAACCACTAGAAGTGTTGATGATTTAGATATTTAAATTTCATTGTTACTTAACGTATTTGGAAGCATCGACAAAACTGACGTATTTTTCTCTTGAAGTAGATAACTCTGTCGAAAATACTTTAGTACAGACGATTAAGTCTTAAGGGGGTGGTATGGTCAGTCCTTACTGATTACATTTAAGTCTCTCGTATTTTGGTTATTATCAGAAGCTATGCATCTCAACGCAAAAACTCGCATAACAGCCGCATTTAACACACAATTCTGAACAAACACACATCACTACATTTCGGGTGTAAACAAAAATAAGGAAATGGCACGAAAAATAACAAGTTTCGATCACGATTTCGTATTTTTCATTCTGTATATATACATATATACCTTTCAAAATGAATTTCTCACGTTTTGCGCTATATAACTGTCATCAACGGATGTCGATAATCCGTAAATTGAAATAAGTTTTGAAATTTCTAAGCCTGCATTCACGTCACCTTGTATCGACTATCTCATCAATGTACCCCTTGATTCGTATGGAGGAAAAAATTTCTAGAAAGAAAGCCACCTTATACACCTTACGAAGGACTAAAAACCGAAAAGAAATGAAAATCAATTTGAAGAATATTTTCCTCCTCTACGTACGTAACGTGAAGAAATGTTTTAATTCGACTAAAGCGTAGTTCTCAGAAAAATTGGTCGATAAGTTCGAATAAGCTCCCCTCGTATTGTGTTTGGATAATCACTCATTGTACTGATGCGTATGGCGCGTTATATACGCGTTGGCAATGAATACCGAAGAAGCCTCGCGTCCCCCGAGTGAATGGATTCTCCTGCATTACTTATCGAACATTGTGTCGGATGGGTACTAGATGTTTATGTCTCTCTCTCTCTCTCTCTCTCTCCACCTCTCTTCTTCGTCGGCCCTCCTCTCATCACCGCGGTATTTCAACGTCGCGTCCCGATCGTCTCGTGGAGTTTCTTTCCCATTGCCTGCACCTTCGAGAAGACCGACTATTCGGATGTACATTGACCAAGGTCAGTTATTAGATTGTCTCTAACAGTCTGTCTGCACAATATATCATTGACGGTAATGGCCGCGAGCCAGCAAGCGCGACGTTGCGCAAACAGTCTGGTTTCTTATGCCCCTTTTTTCACCTATACAGCTTACATGAATTTCGAATTTGCACCAAATTTAATTGCCATCACACGCGTCGCGTTACCGTGCACTCGATAGAAGCAGTGGGACACAATTATCGATAAATAACACGTTTGTATTATTATTTTTTTTTTTTTTTCTACTGGCAAAATGGAAACGATTCGGGCTTATTGTTTGACGATGTTTGATATCGATACTGTCATTATTTCATCATGATAAAGATAGGTACGAAGTACTGTTTAAAAATACAGGGATCCAATATGCTGGAATTAGAAGCAACGGGCTTGGATATTGATGCTTCATTTCAAATCGTATAAAAACAGTTATAAAACAAGTAAATTGATTAGGATGACTCATTTTATTTAGAAGACTATTTTTAACAAACGCAATGAAACTTTTTTTTATCATCATAGCTAATTCCACAACGTTGCACCGATATTGATTATGATCAACGAATGGCAATATTTAAATGACTAATGATAGAAAAAAAGTCTGCTCGAGTGACTTTGTGGAAAATAACCTTCTGAATAATTTCAGTTACCACCTTCCAGTAAAATTCAAACTATCCTACGAGATTTTTAACGATTTTTAAATAATTTGAAATGAAGCATCGGTGCTGAAGTTTTTGTTTAAAATCTCGGTATTGTCTATTTTTTTTTTTTTTGTTTCTAATGAAACCTTCGAAGGCACAAATGTTATACTTGATAAATACTCATTATCCGACTCTCTCGTATTAAAATTAATAGAAAGTATTGATATTTGGCCAATTAACCTCCTATAAATATTCTCAACTTTCGAGGCTGCCGTTAGCCACAAAATAAAAAAAGACATCTTTGTTAAAAGTACTCGAATCGACTTCACATAAGCGTCACTAATAATCTTCCATTATGGTAATATTCATGCAAAGCCCCTCGTGTGAAAAGCGAACGTTTCAGGTTTCCGAACGCTCTTGTGTCACGATACACGCGAAAGGCAACCGATGTAGAGAACATACATTCTGCATAAGTACATAATACATGAACTACAACATAACAAAAATAAATTGTATCAAGCTTATTTTATAATCAATGGCAATCCTGATCAAACAGCATGCAAAGCCTGAAACTTCGCTGGGTGGACTATCTGACTGAATAAGGATTGAAGTGCAAGCGTGATACATGCAAAAACTAATGCTAATCAAGTAAGTTTCATGAAAATAAGAGTACATTGCGTAACAAGGAGGTAGACTCGGTTTTTTTTGGGCCAGGTGTAAGTTTGCAATATGAGCCGAAGACGAATATCGTAAACTAAGGACTGTGCTCGTCAATCTTTGCCGGCACTCGGTGCTCCGCGCCTCACCTTCGTGCGAGGTGAACACTGTACATTACAACCGTAATCCCAAAAACCACAATGAGAGATTTTTTTTTTATCGCGAGGTATGTATCCGAAAGAGTGGAATCCAATTGCGAGAGACGAAAGCCATCTGGTGGATTTATTAGTAATATGGCATTGCCTCGCTGACCATGCCATTCAGCTGACTTGGACTGAGACGGCTAAGATGGTAAGGTAGGCGAGGCAACACCCGCAATCTCGCGGTGACGGTCAGAATTACTACGCGCATAGTGTACATTCCATGTCAAAAGTCAACGTATTTATCATCTTTTTATAATTTTTACAACTAATGGAACTCATAGGCATGACTCGTATAATCTATGTTACTCGGGCAGACCCAAGGAACAATTTACTGCAAGTTTCGTGTAAATCGGTTCACTAGTTCTCGACTTTATCGGTAACAAAAAGACAAACGGACAAAGGATTTTATATGTGAGGCAAAAGTCAGTTGCCTCTTTGTAGCATACGATTGTTTGTATAACACGAGTCATTTTCGCGTTCTTTCACGAAGCGTGAAATTGAGGTTAGGGTCGCGTAATGTCAGATTTGCTTGCGAATGCGCATGCGCAGAGTACAGAAAAGACCACTCTTAACTCGTAGGACTTGAAAATGCTCTTTATTATACTGCACACATGCGCAGTCGCGACTCACTCTCACTATCGCTAAAACAGTTACTTTACGTACCGAACACAAGCGTAATAAAACGCGCAAAACATGCTTGCGTTATATAAACATACTCCCTTGAGTAAACTAATTATTCCGGCTTGAAAAACTATGCAATGATTGAAGTTTTATTGTTTTCACTGTGAGGCAAACGCATTATTCGTATAATTTTCATTCGTTACATGTAATTTTGCTAATTGTGAATCGAGTTTCTTCAAAGACTCATCTATTGTGACATATTGAGATTCTTTTTTTTCCTCTTAGTAAAAAAATGACTACTTTATTCAGTTTTAATTTGAAATGAATTTTTCCAAATTTTTCGTGAATTTCAATAATTTATGTTGGTTAACGTCAAATTCATCTTATAAACTTGATACTTTACAATTACATTTGGTTCCATACGTCTTTAGTCAAGCTTTAAGGATCCATAAATGATAAATAAACAATCTGCGTGGTCGATTCATACATTTTAAACTGCTAGCGGAAATGTTATCGCTTAACCAACACCGTTGCTGGATATGATAGCTAATGCAGCTTGCGAATTGCGATTAACAAGTGAAAGTGCGCCAACGCATAGGATTATATGGCATTCCTTTGGATGCTAGTAAGGGCGTTATTGCGGTAGATACAAGTTTAGCAACCGCATGGTGAAAGCCCTTGTTGAATTTTTACAATCCTTCAGTATGTCTACCCACACAGAAATCTTTATTCATCGAATCATTTGACGCTCATGAGAGATTTCACAGAACTTTGTGAGTTCGAAAGATTTAAAGAGACTTCTTCAACTTTTATGGTTTCTAAAATATCCCACTGTACACTACAATATTGCACCGCAGGTATAACTATTCCGTATCGTTGCTACGGAAGTTCCATAAGATTTTATGAAGCTCAAGAAAACTCATAGGACTGATCCGAATATCATAAAATTTCACGGGCCATCAAAGAAATCATACTTATAACAATTTTGTGAGATCTCATCAGACATTCGTAATATATTACGTCGGTTTTTAAATAATTCATATAACTAGGATTTTCTTTATTAAATAAACAAAGGGTAAGGGTTCAAATTTTGACGGTGCATCGTTCTTTCGTATAAGTGGAATTCAGGAAAGTTATTCATATCCCGAAAATCGTCAAAAAAATATGTGGTTTTTTGACAAGTGCGGAAAGTATCTCAACTATGCAGTTTTTGGCCCGAGAAATGCGGGAAATGTGGAAATAATAACACGTGTCAAGAAACCACACATTTTCTTGACGATTTTTGAGATATGAATAAATTTCCCGAATTCCGCTCCGAAAGGACGATGCAACGTCGAAATTTGAACTCCTTCCATTCATTTGTTTATTTAATATAGGAATAAAAAGAGTGAATTTACTCAGTCGGTAAGCTTAGGACTCCTACATGTCCCTGCGGCCTTATTTATTTGAAAAAATGTCGCTAACTAAACGAATAGACTTGACATTGCGATAACCAAAAAATGTATAATATTGACAAGTACATAATTTGCCCGGCGGTTCCGTGAATTCAGTTTCATTGAGGCTAAAACGAAGGACTTGTCCTACGGAAATGCGCCTGTTTGTTGTACGCGATGCGATGTCCTCCTCGAACTATAGCATATGCTAAAGTACAGAATCGAGTATAGCGTCGAGGTTCTTAGGGTGAAAAGAAGGTATGCGCTCGCCAAGCCTTTGTCTCCTCTCTCTCTCTTTCTCTCTCTCCCTCTGTCAATCCTTCTATTTCTCTTACTCCCGCTATCCCTTTGCCCCGCCTGCTTCGCTCGATCCTTCTCTTCGGAAAGAATAAGCCGATCCAGCTCAGCTCGTCGCAGGCGCAGTGAGATTAAAAAGACAGAAAAAGCATTGTTTAGACTGCACTTACACGGCCTGAAGTACTGCGTTTGAATACGAGGTGTACGATAAGTCGCCACTTTGGCTGTTTATCGTATGTCTTATCTATCCTTTATCCTTTCTCCCTTTGTACTCGTAATTATTTACCGCCCACAAGAGAAAACGGCGCATCTGAATTGTCGCAGATCACGCGAATCTTTAATACGTCTAATTCGAATAACGTTCATTACTCATTTGATCTGCATATTGTTATGTACTGAATATAGTAAACTGGGGTAAATACTGAGGTATCGCAGTACCAGTGTTTACTCGAATTTCGAAATGACGCCGTGTTTATTATTTCAAGATAATTAGTAAAGTTAATGCCGGTATAAAATATGTGATACTACGTGAGTTCATTTACCCTTTAGGTACTTTTCTTGTGATAGTCTGATTTTTAGACTGCTTTAACCTACGGCGATTACACAAACTGCAAATCAATAATTGATTCGAATGTTCAATTATACGTATTGCATATCGATATCATCATTCTTGTACTGGGTAAATTGAAGAAAAAAAAGTGGGAAAGAACTTGATTAGGTTGATAAACCAATCCATTACTTCCTCGTTATTCCTTTTCCGTACAACCGTTTCACTTTCGTGCAACGTCGAATTTAGTTTTCCTTATTTTCGACCGCTTAATTATCATGGCTCAATTGACCATGTGCATAATTCCTAAACCCGTAACCAATCCCTGTAACAGTTGGAACAGTTATGATTTATAAAATTGGATACTCCATTCACCGCAGGATATATTATTATATTTCAATTACGTGACATTTCAAACTAACAACGCATACCTACAGCGCGCTAAAAGATTATCGAAAAACAATAATTGCGTTCTTGTAAAAATAGTTATTTTTGTGGCAAATGCTCATAAAATAGGGATTTCTTGACGAGTGCAAAACGCACACGAGTCCAAAAGTCCCTATATAACGGACACACCACAAATCCTATTTTCTGCGCTACCTCTGTCAAAAACTACAAAGCAGTCGAGTTGTTGACGGAGGAAGCGCTGAAATTATAAAGCGCTGTCGAAGATGTCACATCGTTCTTCCGCCGACGATATAAGCTTCGGTATCCGTAATGGATAGGTATAAGATGCCGTATATAATACCAATACCGTTCTCGCAATTATTTTGTACCTACTATTGTTTTATGTGCGAGTACGATCTAAGTAATGAATCGAACGTGTAGAATTTATGTCTCTCATTTTCTCTCCTCTATAAGGTACCTCGTTTTATTCTTCTTTCATTGCCTTCTTCTATTATATATACCCCATGCACACTCGAGCGACACCCGATCGGTATCGCCATGACTCATAAATACGTACACTCGTATTGATTATCGCCCGAGCTGGCGGCATGCTGCAGGTATCCAGTATCGTTCATATACCTGTTCCATTACATTACACCCCTGCTTATTTATTCTTCGACAAATTTCATCCAAATTACCGCTTCGTCGTTTTCGTTTCATCCACGCCATGCAGCCGCTTCGCCTGCCACTGTCACACAACTCTCGCCGTGCTACCGTTCATTGATTTGTACCTAACTGTATTGGATAATTAGATTAACGAAACAGGCCGTTACGTAAGTGTATAAGCTTGGTCAATCTGGTAGCTCTGTTACGTAGGTATTCCCGAATTCGGTGAATCACCAAGTAGATTCGCCGCTGAAGAACCGAAATTCAATGTATGTAATACAAATTTAAACAAATTAAAGAGACAAGCGGTATGCGTAATGCTACTCGCGAGTTGTTTCAAAATACGTGATTTACGCAAAATTCTATTCTGTATTTCCGTTCGTTCGTCGTGATTTAGATACGTCGCAAAAACGTTCTACAAAATGTCCTACAATAATCGAATGAGAATAGAACGACTGCACGAGCGACCGGTATTTGAAATTCAAAACCGATGAATCGAAAACGCAATCAATTGTGCGGGCCTATTTGTGAAGAAAGGTGTAAAAAAACATGAATTGGTGTAGAGTCTGTTCGAAAAAGCTGACTTGACAAAAAGACGCCTAATTGAATGGGCTGTCCAATCGATGGATAGGAAAAACGACGAGGGGAATTTTCTGATTAATTCAAAAAACTATTAATCGATTAATCGCACAGGCGAAGTCAAGAGTAAAGATATACTCTTATTTTGAAGACATCGAAAATTGCGCGCCTGTTTTACGCAATCGGGTTGAATAATATAAATCCCTAAGTTAAAAAAAGTATGAAAAATTTGTCATATGTACACCAGGAGAAACATTGGAGTCTCGGCGTTTTATAAAACAATCAATTCTTGTCGAACAATATTTCTGGGCACAGCGAGTTTTGACGTACTTATTGAATTTGGTGCGGGGTTTGCCTCCTTGCTACTTGAACAGTCAGGGGAACGCCTACAAACAGGCAACTTGATTCGCTTTGGTGCACGCGTAGTCTTTTGCGTTCGTAAAAGCATTATTTATTATTAAGGCGGAGGAGCGTAAATATCTGCGGCCAGTCGTTTGACCGGGCGATAAGGAGAACAAAAAATAAAAAATAAAAGGAAAAACTAAAAATTAACTTCTATGTGTAGAACTTGTGCGCGGTTCTGGTGTACTAACCGAATACCCATAGCGATATACAACTGCAAGCCTATATTAATTTTATTGCTTCGCAATAACTACCTATATTGCATCGATTTCGGGCATTTCGCAATGTCCGTATATTCGCTGCCCCGTTGGTTCGATTCCAATATATTTCTCTGCATCGCCCGCGGATAACCGGGGATGATTATAATTATTATTTGTCGTCTTCCTCAAACCTCCAGGACTCTGTGGTTAGACTTATTTTACTTTTTAAAAATAGGTATTTACACGAATTGATTCGTTGATAAATTTTAAATGGTTTTCAATGGTTTCTATTAATAATAAATATTTCCTTAATCATCATATATATAATTTTTGAACTGAACTTGTTGAGCTAAATTCACTTGATTGATGTAACGAATCATTTCTACGTGTATACTTACTGAATTACAGTGCAGAGTAAGCACAACATGAACGTAATACGTAATAATGGAAATGATCGGAAAATTCTCGTCAGAGTATCACTATGCAACATCCTCGATTCTCCCAAAGAAGTAAATTTACTTATACTGAGAGGCCGGTATAATCAAATCAATCACACACTGTTTTTACAGTAAGATGAAAATCTGGGAAAGCTGAAAATTCTAAATGTAAATCCGTATAAAGTCACTGTGTAAAGTCGCATAGACGGGATACAGAAAGTTTGTAGATATCGGGAAAGCTCCGTTTGGTCAGAAACGATATTCCGTAGGTAAAATGAAATAGAAAACTTCATTGAATACCTAATTTTCATTGGACCTGTTCCACGCGTATAGGGGACGAACAGAATAAATTTCTGAAAACTCTTCGCAATTGTTATGTCGTTATTTCATGCAGAAATATGATTGCTATGTATTCTTATGATACGTAACTATGTAACACATTTCGCTACTTGTATGTAAATCTGTGCCCCGCTAGATCAACATGCGTTGTGATCACTCAAAGATCTGAATAGCAAAAATAGAAAAATAAAAACACCTACGTCTGCGAAATTTTAACACTTCCATTTGCAGAAATTTTGTTATAGCTCATTGAGGCTGCAGAACAACTAATTCTGCATATGAATTTGCAGTTGTTTTCAACCGATGAAACCATGAAGTTGCCGCATGGAAAAACCACGAAGCTTTAGTTGGAGTGACACACCACATTGAAAATTCAACAACGAGGTGATGATTATAAGCATAATCAGTAATATCATTGGTAACAGAAAATATTTAGAAAAATATCACCGACTTCCATTTCGTCTGTTTACGAATTAAATACATTCACGATCAGTATACAGAATGGAATAATCAGGTGGAAAGGAATATTCATGAATGAAACCTGCAAAAATTATGTGCGCCCTGCAACACAGATTTTGAAAAACACAACTCACCTGCAAATTGGTTCTGGGTTGTCGGATTCGGTAGGCGGATTGAGCAGGTTATTGTCATTAGCTCCCGACGACGTCGATCCCCTCGGCGATCTTGGTCCACCTTCAGCGTCGCCGATCAGGACCTCGGTACGGCCATTTTGAAAGGGGCTGCTCGCCCTTCTCTCGCCGACTCTAGTACCCTGCGAAGGTGCCGGGTGTACCAATAGATTGTTCGACTCCTCGGGGCAGCTTTGCTGTTTCTCTAAAGACTCCTTTTTCTCCTTCGCCGGCGCTCCCGAGTTATCCTCCTTTTCCTTGGCGAGCTTATTCGACGCCGGTGCAGGGCTGACCTGTACCTTGCTCGTTGCAACCTTTGGTACCGTCCCGTTGCTCAATTTTACCGGAAATTCGGTCGGTGGACATTCCCTGTGGCGAAAAAAGGTTTTTATAGTTTTAGGCTGATCAGGTTTGATGAGCATGTAACGCGATGATCCAAGAGGATGACGTGAATCTCAAAATGTTTACTGCAATGCGTAGTGTAAATTGTAAATTTATTATACGAAATACTTCGTTATTATTGTTTAATGTTGCGTCAATTAATGAAATAATCTGAATAGATGTTCCAGCTTTCTGGAACTCTAACTTCGACTTCAATTATTGTAGTACTTTATAGAACTATAAATTGCATAATATAACAGTCTCGAATATAACACCCCGGCAATTCTGAATTACACACGAATATGGAAATTTAGCTAAATCGTGCATTTTTGATTCGAACGGTATTTAGTAGATCGGATCAATCGTATCGCTATGGTGCAACTTGAATTTCTAATATTCGACCAGCATTCGTTATTCGTAAGTGAGAGTTACCTAATGCGTATAACGTATCTATACTTTACTCACCTGTCTTTGACGGTTACGGTGATTTGATTACTCGTTATTTCAGCACGAGTGGTTATCGTACTAGAAGAAGCACCTCCGTCGTTTATCTGCGACGTGTTTTCATCCTGAATCATGTAAAGATATATCTGTAGTTATAATGCGCATTGAAGGACGCGCATCGTTGTATAACTAATTGGGTAAATCTCGAAAAGCATAGCTGACGTTGTAAGTTATGTGATAGAAAACATAATTGAAATGGCCTGCAGGTACATATGTGTAGGTATATCATATCGCCAACAAGTTAATTTTCGAAGCCTGTGGAGCGTGCCTGAATTGCCCCCATTTCTGAAAAGTGCGGTAAAACGACGCTCGCGCATGCGCTTAGCTGAATTTCTCAATTTTACAAACCAGGACTTTCTCGGCGCATGCGCATTTACCGATAACTTGATTTTACGCACGTAGTTTAAGCACCGCCAGTGACGTCATTCGGCTGACAATGAGTTCAACTTGAAGTTTGCACGTTTAGAATTAGGCTTCACGAAGCCGAGCCTGTGCCTCCGGACCTATGGACCTCTTGATTGCCCTTGATCTACGTCTTTTAAATTATTATATTACGTTCGATTTTTGTTTCAAATCAAGCTTTCCTACACAGGTTTTGTAAAAAATAGCGTGTGTCAGGCGTGCTGATGGGTGATATCTGACTCGTGTATTTACAGCGCTCACCTTGGCTCATGCGGCGTTCACACTGGTACAACTCGTGCGATTGTAGCACTCGCTTTACGAGTCACGCTATAAACTTCACACTTATCGGAAATCACCCACTTTCCAAAGCTGTAACACACTACACTGTTCCCAAATCACACCCTGCATATGATGTCGCTCGCAAGTATCATCAGAAAGCAAAATACCCAGTAGTTTTCCCAACAAAATAAGCCATCGCGAAGTGAAATTGAACGAATCTTTCGGATTTATAACCATCTTGAAGCAATTTAAAATGAAGCATCGATATCCTACTTCTTGTTTACCATTTTAGGGTTCATTTTTTTTTTTTTAATCGTTAAATAAGTCATCGTACTTTACGAAGATATAAATTTCATAAACTCTCAATATCATGTAATGAAATTAAAGAAACGTTATCAAACTTCGTCCGACCAAACTTCTTGCGTTCACCTCGAAAGTGTAAGTTTTAATTTTTTTTTTTTTAGCACGAACACGTAGGTCACGACTTAGACTTCATACACACACAAATCGGCACCAGTCTTTTCTAGAAGAGATGCGACCTAGTTGACGGTAAGTGCGCCAAAGATTTTCACGAGGGTTTTGCCTGAAGCTGGTCGCGCAGCAAAAGAAGAGATAAAGGGGTAGGTATATAACTAGCTGTGGCGGAGAACGAGGGGTGAAGTAATTACGGAGTGAATAGAGGATGAAGAGGAAAGGTCTTGAGGACACCGGAAAGAAAGGGACTGATGAATTCGCACCAAAGTAGCCCCAATGGAATAGAGATGATGAATGAAAGTTCTATATATCCAGGTGAAGAAAAGTTTAATAAGCACGCGTTATGCAACACCGGATGTTTTTCACAGAGATCAATCAATGGTTCCGAGGGTGCTAAAATTGCCCGGGATATCAAAGTGACTCTCGTTATCGTACCGTGGATAACACGAATACAAAGCATCGTGTAAAATTTGACAAAACAAAATGTTTTGCGTCAGACACATATCTATTTTTAAATATTTTACTTACCACGATGAAAAAAAAAAATTACTTCGATCAATGATTCGTAGTATATTGATTCGAACACGCTAATTTAAATAGACCAGCAGCTATATTGTCAACGAGTTTTCGTACGCAATTAAACAAATGTGTTTTACTCAAATGAAATATTTTAATTTTATATTTGCCATCAGTGCAACGGGAACGAACGAACGGACGAAAAAATGCTACGCTTATACCTCGGTTTATAGACGGATATGTTGGCGAAGGTATCCTGTTCATTCTCCACTTTGTCATTCCTCTATTGTCCGAAATTACATCCAACTATGTATACAGGGTATTTTTTGTTGTGCTGAATTACCACGCTAACGGTAAACTATTTATTCTATTTTTTAAATTCACCGAATCTGATAATTTATTTGTGTTCATTTTTATTCAAACCGCAGATAATATTATCCGTGTAAAAGATATATTCACCTTCTGATGGAGAATAGCTTGTATATCTCGCGGCTGGATTCTTCTCAAAGCTGTCAGCCTCTGCAATCTCTCTCTTGCTCCTCTGGATCGTGAAAACACCAAACAAAATATAAGGAAAAGAAATAAAACGAAGAGTAAAATAATTTTAATTCATTAGATAATCCACGTGATATTCAAAAAGTCATGTTCCTTGACAGATGAGTTGGTTCAATTTTCCGCGACTCATACATCGTTAGATAGCTAAATACAGTAAGGTTCTCTTTCAGATTTTACCTTTCGACGGCGATGACCCAAGCATCCCTGATGCGTCCGGCATTCGGTCCATCCAACTCTTCTGCCAACAGTCAGAGAAACACAGGTTAAAAACAGTAACACGGTAGGTGAATTAGTTCAATCTATGAGAAGCAAAATAATAGTGCGTTGGAAGAGAGGGAAGTTCCTTGAAGTTTGCAAGACTCGATGAATGGTGACGCTGGTATAATGTTATCGTTAAATACAATTTTTCTAACTTGATAATGTATTAATTCAAAATTTTATCCACTCCGTGGTTATCACACGTCGGGAAGAACTTGGAAATTCTTCGAATGTGAAGGATTTCGACGCTTAGTACAATTGCGAGGACGCTGAGAAACTGTTCTTTATTAATCTGAAAGTGTTGATTTTTCACGTGACATATTACATGTCATATACATGATAATGAATTGATGTTGATTAGCTTGTGTGCAACTTTTTAAAATTAAATCACACGGGAACGATATTTGAAGCTGTGCAAAAATGATTGAGAAGTATCTTTTTTACCAACTCATTCAACACGAGTAGTAACTAATTATATTATAATTTACTATTTTTTTACACGCCTACGATTTATAAAGTTGTAATTTCTTGGATTTAACAACTTCTTCGTGTAATAACATTTCAATGTTCCGAAATGCATCCAAATTATTATTCTCTTATTCTTGAGTTGCTTTATATAAATTGCAAACCCCAGGAATGCTCGTTGGATTCAGAACTCATTAGAAAGAAGTCAGGAAGATCGACAGAAAATCAATATTTCCAAATGTCTACTTCAAGTCTTCATAAACAATAATACAACTGTTACTTGATGGATACGAATTTCACAGGTGATATTGGATTTTGGTGCGAAGTCAATTGTAGAATTTCAAAACTTATTGTGTAACAACATCTGCAGGCGTTTATTTTGAGCACAATCTTTAGCCTCACTAACTGCGTTACAAACGTCTTCGAAATCGTATGAAAAGTTTAAAGTCTCGCTCTTGAAGATCTCAGAAATTCTAACATTTAGAATCGTCCCTTTCAATTGTTTTTTTTCGATTAATCGGTAAGTCGATCTTTTCAATTAATCGTTTTTTCGGCTATAAATCAATTGATTAAAAAACGAATTATTCGAAGTCTGCCTCAATCGATTAATCGCTGAGCCCTGATTAATTCTAACATCAAACGAACATTACGCACGTGTTTTTAAAATAATCGATATAGAGTACAGAGACACAGTTGGAAGTGTGATAATTTCTCGAAACCATCACCTACAACAGCCCCTGCCATACCAACGCAGCATTCAATTAGCGATATTTTTTCTGACATGTTTCCCGGTGAGATTATATCACGTGGCTATACAGAGTGAATTTCTAAAGACTGCACGGTCCGTCGTCTGCTAAAATCTAATGCGCACGAGCTAAAATCCGAAAACGACCGTTTGCCAAGAGTACCGACTGCCTCTAAGCTCAAAAATTTTGACAGTTGTGAATTGAGCACAACTGCCACCGACAGTTCTGTCAAAATTCTTCAAGTAGCGTACATCGCGGCGAGCCGTCGTCTAAATTTACGACGGTTGGTCGCCCTGGCAAACAGCTAGTCTCAGATTGTAGCGCATGCGCATTAAGTTTTAGCAGACGTGCAGTCGTTAGGAATTCACTCTGTATACGGAATACGTGTGAATACTTCAGAATGCAAAGACCTATATCGCTGATCGCACAATCGACCCCATCCTCAAGGTCTGCATCCTCGTCGATGAATCTAATCGCCGAGAGGTCGAAGTATTTTTTCATTCCAAAATCCTCGTCACTATCGTCCAGATCGTTTATACACGCACTCGTTATGCATAATTCCTCCTCGCAGTTTGCCTCGCAGGCGTCAATTATAGTCGAGTCACTATCGTGTCTCGATCGTTTGCTGCACCCGCACCACATATCGCGTAGAGCCGAATAATCCACTAATAAAACGCCGATAGTTTTCTCCTTTTTGTTCAATGCGCACCGAAAACCAAGCGAGTACCAAAAACCGTCTACAAAAATATGTCACGCCTTCCTATTGAATCCCTAAAACTGATCGTGATCGCTCTTTCCATCTTCTTACAAAACTCAGGGCAACTTGCACATTTTTTTTTATCGCATCGCATTCGTGAAAATCGAAAATACAATATGACCTCATTCTCGAATGACGTTTTAAATGCAAATAAATTTTTTTCTATTTCGAAAATAGAGGAATTCAAGAAACGTCAGAGAATTTGAATGATAAAAAATGGTGTAGATAATATCGAAAGAACGTTTGAAAAACTTGCAAAAATAATCTGAACGAATTTAAAATCGTTATTCGTGTATAATGCACTGTTATCATGAATCGGTCTGCAGTGAAAAAGTCGAATTTTACAATGTTTTCATGGTCATTTTTAACTAGTATCCAGTCAATAATATGGTAGGTCAAATTCTTTTTTTTTTTTTAATTGTAACCGAATAAAAGGCCGACATGCAGCTTCACGGTAAAGTAACTCTCAACTTGAGGCATCGCATAGTTAATGCCTCTAAGAATGTCAGGGATTCCGATTGATGGAAAAAACAAAGAGAGAAGAAACAATAACAGAGAAGTGAATAAGAAAAAATGGCGACAAAGGAGGTGAAAAAAACGCTATAGGCGAATCTGTTGAATGTGCAATGTATTGATCGCAAAATAACAGAACGTTTCAAATATCCTTCATATCTGTGTCATATTCACGATGTTTACGCACGTACGCGGCGACAGATAGGCGTTGCCTGATGTTATACCAAATGATAAATCATGCGCGCAGTCCGACTTGTCGGTATGCAAAATACTGCAAAACACTGGCTACACTTCGCTCATTGCATACAAAAAATACGCACGTATCGACGGATTAGCGCTAGAAATTAGTATGCTGAAAGTATATTTTTTCGATGCACATGCCCGTATAATACGTTATTCTAGACACAGTCCTACTTTACTGTCTCAAAGCAACGATCGCGCGTCGGCGTTTTCTACTTTCAATTATTTGCCTAAATTCGAGGCAATTATGAAGGCTGGTTGGCCAAAAATTTACACTTTTTGTTAAGTTTATTACGGAACAGTCGAATATTGAGTAATTATCAAATGTGTAATATTCGTATGCTACGAAGATCTCTACAAAAGTAAAAAAAAAAAAAATAGATAATACTGAAATTATAAAATAAAAGCTTGGATATCGATTCTAAATTTCAAATCGCTTCAAAATTGTTAAAAATACAGTAGATTCGTTCGATTCCATTCTACGATGGCGGCTTGTTTTGTTCAGAAAAGTATTTTCTGTAAAGTCACTGACTAAGCGAGTTTTATTTTTTTTCAATATTCAATTCAGCAACATTCAGTACATTGCTGTAAAATCAAGAATTACACTAAAAAACTGAATCTGTACTAAATAGTCTGCTGAATAAAATGAGTCGTCGTAGAGTGAAATCGAACCAATCAATTATATTGTAAACTATTCTGAAGAGTTTTGAAGCGAAGTATCGACATCTAATTGTAAGCTTTTGTTTATAATTCCAGTATTTTATAATTTTATTTAGTTAAATATATCCTTGTTGCACATATGCGAGTATACACTTATTTACCGAATATTCAAAGTACGATTGTATCGTAATTAAAATAATAAATGGTATCGATTTTTGGTCGACCAACCTCATAACCTGCAACCCGATAATAACAGAATTCCTATAACTTTCTCCCCCGGAATTTTGATCGTTATCCAGTCAATTTGAGAATCGATATTATATACTTGCGGACAAAAGTCCGAGGTTGCGCTGTTCGAAAACAACGTTAGTTATCACCGACATTAACTATCGACAAAAATAAATATGCGTGGAGCAGCGAGGTAAATTTCAAATCTCAGATTCCCGTGTATTCGAGTAAATTGAACCGATCCTTTCGAGAAACAAAATCCCGGAACTAGGCTCAGGGAGGCTTGCGATGGTCGATTTCCTCCGAATATATCCGCGTGCGTGGGCACTAAAATCGGTAGATCTACACGTTCGCGGGGCGCGCAGAGAAAGAACTGCCGCAAAGGCGTCATACGTTTATATTTGGATCATAGTAGAATCCTAAATAAACTCGCGGGTAGTCAGTGTACAGACTGCGGGATAGTCGGGGAGGTTCAATGCACTTTGACTGTAGGACCTTTAAGTACGAGTCTTGGAGTTCCGATCGCCCGATGTGTAGGTAACGAACGGTGGATGCATGGGTGCAAGGATGTCGGATGGTCAATATCAAATAAGTAGGCAGGTTCCCCACACCGATAGGAAAAGCACGAGCTTTCTAGCGTGCGCCACTTGAGACCGAGTTGCTGAAGGCGAGTCCAAGCCTTGGGACCAGGATGCAAGAGGGTGGATTAAGCTTTACACGTGCTTCAAATAGTTTTATAATTATTATCTTGGGAGATTCCAAATTCACGATTCAGCGTATAAGCTGAGTGAGGATGTTCGAATCAGTTAAAGAGAACAACCGTGTGACGACGGTATTTTTCACGATAATCTTCGACGTCTTATAGAGACCCGAAATTCAATTACCGAAGGCATCTATCGATTATGCAATGAAAATATTCTATCGTTAATACTTTCTTTTGTTCGTAAAATCGTTTCTTTATTTTTTGTACGGAAGTATGTCTCATTGCGGTAAAGTTTATTCGTTTACCACGGTAATTTCAATAATACTTCTTACAAATGGTACGTACGAACGCTGTCAGAGTTATTGTTCAGATCCGTAGTTTATTACTCTCTAAATGGGAATCAGTTGTAAGTGTACCACTGGAGAAAATTCAAATTTAGAGAGTAAATGTATAGGATTGTATTATTGTAAACTGTTTACAGTTTTTAGTTATTTGAAAAATTGAACGACTTGTTGTATTTTCTAAATCGAAGATTTGCCATGTTTGTCACATCGTGTTGCGACGTCATGATATTGAACAAGGCTTCTGGAAAACGGAATTTGACAGTTTTTCATGTCCATCATTTGAATGCACAAAAAATTCTATAAACTGCAGATTTTGCCAGCGCGTCGTTTTCGAAATCATTGCGAAAGTGTGTATCAGGACAAACAGACCGACTGACATCTTTATAAAATCCTGTTTTCCGGATACTAAAATTTCTAAAACGTAAATATTTGTTGCAATCAGCATAATCGATTTTCGGTCGAAATCAACACTTTGCGTGTATCACCACAGGCGATGAAAAGTGACAATTGTAAGATCAGGGTTTGAAAAGTTGAACTGAATTGTAGTTTAGGAAAATATTTCTTTATTATTGAAAAAAGTCAAACCTGTAATTTAAATCAAAAAAAATCACTTACCATTAATTTTAGAAAAGTCACACGATTATTCTATTTCTTTAAATCAGAGTCAGCTTTGTTCATGACTGGATGTTCTACAGATACCTCGGAATGGATTTCGAGTAGAGTCGATATATATTTTCAATCAATCAAATAAATTTGTTGATCCTAAACTAAATTTGTCTTGTGTACAGCGTTTTTCTGATGAGCGGAATTTTAATGGAAAAAAATGATAGGCATGTATGTGGAAGTTGATCAGAAACGGAGCAGCAATGTAATATTTTGTAAATTATTACTAACCGAACTTTCTTTACCACAATTCGAGGCAGCCAGTGTTTTTTTCTTTCTTTGCGAGAAAACACTTTTATTCGAATTGAACTTGAATAAATTGATTTCAATTTTCTAAACCCCGATTTTATTCTATTGTTGTGTTTGACCAATTTTGCCATGTATTAACTATGCAAAATTAGCTGCGATAAAAACCAGAATTACTTTGTTAGCTAAAATAAGGGGGAAGAATTTTAGTTGTTTAGGGAAAATCCTGCGTAAGGTTGAAATTAAGAGGATACTGTAGTCAGTCCTTACCGACTGAGTAAAATTTAGTAGCGCTAATAACGCGAAGGGAAGGTAGTTCGTGAATCGCTGATGCTGTTCGGTGTAATGAAAATTGAAAAATTCAGAAAAATACGATAGCCAGAATCATTGTAATCGTCTATCCTCAAGAATTTTCCATGAAATTATCGTATAACTTTTAAATCTTGGTTATAGTCAACTCAAGGAGGCAACAATGTTGCGTGAAACTAAACTTTTTTTCAACATTTTTATTCTCTATTACATGTAAAATTATGCTTCCTACGTGATGTTCACATCAGTGGTGGATAAGCTTTGATAATGGTGAAAATAAGTGAAATTTAACGCGGTCGATAAGGAATGACTACGTTGTATAGTCTTAAGAGAAACATGTTTCAGTTAAAATAAAAACACGATGAAAGAAAGTATTCCACTCGGAAAAATTTAATTTTCATTGTTTAACTTTCCGTAGACCGCGTTTTCAATACTTGGTATTGACGTAGTTTACCAAAATGAAAGATTGACACGTTAAACGAAATTTTATGAACTGTGATGTTCGTGCAATTTTCTTGGAAACAATCTCCTGGTAATTCTCTTTTTCATGGCCAGATTTCTGAGTTAAACCACATGCTCCCATTCCAATACATGCGATAGTTGATATCGCTTTGTGTACCCCAGAGAAACGATGTATTTGAACACAAAGAGCGTGTATTGATAAAAAGAAATCTGTTGGATTCGACTATTGGAATTTACCAGAAACCGTCATATCCATTAGTGATGAAAATGCATTGCGTTGGCATTTAAAATTATTTTCATAAGATTCAAAGAAAACGCTTTAAAAAATTATTGCGGATTTGTTTCACGGAAATAAAAAACACTTCGCTGATTTCATCGCACGAAATTCCCTAGCTTAACAAAAAATTGACAAACGTTTAAACTCAATAATTGAAAACTGATTTCCCAGATTTTCGTCGTGAACAAAATTTCACGGCTTGTCAAAGCATTCTCTCATCGATTCCAAAGATGACTGTGTGTAATAGGAATCTGCTTGGTCATCTGATTTCATTAACTTCCCTAACGACATTATACGATACTTGATTTTCCAAAGCGAAAAGCAGGCCTTCGTTTGAAATGAAACGTTTGAATGATTCATAAGTAAAATAGATGAAACATTTTTTTCAATTTTTATTTACGAACAAACTTTTGTACGCTCTCTACATTTATTCGAATATAACAGAAATTATGTTCAGTTACAGAAATAAATTAAATACATACTCGTACATTGAGAGAATGCAATTTGAAGTTTTCTTTTTTTTTTTTGTTTTTTGCCGTAAAAATTTCTCCAAGCTTACTATTTCGTTACGCATTACACATTGTCATACGATTCGTTCTTTCTGCGGAATGCGATATAAATAAATGATCCGATCCTGCTGTGCAGATTTTTTTTTTAAATTATATAATCATCGTCGCGAGTTAATCTCAAAGAGAACAAAAGTATTACGATCGACGATTCGACGTATAATAAAAAAAAATAACATCAAAATTATACAGGCGTATAATGTGAATAATATAACCGTCACTCTACGAGTCCCCGGCTTCGTAGCGCAGGTGTCAGAGCTCCATGTATAACCTACTTGTACAGAAACTCCTATAAGTTATTTCATTCGATCAAACACGTGGATCGCGACAGAAGGCTCGCAGAGAGCACAGGTGTACTACAGTTTCTGTTGCATAACGAGTCAGTCAGCAGCTCTGGTTTGGCAACTCGTAATTTGCTGATAGTAATAAATATGACGATAGTTTTATGATTATTATTTTTAATGTTATTATTAATATTATTATAACCGCGAGTGGTGTTATTCTATTTTTCGCGTTTAAATTACGACAGCGCATATCTGAGTTCCTCATTACAAATTTCGTAATAATTCATTAAACGTACAACGTGACGTGATGCACATGAAACTGATTGTTCCAATGTCCTCGTTTCAGTTCCATGCTATATGATACACATATTCACCGCGGTATGTATAACGCAAATACATCGTTCTATTTAACGGTTCGCAACTGTAACCTGCCACTTCGCACAGGGAGTATTAGTGTAATAGACAGTAACCGTTGTACGTATCGTCGCGTACCCCTGAGTCTGACGATTTTTTATCCATTTTTTATAATAAAAAATACACCCGAGGGTTACACAAAATAAATCCTCTCTTATATTTGCCATTGACAAAAATTTTGATCTATTATATTTACTAGAAAATTCTGTGAGTCAAATGGCTGTCCTTGTAACAACGATTTAAACATTGTCAGAATTACAAGAAAATTTGGTAGAAGTAACAATTTACTGTAATTATAGTTGTCGATAATGGGTGTTATAGTTGTTGCTACAACAGATTTTGTTGAATACGCTTCATTGGCAAATCAACAATGATTTATGGCAATGGCTGAGTGAAAATAAAATAGAAGTGATAGTCTGACGGTAACCTGCACAATTAGATATTTTTCTCGAGGGTATTTGAAAGATATTCGGCGTAACGTTAGCGTAAATACGTGAACAAAAAAATTGACACATTTTTTTTTTCGAAAAATATGGTATAATTGTATGCGGTTCTTTTAGAACCTGGATCAATGTTTCGCCTCACTGGAAGCGTACGCATAATATTGGAATACGGTCCTGTGATGGAATGGAATCCTTCATTGTTCCACATTCTTGCATGAAATGTTCAATATTTAAAACTATTCGCCACTTTATTGATAGGTCCTTTCCGCTCTAATAATATTCTATACCTGATCATAACGTGTTCTATGAATTCTTAATCACGTGAAAAGTGAATAGCTTACTCAAAACAATTGCAATTAGATTATGCCTGAAGTGTTTAAAGTAATTCAAAACCTAGATAAGCGATGGAAATGAAAAATTTTTCACCGGCCAATTCAGTTCAAATAGCTAAAATATATTTAGTCAATATTCGATTGTATTTGATTGATTATTACAGACTTCCTACCGTCTTTTATATAGTAGAAAATCTAATATGTTACGTAAAAAAAGAGATGTCAATAAATGCGAGGTAAGCAATTGATTCCGAAAAGAAACCTCCAATACTGTTTCAATAATTAGTCGCATTTTCAGCGCATTCCTGAATTACAGAACAAGTAAGCCGAGAACGTCTGTTTCATACACATTTTCGAAAATTCATACTATAAAATTACTTCGAATACCTAAAAGATCATACAGAATATTCCTAGAGTTAGAAAAGAATCGGCAACTGCACTCGGACCAAAGTCTGTCGGATATTAGTCGAAGAACCGTTCATATTTACATATATAGGTATATGTTATACGTTAGTACAGCCGACTCGTCTCACGTTTTTCTCCATTTTTTCGCTTCGTCACTCGCAATTAGAATAACTTAAACGTAGCGTTGCCGACAGCGTCACAACGTGAGGCTCGAAAAGAGCTGTGAAAACGCAAAGCGTACGAGAATAAATCGATCGGTCCCTTGGAATGAAAAGTTGGAAAAAGCTAAAAAAAAAAAAAAAAAAAAAACTATTCGAAAAATTTCCAACAATGTTATTTGCGCCAATTACAGTGGACACGAATGAAAAAACAACCATGCTACGTAATAACAACAATCCTGACCAAACTCGAATAATACAAGCTATAATTGTAAGATGCCGATTCAATTCGAAAAAGGGTTTCACGATTAGAACGTTCAAAATGTCCAAAAGCGGATGTTTTTAATCCAATTCTGATTTTTCGGGGAGATTTTATTCGTCGCGAAGACCTCCAAAAATCGTCCGAAGAAAGGTTTCACGAATAGTTATCTCAAGAGTGGATAAAAATGGATTTTTTGTAGACATTTTACGAAGATCTGATCGGCAAGCGCGACGAGTCCCGCGAAAGCATTAGAATCCGATTAAAAACACGAGAGTTTAATCATATCGAACGTTCCAATAATAAAACTCACATTTTTGATATTTTAACTCGCATATCATTCGAATTTGCCTAGAATCATTTCCATTGCACAGTAGAGTCGCTGCCTCATTCGCTACAGATAGCGTCTCCAAGCACTTTTAAGCGGTTTCCCTCTTTTCCTAACTTTCCATTCGGGTGGTTCGCCGATTAATCCTCAAGCAAAGCTTGCGAATCGACGATCCGCACCCAAAATGAGTCGGACTTGACCCACGTGGCTTTCGAAAATTTTTCGGAGTTCATATCCTTCTCGAATCGAGCAAAGCTGCGCAATGTCAACGTAGATTCCGCATTGTCTGTGTTACAACAGCAGTAAGTTATTTTTTGAACCGATCGGCTGGAAGTCACGACGGCGGACATATTTTGTTGTGTTGCGTCGCGTCGCGTAGCCGCTCGTGTGGGGAAACCAGTTTTCTAACTGTATTCAATCGTGTATACATATATCGCAATGGAACGTTACAACCGCACGTCGGACGCGCGGGAAGAACTTGAGACCATAATACAGACACCTCGGCTCATTATTTCCCATATTTCATCTTCGACCTTTCTTCCATTTCGCAAATGCACCTAATTTTTCATTATTCTCATTTTTCTGGTACGCATCAGAGCTCCGACTTTTTCGACTATCCGAATTATCGGAACAACGCGGATCCACCGAATCCAAACGCTTCAAATTCGGATATTCGGACTATCCGGATAGTTCTAGTACTCGAGTACCCGGGTATCCGTCCGTACTATCCAAACTATTCGAATAGTTGCAGCGCTTGATTTGATTTGATACTTGAACTATCCGAATAATACGAATAGTTCGGTTTCCCGCGTGGGGTTCGTGTTCAGATATAGTTGCAGCTACGCGGTAGTTACGACTACTATTATACGTATACTATTGAAACTGTTTGCAAATTCACTAAAGATTTTCTACCCAGAAGTGGAGCGAGAGTAGAATTTCCGTATCTTATAAACCTGTGTCGCAAAAATACGCAAACGATTGTTTTTCAAATTTCTTACAATCAATCTCAAACATCACAGATTCAAACTTTACGAAACTCACTTACGGTCGATCGATTATCGGCGAGAATATGAATATAGTGATAAAGAAACAAGTAAAAATCTATATTTACTAAAGATTACATCATAGGAGAATCGTTTTATGTTGTGAAAATAAAAAATATTTCATTGTGAGTCGAAGTGTTTGAGAATGTCAGAAATGCGGCGTTTTTAGAATAATTTCTATACGAAAGAAATTCACCAGTTTACGACAGAGACTCGTGTTTCTCCAAGAATTAAACACCCTAGAGTCAAAATAAGAAAATTACACATCTCAAACTTACAATTAGAAATTTACAACTGATCTGGAAAATTTTGCGATTACACGAACGGTTAGTCGAGAATATACTTCTTTTAGACTCGCTGATTGTTGTTCGGTGTTAAAAAAAATTCGCTTTCCGTCTAATATATTATAGGGCCTACAAAAATGCACTTATGACGTATCAAGCGTATTACGAAGAATATTTGTTCCACTGTCGGCACATAATGAAAAATTAATTCCTGCCTAATTTCGAGATTGAAGAATTTTGGCGGTAGAAAAGAAAGGCAAAGGTGTGGTACAGGTACGTAAATACGAGGCACCAATATATATACACATATACGTTTTCAGTGATGTAAGTCACGATTAGAAATTGACAATCAGATATATTAACTGAAGGAAGGTATGGAATACAACCTGAGTATAATATACATAGTTGTATCTACGTAAAATACGTAATTAGGGGGAATATGTATCAGCATAGAAGCTAATTATTAAATACTCGTATACCTATACGTACGTATGTCACATATGTACATATACTGCACGCACATACGTATATGTATATATGCATTCGTAGTTATTTACCTGCAGCAGAAGGAAGAGTGCGAGAGGCAGATAATACGTTGATGACGTAACGCGGCTTTACAACGCCGTATAATTCCCCCGTGTTGTATACCCGCACAGTCCGCAGAGTGTTCAATATTCGTCGGAGGATGAATTAGTCTGTAAACCTTGTGTAATTTCAGTCGGAGATTTTTCAAACCTTTGATCTTTTTTCTCTTCTCCTGTTTTAATCGAACTTCTCTCCCTTTCTAAATCAATACTTCGTGATTCGGGCGGCGGTCGTCCTTCGAAAGATGGTGTTTTATTTTTTTTTTTATTTATTTTTTTTTTTAATAAAAGTTCACGAATACAATTGTCGCTGGTAAATTAAACGACGAAACATTCAAAACAACACCCGGGTTTCCGCCCATCGAACAACCTATACACAGCATAAGACGTATATTGTTACCAACAGATATGAATATACATATACGCGTATACGCGGCACCGTTCACGAAAGAATCGAATCACCGACAATTATTCACGATCTGCACCGTACGTGCGTAAATATATTTATTCCATGGCATGGAATCGCGGTTATGTATGGTTGTCTCTGCAGTGGTGAGATACAGGTATACAAGCACGTGTGTATTAAACGTGAATTCACTACAACGTCATCGCACTAATCAACGAGGCGCGAATCTCTCACCCGCAAGATTCGATTATACACACATTCGACTACACATGCGTCACTGTAATATTCATCACCGCAGCACCGACTTCCTAGTATAATGCGATATTCCTGGTCACTGTAACTCTCGTTAGCGCCATGCGGTGTTGTTCACCAGCCGGGATGAATTCCGGTTACGGGAACCGCACGCTTCCCGAAGGAGGGTGAAAAATTGCGAGGAGACGGGCTCGATCAAGTATCAACGGAAAATCGGCATCGCCGATTAAATTTGCGGAAGCCAAAGTCGCGAACGAGCGAACGAGTTGTTATATCCGAGACCGAACCAATACTGGATAACTGTATATCAACGTGCAGGCAACAGGCTTTCTCTCCCACCTTGTGTCCGCCGACGGGTCTCACCTCTTTCGTCTTTGCTTTCATTTTTATCCAATCCCCTCGAATATGTACGGGGACCGAGAGATTTTGCTCTTTTTTTCGTTTTTTTTTCTTTTGTTTTTTTTATCTCTATACGATCGGCGAATCGTCTTTCCTACGCACACCCCTCATCTTGCACTTACCGCATTCCTCTATGCCCGATAATACTAAGCCCAAATTTTATACCATCTCCCTGTGTTTTCAGGCCCGGTATAACGCATCGTACCTATGCTCGATGTACCGAGTGTTCGGTTTCGTATTGGATTATAAGTCCGGTGTAGAAAGGGATTTTTAACTTTTTACCCGAGTTCCATCGGCTGGCGGTATATATGTAGCGTCGAATAGTCACCTGATTTACCTGCCGAACACGAATACCAACGGAGAATAACGAACTTTGCCGAATAGTCTCTTGAGCGTTTGACTCTATACTTAGGTCTGGTGGTTGTATACGATTAAGGATACAAGCAAAGTTTTTACATATTCGTAAACATGCCGAAATCGTAGAGTCTTTTTTAAAACCCATTTCCGTCCCGTTGTATAAATACACGACGAAAAATACAAGTGGCAAAATTTTTAATTACCATACACTACATTCCGATCGATCGATAGCAGTGAGATGTGCCGATTTATCCCCCTTATGTCACATCGTTCAATATATCAATTAATTATTCACTGGTAAAAATTTAATTCTGATTTTTATTCAACGGTGAAATTTCATCCGAACGGAATCGGCTCGACTTTTACAGAAGACGACAAAGCATGTTATATGATAAATGGAAAGATCTACTGCTTTTATTATTTATTATCAAATTTTCGAAGTTACAAACCGCTTTGAAAACAATTTGCTATATTGTGAGTTACGCAAAGTAAAGGTTTCCAAGGTTGCTTGCTCGAAGATTTTTCATAATATCACAGTTTCCAGTTTCGAATTCACCCCGGTTCAAAAATGTTATTCGTATCAAATTCAATGCGATAGTCATCTTCGCTGGCATTTAAAAATGCGAAGGTACTCACAATTAACAGAGTCTTAATTCTGACGATTACATTTGACTTACAGACTTCAAGGTCAGAAAATGATTGAATTCTACGAATTAGAATAATTTCAAAATATATTCAAAGTAATCTCACCCATTTTGTTGCCACTTCTTCTCCGTACCCTTAAACATATCGTTCGGGATTTGATGCACTGTAAAAGAAAAAAAGAGAAAGTATGAGTGATTCTAACAGTGTGTAAACAATGATTTTCATTGATACACTACGACATCACATACCATTCGTATCGCTAATTATCTCTACAATATAACCGGTTTATTCGTCTTTAATCGAATTCTCGACCTATTCGGCCGGTTTTATTTTTTTTCTTGCACATTTGCATATACGTGAAGTTGAAAATTGAAAAGTTGCGAAACGTTGATATAGTGTAAATTCCGTTATATTTCAGAGGCCTTCGAATCGCAGGAAGGAAGTCAATAGAGAAAATAGTGCCTAATGAATAAGCAGGAATTTCAAACAGCTTATACTTACGCGGTCGAATGGATTCCTTAAACAATCTTTTCACGCTGAAGGTTTCTTCGTTGTTATTACTGACCATGCAAGGTTAACTCGCATGCGACTTTTACTTTGCATATATGTATATTCGCACTCGTTAGTTTGCAGATAGTAAGGACGCCGCGTGTTATTATATCCGTAGACCAAAATATATCTAGAGAGGCTTAGGTATGTGACGAACTTTGCGAACGTAACTTGGGCTATAGTCGTTAGGAAAATCCGAAAACCAGAACGTATCGGTACGTATATTGAAGAGCGTAACTGTTGTACCGATTTATAATTGATCTAAATATCATTCCAGGTGACGATGAGTAAAAAATTAACGCTTGTGAAGGAAGAATTGATTTTATGCCGATATCGAGATATTTGTGATAATCTCTATCACTAGCCAATTTACTGTTTTACACATTTCTAAGGGTTGACATCTTCAGATCAACTTTCCAGACATGTCAACATCGACGTGTGTTCACAGGTAACAAGTGCGGGTGCACTTTATAAAAAAAATTGAGAAACGGTGGCGATATTTGCGTGCGCAAAGTATAATTATGCAGGATGCATGTAAATACTGGAAGGAAAAAGCTTAGATATCTCCCTGAAAGCGTAATATATCAGTGCTATTTACGTACGTTCGTACATGTGATACGGGCGTTCGGGAGGAAACACCGGCATACTTATTCCGTATTTCTGTTGTATTTAATCGACGTAAGGCATGCAGCTTTCCCATGTTAACACTTTCGTGTAGAACTTCGACTGTCGTAGTTCGAAAACAAACCGCTAGAGTATGCCACCAAATGTACTCCGACGGTAGTTATATATCGACTTTGTTATACCCGAGTCGTTTCTTTTCTAAGGTACTCGTACAATGATTGCCCAATTTTACTCCACTATTATGCGAAAAACACGAATGCCCGTCCAGAAACGATTGTGTCTAAATATTTGTACCATGTTAAAAGGACTTACATCTTTGTCGTTTAAAAATGTATCTTTTTCTCATCGTTACGGTAAGAAAGAAAAAGTATAACGTTCGACTATTCGATCAATCGAATGCAAGTTGAATTTTTGTTTCAAAGGAAGCTACCATCGTAATGATATGATGAAATTTTACGCATAACTGTGAAAAGAAACTCATTGTCAAAATTGTTTTTATTTCTGTTATCGAATTAATCAAAACTGACAGAAACAGCAGCTTTATCACACGAATACTTCTAACAAAATTAGTTTCAATCTGCTGTTCGTTATTATCTCTGAATTGTCCCAGGTAGCGCAATTGTCGAAACACGTATGACTAATTAGTTAATTTACAGTCGAATCGTACGTACGTCATTAACTGAAAATTGACAACCTAGCAGAAATTCGTGAACAAATTGTTGACTTGAGATAGTACATGAGCACCTTTACGGTATCTGTCACCACCGGAATAGGCAACCGAAGTGATACGATCAATTAAGTTTGGCGACAGTTCAGGTAATATAGGGCTAATAACCGGGTAATATAGTGTAATATGAGAATCAAGCTCGTAGTTAGCAGATCCCTACATTACCTAAGCTATCGCCAACCTAAATTGAACGTGTCGTCACTTCGGTTGCCAATTCCGGGGTCGACAGATACCGTGAAGGTGGGTGTACAACAAACGAAAAGTACGATCATTTTCGTTTCCAGTTTCAGTTTTGCCATTTTGCCACCGGCTGTTGTAAAAATGTCTTGCGAATAATGAAAGAAGTTGGACAATTTTTTCTCTATGCATATGAGAAGAAAACTTGGAAAGTTAACTTACTGTTAACAACACGTGCTCAAACGTCGATTAGTTTTCATTACTCAAATCATTGGCATAAATTCTAATTCAGTATTAATACAACCGATAAAACTTCGGTTAGCTATAGTTGTGAAAAACTAATCACCCGTAGTAAAATAGAAAAGTGTAGTTCATGTACGTAGCATTTTTTTTTCAAGTGTCGGAAGTCTTTAAATTCGGAGGATATTTGTGCAGTCTAAAGCTTTGCAGTGGAGAAGTTTTGATTTGGATAAGCGAAAGGTCATGTTTAATAAACCTTCAGCGGATAAATTGAACATGTTCGATAAAATGAATAAGCGCCTAATCTACTAGATTTTGACAGTTTTGGTAAGTCCCTTTTTGATGAAATGGTTGATCAACTCAATTTTATTTTTCCAAAACTTCACCCAACTTATAAAGTAATTAGTAGTAATTCAAATTCCCTGCAATAAGAATGTACGATAAATCTAACGAATCACTTTTCAATTTTTTATACTTTCACTATAAGTCCTGGTTTTAAAGAACCGAATTTTTGTAATCAACCTTAAATGTAACACACTCAAATTCAATCCTTGCAAGTGCTCTGACAAAAACTTGAATAATCGGACAGAATACCTGATGAATATGTTGAATGACTTCTGAGTGCGTTGCGTTTTCCAAAGTGCGACCGTTCACCTCTAGTATCTCGTCACCGACCTCCAGGTTGTCCGCGTTGTCAGCGGGTGACCCTACAATTGAATAAACAATCGTTTAATTGTTGTTGCAATTTGCTAGTGATCGATCACTTACTACTTCATTGTTATCGCAACTAATGGCATTTCATATGTGTGCGCGTAGATATGCGCGTATTCGATTGTTACGATAGCGAATTAATTCGACGAAATTCAAGTTTTAAATTTCATACTGGAACTAAACATAACTGAATCGTACACCTGCAATAAACATCAAATCATTGAACAAATCTATTTTAATTTTGAATCATTGGTCAGCGTAATTTTTATTCAATTACACCATTACAGACGAAAACATGTTTGAGTCATACCGCAATGTTTCGTTGTAAATTTTACACAGATTGATTCAACTACAAGAGGAAGCATCGAAAGCCATCTGAATCATTCATAAAGTTATTTACATAATTTACAAGTATGATCGGGATGTTCTGCAATGGTTTTTGCACCTACAATACACCTGCAGCATAACAATCAGAATCGAGTAGGTACAATGTATAAAATTTGCGGTAAAAATACTCAACTTTACTCGGTTCAGTAAAATATTTTCGTCGAAGCTAAAAGAAAACTATGCATTGCTATTTTCATTACGTCCCGAAAGTCTGTTTATTTTGTGTCGGGGTTTGACCCATTTGCTGAGCTGAGGCTTTGAAATTTGGACGGTTTGAATGTCGGGTTCGCGCTGATACAATCGAATGCAGGCTGTGAGCCAAGACTTTGATTTCGTATAGCATCTGATCACTGTGTTTCTATGGTAACGATTCAATAGCGTGTTATTATACCTATCCACATTCATACGTATACTTAATGGGCGTTATCTAAAACCTGTTGTGTGTATACGCGTCGCGCACGTATCAGTTAGATAGACAAATATGCTTTGTCAATACGTGATGTTTGAATACACTCGAAAAACGTATCCATATTTAGTGTTTCATTCTTCCTTTCTTCCTTCCTTCCTTAACAGAGACACGCGGATCGACAACGAAATATTAGATATACCAGAATTGGAAATGAGATGTTCTCGATCACGCATAAACTCACGTATGTAAAACATGAATGTTGATGTATAAAACTTTCCTAGAAATATCCTTAGTTTTTGTGCAGATTGACTTTGAATCCATCAAAAAATACACCTTTGCGTTTTCTGACCAAGTGTAACTTGAAAACGGGATAGGCCATTCTTTGACGTACCTTTTATCCGCAAGTTATTTAAGGCCTGTCAAAACACTGGATATGGTAGAAATATGTTTCACAGGTAGATTCAAAGTTTTGTGTCTAACAATTTGTAACCGAAAAAACATCCAGTTTCATTTCTAGCAAGTAAAACGAACGTTTTCTTTGATTTATCGTCGATGATTGTAGCGTTATCAAAAACTTACCGTATAATTTGACTTTTCCGTTGTGATTCATCAAGATGATGATGTATCCACCGAGGTCTACCATCTTTTCGGTATTATTCCCCCAATATTTTGATTAAAAGGACACCTCACATCTGTCACACGTATCTAAGATTTGTTTTTAATGACTGCGTATATTCTTGTTTATCGAGTATCACAACAATTGATGATTAATCGTTGAGGGTTTTATTGTATTGTTGTCATTGAAGTTGTTTTTACCGCTGTAGATACTGTTGCTGGTTACATCGTGTTGTGCGATTGGTGTTACTTCTGTCGTTTGATTCGATGAGTTGAGATAAAGATTTTTAGCATAAGGTGGTTTAAAACGCTTGTTACCCTTTGCGAAAATACAATCTTTTATAATATGCATAGAACTTGTGTGTTGTATGTATTTATTACTAATGTACGATAGTCAAGATGATCTTAATCTTATAACGGAGCTATTATTAACAGTACAGTTTAAAATTTGATCTTCAAAGACGTTTATTTAAGACACTTGCCCTACCGACACACAATTGGATATAGTTGGTACTCATAGTTATATTATAATACGGATTTATTATGTTTCGACTCTTTTCTAAATATGATCATCCCCTCTTCGGAGACTAATAGAATATATACTAAGGCAATTCGCATCAACGATCACTTTTCAATTCTATAAACATTATTCGTTATGTAATTATTTAAATACGAATTTGGCACCCGCGATTCGAAAATCCTCAGGGTTATATGAAAGACAGGTTTCCTAGATTTATATTATTAACGGCCGACTGCGTTTTCAACTGCTGTATATTCAGGTTATATTTTTCCCGAACATATGAGATCATTTATTTAGCAATTGTCATTTGAATGATATAACTACTTCGGGCACTGCGGGGCCCCAGATTTGGGCCCCTTCACATCTCGTTGCCCATCGGTATGCAAAGTTATTCGGAATTTAAAATTTCACTTTTTCGGTTAACTCTTATTGATTTTTGATTCGATTAGGTTTGTTTTCTTTATTGTGTCTACTATGGCCATCTTTTATTCTTGTCATTATCTCCGTTATCTGCTGGCTTTTATCATTGCACAGTTGAGTCATTCATTTAGAATTAAATTTAAATACGCCGTTTAACGCCGATAGTAATGTAACACGGTGCGATAGATTTAACAAATTTGTACAATCGTTCAAAACTGTTCTTCCCGATGGGTGTACACCCATTCTATCGCGGTTATATCCCGCACCGCACTTACTTTGAATTTTCATTTTTGATCTGTCTCACAATCCCCAGTTACTGCTCCCGTTTATCCCGCAACACTTTCACCCAATCTTTTTATCGACAAATTCAATTGTTCCACTATTATTTTTCTCATCTTGCCGCTCGACCGCCGTCACCGCGCTCCGTTTATCCCTAATTTCCACACATATAGGTGGAGATTGCGAAGAAACCGCCTTCTAACACTGAGATTCGTCCCGAATGCACGACGGAGAGGTGAGCCGAGAGATCAATATAGGGGACCCGATGCTGCCAGTCTGGCTCTGCCGCTGCCTCCTCCTAGGGGATGCTTTCGAGTCGAGACTCGATACGGCGCATCGGCCTCACTAGCCCGTCTGCGTCATTCGGGTTTATCGAAACCCTCTCGAGAAAACCACCCTGATTCAACTCCTCAAATACCATTTCCATCCTACTCGATAAAATTGACCGAATTTCCCGTATAACTATTAGGGCGAGTTCACCATAAAAAAAAGATACTACTCGTACTAGTATATATACTGTTTTTTTATCATTTACTCTCGTTATTTCTGTTAGTTTTTTTTTTTCACATGCTCCAGATTTTTGCAACGTGTTGAGAATGCCATTCGCATTGACTTGGATAAAAAAAATTACAAATCAGTTTATTAAAAAATGATAACGGATACCTGTACATAAGGTAAGAGGTATAGTTTTTATGTATCTGATATGATATAAGGTATATAATATTAACGAATTGTTATTGATAACTATGTCATCGGAATATCTGCCTTAGTCTCTTCATATGTATACAGTTTTTAGGCGAAGGGTTATCAATATATTTATAACCTGTCAATAACTGTGGCTCTTGCCTCATTATTTTTCTATATTTTTATTATTATCTTTTTTCTCGGCCATTTTTATCTTTCCTTTATTTTTTATGTCGCCGCGATCGACCAACACACATTTCATTCCGTGTGGATGGGTAATTATTTTCTGTCTCAGTTAACTCGAGAGCACCCAGCCTGGGACTATAGCTAGCATGGGCACGTAGACACTTGTAAATGAGACGAGACACTTGGAAAATGCTACGGATGCTCCAATTGGAGGACCCTTACTTCTGACTTGTTGCTTTATACAGGATGTAGAAGGCAACAACAAACGCTTGCTGTTTTTAAAAATTGTCGTTCTTCTCGAAAACTGGGTTAATTGTAATATGTTTTTAATGAGACAGATTATATAGTACCACATAACAATTCATGTAAATTATCCATACAATTTTGAATCCAAAATGATCAGTTGTGATATTTTATCGTTTGGGATGTCTCGTTAATTGTGAGTTCGAATTTCCAAAAATTTTCATTGTTTTCGAGTGAATCGCGTATATTCATGGCGCAGATCCATTTCTGATTTCAGGCTCAAACCATAGCATGGTTCAATAGTTATATGCAATTGTTCACTAACACACTTGCATAAATGCTTTATGCATTGTTGTTTTCTTACACGCGTAAATTACATTTTCAAACCGACGAAAAATAATGTCAGTCATGTTGTTATTTGTCACATCTAAAAGCAATTATATCGTTATTGGAATCATAATAAAAGCATTTGAGTATTTATAGTTGTTGCCTTCGATTCACTATTCTACAGTTGTTTAACCGTCCGATTTGAATACTAAGATTAAGTTCAGCTAAATGTGAACAAGACATTTGCAACAAAATATTTTTTTTTATTTATCCTGAAACGATTTGTTGACTAAATGACGTGTACTTCGTTTTTCAATGGCTGTAATTACTTATTCATTCGATAGACAGATCAATTCAATTTTCCATATGTAATTCTTCAGTTCTGTTTTCAATTTCAAAACTGATAACTATGTAAAGATCTTACACTTACATTAAAAATATAAAGAACATCAATGACTAACTGTACAGTTAGAGAGCATGATTCTCTATAGCGCCATGTCGTTAAACTGCTCACCCTGGGTTACTCTTCGTAATACAAGGAGACTATAATACAGGAGTGTGCTCGACCGAAATCTGTGGCGCCCAGCGGAGGGTGACTTCATGGAGTATTTTTTCGATAGATTCCGTTGTAGTGCTCGTCGGTGATATTAGCAACTTCAAAGTATTTGATGGCAAGATAAAAGTTAGTAAGCAATTCATCGGTAACGTTGGATTTTCTATCTTCGTGGAAAAATTGGGATGGAAAAGAATAAGATATTGATTTCACCTGTGTACAGTTGGCCTACGGCCTTTGAATTTGTTAAAAACATGTACGCCAAATAGTTGCTCCTTAATTGCCCTTAATTACACCACAATTTTTATCATTTACTCCTTCGCGCTTTTCAAGAAAAAACAAAAAAAAGTTTCGGTTACTTGTAGCCCAGTAAAATGGCGCCAAATTCAACGAAGTATTTGAAACAAACCAATAGTGATGCAAACCAAATGACATTTGCTTTGAATTGCTCCTTAATTGCTTTGAATTATTCTGTTAGTTTTTTGTATTACTTCTGCATGGTTTTCGAATGAATCGAGAAAAAAAAACGAAAAAGAGCGTTTCGCGAGGCGAAGTGTGGTAGAATTCGATTTGATATATTGCCAAAAGGAATGGTGGTATGGAAAATCTAATGATTGCTACTAATTATTCCTGGGCCGCCCGTAATTACTCCGCAAGTCTCGTAATTTGCTCCCTGATAGTTTTCGAGCAAACTGGAAAATAACGGAGGGTCTAGTTTGGAGGTTACGTCGACGAACTGCAGATTTAAACTAATCTACAAAATAAAAATTATCAATTGGACCAAGTGCATATTACTTTTAACTGCTCCTCGATTTCTTATCAATTGTCTACCAATTTTGTCATTTGCTCCCTCACACTTTCCGAAAAAACTTGGAAAAGCGACACCGATTCGTTGGATGTAGGGATTGCAATCCCGCAATGTTTACAGCCCCGCAAGGCATTAGTGTGATTGGTGCTATTGTGGTGGGGATTGTCATGGTAGTATGACCAAACTGTGTTCCTCGTTTGTCCACTAGCTGCGCTGTCGTACTAGGGGTTGTAGATATAAAATAAACAGTTGCAGATAACCTTGTAGAGCTTCGTGGTCACGCTGTACATTCACATAATAAAACAATTTTAAAAAAATACAAATTGACAAACGAAACATTACACCAGAAAATTTAACAATACTATTTTTATAAAAACGGTAAAGGGATTTTACGTGCGTCGACCACGTGCAAGATAAGCACTCTCCCACTACACTACTAGTCGATACTACATTGACTGAGTATGTATATCTTCAGTCAACGGATGCTATAGGTATAAATTTATGTATTAGTGTCTCAAATGCCGTTTGCCTCAGCTTAGGATTCACAGTTTGTCTGACAATTAATGAGTTCAACTTCTTTTGACGATAAAAAATAACTGTTCTTGCTACTAATTGAACGGTAAAAAATATGGTTACATCTGAAAATGTTATGATATTTATTACCGCAAAATGTATGTACATTGTACATGCTCGGTATACATATATCAAATAAATCATCACTATAACCCTACGCGTATTTCGTCTGGAAAGAAAAATATTAGGTTTTAATGAACATTGCACTTATTTTTGATTGATTAAAAATACTGTTTACATTCTGTAATAGCACAGCTGTTCAAAGCTACCTCTTGAACACGATCTTATACACAGGTCTGGCAACTCCTACGCTGGGAGCACGGTCTTACATGCAGGTCCTGCAACGAACTGAAATTTGAGTGGTGGGGGTAGCCGAGTTATTGTTCAGATTTTTTTTGCCACTACTGGCCACCACGCAGCGCTGTCAGTTATTCATAGACATATGAGTGACGTTACAACGTAAGGTTAGCTGTAGATGAGTATCAAAGATTGGTTAGGGTTCCGCCAAATAATGATAATAAGCTTATGAATAACTCGTAGCGTTGCTCCTGTGGCCATAAGTTGTACTTTTGTTTCGGACGTGAACTGACCACCCCCCACCACGTCCGTTACAGGACCTGTATGTAAGACCGTGGCTGGGAGCCACGATTATTCGCATCGCTTGGCGAGGCCAAATTTCGATTCTAGAGGCACCACCAGTTGTCGCTGCGGTCTAGTTACCAGGATAACAATAACCTCAATAAAGTATAGAAAGTTTCCGTAAATGTATGTAACATATGAGATGGCCTTGCTGTAACGAAATGGAACATTTCGAAGCGCCTAGAATTTCTAGAATCATTAAAACAGGACAGAATTAAACGGAGAAAGATAGATATCCGCTTTTTGCAGGCACTGTTTTCAAGAAAGTTATAAAATGACATTTCCAAATCTCAATGAAATAAAGTTATTTGTTCCATCTATTAAATCTATCGTAAAAATTTGAAAACCAGGATTGGGTTTCAATAAGATCTTGTGACAAGTTTTCAGGTTATATTGAGTATATTTTCATTTCACTACGCTAGCAGCTGACCATGCACTTTCCATATTTTGCTACACCCCTTTGACATACTTCACTTCAACCATAAGTTCAGGATGAACCGTTATTGCTTATCAACGCCATTCTGATCACTTATTGAACCACTATTTGCTTACTGCTTTGTAGCGGAAACTTTTCCAGTTGAAAGCCCATATAACATTGTCCTCTGTCGTACCTCTACCCTCCATAAGTTTTACTTACGTCGAGTTAAATAATCAGTTAATTTATGGATCTAATCGAGACCGACGTAAATTTCCATTTAATATACTATTAAAACTCCTCCCACTGTATTGGTCAAAATCGCCGTAAATGAGCTGAAATTAACCTTTTAAAATCGCATCAATTCTAGGTCTAGATTTCCCCCACATCAATAGAAATTGTAGTAGGCACGGACTTATGGACGAAGTCTTTTCCTGCGGGGATGCGGCGAAAGAGGGAAAGGGAATCAGAGCCGTCAGCCACCTTGATGAGCTAAATAGATATACGTATACCACGGACCACGGACGCACACAGATGTGTACGCACGTGCGGTTGTTTGTTATTATTGTATAGGTTAGGTCAGAAGGTACCCGATCACAGACTGAGAATTCAGAATAATACAACATACCTTATTGTGTAGCGCTTAACTGCAAAAGCAGATCTTTCTCAAAATCACAAAAACAATGTGAGGTCGAAGTACAGAATAAGGCTACATTTCACCTGTAAGTATAAGTAAAGCTTCTGCAACTGTAAATAATATGAATGCTGTGATTCCAAGTAATGTATTTGTATCTATATTCATTCAAGTTTTCCGAAAAATATTGAGAGGCGTAGGATATGGCTTGATACGATAGGGTTGACGAACACAAGTGTGCCAAAGTATGCTTATTTATGTTCATGTCATTTTTCACCGGAATCATTCGATCGAACATCTGCCTTCAAAGTTAGGCTAAAAGACGATGCTATTCCAAATGTGAGTTCAATTCATAGTTTTTTAATACAAATATATTTCAGCATGTGAACATAAATCATTTATTTATGTAGGTTCTATATACAATAATTTACGAATTATTCAACGCGATGTTTTCTGTTCATTCTGTCATTGTATTATATTTTTTTTTTGTTTTTTTCTTTGTTTATATTTATACTCAGTATTATTCTGGTTCTATGTACAGGTGCTTTGCACCTCTACAGAATGTACGCCGGAATTAAAATTGGATTTAAAAACAATGTGCTTACCTGCACAGTTTTTTATACAAAAAGAATTGAAACTGTGTTCGTAAATACCTATACAGTTCGCGGAAATAGTTTATCGCAACGATCTGTCCGAAAAACTAATACTGCCTAAAGTGAATCGTTTAAACGTGGCGCCCGAAAACTTATCTCATCAATATGGCCGACGTGCTATCACGGCCGTGTTCGAAAATTGACTGACAGTACTGTCAGCAATCTTTCATCTCTTTTGCGCTCCCAAGTTCGTGTATAGCTCTGACTCTGTCCTAGGGAATTTTCAGTACTGTTGGTCAATTTACGAACACGGCCCACATGTACTCTCCCCAAGGCGCATACCCCTCGCCCACAAGCCTAGCCTGCTCCGCCCATAAGTCCGTAGTAGTAGGGGTATCTAGGGTATTTTCAGGGAGAAACAAAATCAGTCTAGGGGTAGGACGCCCGGAACATTTGGCAACAGTGGTGTAGAATCTAGTCAGTCACAAACCGAAGTTGCATCGAAGCACCTATATTTTTATACCGTGACCTGTTTACAAGCCGTGCTGTCCACCTCCGTCCAAGTGACGGAGAATATTGGATACGAAGTTCATTAATGTTAACAATTTAGATCCGTAGTACAGTAAACGATACAATTGAGTTCAAAAAAGTAAGTGAATGCGTAATTTACACGATACTCTTCAACTCGTATTTCTTCATCCATAATCCTGCTACTACAATAGACTTTTCACTGAACGATACATTATTTATTGTATTTATTGGTCCTAATTGTTTTTCATCACAGTTTTTCCTCTATAATGATGTGGTTGACACTCTAGAGTTTCGTGTCGTACGTACTTCCTAGAAGTCGTTTAAATGCCTTGATTAAAAATCCCTGTGTCATTGGATAACATTCATACAATAATATGTGCAAATCATTTTGCCATCATCTTGCTTTATTTGTCATTCTCATATCTTATTGTAGGGTTACTTATAAGTATATGTATGTACATACCTATATGCATCCATATACAACTTACACGCATTTTGCCTCTTCACAGAATCAACTTCTCTATTGCAAATTATCTTTTTAATTTTTTGACAAATATATACATATATAGTCATAGTATGTAAATAAGAGTAGACGAGTTTGTGAGAATAGCAGTGTGTAAAGTGTATTTGAATGAAATGTGGAAACAGGATTTAATATTCTATTTATCGTTTGAACAAGTTCTACCTATAAGGTTTCTAGAATAAGTACATATCTCAAGTGATGAAACCTGGAAAAGAGAGCTGTGTAAAAGTTTAAAAAAAATATACTACCTTGTTTGCAAATCATTGAACATTTAACCATAGGCATTGGTTTCAAAATCTAGCTTATCTGTCCTTGAACAATTTTACCTAATTGTACTGATTCAAAGGGGAGGAGAGGTCATAATAATATCACAAATATGTAGTACACGCAATCCAATGTAAACGTGTCTACACGAACTTTGATCAATCTAACATACACTCTGCTCATATACATGTAGTCTGAGTCACATGTTCTCATTATCCATCAGTCACAATAGATAAATGAAGCGAACTCTCAGTGGAAATGTCACGTTAATCACTTCTGTGTTTCTAGCAGTACATGCACAATGATTCCCACATCATTGATCCTGGTTTTGGGAATCTTGGGTTCAGCCTTAGGAATTGTTCAGTATCAACCGGAAGCTGTGCACATCGCATATGGAGGTAAAATCTACTATTTCTAGTACACAAATGAATGGCCTATTACAAATTTCTTTGTGCATAATTCAATTATAATCCATGAAGTTTATGCTATTTAATTTTTGGCCAGTTATAAAAGATGTGGTTAAACATGATTGTATATCATCAGCTAATAGTCAGATTTAATCAATTTTACACAGATAATGTGCATGATATCTCCATCACTTGGACTACAATGGATAAAACTCAGGAATCCATTGTTCAATATGGTATTAATGGTTACGCACTCACAGCCAAGGGTAATTCAACTCCATTTGTTGATGGGGGTCGAAAAAAACACAAGCAATACATACACAGGGTATTGCTGAAAGACTTAACACCAGGGAGTAAATACGGTAAGAAATCTTGACTCAAGAGAAGTATCAGGTGATTGCATATTTGAGTGTAACTGAATGCTTATTAGATCACTTGTTTTTGGGCCTTAAGAACCACAAACAACCATCTCAAAACCAAAAAAAACGTTCTTGTTAATACGTGTTTCGGTCCGTGATAGGTTCTAGGCTACACGCTCTTATTTCTTTTAAGCAAGATCTCTGGCTGTCACATCGATTTTTTTAGGATTCCTAATATCCATACAAAGAATGTCTAGGATCGCTTTTATTTTATTTATGTCTCCAAATCTGAAAGAAAAAATGAACTGATGCTAGGATAGATCCTAGGAACACAAGAAAAATCGGAGGAAGTTATGAATTCTTGGTTTGACAGGAATAACGCAAACTTCTCAAGAGAAAGGGTAAAATATGGGTTTTCAATTTTGCTTTCAGCTTAGGGGCCTAAAAAAATCGATGCAACAACCCGACATCTTGTTCAACAGAAATAAGAGCGGGTCGTCTGAAACTTATCAAAGACCGAAACACTCATTACCAAAAACATTTTTTCGGTTTTGAGATGGTTGTATATGGTTTTTAAGACCCGAAAACAAGTAATCTGATATGCATTTAGTTCTATTGAAAAATGCCAGACTTGGCAAGTTTACCCGGCGCTCCCCTTAATAACATAAAAATTTTCACATAACTTTTATTGTAAGCAAAGCCATGGCACTTATGTTACTATTAAATTATATTACTATTACTAGTATTATATTTATACCCTATTTCGTATCATTTTAAATCACAGTGTACCAATGCGGAAATGAATACGCATGGTCAGACATGTTTTATTTTGTAACTGCACCGACTGACCAGGCAACATGGGCTCCCCAAGTTGTTATTTTTGGAGATATGGGTAATGAAAATGCACAGAGTTTGCGCAGGCTACAAGCAGAAACTCAGCGCGGTCTGTACGATGCTGCAATTCATGTAGGTGATTTTGCGTATGATATGAATACAAACAATGCAGCTGTCGGAGACCAGTTCATGCGGCAAATTGAATCAATTGCAGCCTATCTGCCATACATGACAGTGCCTGGTAATCACGAAGAGAAATACAATTTCAGTAACTATAGGTAAGAATAAGTACTTTGAAATGTTTTAGCTTTAAATGATACTCTTTTTGTAAGTATGTTTGTAAATGCCAAATGCATACTTTATAGAGCCCGCTTCACAATGCCTGGAGAATCAGAAGGCCTTTGGTACAGCTTTAATATGGGTCCTGTGCATTTTATTGGCATTGAAACAGAAGCCTATTATTTTATGAATTATGGATTGAAACAGCTTGTTAAACAGTATGAATGGCTCGACAATGACTTGCGCGAAGCCAATAAACCTGAAAATAGGTAAGATTTCATATAAGATTTGATTTTTGTCTGATGTTTTTCCATTGAATTGAGAAATCGAATAATAAATTTTATTATAGAGCCAAACGTCCCTGGATCGTTACTTTTGGACACAGACCAATGTACTGCAGTAATGCTAACGCCGATGATTGTACAAATCATCAATCGCTGGTCAGAGTTGGATTGCCACTCTTCCACTGGTTCGGTTTGGAAGATTTGTTTTATAAACACAAAGTGGATCTGGAAATATGGGCTCATGAACACAGCTACGAACGCTTGTGGCCTATGTATAACTTTAAGGTATTGTATGGAACAATTGATACTCATCATAATTAATTCTAGAATGGTGCACTATTTTTTGGCATCTTCTGAGGGTTGTTTGCGTTCCCAACGTATTTAACAACCCTTAACATTACTAAAAATTCCGAAAAAAATCATAAGTGTTCTTTACAGTTTTGACTATAAGTTTGAACAATAATAATATTGTAACATTAATTTGGGAATTGTTGATTCAAGCGTCCAAAAAAAATGCACAAAATGCACGGTAACATTGAAACATTAATAACTTTTGTGAAGTGAGTTATTTGAAAAGAAATCCTTTTAGACATTTTTACTTGAGATTCCGTACTTTTGGGAAAAACAAATATGGGAGAATTCAGCAACTAAAAGAGAGTCTTTTTATGGCGGATCATTTGCATCCTCGACAGATGTTTACGTCCTACCAGCTATAGCTAAACTAACCGATTCCAAGGAGCCTGTGGCAGTAAACTATCCCTAACCCAATCTTTTTTTATACACACCAGTAGAATAATGCTAAGCAAATTGACCTCCACAGAATATCTCATTGGTAAAATGTCGAGGATTCAAACGACTCGATGTATACCATTCTATAGTGAAAACGATAATTTAACAATTCAATGAAATCATCAACTATTTGAATTTCCCATTAAATTCAGGTGTACAATGGATCATATGAGCAACCATACAGAAATTACAAAGCTCCAGTGCATATAGTAACTGGATCTGCTGGTTGTAAGGAAGGGAAAGAGAAGTTTATCCCTAATAGGCCAGACTGGTCTGCGTACCGTAGTTCTGACTATGGATATACCCGTTTGAAGGCATTTAATACAACTCATTTGTATCTAGAGCAGGTCAGAATCTTTCCCCATACTAAGATAGCTGTAATTTTTTGGTATGTTTTGTTGCAACAAGGGTCTGAAACAACTAGTCCTTATTCAGCTTTGAACGGCCATTATTATAATTGTGAAACAGACTTGATAATTAGTACTTACTTAACGATCTCTTTACCTACAGGTATCTGATGACAAACAAGGAGCAGTTTTGGACCAATTATGGTTAATCAAAGATGATTTATGGCCTGAATACACTCCAAATTAATTTTAAAGAAATAACTGGGATATTAACATACATGCATGATATTATGTTTCCTTTGAATTTTATTAATTTTGTTTTCTGCACTAGCTTTGTCAATGAGTCAACTATTTTGTAATTTTTATGAGCACTAGTACTTATAAAAACTACACAATATTCTCATCTTTGACAGATGGTAGCACAGGAAATAAAATTTGTTGTATGTGCACATGTAGGTACTTTTTGACGCATGATTCTTATTAGAGCAACTGTCAGGCTCAATCTTGTATCATGCTGGAAGTAGCCTCGCATGTACAGAAAGTGTGGTGGAGGAGTGAGATAGAGCAGTATGCTATGTATACAACCTGATTAGCCGATACGTTTCCTTTCAGCCAATGAAATACCGTGTGAGTGAGCCGGAGTTTCCAGGTAACCCGGTAATATATCGCGCTCGTATCACACGGCCACAATTTTCGCGAGATTGACGGCATGGGTAGCTACATCCAGTAGTATATGCTCTAAGGTCTCAATGTAAAATAACGTTAAATCAAAAGTAAAATAACTCCAATATGATTCAGATATTCGCTTTCAAATTTTACATAGGAGTTTGAAATAAAAGTGGAAACAATTTATATAATTTTCATTGATCTAGTACGATTTCGACGTACACGCCCGTAATCCCGTACATCAGTTAAAACACAGTCGAATGGTAATCCTTCCACTCCTTCAAACATGTTTTCAAGCCCGTTGGGTATTTACCTCTAATACAGAGTGCTATGAATCCGACGGTGTAAAAATAAGAAAGGGTCCGACTGGCTCTCGGTCGCTGTGATTACTTTATCTTAGTAAGGTGGGAATCCGCCAGGGGCCTCATGCGTCGGTGCGGATGAGTTAAACAATAATGGCGGTAATTTAACAATACAGTATTTACGAAAGTTGACAGGCAATTCGGGATCGACGTTTGGATCTCTGTCATTTACTCGAAAGACAAGAAAGTGGTGAACTGTTGTTTTCCCGATTGTCGGAGCGGATGTCTAGGAGCTGACGAAACAATCTCCTTGTTTCGTGCTCCCAAGGATCCTATTATATTTCAAAAGTGGTACAGTGCTGCTAAAAAATTCGGCGTCGATCCTAAATTCAATCATTTTATTTGCGAAAAGCACTTCAACTATTGCGTACCCATTTATATCAGGTGACAGATGATGATGCTCTAATAAATTGTGAGTTCTCGTTTCCATGCGATTTGCATAAGGATGAAGTCATTGTATACTGTCTACACTACTATACAGTCATGAGAATGCCTCAATCAGCTAAAAAAAAATTCGGAAAATGTTGAAGAATAGTAGGGTAATTAAGAAGCAATCCAAACTATACTCTACGTAAAAACGCCACGTTAAATTTTTGAGGTATTTTAATATAATAATAATAATTTTATACATGATGCGTAATTACTTTATTATTACCCCACACACTCATTATTGTGTATCCTTTGCATTTGATTTTGATTTGAAATTGATTCAGTGTGATTACCGTTTTCTTTTCATCAAGAAAACGTACCGATGGAATTTTATTTGATCTTTGGTCTTTCGATTCATCATGCATTTCATTTTCACTAATATGTGTCGCTATGGTCACATACATTCATCATACAATTATTTTCTTGAGTAAAATGTTTATGTGCCCATGTAATCTTCAGCAGCAGATTTGATTTTCCACATGCAAATGTAAAACCGTTGACTGAAGAAGGTAAAGACAGTTACCCTTATGGGCTTTGGTGTGACGACCGAAAATCGTCGTGCGCGTGCGCCTCCTGAGATGTTCCGACGGTGGAGTTGACAACTTATTGCAGAACATCGGAGAGTTACCGATTTCGACATGATGCTGGCTGCATTCACCTTCTGAGTAACACAGTCTTCGCAATAGTAATCCCAAGCCAGTATTTAGCCTGTGTGTACTTATCGAGTTGAAGCGTTACCGACTTGTCGGCGATACAAGAAATAATTAATGAGAATAAATTTCTTCCAAAATTCGTAGCAAAACAGTGATTTAATTAAAGTATACGTACCCGAGGGAAGAATTAATACCTAGATTATAAATGATAACAGATCAGATTTAATAATGATGCAGAGACCAAAAAGTATGCACGCACACGCGGTCCATGTACGATATTGATATGTATGATACATTTAGGATTAATACGTGATCCATACTATAAATTTTATAATTTTCCAGGAGACAAACTAGATTATATACAATAATACGGCTGTAATATGAGAAAAGAAGGATTAGTCATTTCGAAATGGGATTCTATTCGACGCGCGCTCGATGTGTACCATAACATTAGGATTCATAATGATTCAAACAACTTTTCATTTGCTCTCTCGATTTTGAATTTTCGTCGGCATAGAATCGAAATGCTGTTTTAGCTGGTCGCAAGTGAAGTATCTACGTTGGGTAGAGGAGCAGAATTGTTTTTCAAAAAGTATTCGTATGGAAAAAAATTCAGAGTTACTGTAATATATCACGGATGCGCTGATTTTGATCGAGATGAAATGGATGCTCGGTATATAAGACAGTAACGCCGTGTAGTGAATTGAAGACCTAAAAAGGTGATAGGGAGAGAAAAAACAAAGCTTCTTGGAACTTCAAGTGTATTTTAACACACATTTGAAAGGTATGAGCAAAATTTTTTATCATCCAACTGTCGCAGAACGGCAGCATAGTTAGCTAACCCGTTAACTGAAGAATATATCTTGAGTCAACGGCTGACTATCGAAGGGCCTGGCCGCTTGAGTCTGGAATCGGCAGGAAGGATAAAGTGCGTATTTGTTGTACGAAATGTGCAAACTAAAATCATTATACATCGTATCATATCATCATACATCATACATCATATGTTCGGATGTTCAGAAAGTGACGTCACTCAGAATTTTTTTTCTCTTAACGTCATCGATCTGCTTGAAAATCTGCTAGCCGAATTCCTCAGTCTGGAAACAACCGCGCAGTAGAGCGGACGTATGAAAATCGCGCTCCGCAGATTTCGAGTACCGGGTTCTCTACCTCCTGGATCGTGCGCTCGGGGTCCGCGTCCTAGTGCAACTTGAGTTCCAGGACAGGCGCTTCGTAATTTCTGCGCTCCGGGTCCACTACCTGGTGAAACTTAAATTCCAGGACAAGCACTTCGTGGTTCCTGCGCTCCAGGTTTGCTACCTGGTGAAGCTTGACTTCCAGGACAAGCGCTCCGTATTTTAATTCATTTTTCACGCAAGCCTAAATTCAGTAGCTGTCAGTGCGCTAATAAAATTTCTATAATTTTTTGAAATTTTCTCACAATCTTCTGGATAATATGTGTCGTTACAAAAATTATAATAATCCTTACCCAATATTTTTGATGTGTTCTGATACTGAAAATATTTATTAGTATTCGCGGTATAACCCGAGGTCGTTGGCGGTGGTTGTTGGAGGTGGTTGGCGGTGGTGGGAGGTGGACGAGGAGGAAGACGAGGAGGACGAGGTGGACGAGGAGGACGAGGATTTGTGCTCGGTGAGTTCAACATTTTTGTAATGTTTAATGGCAATTCCAATTATATTTCATTTCAAATTTTTCGAACTTGTCACGTTTACAATAAGTTATTTCAATTCATTATTCGCGCAGGCACAAATTCAGTAGCTATGAATGCGCTGATAAAATTTATTATATTATTAACTGATTAATTAATTATAGTAATCCTTACACAATATTTTTAATGTGTTTTTATACTGGAAATATTTATTACTATTCAAGGTATAACCCGAGATGGTTGAAGGTGGTTGTTGGAGGTGGTTGGCGGTGGTTGGAGGTGGACGAGGAGAAGGACGAGGAAGTCAAGGAAAACAAGGTGAACGAGGAGGACGAGGATTTGTGCTCGGTGAGTGAAACATTTTTATAATATTTATTGGTAATTGCATTTACATTGTATTCAAAATTTTTGAAAGTTGTCATGTTTGCAATAAATTATTTCAATTCATTTTTCGCGCAAGCACATATTCAGTAGTTTCAAATGCGCTCATAAAATTTATTACGTATTAATTAATTAATTGATTATATTAATCCAAACACAATATTTTTCATGTGTTCTTATACTTGGAATATTTATACTATTCCAGGTATAACCCGAGGTGGTTATCGGTGGTTGTTGGCGGTGGTTGGAGGTGGTCGGAGGTGGACGAGGAGGAGGGCGAGGAAAATAGGAGAACAAGGTGGACGAGGAGGACGAGGATTTGTGCTCGGTGAGTAAAACATTTTTGTAATATTTGATGGCAATTGTAATTATATTTCATCTAAAATATTTCAAACTTGTCATGTCTACAATAAATTATTCCAATTCATTTTTCGCGCAAGCGCATATTCAGTAGCTCTAAATGCACTAATGAAATGTATTACATATTAATTAATTGATCAATTATATTAATCCGAACAGAATATTTTTCATGTGTTCTTATACTGAAAATATTTATTACTGTTCCAGGTATAATCCGAGGTGGTTATCGGTGGTTGGCGGTGGTTGGAGGTGGACGAGGAGGAGGACGAGGGAGATGAGGAGAACGAGGTGGACGCGGAGGACGAGGATTTGTGCTCGGTGAGTGAAACATTTTTATAATATTTATTGGTGATTGCATTAACATTGTATTTAGAATTTTTCAAACTTGTCATGTTTACAATAAATTACTACAATTCATTTTTCGCGCAAGCACATGTTCAGTAGCTTCAAATGCGCTAATAAAATTTATTACATATTAATTAATTATATTAATCCTTACATGATATTTTTGATGTGTTCTTATACTAAAAATATTTATCACTATTCCAGGTATAACCCGAGGTGGTTAGCAGTGGTCGTTGGAGGTAGTTAGCGGTGGATGGAGGCAGTCGAGCTGAACGAGGAGGAGGACGAGGAAGACGAGGAGAACACGGTGGAAGAGGAGGACGAGGATTTGTGCTCGGTGAGTTTAACATCATTATAGTATTTGATGAAGTAGGATCAGGAATGGGAGTAGGAGTGGGAGTAGAAGTAGAAGTACGAATAAAACAAGGATCAGGAGTAGGATCAGGAGTAGGTGTAGGATCAGGGATAGAATCAGGAGTTGGTGTAGGATCAGCAGTAGAATCAGGAGTAGGTGTGGGATCAGGAGTAGAACCTCGAGTAGCTGTGGGATCAGGTGAATAAGTAGTATCAGGAGTAGAAGTAGGAGTAGGATCAGGAGTAGGTGTAGTAATAGGAGTAGTAGTAGTAATAGCAGCAGGGTGCTCGTTGGGGGGGGGGGGGGGTAGGGTAGGATAGGGTGGAGTGACAAAGAAGAGAAACCAAATACAAAATAGTAACAGCCCTTTGCCGCAGCATAGATCCATACAAGATTCCAAGGTAGGCATCTTAGATTTACGAGCAAAGTCTGATTAGTACTTTGTCAATCTTGTTAGACCTATGAGATACGTTTCTAACCTGACAAAAATATATTGGAAATTTACAGTATTTGACAACAGTGATACCTTATCACATGGACAGTGGCCCACCTGATAATCAAGCTTTACAAGTCCTCATTAAGAGTAAGTTTTACAACTTCTTGGTAACAGTACCAACAATGACTTAATAACTTCATTCGAAATTAACAATATGTTTTTGTTTTCAGTATAAAAGGATATTAATGAGGATAGTCCAACGGTGCCCACATTATTAACGGACTACATATTGAAAGGTGGGTTGATTTCTTTCACCTTGTTTTGAATCCGTGCGAGATAAATACTTGTATATTTCACGGTCCAGTTATTATCATGAGGTTGAAGTTCGTAAAGTTATTCAGGCGATGAATTTTTAGAAAAACTTGGAATACAACTTCAGGATTGTCTGAAAATAAGTAAACCGTAATAAACCAAATTGTAATCATATCAAGTTATCAGTAACAAGCAATTGCGGGTGAAATATTAGCTTACTTTTGTAAGTATTTATGGATATAGCCTCTATGAATATTCATTGTTGGTATATAAGGTCTGGTAACGTACCTACTTTCTGTAAGAGATGTTGAAGATTTTCAACATAATTATGTTTCAGTTCTGTGCCCCACCTAGTGATCCACTAGTACATATCCTCCGACGTGACATCGCTGTGCTACGTATAAAGAAGAAAAGATTTATTAAGATGTAGATTGCTCCTCTCTTGCCATTGTGCTTTCAGCCATTGTTGTGGTGTGTGTTTAAAATTAAGGACAGTATATAATATAGAATAACAGGTACAGCTACGAATATAGCACTACAATAAATCTTATAGAAATGAGCCCTCATTGAGATTTCTCTGTATTTATAACTCGACGCGAGAAGGCAAAAATCAATGTAATGCCATCTGTAAGGTAATTGGACTCGTATTTGCACTACGAGAACTCGTTGGGCATTTTGCGGTGAAGTTTGAAAAATTGTTGTACAAGAAATTGAATAACTATAAAAATGGATAAAAAATATTATCTCTAATTGTGAATGTAGCTAATACAGCTTAAACCGTATATTGATTATGTTAATGATCTATTGTGACAAGATCGGAATTAGATAAGCTCTCTAAATACTTTTTTCTAGTCTATTAATTTATATCATGTATATGTAAATGTATACTTCTTCAGTTTATACAATCACTGCACTAGGATTACCCTTGCCACGTTTTATGTTGCGCTCGTGTAATTTGTATATTATTAACCTTACGTTTTACTCTATTTGCGTAAAGTTGTGAGTGTTTCTAATTTCTTGGCAATTATTATATATACAGAGATATATAATCTATATACTATATATATTATACTATATACAGAGAGGTATACACAGAGGTTTTAGTATATTCACATACGGATTTCTGTGTATAGGTATACTTGAACTAAAATATCCTTATCTCTAATACGGAGTTCTTCGTAATTCGCATTTGTTCTTGTAACCCAATGTCCTACATACGATGGCAAAAATCTAGATCCAACTTAACTGAGTCTCAAAGCCCTGTTCACATAAAAGCAGCTATTTTATAGAAATTATAGTTTATAGTTTACACAGCCCATTGCATGGTATTTCATTATAAATACATATGTTTCAATGTATTTAGAAATAATTTATCAAATGTACAGAGGTCGTGTGCAAATAATAAATGAATTCGACCGCAGTTTGATGTATTCATTGGAGCTTTAACAATAAATTTAAGCTTTGTTACTTCTTTCATTTTATTATGGATAATCAAAAACATTTCCGACTATTCGTGCTGTGGAAGCATGGGGATTAAACCAAATGTAGCAAAAGATTAGAAACAGTGTATGTAGAGTACAGGTATTTTTCTAATAATGCAAACACGTGTCGCTGGCTTAGTCTTGACATATCTAGAATACCACGCCTTGCGAATCAGCTTTCCAGACAGAGAATGATGAATTTTAAGGACTGCATTATCGTTGTTGAATACTCTATGCCTCATGGGAAACGAAAATCTGTAACGATAAAATTGATGCACCGGATCATCGTCGACTTTAACTTATGAAATGTCCTACCCTTTTCGAACACCTCCTACCTCCCCCTGCCACCTCCGACCATCAATGCCAGCGCCGACCACCTCCTACCATTTCCGAACACCTCCAACCATCCTATTTACCTATATTACTAGATTAGCTATGATATGAAAAGAGAAGAATTATTCATTTCGAAATGGGATTCTATTCGACGCGCGCTCGATGTATTCCATAGCATTAGTATTTATAATTATTCCAATAACTTTTCATTTGCTCTCTCGATCTTGAATTTTCATAGGCATAGAATCGAAACGCTGTTTTAACTGGTCGCAAGTGAAGTATCTGCGTTGGGTGGAGGAGCAGAATTATTTTCGAAAAGTATTCGGATGGAAAAAAATTCAGAGTAACTGCCATACATCACGGATGCGCTAATTTTGAACGAGATGAAATGGATGCTTCGTATATGAGACAGTATTTAACGCTGCGTAGTGATTTAAAGACCTAAAAAGGTGATAGGGAGAGAAAGAACGAAGCTTCTTAACACTTCGAGTGTATTTTAACACACATTTGAAAGATACGAGCAAAATTTTTCATCATCCAACTGTCGCAGAACGGCAGCGTTATCAGCTGACCCGTTAACCGAAGGATATATCTTCAGTCAACGGCTGACCATCGAAGGGCCTGGCCGCTTGTGTCTGGAATAGGCAGGAGAGATAAAGTGTGTATTTCTTGTATGAAATGTGAAAACTAACATCATTATACATCATATCATATCATCATACATCATACATCATACACCGTACATCATACATCATACATCATACATCATACATCATACATCATACATCATCATACCTAGTATTACAGTTCGAAACCAAAGTTTGAATTTTCGGATGTTCGGAAAGTGACGTCACCAATCTAAAATCGGCTAGCCGAGTTCCTCAGTCTGGTAACAACCGCGCAGTAGAGCGGACGGTTGAGAGTCGCGCTCCGCAAATTTCGAGTACCGGGTTCTCAACCTCTCGGATCCCGCGCTTCGGGTCCGCTACGTATTTCGAGTACCGGGTTCTCAACCTCCCGGATCCCGCGCTTCGGGTCCGCTACGCGGTGAAACTCGACTTCCAGGATAAGCGCTCCGTGGTTCCTGATTCATGTTTACAATAAATTATTTCAATTCGTTTTTCGCGCAAGCCCAAATTCAGTAGCTGTCGGTGCGCTAATAAAATTTCTCGACTTCCAGGATAAGCGCTCCGTGGTTCCCGGTTCATGTTTACAATAAATTATTTCAATTCGTTTTTCGCGCAAGCCCAAATTCAGTAGCTGTCGGTGCGCTAATAAAATTTCTATAACTTTATAATCTTCTCATAATCTTTTTGGTAAAATATATCGATAAAAAAATTATATTAAACCTTACACGGTATTTTTGATTTGTTCTCATCCTGAAAATATTTATTAGCATTCGAGGTATAACTCGAGGTGGTTGGCGGTGGTCGTTGGGGGTGGTTAGGGGTGGTTGCGGGTAATCGCGGTGATTCAGGAGGAGAGGGACGAGGATTTCTGCTCGGTGATTTTAACAAGTTTATAATATTCGATGGCGATTGCAATTATATTTCATCTAATCTTTTTCAAACTTGTCATCTTGGCAATAAATTATTTCAATTCGTTCTTCGCGCAAGCCCAAATTCAGTAGCTGTCGGTGCGCTAATAAAATTTCTCGACTTCCAGGATAAGCGCTCCGTGGTTCCTGGTTCATGTTTACGATAAATTATTTCAATTCGTTTTTCGCGCAAGCCCAAATTCAGTAGCTGTCGGTGCGCTAATAGAATTTCTATAACTTTATAATCTTCTCATAATCTTTTTGGTAAAATATATCGATGAAAAAATTATATTAAACCTTACACGGTATTTTTGATTTGTTCTCATCCTGAAAATATTTATTAGCATTCGAGGTATAACTCGAGGTGGTTGGCGGTGGTCGTTGGGGGTGGTTAGGGGTGGTTGCGGGTAATCGCGGTGATTCAGGAGGAGAGGGACGAGGATTTGTGCTCGGTGAGTAAAACACTTTTATAATATTTGCTGGCAATTATAATTATATTTTATCTAAAATATTTCAATCTAGTCATGTTTACATTAAATTATTTCAATTCATTTTTCGCGCAAGCACATATTCAGTAGCTATGAATAAGCTTATACAATTTATTATATTATTAAATAATTAATGAATATTCTTATAATATTTAATGGCAATTGTAATTATGTTGTATTCAAAATTTTTCAAACTTGTCATGCTTACAATAAATTATTTCAATTCGTTTTTCGCGCAAGCCCAAATTCGGTAGCTGTCAGTCCGCTAATAAAATTTCTCGACTTCCAGGATAAGCGCTCCGTGGTTCCTGGTTCACGTTTACAATAAATTATTTCAATTCGTTTTTCGCGCAAGCCCAAATTCGGTAGCTGTCAGTCCGGTAATAAAATTTCTCGACTTCCAGGATAAGCGCTCCGTGGTTCCTGGTTCACGTTTACAATAAATTATTTCAATTCGTTTTTCGCGCAACCCCAAATTCGGTAGCTGTCAGTCCTATTCAAGGTATAACCTGAGGTGGTTATCGGTGGTTGTTCGAGGTGGCTGAAGGTGGTCGGAGGTGGACGAGGAAAAGGACGAGGAGGACGAGGATTTGTGCTGGGTGAGTAAAACACTTTTATAATATTTCATGGCAATTGTATTTATATTTCATCTGAAATATTACAAACTTGTCACATTTACAATAAATTATTTCAATTCATCTTTCGTGCAAGCACATATTCAGTAGCTATAAATAATCTTATACAATTTATTATATTATCAATTAATTAATTAATATTCCTATAATATTTAATGGCAATTGTAATTATATTTCATCTGAAATATTACAAACTTGTCACGTTTACAATAAATTATTTCAATTCAGTTTTCGTGCAAGCACATATTCAGTAGCTATGAACAATCTTATACAATTTATTATATTATTAATTAATATTCTTATCATATTTGATGGCAATTGTAATTATATTTCATCTGAAATATTACAAACTTGTCACGTTTACAATAAATTATTTCAATTCATTTTTCGTGCAAGCACATATTCAGTAGCTATGAATAATCTTATACAATTTATTACATTATTAATTAATTGATTAATTACATTAATCCTTACACAATATATTTGATGTGTTCCTATACTAAAAATATTCATTACTATTCCAGGTATTACCCGAGGTGGTCGGAGGTGGACGAGGAAGAGGACGAGCTGGACGAGGAGGAGGACCAGGTGGACGAGGAGGAGGCGGGGTGGGTCGTGGAAGAGGACCTCTCCTCTCCTCAGAGGAGAGGAGGGGGAGGGGTGGGTCGTGGGAGAGGACCTCTCCTCTCCTCAGAGGAGAGGAGGGGGAGGGGCAGGGAAGGGGGAGAGGTGGGCGGGGAGGGGGAAGGGAAGGGAAGGGAAGGGAAGGGGTGAGGAGGGGGAGGGGGGAGGGGGAGGGGGGGCGGGAGGGAGGGGGGGAGGGAGGGAGGGCGGGAGGGAGGGAGGGCGCGGGGGGGGCGGGGGAGAGGAGGGCGGATGTGAATGCGAGCCCGTTAGAGTTAATAGAGCAGTACACCCCCCCCCCCCCGCGCCCCGGCCCTCCCCTCCCCCCCTCCCTCCCTCCCCCTGCCCCTCCTCTCCCCTTCCCTTCCCTTCCCTTCCCTTCCCCCTCCCCGCCCACCTCTCCCCCTTCCCTGCCCCTCCCCCTCCTCTCCTCTGAGGAGAGGAGAGGTCCTCTCCCACGACCCGCCCCTCCCCCTCCTCTCCTCTGAGAAGAGGAGAGGTCCTCTCCCACGACCCACCCCGCCTCCTCCTCGTCCACCTGGTCCTCCTCCTCGTCCAGCTCGTCCTCCTCCTCGTCCACCTCCGACCACCTCGGGTAATACCTGGAATAGTAATGAATATTTTTAGTATAGGAACACATCAAATATATTGTGTAAGGATTAATGTAATTAATCAATTAATTAATAATGTAATAAATTGTATAAGATTATTCATAGCTACTGAATATGTGCTTGCACGAAAAATGAATTGAAATAATTTATTGTAAACGTGACAAGTTTGTAATATTTCAGATGAAATATAATTACAATTGCCATCAAATATGATAAGAATATTAATTAATAATATAATAAATTGTATAAGATTGTTCATAGCTACTGAATATGTGCTTGCACGAAAACTGAATTGAAATAATTTATTGTAAACGTGACAAGTTTGTAATATTTCAGATGAAATATAATTACAATTGCCATTAAATATTATAGGAATATTAATTAATTAATTGATAATATAATAAATTGTATAAGATTATTTATAGCTACTGAATATGTGCTTGCACGAAAGATGAATTGAAATAATTTATTGTAAATGTGACAAGTTTGTAATATTTCAGATGAAATATAAATACAATTGCCATGAAATATTATAAAAGTGTTTTACTCACCCAGCACAAATCCTCGTCCTCCTCGTTCTTTTCCTCGTCCACCTCCGACCACCTTCAACCACCTCGAACAACCACCGATAACCACCTCAGGTTATACCTTGAATAGGACTGACAGCTACCGAATTTGGGGTTGCGCGAAAAACGAATTGAAATAATTTATTGTAAACGTGAACCAGGAACCACGGAGCGCTTATCCTGGAAGTCGAGAAATTTTATTAGCGGACTGACAGCTACTGAATATGGGCTTGCGCGAAAAACGAATTGAAATAATTTATTGTAAACGTGAACCAGGAACCACGGAGCGCTTATCCTGGAAGTCGAGAAATTTTATTAGCGGACTGACAGCTACCGAATTTGGGGTTGCGCGAAAAACGAATTGAAATAATTTATTGTAAACGTGAACCAGGAACCACGGAGCGCTTATCCTGGAAGTCGAGAAATTTTATTAACGGACTGACAGCTACCGAATTTGGGTTTGCGCGAAAAACGAATTGAAATAATTTATTGTAAACGTGAACCAGGAACCACGGAGCGCTTATCCTGGAAGTCGAGAAATTTTATTAGCGGACTGACAGCTACCGAATTTGGGGTTGCGCGAAAAACGAATTGAAATAATTTATTGTAAACGTGAACCAGGAACCACGGAGCGCTTATCCTGGAAGTCGAGAAATTTTATTAGCGGACTGACAGCTACTGAATATGGGCTTGCGCGAAAAACGAATTGAAATAATTTATTGTAAACGTGAACCAGGAACCACGGAGCGCTTATCCTGGAAGTCGAGAAATTTTATTAGCGGACTGACAGCTACCAAATTTGGGGTTGCGCGAAAGACGAATTGAAATAATTTATTGTAAACGTGAACCAGGAACCACGGAGCGCTTATCCTGGAAGTCGAAAAATTTTATTAACGGACTGACAGCTACCGAATTTGGGTTTGCGCGAAAAACGAATTGAAATAATTTATTGTAAACGTGAACCAGGAACCACGGAGCGCTTATCCTGGAAGTCGAGAAATTTTATTAGCGGACTGACAGCTACCGAATTTGGGGTTGCGCGAAAAACGAATTGAAATAATTTATTGTGAACGTGAACCAGGAACCACGGAGCGCTTATCCCGGAAGTCGAGTTTCACCGCGTAGCGGACCCGAAGCGCGGGATCCGGGAGGTTGAGAACCCGGTACTCGAAATACGTAGCGGACCCGAAGCGCGGGATCCGGGAGGTTGAGAACCCGAGACTCGAAATTTGCGGAGCGCGACTCTCATGCGTCCGCTCTACTGCGCGGTTGTTTCCCGACTGAGGAATTCGGCTAGCTGATTTTGAATTGGTGACGTCACTTTCTGAACGTCCGACATCCAAACTATGGTTTCGAACTTTGATACTATGTATGATGATGTATGATGTACGATGTATGATGTATGATGTATGATGATATGATATGATGTATAATGCTTTTAGTTTTCACGTTTCATACAAGAAATACACACTTCATCTCTCCTGCCGATTCCAGACTCAAGCGGCCAGGCCCTTCCATTGTCAGCCGGTGACTAAATAAATATCCTTCAGTTAACGGGTCAGCTAATAACGCAGTCGTTCTGCGACAGTTGGATGATGAAAAATTTCGCTCCTATCTTTCAAATGTGTGTTGAAATACACTCGAAGTGTTAAGAAGCGTCGTTCTTTCTCTCCCTATCACCTTTCTAGGTCTTTAAATCACTACGCAGCGTTAAATACTATCTCATATACGAAGCATCCATTTCATCTCGTTCAAAATTAGCGCATCCGTGATGTATTGCAGTTACTCTGAATTTTTTTCCATCCGAATACTTTTCGAAAAACATTTCTGCTCCTCCACCCAACGCAGATACTTCACTTGCGACCAGCTAAAACAGCGTTTCGATTCTATGCCTATGAAAATTCAAGATCGAGAGAGCAAATGAAAAGTTGTTGGAATAATTATGAATACTAATGTTATGGAATACATCGAGCGCGCGTCGAATAGAATACCATTTCGAAATGAATAATTCTTCTCTTTTCATATCATAGCTGATCTAGTAATATAGGTAAATAGGATGGTTGGAGGTGTTCGAAAATGGTAGGACATTTGAAAAGTTAAAGTCGACGATGATCCAGTGCATCAATTTTTTCGTTACAGATTTTCTTTTCCCATGAGGCATAGAGTATTCAACAACGATAATGCAGTCCTTAAAATTCATCATTCATCTCTGTCTGGAAAGCTGATTCGCAAGGCGTGGTATTCTAGATATGTCAAAACTAAGCTAGCGGCACGTGTTTGCATTATTAGAAAAATACCCGTACTCTACATACACTGTTTCTAATCCTTCGCTACATTTGGTTTAATCCACATGCTTCCACAGCACGAATAGTCGGAAATGTTTTTGATTATCCATAATAAAATAAAAGAAGTAATAAAGTTTAAATTTATTGTTAAAGCTCTAATGAATACATCAAACTGCGGTCGAATTCATTTATTATTTGCACATGACCTCTGTATATTTGATAAATTATTTCTAAATACATTGAAACATATGTATTTATAATGAAATATCATGCAATGGGCTGTGTAAACTATAAACTACAATTTCTATCAAATAGCTGCTTTTATGTCAACAGGGCTTTGAGACTCAGTTAAGTTGGATCTCGATTTTTGCCATCGTATGTAGGACATTGGGTTACAAGACAAATGCGAATTACGAAGAACTCCGTATTAGAGATGAGGATATTTTAGTTCAAGTATACCCATACACAGAAATCCGTATGCGAATGTACTAAAACCTCTGTGTTTATTGTAAAAATCTAGTTCTAAATATGTGTATACATGTATATACACATGCATAAGTATACATATACACATGCATGTACATAAATAATTGCCAAGAAATTAGTCCCTTGTGGCGCCAGTGGTCCTCGTTGGTGGTATGTTGCGATAGTTCTCCTCGTTGGTGGTATGTTGCGATAGTTCTCCTCGTTGATTGTATCCGTAGCTCGTGTTATACGCGTTACGTAGATAAGAAGAAATAGACGAGGAAGTAACTTGACTAGTTAACTTAACATAGGTTGTGAATTGGTTTTTCTGGAACATCGGGGTCAGATGTACCCCGGGAGGGTTTTGCGCGATAATACACATCCAGATGTGCGTTAGGTAACCCTTGTAACAGTTTTTGCCAGTAAAAAGTATCACAAATTATAAAACGGTACAACATGATAGGTAGAGATACATTTTTGAGAACGGTAATGTTTTAGTAACTGCTTCTCTTCGTCACTATGCTCGATGAACGGACTTCGCCTGGTTATTAATTTCTTCGAAATCAGCTTTTTTTCTCGTGTATTTCTTTGAGCACTTTCAGCTTTTTTGTTGATAGTTCTCTTTGTTACCGAGCGACCCTCTTCGTTTGCTCATTCTCATGTTCTTGGGCCTTGTTCTCTGTTGCTTTTTGCACCAAAGCTGCCTTGTATCTCGTGTGAGTATTTCTTGCGGCATGGATAAGTGCTTTAGTGATTGGAACATTGTGTATCCCACTAGCTGCGATAACAGCATCGTAAACTTACCGTAGTACCACAGATTGTTCATGAAGATTTTTTACGAGTTTTTCTTTGTTGGTCGAAAAGACTCTTTCTAAGTTCGCATTACCATGTGATATAATGAGCAATGTTTTAATGAAGATTTTGAAATGATCGTTACCGTCAGTGTTTCTCAACGTTCGCATCAAAAAATGAGCAAGTCTTCCTTCAGGCCTGTTATAATTCTTCATTATATTTCTTTCAATATTTCCTTCTCATGTAATATCCTATAAACTCTTTTCGTCGAGAAGGACCGTCTTTAAAAAAGTTATACAAGGCTCTCAAAAAATCGATGATTTCCTAACCAGTACCGCAAATCCTAGCTTGGAATGCACAATGCAGCGAATGAATACCGAATCAACCGACATCAAGAAGTTTCAGGTCATCATTCTCAGATTTAATGTCCTCCTTGCGAAGCCAAAAAATTTGAAATTGACATGTGAGCCGTCCATCGATGCATGTAGAATCTTTTCAAGATCGGATCCATCTATGGCTCTTTTGAAAGCCTTCAACAAATCTTCTTCAGTCGTATGTTCCAGGAAAACAGACGTCGGGTACCTCGACGTACTTACTTCATTTTTTTCTTTGTCCCAATATCTCACAATGCGATGCATTTGTTGTTTCTGTGCAATCTTGGTTAGGCTTTCGCAGAATTCTAGTACATAAGTATCACATGACTTAGTGATATCATATAAATTGTTGTTAAAGTAAGGCGCAAGACCAAGGTTAATTACATACGAAATTTTAAATTTACCGTGTTCTAATTTTTGGACTTCATCAATTTCGGAGAAAATGTATTTGAATAAAGCCACTTTCTCTGCTGAATTACGAAACGAGTCGTGATTGAATACAGCCCCCATACACCAGATGATCTCTCTCTTCGGTAAGATACTGATCCATCACTCATTCTTTCAACATCGAATAAGAACGTATTTGTACGCATGACGAAGTATTGCTACCAGACTGATGTGCAGAGGATGCATCAGTTTCTGACCTATCAGTCGAGTTCTCACATCTCTTAGATGCCACAACTTTATTGTAAGCTGCAGACTCAGAGGATTAGATGGCCGGTGTGAAAAAAGTCTTCGGAGGCGTTGCCTAAAAATATATAAAGTTTGTTATGAAGTTCTTCGTAACCGACAGCTATCGCGTGCAAAACGTTGGTAACATACCGTCGTCAACGCGAAATTGAAAAGTTGAGAAAGTGTTGCACAAGCAATATGTACGACGGAATTATACAGTGAAAAAATAAATGCAATCAAATACATAAACGTGTATGATTTATATTTACCTGAATATATCGAATCTTTTAGGGGGTGGGGGAGGCAAGGGCAGGGACGGGAGCGGGATGGGAAAGGGCAGGAGGGGGGGGGGGGAGGACGAATGTTGGTGCGAGCCCGTTAGAGTCGATAGAGCAGAACCCCCCCCCTCACACGCCCACCCCCTCCCCCTCACGCTCTCCCACATCCCCGCCCCCTCCCCGCCCCACCTCTGCCACGACCCGCCCCGCCCCGCCTACTTCTAGTCCTACTCCTACTGCTACTGCTACTCCAACTTCAACTCCTACTACTGATCCTACTTCTGATCCTACTCCTGATCCTGATCCTACTTCATCAAATATTATAAAAATGTTAAACTCACCGAGCACAAATCCTCGTCCACCTTGTTACCCTCAGCTTCCTTGTCCTTTTCCTTCTCGTTCTTCTCCTGGAATAGTAATAGTTATTTTCAGTATAAGAACACATCAGAAATATAGTGTAAGGATTATTATAATTAATCAATTAATTAATAATATCATAATTTTTGTTGGCGCATTTATAGCTACTGAATTTGTGCTTGCGCGAAAAATGAATTGAAATAATTTAATGTAAACATGTAGTTTGTAATGTAGTTTGAAATATGTTATATAAAATATAATTGCAATTGCCATCAAATATTATAAAAACGTTTTACTCACCGTGCACAAATCCTAGTCCACCTTGTTCTCCTCATCTTCCTCATCCACCTCCTCCTCGTCCATCTCCGACCACCTTCAACCACCGCCAACCACCTCCAACGACCTTTAACGACCACCGCTCACCACCTCGGGTTATACATCGAATACTAATAAATATTTCCAACGTTAGAACACATCAAAAATATTGTGTAAGGATCAATACAATTTGGGAAAAGTACAAATATTTTTTTTCCAAATCAATCAAGTACGATAATTATTAAGCGAAACGTTGATTGTCAGCTATTTTCATTTTAATTGGAGATAACTAACGATGCTTTGTGAAATTTCGAGTATATTTTTACTCACATTTGGACAGTACAAGAAAAATTTACCCATCATCAATTGTCGCAAAATGGCAAAGTTATTAGGTGGCAATTGAAGCGCCTCGTCGCTGGAATCTTGAATTGACAGGAAAGATGGCGTACGTAATTTATGTCTGAAATGCAAAAACTAAAATTACTTTGAATTGACATATATTTTTACCATCGATGAACTAAAAAACACAGAAAAAAAGGTTGAATCACATTCATCTCCGTTCAGAAATTTCTTTGTAAAAATCGTTACTTTTTACGTTTGAGCTCGACAACTAATATGATATCAGGGTTTCTTGGGTTATTTTAGTACATCGATAATATGATGGTGCGCGAATCGGATATAACTAGTTTTCAAACACTCGCTCGCTAAAGCTTGCTCGGGGTCGGATGCCTAGTGTAACTGGTTTTTGTGCTCGTGCGCTCGTTTACTAGTTGTCGGTGTTTTACCATATGCGATAGTTGTAGGGGAGACTGGGGCACGATGGACTTCCCAAAAAATCCAGGCATTTGCTTCACAGTATACAGAATAAACACTGGCTTTGTGCCATGTGACGCAAACCGAATCTGCGAGTTAGATTATTTCTGTACATATAATGCTACAAATCACGCTTACACATGCATGGAAGTTTAACATATTGTGATTTCATGTCGATAAATTTCGACAAAAAATTCCACAGAACAATCTGCTAAGTGCTGACAGGTTTTGGAACACAACGCACAACAAATTTTAGCTTCAATTGAACGGTACGTTATTGTCATGTATTTCTATGTATACAATGCCAACCACTCACCCATTGCAATTTGTTGCTCCTGGTCGTTCGGTTTTTTTTCTGATTCAAAATTTTATCTGCAGCATGCACATTGGTTTGATATCACAAAATATGACGTTTTCAATAATCAAACTTGTAAACTTGAAATTTAATCCGGAAGGTCAAAAGTCATCAGGTCGAGGACCTGGACAGCCAGAAATACGGAAAATTAGTCCTGAAGGTCAGAAGTCACCGGGTCAAGGACCTGGACAGCTAGAACCACGGAGCGCTCTTCATCCCCACCCCTCCTCTCCCAGGACCCACCCCGCCCCGCCTACTTCTACTCCTACTCCTACTGCTACTCCAACTTCAACTCCTACTACTGATCCTACTCCTATTCCTACTCCTGATGCTGATCCTACTTCATCAAATATTATAAAAATGTTAAACTAACCGAGCACGAATCCTCGTCCTCCACCTCGTCCAGCTCGACCACCTCCAACCACCGCCAACCACCTCCAACAACCACCGCCAACCACTTCGGGTTATACCAGGAATAGTAATGAATATTCTCGGTATAGGAACACATCAAAAATATTGTGTAAGGATTGATATAATTAATTATTTAATTAATAATACAATAAATTTTATTAGCGCATTGATAGCTACTGAATTTGTGCTTGCGCGAAAAATGAATCGAAATAATTCATTCTAGACATGACAAGTTTGAAATATTTTACATGAAATATAATTACAATTGCCACCAAATATTATGAAAATGTTTTACTCACCGAGCACAAATCCTCGTCCTCCTCGTCCACCCTGTTCTCCTCGTTTTCCTCGTCCTCCTTCTCGTCCACCTCCGACCACCTTCAACCACCTCGAACAACCACCGATAACCACTTCAGGTTATACCTTGAATAGTAATAAATATTTTCAGTATAAGAACACATCGAAAATATTGTGTAAGGATTAATATAATTAATTAATTACTTAATAATATAATAAATTTTATTAGCGCATGGATAGCTACTGAATTTGTGCTTGCGCGAAGAATGAATTTAAATAATTTATTGGAAAGATGACAAGTTTGAAAAAGATTAGATGAAATATAATTACAATTGCCATCGAATATTATAAAAACGTTAAACTCACCGAGCACAAATCCTCGTCCCCCTCCTCCTGAATTACCTTGATTACCCGCAACCACCCCTAACCACCTCCAACGACCACCGCCAACCACCTCGAGTTATACCTCGAATACTAATAAATATTTTCAGCATGAGAACAAATCAAAAATAATGTGTAAGGTTTAATATAATTTTTTTATTGACATATTTTACCAAAAAGATTATGAGAAGATTATAAAGTTATAGAAATTTTATTAGCGCACTGACAGCTACTGAATTTGGGCTTGCGCGAAAAACGAATTGAAATAATTTGTTGTAAACATGAACCAGGAACCACGGAGCGCTTATCCTGGAAGTCGAGTTTCACCACGTAGCGGACCCGAAGCGCGGGATCCGGGAGGTTGAGAACCCGGTACTCGAAATACGTAGCGGACCCGCAGCGCGGGATCCGGGAGGTAGAGAACCCGGTACTCGAAATTTGCGGAGCGCGACTCTCATCCGTCCGCTCTACTGCGCGGTTGCTTCCAGACTGAGGAATTCGGCTAGCTGATTTTCGATTACTATAGTTCGATGACTTCGAGAGAAAAAAATTTTGGGTGACGTCACTTTTTAAACATCCGAACATCCAAACTTTGGTTTCGAATTTCAATACTATTTATGATGTATGATGTATGATGTATGATGTATGATGATATGATGTGTAATGATTTTAGTTTTCACATTTCAGACAAGAAATACGCACTTTATCTTCCCTGCCGATTCCAGACTCAAGCGGCTAGGCCCTGCGATGGTCAGCCGCTGACTAAAGGGTATATTCTTCAGTTGACGGATCAGCTAATAACGCCGCCGTTCTGCGACAGTTGGATGATACAAAAGTTTGCTTGTAGTTTTCAATTGTGTGTTAAAATACACTCTAGGTTTTAAGAAGCTTCGTTTATCTCTCCCGATTAAAAAAAAAAATCGCCGACAATCGCCTTTTTAGGTCTGTAAATCAGGACACTGCGTTAAATACTGTCTCACATACGGAGCATCCATTTCATCTTAAAATTAGTGTATCCGTGATGAATTACAGTTACTTTGGATTTTCTGCCATACGAACACTTTTCGAAAAACAATTCTGCTTCTGTATCCAACGTAGATACTTCCCTTGCGACTAGCTAAAACAGCGTTTCGATTCTATGCCTACGAAAGTTCAAGATCGAGAGAAAAAATTAAAAGTTGTTGGAATAATTATGAATATTAATGTTATAGAATACATGGCCGAGCAGGGGGACGCAGAGGACGAAGGTGGTCGGCGGAGGTCGGTGGTGGTTGGAGGTGTTCGGAAATGGTAGGCGGTGGTACGGGGTGGTAGGAGGTGGCAAGAGTTGGCAGGGGGTGGTAGGAGATGGACGGAGATGGTAAGCGGTGTTTGAAGGTGGTAGGAGGTGACAGGAGGTGTTTGGCGGTGGCTGGAGGGGGTAGGAAGTGTTTGGAGGTGGCCGGAAGTGATCGGCGATGGTCGAGGAGGACGACGACGATGATAATCACGTGGGCCGAGGGTGCGGAGGAGGATGATGGGGTCGAAGTTGACGAGGACGACGAAGGCGGTCGGAGGTGGGAGGAGACAGCGCCGGACTTACCTATAGGCTCGAGAGGCCCGGGCCTAGAGCATAGACATATAAGAATAGACCGTGCGAGCTCGAAGGTAGCTCGTTGGTGAATGCGATAGCGTGATAGAAAGAGAAAGCTGCATATGGGCCCATCCTTCTATCCTTGTCTAATCGCGCGCATGCGCGTTCAGTATTCTTCTAGTAAGGATGAAATAGAAAATGTATGAATAAAAGTTTTTTTACTCTCACGCCTCGCAGTGTAGTATACTGGCATACACAACTCGCGTGTCTCGCGCATGCGCGATTAGACAAGGATAGAAGAGGGCCTATATGCAGCTTTCTCTTTCTACCACGCTATCGCCTTCCCAGCCCGCTCACGCGGTCTATTCTTATATGCTATGGCCTAGAGTGGCATTTTCTAGGGGCTGCAAAAATGGGCACTGGAAATTCAATTTTTTTGGTAAATCAAAATCATATGCAACTTGTAGAATGGATTTTTTGAAGTGAAACTTCTACCACGGCGTTGGAGAATTTTGGATGGGAGTGAATTCATGAGTAGCCCTTTAAACCACACACTAGTATAGGGGGAAGTCCCCGAATCAGCGCCCGATTTACCTGTATGTCACTATTATTATTATATGTATGTAGCTATATCGAAAAATATTGAATAAAATGACTGCTTATGAGCATGTGTGATACAAATTATCAAATATTGATCGATCCTGATTGAAAAAATCCATAAGTGAACAGATTACTAGGTGCGGGGGGGGCGGCGAATAAGTTCGGGACTACAGGCGGCTCCAAGTTAAATTCGGCGCTGGGAGCAGGTAGTTGATGGAGGTTAGACGTGCTCAGGGGTTGTGGTAGTTGGCGGCGGACGCGTTTACGCGTCTTCTCACGGGGATCATCGAGCTGATCGACATTTCTAAGTCGCAGTCGACAAGTAGTCTACGTACTCACATTTTACCGACTCAATCTTAAGGCCGTGTTCGTAAATTGACTGACAGTACTCAAAAATCCCTAGGACAGAGTCAGAGCTATTGACAAACTTGGAAGCGCAAAAGAGATAAAAGATTGCTGACAGTACTGTCAGTCAATTTTCGAACACGGCCTTAATCTTTCATATCGACACTACTTTGGCTGCTACGAATGTCGAGTGTCCCAGGCCCACCTGGGCCCACTTGCCCGCCAAAAACTCGTCACAAAAATTTACCCACGGGTATCCGTCTTTATATTCTTCAGTCAACGCTCGAGGCAAATTAGGAAAAATTCTCCTTATTTGGCAACACTGCCGTAGGACAGCGAAATCATGAAGTGAGGGCTAGATAAAGCGGTTACTGACTTAAAATCAGTTAGCTAGGTTGCTTAGAATGTATCACGGGACGCTTTTATGCGATTTGATCAAAGAATTCAAACAGTATCTTCAAAGTAGGTTTCTAGCTGGAAAATTTACCGTCAAATATTTTATTGTGTACACAAACTATGGCAAGGGTCGCTCCGAGTATTTATGTTCTAAGCTTCTGAGGCACCAGAACAGCCAATGTCAAAACAACTTGTCTGCCTTGTCGTTTATGGTAGCAAAAACTCTACTGCACTTCCATTAACACCTTTCATTTGTAACATTTTAGTTATGGCAACCCGCTTACAGAGCAAGGAATGGATATACATTACAAGCCTGTATAATGTATGATCGTTTAATTGTTAAAATATAAATATATGTATATATAATAATATAGTTATTATGGTGTATAATAATAATATGTATAATTCCCTCTTGGCTAATGTTACTTGGTATCATTTGCTTATCGCTTTTTTTTATCTCCTTCTTTTTTTATTGAATTTTCTTTTTTCATCTTATCAGTATTCATTAATATAACACGGTGAGAGAAAAAAAAGGAATAAATAATAGTAATAATATTGAGAATAAAGTTTCTGTAAAATTCAAACATTCCTAAATTGCCAAATTATCATTCATAGCAGAATAATTAATTTCATTAATATTCTGGATAAATAACATATTATTAAATTTCCTGATTCAATTTGTTTTTTTCGCTCACCGCAAATCTCATTACGTGGTAATAAGACATTTAATTACTAGGCATTATTATGAATAACCAATACTTTTGAAAAAGGCTTTTTTGCTCATCATTTTATACAATTATTTTTGTATCCGAATCATCCCCTGCATATAAGGGACATTCTCGGATTGACGCAAGTTGAGTCAGCAATCTGTAATTTCTCTTGAAACAATTACTGCAAACTCGGTTTTCCATTTCCTTCTCTCTTTTTTCATTATAAATCATGAATATATTCAAAGTTAGATTGCATTTAGATTATATGAGTAGCTTGATAATACCTATTAGAAAAAAAATCAGAGGCTATAGAGCACCGAATCACCGTATTTAGAGCTGTGGGTTTGAATTCTCTGTATAAGATATAAGGTCAGTGATTGATCGAGACAATCGAAGATGTTGCTGCTGAATGACTTTCCTGATACGAAAATTGTGGAAAATGTTCCTGTTCTTCAGCAATGGAATTTAATCCGCCTCCGCTGCCCAAGCATCCCTGATCTGGAGGCGTTAATTCTACGCTTTCTCCAGTAAATTCACTGTCAAAATACCGTGTGTCTGTGTCCGATGTTACTTGAGGCTTGAAAGGTGGTGGAATTTTCTTTTGCTCCAGGTCTGACCAGTCAATAGATGAAAAGAATGCATGATTCATTATGTCTCTCGCATCGTTTGGACCCCCTCCTAGTCTTTTACTTGGATCTTTAATCAGTAATCCTGCAAGTAATAAATAAGAAATATTCAAAATGTTCAGTCATTAACTTTTCACATTATAAATCGATACTTGTATAAATGTAAAGTTTAAATTATTAATAACAGTTTCAACTAACCACCAAGCATATCCTTAGCCTCATTACTGATTGCTCTTGGAAATTTGACTTCTTCCATAATAATTAAGGTGAACAATTTCTCATGGTCACGGTTGTAAAATGGGAGTCGACCGCACATCATTTCATACATAACAACTCCAACACCCCACCAATCTACTGCTCTACCATAGTCGTTATCTTCAAGTACTTCAGGAGCTAGGTACTCCGGTGTACCGCAAAATGTCTTAGTGGTCCTCCCTTGTAAAGTAATCACAAAATGATGAAAACAATTTGTGGAAATATTACGATGATTCTTTGTCTCAAAATATGGACCCCGAGTATTTTGGAATGCAAACTGCCGGAGTCTAACAGATTACATACCATACGTGATGTCCTCTTTGCACAGACCAAAGTCCGCGATTTTTATGTGTCCATCTTTATCCAATAGAAGATTTTCAAGTTTCAAATCGCGGTAGATAATACCCTGGGAATGCAAATATCCTAAGGCAGATATAATCTCTGCCCCATAAAAACGCGTACGATCCTCTGGAAATACTCTGGAACGACTAAGATGGAAGAATAATTCGCCCCCGTTTACATATTCCATAACAAAACACAGTCTGTCCGCTGTCTGGAAACTGTACTTCAGAGACTGAGAAAGGAATAATTTACAAGTAAGAATGAGTTATATTGAGTGATAATTAAAAGTTTCTTTCGAATAAACGAAAGCAAACTGAAATTAATCAATATAACTAAATGGATGGATAAATTGACAATTAATGTATACGTACAATTAAAAAAGGATGACTGGTCGTACGGAGGACACGATTTTCTGTCAATGTATGTGCAACTTCGTCTTTCCGAATGATCACTTCTTTCCGTAAAATTTTTATAGCATACAGATGACCGGTGGCTTTTTCACGGCATAGAATCACCTTGCCAAATGTTCCCTTTCCGAGTACTTTCAAGAACTCAAAATTTTCCAGCGTCTATGGTAACAATAAGGAGGTATTATAATGTTTGTTTTAAACAGCTGAGAGAAAGCTTTCAGATTTTTCTACTTGCCACTTTCTTCTTGCCAGTACTTTTACTGCTCGATGTACCCTGAACACTAAATTTTGCTGACAATTCATCAATGCTGCCTCCATCACTGTCTCCTGATACAACACCAAGTGATCCACATGAATCTGATCGCACACCAGGAGATATCTCTACATCCATGTCCTCAGACAATGCCGAAGGTTGCATCGCGCCATCCAACCGTTCCTGACTAGCCAGCCGATCTGCTACATATCTACGTACAAGTAAACAAAATCTAATCTGTTATAAATAAATTTAATTAACGACATTTGTATCACACGCTTTACTATAATCAAGACCAAAGGATATGTGAGATTTTTGAGATTAAATGTATTTTTTTTTTGTGCCTATGTTAAGCTGGAAGTATAAACATTGTTCTCAAGCATCAAATTGAATTTTTAGGTCCATTTTAGTTGATGAAGTAACTGACTGGCAAAAGTAGGAGAGTTTTACCTTCAGAAGCTCTCAGTTTTATAGGAAAAGAAAATAAAATAGGGTACTTTTAAAGAAATAAGGGACCCACTGTGTAACCTGAAATATGTTTGAATCTATGTATAATGACTATAAAAACAACTAAACGAAACACTCTATGGCAATAATACATCAAAGGGATCGGTACTTGCATGATTAAAAAATGGGGACAGTAGTTGCATGATTAAAGAAGTTACTGAATTGTATTAATTTTGAAATCGGCATTTTGTTGCATATAAGAACAAAACCAAAGTCAAAAGTAAACCAATTCTATAAATTCAAACCTCAATCAATATTAAAATGAATCAAAAGTGAAGAAGTATTCTGCACACTCTGAGATATGATTTCAAATAATATTAGTCCGAAAAAGGATGTAAAATAAAAAATACAACATTCACAATACTCATCGGTTACCATGTGAAAAGTAAAGAAACTAAGTACAGTTGAACAAAAACATATGTAATGGTGGGATGACAGAAAAACAGCATTTATAACATATATTATGCCCTAGAATATCACTAGCTCATTGTTCGTTGTTTCTGTTTAATCAACAACAGAGATAGCTAGTTTTGAAAATATTCAAATGCTTATTAGTTGACCACATGTATACTCAAGTAATTATCATATCGTCTGAATCACTTGGCTCATATTGATTGAGAGCTTTGCATGAAAACAACCTACGAGCATCTCTACTGAAGCAAACACGCTGAATCCAACATGGGTAACATAAGACAATTAACAAACGTTGAACGTCTTGAAATAAATAACTGCTTTGGGGCTTATTTTCACTTGTCAATGATTGAAGTATTCATTACCTGGGCTCAAAGTTGTAACATTAAACCTATCAGAAAGTTCTCAGGGACATAATTTCAGAAGCTTTGTAAGATAGAATTGATAATATTACCTGATTGCTGCGACCCAATCCTCTCTTTCCTGTTCTGTGTCAACATGAAACGTTCGCTCAATGACAGTTGTCCATTGCAAGCCTCTAATAACGAATGTATACGGTTTAGGCCTGTCGACAGACATAATTTGGCAACCACGCACAGTGAAATTGTTGAGCGGATGCGCAGCTGTAGCAATTTGCTGCTCAGGTTTGGTCTTGAAACCAACCAGGGTGCCATCATCTCGAAGCACAAAGTAACGTGATCTCCAATTCTTTATATGTTCACCTGGACGAAGAAACGAAAATAAAAGTCAGAACAGAATATAAGTGCATAAAAAAATACATTTCGGAAGCGCGGAGGATGATTGTAGAGATAAAATGAGCTATAGCAAAACAATCGCTGATAAAATACGAGTATGAGATGTAAATATGTGTAACGTGACTGTGTGTATATACTCTATGCAACTGCGTGTACCGCGTATGCGTATGGGAGCGCATAGTACGTAAATGTACGTGCATATATTTAGTACCGCGTTTTTGAAGCCAGCCTTCCTTGACGACTTGCTGACCGTCTCCAGGCGTCGCGACGCCCATCTGTGCGTCTCCCATATCCCCCCAACAATTTTACTCAAACGTAAAGATATTTAATGTAGTTCACACAGTGGTTAATTTTTTACAATTCAATATATATCGCCGAAATATGCAGGACTACGCTGTAATTCACTGCACACTACAAAACACTTATTTTTCAATATAATCACACTTATATGTTCTAGCCATTGGTCGGGGTAGCATGCTTCAACTCGTTTTTCACATCAAACTGCATGAAAATTTTTTAAACCTTATTCTTCACTCCGCAAACATTTGCTAATATATGCTTTCGTCTCTCATACACAAGTTCCACCAATCCGCCATTAATTACTGTGCACTAGGTTAGAACGTTAGTTGTGAAAGTGATTCTAGAGGGAAACTCAATATGCAAAGGTCTGAAACGATAGGTGGTGACGAAGGCCCTCTCGTTCCATACTTTGAGCGCTAGAAGCGTTGGCAGATAGGAGTAATTTGAAAACGAACGTCCATATCCCTGTTTTCGGTATTCATCAAGAACACTGGAATATAATAATACTGAAATACGATCTTACATAACGCTTACATATGAAATCTCGAAGGTGGGGGTGACTCCAGGTTTGCAAGTTTTGCAAGCTTCTGATATCTACACACGAAGTCACTGCTATCGGGGAGCTTTGCTTTGAACCTTAGAGCATATACCATAACATACCATAGAGGAAGCCTGGTGGCGGAAAAAGAGTCCCCGAGTGCGAAAGAGAGAAACATAGTAAGACGAGTAGTTCTCTCTTTCTACGGCAGCCAATCGCGAGCGTGCGAGACAGAGAAAGGTACTCGTCCAACTATTCCCCTCTCTGTGCCGTTTTCCACTAACGCGAAAGGGTATACGGCTTCCTCCATGGTATATGCTCTAAGGCCGTGTTCGTAAATTGACCGACAGTACTCAAAATTCCCTAGGACAGAGTCAGAGCTATTCACGAACTTGGAAGCGCAAAAGAGATAAAAGATTGCTGACAGTACTGTCAGTCAATTTTCGAACACGGCCCAAGTAGTTACCTATCCCATCGACCTCGCGAAAAATACAGCCGAAGTGATGAGAGAGAGATATATATACATATATATATATGAGAGATACTCTGTCTCTCTCACGCTACATTATATTGGCTGAGAGGAAACGTATATATATAACGGTAACTAATCAAAATGCGTGGAATATATTGTTCACTAGATTTCATGCATTTGATTAGTTACGCTGGACCGCGCTCCACACCGCCGCGCCTATGTGAACTTAGTCCAAGAATTGAAAAATTTAGGGTTGTTTATTGAAAGTGTGAACAAACGGAGAAAATGAAGAAGCGAAAAGAAAATCAAGTAAAATGGTAGCAGTTCTTCGAGGTAAGAAAATAATCTAATTCCTTCTCATTATTCTAGAATCGTGCACTCAAGCATAATTAAGATACCTTTGGATACGTTTATTACCGCACAGATCATACTGAAAATATCGCAATGTTTCCAGGGCCTTTCTACTATACAATAAACAATAATAAGAAAGATAATAATACTTGATTCATTTCGATACATTACATGTATTACGATTGTAGAATAATGAGAATTAATTAAATTATTTTCTTAAACTTGAACAGCTACTCATAGAGCTCAGACAATCTCTATGGAATGCGCTGCGAGCAACATATCAAGAGTAACAGCCGAAAAACGTAGGATTTCGTTCGTAATTCTTCTGCTGTGCGTCCTACGCTCTTTTTGATACCTTTCTCGCATTCCTGAGAGTCCAACTGGTGAAAAAAGAGTCCTGCAAAAACGATTCTGAAATAAAAAGTTTCTGAATTGTAAAAATCGCACAACAGCACCCTAACCCTTTTGGATTTTTTCAGTAAAAATTTGGCCAATTTTGAAAAATAGTTAAATTAATTCTTTGATGCACTGTATTGACGTGATTTTCCGAGAGAAATCAATTGTGCTTCGTCCAAATACGCCATCAGCTACTTCGTCTCGCTTTTTCATTTTCTCCATTGTTTCATACTTCCAATTAACAATCCAAGATTTTAAATTCTTCGAATAAAAATGTAATTGAAATCAATTGACCTTAACACGTTGATTTCGACGTGCGGCATTTTGCCGTTGCATCGGTACCTATTTTAATGAGTGACTTTTCCCGGCGATGGCGTGGTGCTGCCGCGTCATTTGATGCCCGTAAAAATCCAGCCTAAGGGTGCTATTTCATGAGCAGTAAAAAGCAGCAGCAGCAGCAGTTTTACCCTATCACTTCCGGTGCAAGTTTCTGCTGCTCGCAGTTCAGTTTTTCGAGCCACAAGCCACAAGATCACAAGAATCAATAGAAATGAGAAATAAATACTCCAATACTTTCACACACGATCCCACGATTCTGCTGCGTGTCACTGGTCTTCACGTTTAAATTGAGGTTAGGTTCGAGACGATACGACCATGATGCGACGTTCCGCAACAATTACTGCTATCACGATCTATTTCATGAGCAGCGCTGCTGCTGCGTAAGATTACCAGACTGATGCTAGTGAAAACTAGTAAGTTACTAAACCACTGCTGCTTTTTACTGCTCATGAAATAGCACCCTAAGATGGCATAGCACTGCGAGAGGATTACACCCGTGGTAAGACTCATGATTATATTAATGTTAATGTAATTCTATTCGTTTAAGTTCATGTATTCTGCACTAAAATATAGGCAACAATATTCTGCTTTACAGATACTCGAATATTATAATGTGGACAGTAACGTAAATAAACTATCTTCAGAATTATAGATATTTAAGTATTATAATATGAATAAAGATATTCCGGTGTATAGTATGAGTAAACAACACTTAAGTATGAATAAACAATATTTTTTATATGGAAGTTTAAAATATTAATGTATGCATAGACAATATTCTGGTCATTGGCATTTGGGTATTATGATATGAAAAATAATATTCATGGTTATAGATATCTAGGTATTGAGATATAAGTAACAATATTTTTGGGTTCAGGGTGTGGATTATTTGCATGGTATTCTTGTCGACTAAACTACTCCTTGTAGGTGGGACTGCTTATAATGTGACGTCAATCTATGCTCGTTCCGAAATTAGCTGGCAGTGCTAAAAACTCCCTAGGACAGAGGCAAAGCTACTCAAGAAGTCAGCAGAGACAAAAACTTGTTGAAAGCACTCGTTGCACTGGAAGCTAATAGCGATACGCACCCTAAATTAATGTTGAATAACACTTTTGTATAGATAAGATTGTATTTCAGTGGTTTGTCGGTACTTCGCTGTCGCAGTGTCGCACTGCATGCTGCCGCAGCATTTTGCTGCCCATGAAAATCTAGCCAAAAGAACGGTGCCGATATTATGAGGAAAAAAATTGGTCGCAGGCCGGTCGAATGTTACTATGATCCAAGGAATAACTGAATACGAGCTGTCAGCTATAAGTTGTTGAGTACTATCACCGTACCACAAATGTAACGTCGGATTGATGAATGTTTAATTTTAACAAGTATTTATCGTAATTGAATATTAATGAAATGGAGCAAAGAAAGCCAAGGTGATACTTGAATTGTTATTGATGAAATGATAAAGCCAATAGATTTAAAATAATTTAGGTTAAGTCAATCTAACTTGTAGAAAATTAATTACAATAAATAATTATAGGATTCGAAAAGGGGGTTACAAGCCGTCTAGGCAGAAAGATGAGGTCTCTAAAATCTCAGAAACAGGAAAAGATTCAGGCAGTAAACCCGACCAAACTCCAGTCATTAAAAAATTAAATCCAGAAGATTACGATTACACGAATTCTGACAAAACGCAATTTGCCCATTTGAAACGAGAAACGCAGGAGGCTGATATATTGAACAATGCCCCTACAACAAATTCTCGTACTCGTCGTAAAGTTGTATCGAATTGGAAAAAATATGAGGAAATACCAGATACAGAATTTCCAACAAAAGATTTTCAAACGCTGTTGAATGTTCCAATATCTGAAGGCGGACATTTCATTTTTAAGTCTGAAAAAAATTGGGCAATCGAAGTCTCCAAGTATTCCGATTTATTTTCATTAAATGTTAAAAAACTTGCCAGAGATATTAACTGCGTTCCATTCACTGAATATATTGATGTAGAAGATAAATATTTCACGGTAAGTGGCAGCTTTTAAATTATCCTAAATTATTACTTGAATTGAATATACTTCTCAAGGCTCGTAAACTGCCCAATACTTGTTGCAGGCTGATCAGCTAATGAAGTTTCAGAATCTTGCTGAAATGTCCAGATCAGATGCTATTGAGGTTGATAACAACATTGTCCAAATTTTGATGGATATTAAAAGAGAAACTGTTGCTGAAAATCAAGATATAGACAGTGGAAGTGAACCTGAAGTATCAATTGAAATTCATGAGATGGCTCAAGGAAAGGAAACAATAGAGGAAGATTTAGATTTTCTTCTTTCATTAAAGGAACCTGTTAAACTTGATCAGGCTAAAATTGCTCCACCTACTTACCAAATTAAAACTGAAGGTGGGAGTCTATTGCATTTGTCTACATTTATAGTTAGAAATGCCGTTTTTACCATTTCTTTTAAATTGCTGTACTTATTTATTTATTCTGTTAACAGAGGAAAAAATCCCGAACTCTTCGGCTCCTGTGAAATCGATTGATCTTGAAAAATGGCTGGATTCAATTTTGGACAGTTAGAGCCTGTAATAGAGAATAAAATGAAAACAAAATGAGTTGTGATACGTCATTTTCTTAAAGTTAAACACTACCCTGTAAAATTTTCGAACTAGTAAATAATTAAATGTGAACACACGCCTTCAGTAGCACCAGATTTATACAGATAGAATCAGGATGAGGAATGGTTTTCTTTTCAACTGATTTATTTAGCAATATTCTACACCATTTTTACCCAATTTCTATAGTAACATATTGTTGATGGAGGAAGACTAGAAAAAAATTGACACCAAACCTCCATATATAAGTATATGAATATGTACACACACACACACACATGCATATACATGTATGCATGTATGCATATATAGAGTAGTAAATTGATCATAAAATATGAAAGTTAAACCTGAGAATGATGTGGAATTGTACTAACCTTTGATTGAGCAATTATTACTCTCCTATAGTCTATCAATAATTGAAAATAACAACTTCTACTTTCAAGCTTTCAAGTTATAGAACATGATCATTATGAACATACATGTCTTGAGAATTTGCGGATTAATTCCTGATAAGGTGAAAAATATGGGAATTTATAAATTATGTAGAATAACATATTAAAATGATATCAAAACGAAAGCTAATCCGAAGAAAAATACTACTTTTTATAGGTACTTCCTAGTTAAATAAATAACTTCTTCTCATACTATGAATAAGATGTAGCAAGAGTATTTTGGGGTTCGTTAGTACGTCTCTGATAATCATTTGTCATACTTTCAAGCGCCAGAAATTTTAAGATTTCAAAATGACAATGTATTTATATTCTACGCTCAAGTCATACCGCTTATGAATAACATTCCGTATTAAAAAATATAGCATTGAAACATGTTTAAGTCTGTCACTAAGCACAACGAAATAAAAAATTTTACATTCTCACATTACTAATTTAAAAAAATAGTAACTTTGCAATAAGTCAAAGATCGTTGTCATTACGTATATTTATATTTGCCTGCACAATCAGATTTTTATGGCATTGATATAGTTCGTACCATGATGGTACACATATATAGGTGGTTATGTATATTAGATTTTTTCAAAAACTCATTATACTAAAGACACCGTACAATCATAACTGTTAGAAGTGGTTGTTTTTATATTTTTTTGTTCCAAGCATGGTTGAAAATTCCGTTCGGTTTTCCAGCAAAATCAATTTTTTCTCCAATTGAACGACTTTTTTTTTCAGTAGCGAGTATCCTCAACTTATTTTTAGTTTCTTAAATCGGCCTGGTACACATAGATGAATCACTTTGTATCTCAACAGCTTGGGGGCATTTTACCACGTTTCTATTTATATATGGAGTCATTTATCAAATACTGGCCACCCCGCTTTCAAGAAAGAGGGCGGCTTATTCAGGCTTCAGGTAAAATCGACTGCATCAGTCGCAATCGTGGCCAGTATTCAATAAAAAACTCTGGACACATCCCATATGCCAGGCATCAAGTTGAAATGAATTTAAACTAATGTGATTACAAAAAAGTTTCGAAGAGTACTCACATGAATCTTGAACCTCGTTGAAACATTCTTATTAACCGAAATTCTTAGTTGATAATACAGTGTTAAGCCTAGTCGGCATTTTTTAAAAGACAGCAGCGCCAGCCATCAAATCATCTGTCGAGTTGTCTTCATTGTCAATGTTGACTGCTTCCGTTGCAGTTTCTGGTGGTGGTGGCATCAAGGGATTCAGAGTGTTTAGTATTGATTTTTTCCCTCGCTTAGTAGGTGAGTTGATAGCTTTTTCGTCCTCTGTTTGTGCCGGGCATTCAAAATGTACGCAATGAAATACCTACATGAATATAATAAAATGAACATATTACTATGAATACCTTTAGTAAAGGGCAAAGTTATCCATTCAATATGAATCTTATGCCTGCATCACCTCACCTTTTTTCAGATCATTGACAATGAAATAATATGCGGATAATATTGATGATTTAAGAAAAAATGAGATTAATGCAGTTTATTAAATTTTAACTCACTTCATTGGCAGTGTTGTGTGTGCCAACAATGCGAATGAAAACAACTGGTCTTGGCGGATGAAAGCGAAGCGTTTGCCAAGATCGACAAGCTTCTTTTGTTTTATCTGCAACAACCTCCCAGTCCCATGAATTACCAGACACTTCAATGTAGTATGAGTAAGAACGTTCATCGCAATCCCAAAGCAGCAATCTAATGAAATAAAACAATTATTTTCATTTATATTTACTTTACAAGTAAATATGCCTATCTCGAATACTAATTAACGTAAATTTAGCAATTCATTTTGGTAATTGACTTTAACCCAAAGAAAAGCAAAAAGAGGAAATGGATTTCCAACTATTGCTTCAAAATCAAAATTAATTTTGAACAAGAATTTCAACCATAAAGGATAGTTTGCAAAAATCATACCGCATAGAGTCAATCATATATGGTTGTCCAAGTTGTACTAAAATGGCACCAGACCCAAGCTGATGGCATGTGTATCCGCTGTCCCAATCATAATTGGATGTATCACCGTTCAACAAAGCATTGCGAGACCTAATTATACAGGGTTTATGATCAGTTCATGAATAAAGTTTCTATATTTCATTATTTAATACCCCAAAAGTAATTCATAAGTATCATGACACGTAGAGACTCAGTATCATAATCTAAACATGCATTCTATGGTACCTGACCTGCTGACACCTTCTGTAACACTAGCACTTCGCTCCATTGTAGCAATGTTTCGTATTGGCACAACGAAACCTTTAGACAACTTGACTGGCTGGTGTGTGTAGTATGCCTCGAAACTGACCACATGAAACACCTAATCACAAAATAAATGAGAGGTGAAATTTCAATTTTCCGCGTTTAAATAAGATAGTTCTGAAACTGTTTCTTAAAAAATATAAGCAATACTTTTAATAATTATAATTTCAGATTCTTATTAATTCGACTCAGGATGCAAACGTTTTGTAAGCATCTTTTTTTCGCTATTTTAGTGCATGGAAAATTAAATGAAAACTTAGATTCTGAATAAATTTTATACTTTACTTACTTTGTTTACAGTGTTGTTGGTTCCAACTATACGTATGTAAGAGACAACTCTTTCTTCAAAGTATAGGTACTGCCAGCTACGGCAAAAGTATTCTGTATGATCAATTACTCTAACCCAATCTTTCTGGTCCATCGATACCTAATGTAAAAAATACAAAAGTAGTAAACTTACGAATTCAACATTAATGAAAGTATATAATTGATTACTTTCTTCAAAAAAATTTGATTACAGTATCGTTGATCTAGTAGATCCATTCGCAGTTACAATTCTGAAATCAATAGTTTCGAAAATAAACTAAAAATACTGAATGTGTAGGAATACTGTTTGGTACATGACAAAAACACTATAAAGGTCAAAAAATTTACCAAGTACGCATTTTTACTTGGACAGCACATGAGGTTATAGCATTAATATCATACGAGGCATACAAAAAGAAATCAAATACAGGGCAAAACATTATACATGTCAACAATTCCACTGAGTATGTACTTTTAAATTAATAGAAAATTGAGCGTAAAAGCTAATCGCAAGTCTCTGTTATGTAATGCAAAAGTATAGCCAAACACTATACAACTTCCTCACAAGTATGGATCTCGAATTCGGCTCTAACTTTCGTCTAATGATATCGAAAAATCACTCCAAAGCAATATACTTGGTGGGCACGTTCTTTTTTCCAGTCAGCCTTCCACACCTTAATTCACCTTGTGAAAAAAGAGGACATACCAATGTACACGACCTGGAACTGTTTCATCAAAGGAGACCCTACAATGTCCAGTCAGCTTCTAGTTTGTATATGCTTAATACTGTTAGGATTTCAAGTATTTTGACTGTCATTAGCATTCAACTATACTATACACTTTTATTGAAAGACACCTTACAATGTGCAGTAGGGTGTCCCTTAACAAGGGTGTTTTCGAATTTTTATGCTTCCAGGGGCTCAAACGCTTCCACATCGATAAAAATAAATGCTCTAAAAATTTCAGCTCTTAATATTAACTCTAAGATAGTTCGCTTTCCAGCTAAAGTTTCTTATGGAAATGACATGTAAAAAATATATGTTGTTCTTTTAAACTGTGTACGTTGGTGACGAATTAACCTACAATAATGAGAAGTACATATTTTTGTAGATAATTCGACGCTCTATAAAAAAGGTCTCTTACAATTTTTTACTAAGACTACTGGTTCGAAAGTTATTCGAGCTCAAAGTTTAATTTATATAAAATTATCAATGTTATCGAGTATATTTAAAGGATTAGCAGTTAAGTTAATTGAAGATTATCACAATATTCTGACTAAAAATCCAGAACAGCAGCAGTTTATAGTCAAATTTTTATCAGAATATAAACAAAACTATACTGATACTCGAAAATGTTCAATCGTTGAAAATATGAAAATTGACTCTTAAAATTTGTTATTATTTAAAAAATTTTCATTTTTCAGTGTCAACATTTATCTAATTTAATTAATTTAAGATAAATATGTATTGGTTATCATACCAAAAGCTCATAATATAAACTGTAATTGATCTGAAATAAAATAACCTGCAGGAAAAATGAAATATATTTCATCATACAACTGCTAATCCTTTAAATATACTCGATAATATTGATAATTTTATATAAATTAAACTTTGAGCTCGAATGACTTTTGAACCAGTAGATTTAGCAAAAAATCGTAAGAGACTTTTTTTTATAGAGCATCGAATTTTACAAAAATATGTACTTCTCATTATTGTAAATCAATTCGTCACCAACGTACACAGTTGAAAAAAACAACACATATTTTTTACATGTTATTTCCATAAGAAACTTTAGCAGGAAAGCAGACTATCTTAGAGTTAATATTAAGAGCTGAAATTTTTAGAGGATTTTTTTTATCGATTTGGAAGCATTCGAGCCCCTGGAAGCATACAAATTCGGAAACACCCCTGTTAAGGGACACTCTAATGTGCAGTCACTTTATGGTTTTTAAATATATAGTACTATTTCTTAAGCGCGCAGTATAGAAACATATCAATGCTAAATCATGTTGATTAGTCAGTTGCTCAAATTTCGAGTGATCTTTCTTATTATTTTCAAAGTTAATACGTCGTTTGGATTGACATCCACCATTAATCTGAGACTTAATCTACCTCTCAGGAATATTATGCCTGTTGTATCATAGATATAGTTTTTAACTGCATCTGCACATAGTTTCCATAATTCGGTTTCCAAGAATTAAAGTACGAGTGAATTAGTTTGTAATATTCATTCAATATACAAGTTAATACGCACGAATCTCTATAGAACAAATATCTCATTCTGTCATTAAAAATTTGGTACAAAAAATAATAATATTTCAACATAAAACAAGAACAGCGTTAAATTATAAGACACAGTGTGCCTCCCCAGTATGGACGCTATGCAATCATTTTCCGATATCACTAAGGAAAACAGTGACATGCGAAGTTGCAATTCATATTTGTGAGGCGATTGTATAGTGCTTAGCTCTATTTTTTAATTTCATAACAGAGACTGACGATTAATTTTCGCTCTCAAGTTTCAGTGCATTTCATGATTCACGAAGAGGAACGCAACTACAGGTAGAATTAAGATTTAATTCCAACATTCTGATAAAGGAGACTGTAAACATGATTGTATTATACATTGATATGTTAATTATGTATGTTTAATGTGTTATCGATATGATGTTAAAGGATATTTCAAAATCTAAAGACTTTGCTTCCCACCTCCAACGAATTTGTCTTTTAAATTCGAAGAATTCACTTCCAGCAGTTTGTAAGAAATCGCACTATACACTGGTTGTAGAAAAAAATCAATAACTGTACTACCCATATTCCAATTTTCTTCAAAATCAATAGCAATCAAGATATTAATGACACAAATCTACCATCTAAATTTCAAAACTATTGGTCGAGCTGTTCAGCTGGTATAATTAATCTGTATTTTGACGCACTCAATGACCTGACATCTATTGGTAGGGGGGTACTGCCAAAATTTTTAGTAAATTGTTGCAGTTGAAAAATCTGACGGTGTAGTTTTCATAATCTAATAAGACATGGTTACAGAAATCGGTTCCATATTATTATATCTTTTTAAGAAAACAAGATTTAGATAGTATGAGCATACTCTTCAAATTTCATGTTCACATATGAGGAACCGCTAATTTTATGGTTCCTAGAGGTAAACTGCGGTTTGCAATATAAATAATTACTTCATTCTGCATGGATGGATTTCGAGATTTGAATGATGGAAACCTACGTTTGAAATTTCATTTTCATATGTGCCACGATTCGATAGATATCGTGTCTCCAAGACAACATATCAACGATCTGCGACGAAGGAGAACAATTGTTCATCATCTTTAAAGGTTAATAACTTAAAAGCCGCCAGGCCGAAACCGTTCAAAATTTATAGGGCACGTTCGTTATGCCTGTCAAATATGATGCTTTTTTTATTTATGTAAAATGTAGCAGCTAGTTTAGCCAGGTAAATGATTCCTAGCAGCATTCGCCACCTTATGGAAACTTGATGACGATTCAGTTCTGTGAACGTTGATTTAGAGTTAAAGAAATTTCGATTGAATACAATTTTGATACGGACCTAAGTCTTATTATAATAAAAATAAATAAAAGAAACTTTGACATTAAAGTTGCATTACTAACAAAAAATTTATATAAAAATGTCAGTGATTTTAACACTCAACACTTACCTCCAAGTAATAGGAATACGATCGCAGATCTCTATCCCACAACAGCATCTTCACGTGATTTATAATACATTGCGTTCCCAATTTAATTAAAATTCCGTGTCCGTGAGAATCTGTTATAGCATGTCGAGTGTACCTGTGTAAATGAAGTTCAGATAATTAACAAAATTAGTTTTTAAAATATTCTTTTTATTCAAGACTCGAGATATATTTAAGAAATTATAAACGTATAACTAATTCATTGGATAAATTTTAGCCGGCTCACATAAATTCAAGGAAAGACATTTATCACACAGTTTTTGTTAATATCTTATAATCATTTTTAAAACAGTAATGACATACCCTCGTTCCATGTCATAATTGTGAGTGTCACCGTCGAGTAAAAAACTACGCATTTCACCCTGTAAAACTTGGGCACCAAGTCTGGGATGGGCTACATTCTCTTCGATCAGAAGACGACCACGATAGTTCAATTCCGAGTCTTTTGTTTGTGTTCTTTCTGTAATTGCATCTAAAATAGCCTCTGATGATACTAGCCCAGTCGGTCGAACGATATTCAATAAATCTTTCAGATCAATTAATCCTAGTCGGACCTGACCTGAAAAACAGTTGTCAGTTATCGTAAAATGTAGCTCAATAGACTTATGTCTAAACTAAGTAGTTTTCACAACATTCAAATTTACAATAAAATGGAATATGCTGATTTTAACTGAAATGAAACTACTTTATACTTGGTTTTGACAATATTTACAACAACATAATGCAATAAATGCTCTTGCCTACAACATCCCTAGCACGCAGATCCGGATTTGCTTTCACCCAAGCCTGCACAGCTAGGAACACGTCAATTTCTGGGGCATAGAATGAATTTCGCGCTATCAACTCATTCAAAGCACTCGGGCTTAGTTGTAAAAAAGTCTCGTGCTGTATGACTTCAAGAGCATGTTTGTCCATGTATGCATGACACACCTGTAAAAGAAAATAATTACTTGTCAGAAGATTACTAATAGCGATATAGTCAGAAAACGTCACTCTTTATAGTAGATTTGATACGGATTTTAAAAATCACATATCAATGCCATGGCAAGGTCTATTGTATTATAGTAGTGGCATCAAATATTTTGACACATATTTTGTTGATGCGATGACCAAAAATATCTAAACTGAATGTAGCAGCTTGAAGAGTAAATCAAAAATTGTGATGACTATTGTTTTAGCCTGGTTTGGTCGTTCATTCAATGAGAATGTGTTTTCTATGAAAATTGTTTATTCAATCCACAAATATACTAGATTATGACCAGGAGCAGCAAAAGCACTATGGTAGGTGTAGAGCACTCCACCCCACAAAATTTAGTATATTTGATATCTGCAGTTTTAACAAATTCAATTTTGTTTCAATTACTTGAAAATCAGCTATGCTACAAAATCACTTAGACAATGTAGCTATAATCCGAAATTCACCAAGATATAGCTGAAGAATTAGATCTTGAGCTTTTGGTACGTCGAAATGAAATAAAAGTGTAGTTTGTATTGGAAAAACTGAAAAGTTTAACGGTGTTATTTTATGCTAGTCCAAATTAATTCCCACAATTACACTCAGCTTCACACCTTGGAAATGTACGTTGTGCCTCCCCTGAAAATGCGAGATCTGAGTTTACCTGGAAAGCGAATTTTTCAAATCGTACATCATATTTTCGAATGGACGAGCCTTTCCCCAGAGGCAAATACGATCAGTCAGTTATCATGCAAAATGTGTTCTATGAAATGAACGACCTCAGTATCGTCTTGAGGTTGAATATGCAAGAATGAAAATGCATTTAAAAATATTTTATCATGCAAACTCGCGATGGTTGTTTCATGTAAAATTTGCACAGGGATTACATGTTGAAAATGACATGAACACTTTCGTACCTAGTTTAACTACAAAAAATAACATTGAAACTACATACATATATGTGGAACAATTTACTTACTGTTATTTCAATGTTGAACTTACCTTAGATAAAAATTCAAGCTGATACAGACGAGCTGCATCGAATATAATACAAACATTTTTAATGTTGAGAATTTCCCTCAAGTAATCAGAGACTGAGGTTTCCAAATCTAAAAATCCATATTGATGAGCCAACCCCAGTATGTCCAAGATGACCTAAGCAACACACATTGAAAAAGCAATTAGCTATATTATACAGTTAATTTTCGGAAATATATAATTTGTAGTCAGTCTCACTTCTTCACGTTGATTGGCGAGAGACATATGGCCAGTGTAAATGTATTTAAGCAGTCCTTTGAAAGCTGGTAAAGTGGTTCCTTTCAATTCAATTTCTTGTTGATTTGACTCCTTCAATCCTCCATACAAAAGTGCGCGAAAATATTGACTTCGAGCAGCCAAGATCACCTTGTGAGCATTAAACCGCTGACCAGCAACAACCAATGTTACATCTGAGTAATCATCTGATAAGTACAAGGCACCAATGTCGTCCGACAAAAAATTAATGTGTTCTATTTCACCGGATGAAGGACCCAGGTGATGGTGCGAGCTCATCTTGGGTACCAAACCCGACTGTTATTTCTAGAAGTAAACAACGATTTTATGATTATCTTTTGACATCAAAAGATATGCAAACATCCATGATTAAACTTGTCAACCGGCTCTCATCGATCATAATAATGCAGAATTCAAGTCAGGCTCAATCATTCACAAACTGGCAATTAATATAACTACCAATAACTTATTTAAGAGAAGAAGAAACAAGGTATGTACATATATGTATAATAAACGTTTAGATCTTAGTCAATTCATTATTATATTTGCAGAACAATTGAAAAGACTGGAACTAATTCCAAATTTAAGATGCTTATTTGACGAAAACTAACGTAATGGACCAATTATTCTGTATAAATAAATAAACTGAATAAAAATATTGATATTGATTTATATGACCTCAAGGAATTTGATTCGTGTTTGTCAACATTGACTAGGAAATATTTATAGCTTCATTAAAATGAAACATCTTCCTAATATCCGGATAAACAAATTTTTATTGTTGTATGTATTGTAGGCTTACACATGACTGTTTTTCAGTTATTAGATCATCGGAATGTTTGTTTAAATCAATTTTATGCAAACAAGTTGGAAGATATTATAAAATATATCAAGTTTGATAAATATTTAAAACTCGAGTAAAAGGCATGTTGTGTTTTGACGTTCGGATTAATAGGATTAGATGTTGGTGGTATTAATATGCTTTTCAAGTCATAATATGAAATCACAGTATTCGTCGAAGTAACCTTGAATTTTGGAATATACCAAGGTTAAGAGAAAAAATAACTGGTATCCCTGAATGTTATTATGACAGAATAGTTGTTTGATGTAATCTTATCTGAAACTATGTATTATACCAAAACGTGGACGAAGAAAACGAACTAAACGAACGATGTCCGAAGCGAGAAAGTTATGAATAACAGTTGGTCAATGTACGATTTAAAAACATGAAGAAGATCATATACAATATACATATATTTTCCACTCACTGAGATCAATCGTTTCTGGTCATCAAATAATAAGGGAATATCGAAAATTTCCAAGTGCTATAGTATCTGGTTCACTTCAATCCGACATGCAGTCTTCGATCACGCCAAAAGTAAACAACACTTTCGAAACTACTTACACCACACGGTTAACTACTAACAAGATTAAGTTCATCTTATACAATACATAGCCAAATACACCTAAAGTTTTGTTAAATGGCTAATCAGTCATGCCAAGTTCACATAACTTGATTCTTCCGAAATATTTTGACAGTTGCGCAGATGCATTTAACCTATCCTGACCCGTCTTAACCAATCAAATATTCCAAAAGAGTTCCAAACACGGTCTTACATAGGGTGCGTTTCAAAACTAGCTGGTAGCGCTAAGAACTCCCTAGGACAGAGTCAGAGCTACTTACAAATTGGGCAGTGCAAAAGAGATAAAAGATGGTTGACAGCATTGGGAACTAATTTCGGAACGCACCTGAAGGAGTGCTTTCCATTTACTGACTCAAGTCGATTTGTGTCACTATTCTGATGTATTCCTTTGCCCAGATTGGCCGGTTACACCAGAAATAGCGACATAAGTCGATTTGAGTCTGTAAATGGAAAGCACCCAAGATAAACCCGAATTTCGGTGGTGGGGGCAGGCACACTTGGGTGCATCTTCACGAACAGCCGCGGCAGCGGCAGCGAGCACCGCGAACGCTGCGATAGCAAAAAACTACCGCTACCGATACATTTCCACGTGCAGTTTTTCGCTATGGCAGCGTTTGCGCTGCCCTCTGCAGCGGCATTTTGCTGCCCGTGAAAATCTAGATTATAAGTACGCTTACACGGCGCTGTATTCCGATTTTACTATGGCCAACATAGTGATGCCGGATTTAAAAATAGGTGTGAACCCGTCATATACGGTGTAAGGCGCCATTTACATGCATTTTTAAATCCGGTATTATCATGTCAGCCATAGTAAAACCGGAATAACTAAACGTACCAGTGATCTAGGGAGTGATATTGTAAAGTAGCGCGCTCTAGACGTGGCGAAGGTAAGATTCATTCAAAACTAACGTGTAGTTTATTGTCTTGTAACAACAAGTCAGTGAACGATACTTGTGGGGTAATTTGGATCGATATTGAGATCGATCATATTCAAAGTACTGTTTAAAATTCGAAAAAGATTCTGACAAGGCGAATGACACAGCAAATATTAATTCTCCCATTTTTATTACTGCACAAACAATCAAATAGTCTGAGCAACAGACATTTCTATGTAGTATTTATATTAGCCAAACTCAGCTGCAGTAGAAGTTATATCTATGTAGAAAGTGATTCAGCCAGATTAATGGTCTTTATCCGGATGAGGCAATAATTGAAAATTGCATTACAGTAGGCCGCAGGCCGTGTAAACGTATTACCTTACATCCATCCGGTACTCAAGAATATCACAATTTTTTTTCACACCACCACCCCCAGGGCCGGATTTAGGGGGGGGGGGCAACCGGGGCTACAGCCCCGGGGCCTCCACGAAAGAGGGGCCCCCACAATTGAGACTTCGAAAAAAAAAATTTTCAAATTCCAACTAGTATATAAACACTAGTAAAAAATTTTTTACGCTGTTTTCGCTTTTAGAAATTTTTCTTTCGCTGTTTTACCTTGCAAGTGGCAAGTGTGAGTTTTGTTTCTTTTTATTGTAATCTTCAAAAGCCAAATTATTCATTGAAAAGCTCAACGGAAAAAAATTGTCCACTTTATTTGGAAAATAATTTGGGGCCAGGGGGCCTCCACTCCTTTGTTGCCCCGAAGCCTCTCGACCTCTAAATCCGGCCCTGACCACCCCTGACTATATTTGTTTCTGTTTCGTTCTTTCGAAATTACAGAATAATTCGAATCTGATTCAATATGTAAATAATAATTGAAACACATCCATATCTGTATATTCGTATTTGGTAATTCTTTCCGTAAAAAGTGAATATCACCTTGTATTTTGGGTGGTAATTGAATATACATTGGAAAGAATTCCTGCTTCATTTATTTGTTTTTCTCTAAATCATCCTGTACTAACTTGGCTTTGAATGAATCCATAGATAGCATTTGCGCACGTTCCATTTTAAACTATTGTGATTTTTCGAACTGTTCCGAATTGCCATACATCTGCTTAGTCTCGTGGTGGAAAATTTCAAGTACTTGTAGATTTTCGCCTTTATTTCTCAAACGTTTCGAATTAAACTTGATAGTTACAAACTGATTGTGAGTCGAAGAACTGCAAATACACATGATGATCCACAAATAATTAAAACTGAATCTACTACAGCCAGTCAAATAACCGTTTTTAAACTTTCGTTTAAAATTCGCTGGGTATAACGTTATCATATCGCTATTCAAGATACTAGTCTTAAGGGGAGAGCCTGCTGTAGCAGGTAAAAAAAAATCGACATTCTTTATTGCCTCAATTGTCAGGAAAATGTCTCAAGAATGTACCCTGAGGTCATAGGTCAAAACTCCAAATATCACTAGAGCTACGAGAAGTTTTCTACTCGCACGTTGAGCGTACTAGTTTACATGACCCTGCTACCCGCTGCGCTTCGGTGCCTTTAAAAGCATTTTTCACGAACCGGTTTTTCGGAATTGGCGTGCAACAATTGCAATATAGTTGAAAAACTATTCATACGATCTTATTGAAATTATGAGATGTTTCAGAGTACTATATTTTCTCGCTGGCAAACGTTAAGTTTGATTAAATTTTATCAAATAAACCATTCATATCAACGAGAAATGAGTAAAAATTTGCGCCGACAAATTCACGTTTGCATTCCAAGCTGTATCATTTCAACAATTTTGGTATACACAAATCATCGGTATGTTTAATGTTTAACCTGGTGGGGTTAATGAGTCAATTCCGTCTAATATAAAGTTGGGAATCTAAGGTTTCTGTATTAGAGCATGTGATTAGACAAAATGGCTAGATGAATACACAATAAAAATATGATGCCAATGAATAGAAATTATGTGTAAAGTGTTAAAGATATAATTTCATTTGTTTAACGCTCAATATGAATTGTGATTTCAATTAGAAATTCGATTGTACTTAATTAAGTCGCTCGATTCGTTGTAATGGTTTATAAATCACTGGATAATTATAACGGAACAGATTCAACACGTAGTCCGTATTCTTCAAGCTGTTGTTGTCGCGTTTTATTTCGTGATTGAAGAAACAATTTCAGCAGAATTGAAATTTCGTATGATTTCGCGATTATTCCCAATATTTTTTCATTGCCTGGGATATCTTACAAATACAATTTTATTCACTTTTATTCGCTTATTCTTTAGAAAAAAACATGTTTTCAACGTTTGAGTTAAGAGAGCGGTGAATTATTTCGATTCAAGTTAATTATTTCGAACTAATATACATAAGCTGTGCATGTATGATTTATATACGAACTACTAGTATTCGTGTATCACTGCGGGCGATTGTATTGATAGCTTGATCTTATGTAATTAAAGTATATGTCATCCGCAGGAGTTAATCCGCAATACAAGACTATGTCCCACATACCTTTTATGGACATAGATTGAGCACTATGTATGCCCATTCACTTCAGTTAGCACTATACGTGTATACATTATCCTACGTGGGGTATTTTTACGGACTTAGACTAAATAACTAGTTTTAGTATTATAGCCAGTCTATATATAATATTGTTATTGACATGCATTCGTTAAAGCTGTTAATTATATAATCACTTTTCAATTAGCTGTCGTACTTCTTGTATTAATAAAATAATCACAATTTTAATAACTGAAAATGAATACTAAATAATGTAACCGGTTTATAGAAAATATTTATTTTTACCCCAATTAATACGGTCTACTTAGCAAATCTACAAATTGCTAACAAGCTTAAATTATGAGAGTCATACCCCTACTGAAAATTATTTTGTGATAAATCATGACCAAAATTCGGATGTATTTTATCACGAATACAAATTAATACATAAAAAATCACATGATAAATCATGAAGTATTGATTATAAGATAAAATACATAACAAATCATATTACGAAACTATAATTCGTCACATGATTTTTTATTTAATTTATTATACAATCTATACTTCAGAATTTATCTTGTGATTTATTATGCATTAAGTCGTATTCACATGTTAAATTGCATCGTAAAATACATCCGAATTTCGCTCACAATGTTATGTGATTAACCACAGAAAAATTTTCAGTACGGACTGGCCGTAATCTAGAATCGTTTGTGATGATATTTATAAAGAAACGTGTTTTTTTAAAAATGAAATTTGCAAAAAATATGTTCAGACTCATATTTATACACCTTATTTATTCAACTATTGTTTTAAGCAGTTTCATGCTTCTGATTCGAAAATAAATATATATATATAAATATATATACATACATATATATATATATATATATATATATATAAGTATATATTAGAAAACAAGAAACGAAATAAGTAAGCGTAGAAAATTTTGTTACACTTATACTACAGTAACTCACTAATAAAAATGTTATTATAATTTCTGAGGCTGTTAACAAAGGCTTCACATTACAGTGTCGAAAAATGTTACAGCATGATAACGTACGTGGTGTTCTTTTATATATCCAGTGTTAAGAAGTATAAAGTGCAGAGGTAAAACTGGTTTGTGTGGGCGAATTGGCGCGGCAGCTTTGCATATGTGATGTACATATCAATGCATTGGTGTAAATTTACATACCTACACATATATGTAAAAAATACGCGCTTTATTCGGGTAATGCTATAAAATATCTACTGGCAGTGTTATAAATAAATAGACAGACAGTCTTCGTCTTTAATTACAAATATTATTTATTGCGATTTTGTTAGTCTTGGAGCAATATTATGCATGATATATAATTATGTTATACTCGGACATCAGTGTGAGCTGATTCGTATCATACAAATAATTCCATCAACATAAAGTATCTCCCTAATTGCACAACTGGTTCAAGTTCAAGTATTTTACTTATCACTCTCAAATACGCAGATTTTTCATTAATTGTAAGTTGATAATATATATCATATCGTGTGCTGAATATATCTTTTACTCGTTTGCGTTGTATTTTCATTTTCGTGTACACAACTACTGAAGTTTTTAATGACCTAACCCAGCTCTGGATTGAAAAAACTTTCTGTAAAGTCAAAATTCACATCCGGCACCAAAGTTTCGGTAAAGCTTTCAAATATGTTGTCTATTGTTGCTGATCCTGAATGTAAACTTTCTCCGTCACTACCACCATCCTGTAATGAATAATGTTATCAGCTTAGACCTAGGTCACTCACACGATTCTTATTTAAAATATGTGAGAAGTAACAGTACAGAACGGGGTATGATATTGCTTTAATAACGTCGAGTTTATTAGTATAAGACTCATTCAAATAATACGTTGATTTATACAAAAGTTGTCTAAGTTAATCAATCAAAATTACTAATAGTCTTAAACCCATTGATCATAATTAGAACCATAATTTATCTTACATTGAGATATTTACGCGAGTTAAGAACGTCATAGGTAGATGTATAATTCAATGCAGTGAGTGTGCATGTGTCAGTCTCACGAAAAATGATGGGATGCTGCTCCATAAGTTCAGCACATTCGTCCGTGATGTAGGATTCATCATTATGTAATAATTCAGTAAGCCTTGTTATGTACTTCATAGCTAGACGGAGCGTCGTAATTTTTGTCAACTTTTCATTGGATCCGTCACCCTATAACAATGACTACAGCTCTTTAACTGCATAAAAAGTGAAATAGCTATGCTGAATTGTTTAGAGTTCGAAGCTGTGAGCAGTACGTTATCGAACGAGGGATTTTAATGGATGTGATCGAAAACATCGTTAGTCCTACGAATGGATAAATCAAAACTATTTTAATTATTTATGAAAGTAATAATAACAATTCAACTCTGCTTAAAACTTAAATTAATATCTAACACACAATCATATTATACCGTAAAATGGTTCCAATGGATAAAGAGAATTTTATAAAGACAAAGTCAATTGCTCCGTGAGTTTTATATATAAGTTTAGAATTTTTTATAATATAGTGCAAGACGATTAAGGTCCGCTTGCCGAATTCCATGTCTCACAGATACAACTGAAAATTTTTATTTTACCAGAGATCTAATTAATATAGCTGGTTCTGAGTCAAGTGCGCATAAAATAGAAGACGAATCCCTGAGTTAATACACATCGATTAAAATCCCCAACATTTTCAGTGCAAATAAATTAAGTTTAGAGGATAAGCTACACTTACTGGACAAAATAATTGAGGCATGTAAGACGGTACGGCCTTCCTTAATGTTTCAAACGCCAAATTGATTTCACGCATTCTTGAACGTTCTCTAGCGTTTGCTGTTTTTCTTCTGTACTTACTCAACAATGCTGGTTTTTGTTTAGCATTATCTTTGATGTTCATTTTACTAGTTTGGAAACTGGAGGAGTTATTCGTACCAGCCAAAACGTACTTCCCTTTATCTGGTTCAATTTTCAATTTTGTACGATCTCCAATGCGTGGTCTTAAGCTATATTTTTCACTTCGATTGTGACAACCTGCTAAAGAATTATATCCACTCATCTTTAATCTTCAATCATTCGTATCAGTCCAATTTTGTTAAGAGAATTGAAACAACTTAAATTTTCAATTACTGATTAAAAGTACTCAGTCAATTGTTAATTCAATTTTAATCATTTTTACTTTTATAAGGTTTACTTTTTACATTATCACATATATTTAAAAATATTAAGGATGAATATCGTATAATACTGGCTAACTTCTTTAATTGAAACAGATTATTTTCGGATTAACTTTGGAGGATTCAACTTTCATTAGTTACGCATTTAACAGCTCCTCTATGTTGGGGAACAGTTGTAAGATAGGGAAAAATTATTTACACTTCGTGATTACGTTCTCAATATTTACTCTTTGTATCTATTAAGAAGCGAGTCTACCGAGTACAGAGATCTGCTAAGACCCGCTTAAACCTCGAGAATACGACATGGGTGAACTTCGTAAGATAATCTCCAGAACATTGTAGTGGGAGAACCAGTTTTGTGTAATATTTCAAACTTCAAGCAGCCCGCTCAATTCAGCGCTCCACGTGGCCGTGACGGAAGTTAAAAAGCATATCTTTTTGAATCTCTTATACAAGTTTCAATATAAGCGATTAATAGAACTATAAACTATAAGCAGTTGACATTTTTTTACGAATAATTTAGGATGGCACTCTGATAAAAATTTCGTTAGACGCAGACAGATAAGTACAGAAACTACGTCAACTACCGTGTAGAAAACAGACAGAGAATCCGTTTTCTGTCTGTTTCATTAACGTTTTTCGTACATTTTCTGTGCGTTTCTATCCGCGTCTAAAGGAATTTTTAGTAGGGTATTTAAAACATCATTCAACCACTGGTGATAGATCTGTCATGCAGGAACTTTCGTATGATATTCTTAGAGAGCTTCATCACAAGAATACTAATTGTTATCTATACCGACGAGACGTCTTTTTTTCTTTTGTCAGCAAAGAATTTTGCCATACTGCGGACAGTTGTACCAAATGAGTCAGTGACAAACAATGAATTTTGTATCCAGTTGGGCAATGACTTCGATTTATGCGCGTATCGTTTATCAAGTAAAACGACGGTTGCATAATCGTTCGCGTGACGTATAGCTCTCCCGATGCATTGATTTACGGCTTTCATGCACAGATTTTCGTAAAATATATTTCCAGCGTTTGGTGCCTGAAACAAAGTCATGCTTATATCGAGTAAAATCTAAATTATTATAAAAAAGATTATCCAGACACATGAATACTAAAAGAGAGCAAATCATCTAATATGCTTGTAAATATTCATAAATTCTTTTCATGCACACAAAATTCAATATTGGTATAGTTTATTTAAGCATCATACTGTATTCTCATTTAAAAACTTGATCTTTTCCTGCAGTTCTGGTGATTTTATATTTGGATACGGCATGCCAATCACAATGATACAACGTCCCAAGTTGTCCGAAAAATTTAGTCCTTCACTTAATTTGCCTCCTAAAAAACATAACACTCAAAATGCAAGTAAAAACTATTACAATATCTCAATAGCCGTGAATTTAGCCAAATTATTGGAGAATATATTTTATACGTTATTATTATAACCAGTGAAAAACCGTTACATACCGATCACGCTGAATAATAATGACCCGTTCCGCGGATTTTGGGGACTTTTAATGGATTTCGTATATTCTTCGAGTGTCTTCTCCACCTGTGACAAGCACGGATATCAAGACTGTTAATTTATAATAATACTTTACTTTTCAATATCAGATTAAATCAACTAGTTCGTGAACAATTGAATACTTCTGAAGCAAGTTTAGACTCCCGAAAGATATGCTTCTTCCCGGATAACTTTTTCAAAATCCCTGTATCTTCGAGATGCTTGTTGACTGTTACTTCATACTTGTAAGATGGTAAAAATACGACGATTCCACCTGGCACAATGTTACAGAAATTGACTAAAATGCGGCCGATCTCATCTAGCTGTAAAAAAAATTTAAGATCATTTATTTCCATAGAATAGCGTTATATACTAACAATTCAATACTTCCAATTTTTGGGTAATAGTATCAATTTTATCAAACTATCGATGAGAGAAAAATTTGACTGACAAGTTTGCCGTTTTCTCGATTTTGGTAATTGAACTCCAGATCAATTCCACTGGGTCCTCTGGTTAATACATTTGCCATAATATTTGCCTTCGGAACTACGTGTCCGCAAGAAAATATGTGTATCCTTGCAGGATCAGCCCCTGCGTTAGCAAATAATTGATCCCTGAACTCAGACATAGGTTCCATTGTTCCACCAGCCAGAATAATTGCCCTCGCGTCTGTTACTATTCAAAATTCATTTCGAAATGTTTGTATATTAACATATTATTAGGTTTTCCATGTAAAATATAACAAATTCAATTACTGTAGCTATTTTATTGATTCAGAGAATATAAACAAACCAATGTCTGCAAAATGAGCTGCAGGATTCAAGAGAACAAACTTTAGTGCAGCTTGACCTAACGTTGATGCGGGAAGCAAGAATATGCGTCCGTCACAAGAGTTGTTTTTTAGGCATTCAAAAAAATTCATCACAACCATGAAAGAATTAGATTGATTTTCGATTGGCTTTGTATTCTCATTCGAAGAGTTGTCCTCAGCTTCCAAATCTTTCCCTTGAAGACTCTTTAAAAAACCTGAAACTCCAGTCTTTTTTTTTCTAGTTTCATGAATGGTTACAGTACTCCCAACTTTATCGATGTAATTCTGGAGTTTATGAATTAGTTTCGAATTCTTCACAAAATCCATCAGTTGAAATAAATTTATAGTATCTATTTCAGCAAGGACTTCAAATTCTACTAGTGTGTATAATCGTGAAACTTTCTCAGCAACTTCATCCTCTGGGTCAGATTTACTAGTTCCGCCGAGAAACTTTATCAATTTCTTCAGGCAGAAACTCAACTGACTCACAAGTAAAAGATTCTTTGCTGAAAGCCGAGACTCAAATCTATAAATAAAAGAGTCAAGAATTGATACACTTGAGGATGATTGCAATCATATGGTCCCAGCTTATGACTTTCTTTTGAGCCAAAATGAATAGTTTTTTCATATTTCAAAGTGTAACAAAGGGAGCTCATACGATATTGAGTGTGGATTTACATATCTCACTTTTAGGTATATTAAAGCAATAAATACATTAAAAAAATTTTTAATTTTACCTGTTTTGATACTCAGTCAATTGATTGAAAGAATGCAAAAGATTCCTCCCATTTACTTCAGTGCTATGCATTCGTTCTATAGCATCCAACAAGTTGTGGGCTTCATCTATGATCAGTACGTTTCCCTTAAGATTAATTCCCAAGCTTGAGCGCGTGCTTTTGTGTAAGATTGAGTTGTATGGTACGACGATAACATGACCATCCTCTATCGTATTCCGTGACGAATAGTAAGCACAAGTTTCAAGTTCCCTGGCTATCTGGACTATATCTTCTACGTCTTTTATACCACCCAAGATTTGAGTCTTCAGAGACTCCTGATTACCAGGTAAAAAGGGGCAGTTTGTGGTGATCTTGGATTTTTTAACATTTCTCTCATCTTTACTTGTCATCTTCTTACGCTGTAACTGCAAACACCGCTCATTTACCAGACTGAGGTGTTTTAACTTCTTGACACTGTCGTTTATGCAGTAACTTAAACGAGATGCTAGAGGTATCAAGCGTACGGAATCGGTGTACGGGCTGCGTTTTAATTCCCCAATGAACTGGGACAGCTGTGTATGTGTTCTGGAGCAGAAATATATTTTGGTGCTCTCATAGCGATCACTTTCTTCATCTGACTCATCTGAACAATCAGAAAAATCTTCCAAAATCAAATGGTCATCAGACAGGTCATTATATTTTTCGTCATTACCCTTGATTAAATTTGTAGACGCTGATTTGGCGAATTTTGCTTTGTGGCATAATTTTTCACCATTGGCAGTAATCTTTTGCTTTATTTTAGACATTTTTTCCTCATATCTTAGTATCAAATCCAATTTATTTTGAAGGGTTTGTTTTTCTTTTTGTATTTCAAGTTGGCCTACCTGAACATTGAACCAATCTGTACTTTTCTTCTTTTCAATCTCAATTAATTTCATGTTTAACACTCCTATCTTATCAATCAAATCATTTTTCTTGTAGTTCTCATGGTCTAGGAGCCACTTAACAGCCCCGCAAATAATTGAGAGAGATTTCCCTGTTCCGGTAGGACTCTCAAAAATTCCTAGATTGCCATTTTCGAGGCACATGTACAACTGGTTCATAAACTCTTTTTGAATTTGATAAGCAGGAAAAGGAAAAAGAAATTCTGTAGGCGGTTCCATCAGAATCTACGAAAAAAATCACTGCTACTGGTCAATTAATTTATAACGAAATAATCATTATATTCCACTAAGGGATAACGATTTCAGATCTGCTGGCAATGTTTTGCTATATTCAAACAGCAAATCAGACTTAATTCTGAACAGTGATACACATTCTTTTCATCCTTCCCACTAACTATGAGATTCAAATTTTGTAAACAAAAGCGCAAGTGCCAACCCACAGACTTATGCCAACCAGTAACCATATGCAGTCAGATCAGAAACTAAGGAGAACTAAGACAGAGAGGAAACAGAAACTGATTTTTTATTCTATAAAACACATGGCTGGTAGTGCGGGATTCTTGTTCCACATTCTGCATTGACTTAAAGCATATTTACAACTTGGAGCATAAACAGTAATATGCTCTAAGCTACTCAACGAAATCAATCATTGTGCTGTGCCTGTAACTACTGTGTACAGGTCCAATTAACATGGTCTCATAAACGAGTCGGTAAATGTAGGGCACTGCTACTTTTTCATTACCCCGGCGCCCGTTGTGCCCTTTTGCTCGCTTCAAAAGAACACAATACTCATCGCTGGCTGTCTTCAGCAATCTTTTTCGGAAGCTGTCAGCGAGTACCAGTCACTGACAGTCGAGTCGACTGCTGCAGGTTAAAATATTCCTTTTTTGAGATGAACACAAAGTAAAGAAAAAAAAACTGAGGATAGCGCTAGTATCACGTTAATGAGCAATGATTAAGAGAGAGAAAGACGTGTGGTAAAAGAATAAAACGTTACATTTCAGGACAGGTCCAGCTAGTACTTCTTTTAAATGATTAACCTGTGAATTTACTTTGTTCGTTGTTTACGTGTGTGATACACAACACTATCTTATGCATCATAATCTAAAGCGGCCGAAGTTTGAGGGGAATTTTCATTTTCGTACAGTATTTTTAACATAATTTAAGATTGGATAAAAACCAACCGACTGGAGAAAAACGAAGTTGCAGCTGAAATTTGATGAACAACATCTTGGTGAAAGGCTTTTCCATTTCTAAAAGGGGAAAAATCACAGATTGTTTAATTACATTTATAAGTACGTAAGTCAAATACAACAACATGGCAGAGCACTCTATCCCTCTCGACATTCTTGACGACCTTCGCAGGTTAGTATTTAGTTATATTTTTTATTACCTGAAGTAACTTTATATTTTAATCATAAGGTTTCCCACATTTTTTCACGCCATCACTTGACCAATATCTTTGAAAAGTACATTTTGTCATTTTATTACGTAGTTCGCACATTAGTGTAAAATAGTAAGCATCAGCAACTTCAAGTTTTAGTTTTGACGTGGTTCTGATCAAATGGTTTTCAATCTTCCAGTCGATTCATCATCAATGTGCCTGAGGAAGAAAAGAAAGACCTGGTCAGAATTTGCTTTCAAATAGAATTGGCACACTGGTTTTATCTAGACTTCTTTTGCACAGAAGAAAATCCAAAACTGAAACAGTGTAATATGAAAGAATTTGCGACGCATATGTTCCAACATACTCCATTCCTGAAACCACATGTCAACCACATAGATTCAGTCATCGAGCAATGGAGATGTTACAAGCAAAATGTGCCAACTTATGGAGCTATAGTACTAAATGAAGACCTGACCAAAGTCTTACTGGTTCAAAGTTACTGGGCTAAAAGTAGCTGGGGTTTCCCCAAGGGAAAAGTAAACGCAGATGAAGATCCTTCCCACTGTGCAGTCAGGGAGGTTTTAGAGGAGACGGGATTTGATATATCAAATTTGATAGATAAAAATGAATACATCGAGTCTGTGATAAACGATCAACTTGTAAGACTTTACATTATATCAGGAGTTCAAAAAGACACTAAGTTTCAGCCTAAAACACGTAAAGAGATAAAGAATGTCGAGTGGTTCGCTCTGGCTGATTTACCAAACAACAAAAAGGATATGACGCCTAAAGTAAAGATGGGGGTTGGACCAAATGCCTTGTTTATGGTTGTCCCATTTGTCAAGTGAGCACTTCTCTTTTTATCTCTATAATCTGACTGATTTACAGGCATTCCAGTTTAAAATTTTACTGCCTCACACCTTGCAGTTAGGATCATCAAATTCGTGGCATTTTTAGTCGTATGGAATCAGTTTTCAGCTTTTCTCCAATTTTTAATTAAATATCTCAGCATGATAAATATGACACGTATTATGCAGCTGAAACAATATAGCGTAGATGAAACTTAGTTGGAACAGAGCAACAAGAATTACTCACGTTGTATGAAAGCTAAAAATGTATAGTTTACTGGCAAATGGACAATCTTTGGCTGGAAAACCTGGAATTTTTTACAGGCGCATGAAACGCTGGGTCCAAGAGAAGCAGCAACGAGAGAAAGGTGTAACTGCCACTAGGAGGCACAGACACAAATCCCTTGGAGATGTTGAATCTATTTCCAAAAGTAAACGCCAGCAGCAAATGATTCCGCAATCTGCACAGGTTATTACTTTTCGTTAACACAGATAAGCATTTCGAAATAGAAATCGTCTAAGTTTTCAATTTCATTTTTCCTAAAGTTTTATCCAACCTGAAACTAAGAAAAACCGAATTTCAGTTTTAACCAGGATTGAAATTATTTTTCATTGAAAATTTTGTTCAGAAGTAAAAATTTCTCACAAAATTTTACTTTGATCGAGAGTTACAAAGCTTTTACGGATAGTCTGGAATCCAGCAACAGATATAGTTGGGAGAACAAGAATTTTATGATAAATCACTTGTTGGAAGTTGCAGTAAATATCAATATCGCTAATTTTCAGAACCCACATCAAGCAAATACCTCACCTGGTCGTAGTCGAAGAAGTACCAATGACCCAAGAAATACGCCAATGAAAGGTGCGTTCAAGCGTAATTTGTTTGGCGAACCAGGTGAAGAATATTCCCCTGCAATGCTGGCTAAGCAATTGATCGACAGTCCTCAAGCTCAAAGGGAAGCGTTCGGAAGCCCACAGAACATCGAATTCTATGAAGAAACAGCGATGCGCCCTGTATCCAACCCTGGTAAACGTGGTGATAAATTTTATTCCACTGGTAATTCGAAATCCCAGAGTTTCAGAGCTGACAAGACAGGTAGGCTTTACTATTTGATTGGATCAAACTGTGTAGCCATTTACGACGTTCGTCAAACTACTGTAGTATTAACGCTGACCTTTGTTCTTTGCAGGGGATAAAATATTGTCTCAGGAGTATCATAATACTCAAGTAAAAGTGCCAGACGGAAATATAAAGTCACTTTTGTTTGGGGAAGCAGCTCGTAAATTACCAAATACCTACGACTCCCCACAATTGATTTCAAAGTCCACTTCGTTATCATTGAGTGGTGGCGATCGTAATAAAATCTTACCATCAGTACAAAGTTACGGAGCTGATATGTCCTTACAATTTCGTGCCAAAGCATGGACACATTTCAAGTTCGACAAAAGAGCAATACTTAACTGCTTGTAAAGAATTTTCTACTATAAGTAAAGACGAAATTACCTATTATGCATCTGTGATCTCAATCGAAGTGAAAACATGAAAATATAGCATTTTCATTATTTTATAGGTATGTACACTGACGTTCAATCATGCCTTCATCTTCTAGTGTTGTGTGAAAACTGAACCGTGATTCGACTTTATCATGATTGATAAGTTGCATCTGTTTCTCCATTAATTACCATAATTTGTATAAAATTAACCTATTTCTGTTTAGGATCAATATTGTGAACAGAAAGAATTCATTGAAAATGCTATGTACGCATGCAATGCTATGTGCTATGTGTTTGATATTTATGGTAAACAATATTTGAAGATGAAGAAAAAATAATCGTATGATAACATCCTACGATTAGTCTGTTGGCAGTTGTATAAATGCTTGAATATGCCAGACAATGTAAATAAAGTTATTGTTTCACGTAAAAATGTATAGCGCTAAGGGAGATAGTGTTAATCATTTTATATTCTTATTCATTTTTTATATCAGTGAAAATGATGGTGTGTGTTGTACTGTTGCCTGCAGTGGCCAGGTGTAAGTTTTCTTTTTTCTTTTTCTTTTACACTTGAACATTAAGATTTGGGATCAATATAATTTAAAAGAAATATTTGTACCGAAACCATGCCTCTTCTCGGTGTGAGAACAGGAAAGGTTCATTTTTGCGCCATCAGTCGTTATAATAGTTACAGAAATGCCAAGTAAACCGTTATTTAATGACCCTACCAGCAGAACGACTTAAAACGACTGCTTCATTTTGTGTCATGACGCATTTTCGATTTATTGATCTATACTTTGAAAGATAATGTCATCTAATCCAACCATTTCTGTTTAAGGAAAAAGGCCATTTTTTATTTTCTAAATGTATGAATGTATGTAACCCGTGCCTTGCGTGCCTATAATGAACATCGTGCCTAATTAGCATGTTTCAAATCAGTAAATCATTCGGATAACTTTCATTTGTTCTTCCTTTAAATTGTTCGAGACAATAAAATGGCTCTAATAGTTTTAAGAATTATTAATCTCTCGTGTAAGATTCAAAGGAATGCTTTGCTTAAAGTACCTACATATTTTGATGAGCGTGAATGTAACAGACATTGTAAAAAAATACTTATTGTACAGCTTTACAACAAAGTAGTATCATCTTTGTGTTCAAATTGCGACATCGTTTTGGTGGTACTAAAAAGACAGGCATATAAATTTCGACTGCAAAAACCACCGTATGGATTTACCTAAGAAAAACTTTTTTCATGTTATTTAATTTTCATTTCTTTTTCTCTTACACAGTATGCATTTAAAATTTTTTTTATCTAAATGAACAAACGAAACTTCTAACAAAATCAACAGTTAAAAATATTTGAATTTAACTACCGTTTTCTTTTTGCTGCTCTCACAATCTATCAATCAGGTTGAAATTTGCAATTAGTTTTATTTTTATACATAAATCTTTAGTCCATTTGAATTGGAGTTGCAATCTAGTGGTTTTTAAACGTCCTACACGTTCCTTACTGCTCAGCGAATCCACGTTATCTTGTCTACTAAATGTCATGACAAATATAGGTAACAAATACTTTTGTAATATGTGACTATTTTCAATATATACAATTACGAAAATACAAATCATTATTTAATTAAATATAATATCTTTTCAGCAAACCATACTCTTAATTGTAAAGTTTTAACAACTATAAATTACATTACAGTCCCAATTATTCATTAAAGTAGTTGTTCAAGAAGCGAGGCAACTATTATTCACATAGGTGAAAACAAAATTTAACGAGATACAAATTTATTTTTGCCCTTCGATCTAATACTTTTTTTGAATAACAAATCAGAAAACTTGAATTTGAGGGGCTTGATAATTTCTATATTAAATAGTTTTTAAAGACCGAAGGCTGGTATTAAAAATTAATTTAGTTTTTAATAGTTATTTATTTTTGTATTACTTACAATAATTATCATGACATTTAGTTTTATTTGACCAGAAAAGAGACTGCGTGTTTAAGAACAAACAATAATCACGGATCAGTGACGTAATTCTGTTGCATTATATTATAATTATATAAACATAATAGTAGTAATAACAATAACCTTCATCATGATTATCAATTACAAATCGAAGTTTTTTTTGGAACATGTATCTTATCCATACATACTTCAGTTACATAAGGTATTCCTATTTGATTTCATGTAAAGAAAATGCATAAATGATGACGATCCTTGTATACAATTATTCATATGTTGCAAAGTTTCAACATGGTGATATCTGCCTGTAAAACACATACATAATGCACTTTGCAACTAAATATAAATTAAATGCAAATACAAATGCGATTGATCAGAAATGGGCTATGAATTAGTAGCGCAAAGAAATTTTCTTGAGAAGCTTTTCCTTTTTGCAATTAGGCGGAACGCAACAGATCGTTTCACATGATTGACTCAATAATTCTTCACTGTAAGTAATGTCGATACTTTCAAATGGTATGGAAAGGATTCCGTAAGATATCAACTCATAATAAATATTACACATCAAATATACATACAGAGCATTTTACGAGGTATAAATTGAGTGAAGCACAAATCAATTTGTTTCTGTTAAGTTCAAGAGGGTAATTTGCATTCTAATCTAAAAAAATCTCATTGTATTGCACTCGAAGATTGAAAAAGATAAACTTTTAATTGATGATTTGACATGATTTATCGATTTTCGAGCTATGAGGCTCTTGAATAAATGACGACTGATTTATTATACTGAGTAACTATCGACAATACTTTTACTTTATTTTTATTCAAAATACAAGGTTAATTTTTTCCATGCGATGATTGCGCAGGGGGGGGGGGGGGGGCTGCATGCCTATAATTGCCCTTCTAATTGATAGCCCTGATTTTATTAATTGTAAATTATTTGAACATCCTGATAATTAGACTAGTGCGGATGGATTCTTAGACATTAAACACTAATATTAGCTAATCTGGTGGCAAGCGTATCTATCGAGTCTGGCCTGAGTGGATATAAATGTAATAGAATTTACACATTTTGGATCAATCAGGCATGTGATGTGAACTTATTATAAAATCAGAGTTAGTCGTAAAACAAGCTCAATGTTCCTAGAGGCAAGTAAAATTTTTAATACGTGGCTGATTGGTCCATATTACAATAAATTAATCTCTACAAATTATTTCTCAACATATATTACCAGAATATTAAATCCACAAACAATACGCTATTAAGCCATCTTAATTACAGCATAGTAAAGATGTATCAGATAAGAGCAATATTAAAACAACAAAAAATCTCAGTATTGTGAATAGGTGTCACAGTGTGTGCATACACAAATTAAGGTACACGGATTTTTGTGATGCATTGCACAGATGACAAATGTACTACCCAAAATTTTGATTAATATTAAAAAGTAAAACTTTTTTTTGTTGTCAAATTGCGTTGTGTCGCATGAGAATTTATATACCTATAACAATAATATACACGATCGTTTAGTTGTATATGTTTCACTGTGTTCAATGGCTTAAAGCAATGAAAATCCATAGAAAAGTGATTTTTTTTTAAATATCTTAAATTGAGCACATCTTGTGCAGAAAAAAAAATGTACAATTAATTCATTAGTTGAATGATTGAGATAACTAAATAGATTTTTGATTCGACCCTTAAATATTGGTTCATAATTAAAAGACAATCGTTCATAATTGTAAATATTATATCTATGGTAATCTGTTTGCTCGTTATATATTAGTTAATATTAAGTAAATCGAAATTCAATTAGAAGAAGAGCATGTTTTATGCAATAAAAATACAATCTCTGTCAAATCTCTGTAAATATACACTTGCGAGAAAAAATTGGATACCAGAAGGGTGAAGAAATATATGCATATGTATAATATGTGTATGTACAGAAATTTACTTGAACCATACGAGAAGTGATAAAGTTCTTAACAATTTAGAACTATATTAAGTGATTTTTGTATCTTTGATACTCTAAAATAGATGACAGCAAGTTACCCTACGTAGAAGGTTTTTTTTACCTAAGATTCTTTCATATCACTGCAAGAAGAATGAATGAGCTAACCTTTGTCATTCATTCGAACATTATTTGTCATAAGTTCATTCATTTTTGTAATTTTTTTTAATTTAATTTATTTTTCTCCTAGCAAATTACATTTCTTGTGTTCTAATTTTGATTAATAACTATCATCATTTTTTTCTAATTTTCTCTCATTTCTCAATTTTGTATGAAATATAATTTACCGTTATTTTGCAAGCTATTACACTATTATGCAATTCCATTTTACGGAGTATTTTTTTTTTTTTTTAGGGTAAAAGTTTTCCTATCCAGCATACTAACACATAAGCGCGCTGTTATGTATTTACGTTCATACATAACATATTGATCCAAGTATAACTTGACCCTTAAAAATAAATCAACTTTTGATTTAACAAATCCGTTTCAGAAATCATCTTCTACATCTTTCCGTGAAAATAATGTTACATGTAAGTTGACTAAGAGTTTTTTTTTTTTTTTTGGTCATATCACGAAACCTTGACTAATATTTGAAACAGTATCATAAAATATATATGAAAATGCATCCAGACTCACATCAGGAAACATATACATGTAAAGAAAATACTCTTACAATGAATAAATTATGCCAGAACCTAGATATCTGAATCCTTTATGCCTGTATTTTATAATAATCTTAAATGAAAAAGATTCAAACAAATTACAGTGTACTGCATTCATATTCAATTTAAATAACTTTCAAATCTGATTTATCTTATCTATGAAACACGTAATTTTTCACTTGTATCATTGTCTCTCGCATCAATTAAAACACAGCCAAGCAAACCTTACTGAATAGATGCAAAGCCAAGTATACTCTTCATTCTCGCATTGTCGATTTATTGCAGTATTCTTTTTAGACAAAGCCATACGTAAACCTACTTTATTTCTGCATTCACAAATCTGTTTGGTAAAATCTGATTTATACGGAAAGAAATTACGGTGAAATTTGACGCATAGGAAGCATACAATGATAGTTATCTTAAGTTAAAATTGAAGTAATACATCAATTCAGCACGTTATTTTTGAGCAATTGCAAACGCCCTGTTCAAGGATGATATTGAAGAACTATGTACTTAAAATATATTTCAACGAAAAGTTCAGTCTGTCAAAGTTTTCGTAAAAAAAACAGATTGATGATAACTTCTTACAGATACGCGTTATTAGGGTATGGGTAAGTTTCAGGTAATCTTGTGAGAAATGAATTTATTGTGTGAAAAGAGTTTTCAAATCACCAGTTCACATACTTCAACCAAAGTACCGCATCCAAAATTTGATTCTAGAGAGTGAAATTGAAAATTTTGGATTTTGTTGCATAGGCAGTGGTTATGAGAATGATAAAAAGCAAGGTATTGTCTTATTTCTAACTGAATCTAGCATTGGGTCTAGGTAATCTCTGAAATTGAGTATTGGGTGTAAATGGAAAGTTTTAAAATATGAATGAACTCATGAGCAGTTCATAACCATTTTCTAAATGTTGGTATGCCTTCAATGATTGTCTAGGCAGCCACCGAAGTAAAATTCTTGGACGCAGTAGTCAATTCTGTATATTTATTATAATGTGTCCATTGCTAAATGTTCAGTAGCCCAAAAACTGGATTATTATTCAATCGATGTAGGCCAACACAAATTGGGCCAAAAAAAAATTAAACACAATTGTTCGATAATAAGCTTAAAGATTGCTGGTAATAAAAGTCCAAAATGATATGAAAAATGAAAAGAATTGACTACTATATCTAAAAGTTTTATTTCATCACCCATAACACAGTCAAAATATCCACAGATAAGAGCTTCAACTTTTTTTGGAGATCTGAGTACACTTGGTAGTTCACGACAAGTTGAATTGCTGAACACATACCAAAACTTAGTATGGACGTGAAAGGTGGAACACTAATAAGATGCATGATTGATATAACAGGTGGAGAAGATCCAACTCTCCCTGTGCACACTCTGATTTCTGACTAAAATTATTTTATGTTAGTTTGTAAAAAAAAAAAAGAGCACCTTCTTTTGTAAACAAGAATTGAGTTACTCTAATCATAATCTGAACTACTATAAAATTGTTAATTATATGATCTATAATATAAATCCAGACAATTATTTTAAGGCGGAATTTGAACCCCTGATTTTCATTTTGTATTTCGCATAATAAAAGTCTCAACCATAATTACTTCAATCTATGGTAATCTGAGCACAGACGATGAATATTTTGAGGTAGTTCCCAGCTTTGCATGTCAGCTTGACTCAAACTGAAGAAATTTTTTGTTTACAAAATTCAACGAAACCTTTATTTCAATCTTTTCCAACGTGAGTTTTTCAAAAATATCAATAAATGCTTAGTTCCTCAAAATCATATTTGGTAAATAATGCTAACTGAAAAAGTTGAAATTTGATTAATTGTAGTCCTAAAATATGGGAAATTCCATACAAACCCGACCAATGTCTGACCTTCACCATTTTTGATTATGTTTAAAAAATTTGATGCAATTGTTCCAACTCTGAAACAGCAGCATGAATTTTTTCAGATTGTTCATCTAGCCAGTTAATTATTTAAAAATATTTAAAAACATCCACTATTTTTAAACATCTCAAAGAATTCTACAGAACCGTAATGGGCCAAAATTTTTTTTTTCATCACTTTTAATTTTTTTTCGATTACGTAAAACATTGTTTAAAAGGTTTGAATATTCCCGAAAAATCTTGAAACTTGCAATTTTTAAATCCGCTGTGATAGAACCCGTCTAGAAATGTTTAAAGTGAAAAATTAAAATTTTGAAAATTTATTGGGAATATTCAGGCCGTTTAAACAATGTTTTAGTTGACCAAAAAATTAAAGATGCTAAAAAAAACAGCGAAAAAAATCGGCACACCTTGGGCTCGTTCTGAAATGTTTGGAATGAAGAATACATTTTTTCAGAATTGTTTGAGAATTTAAAAAATGGTCGTTTCCAAAATCACTTAAAATATTTTTAAGTAATTGACTGGTTGAATAAAAAACTTGAAGAAATTCACGGTAGTGTGTTAGACTTGAAACAATCGCATGAAATTTTTTAAACAAAACCAAAAATGGTGAGAGTCAGACGTTGGTCGGGTTCACATGCAATTCTTCATATGCATATTTACTTATACATGCTCAGTTACTTTTAGCCCTCATGCAAAAACACGATAAATATTGACTTTAACTGACTGGAACATACGTAATGTGTCTAAAAAGGATATTTTCTCAATTTAATGTATCGTATTAATGACACGAAAATTTTATAATATTCGAGTGATCAGTACTATTTCAGAATTAAAGTTTCCTATGATGATAAATGCAATTGTAATGTCAAATAGAATATTGAAAGCTGATGTGTTCTCAATGCTACTTTAAATCATATCTATACTGTTATAGACTACACATACTACAACTTTGTGAAGATAATTACAGTAGTTTAGAAATGATTAAAAGACCAAAAAAAAAAAAAAAACAACTCAGTCTGAAAACAGGCGGATACCGTGATTCAAAAAGTATTAGGACTATGATTCAGCTGCAGCACAATTTTAGCACATGCAGTGAAAATAATAGTATACATCGTATATACTGTGATTCTTCGTTTCATAATTTTTGTTTCATTAACACAAGTGTAGCAATAGAAAAATATTTGATATTTTAATACCGAGTAAAATACTTTCTGAATATGGGTGAAAATCTGACTTTATTTCATAGTTTTGACATTTTTGCTAGGTAATTGGATTTAAAACAATCCTAAATGATAGTATTACGTGCTTGCTTCTGAGATATGTTTTTTTACACTACACAAATTGCTGCCAAGCATTGGAGACCTTTCAAAATAACATGTCGTGTCATTAATGAAAAAAGGGCCTAAGTCACAAGTTTACGCCCTTTTGCAATTCTTAAAGGCAAAATTGCGCATACATTTCTTTTTTGTTCATCATTCGACAAAGAAGGCTTTGAAAAGGAAAAAAATCAAAACAAATAATAAAAAAATTACGAAAGGGCTGAAACGCCGGAGATACACCCCTAGTTATTCAAAAACATTTGATGAATTAATGACAACAGGCCGTAACTGCCACAAATATTTACGACTTTCTGGCATTAAATTGTTGGAAAAAATCATGCTGACTAAGGCCAAAAGGGCGTACCCACTAAAACTTAAACTTGGGTCTTCAATCAGTATCAACATATTCTGCTTACGAAAATAAAAATGTGTGGTGCCATTAACCAACAATTATTTATTAAAGTGACAACATTTTGGTCTCAGGATAGTCGAATCTATTGCAGGTAATTTTTCCCATTGATTTTTATCCAGCGTAAACCGACCATCACCCTATAAGTTGGCGTCATCGACATCTATAAATATAACAGCAATAATATGGCCATAAGAGCAAGTAAAAATACGCGATGAGCTGCAGATCTGACTTGGCACACTTCACGCACCTCGCTTCGCAGCGCGACAAATCAAAATGGGTTTTGACGAAAACCACGGAAACGAATAATAAATACACCGTTTTGATTTATATGTAAAATTGTAATTACACGGTGCTCAATTACAACTTAAAAAAAAACAAAAGAGACATCAAATTTTCAATATAATATTTTTTATTTATGATAATAATGATAATAATAATAATCAACAACAAGAACAAGTTATTATTAGTGTTACTGTTATTGCTATTAGTATTATTATTACTATCAATAATATCATATTACTAGGACTAACATTAACATTATGATCATTATTAAATATATTTGGCGTATCGGCCAAAAATATTTATATATACATATATTTTTTTTTTTGAATACGCCTTTTTGGCATCAGTCCAAAATTTCGTTAATGACACAAGGGCGTATCGAAGGCGATCACACCCTGTTGCCTTTTAATTTTTGGCTTAAAAGATAACAGCGATATTCTCCGTTCTCCTATTAATCGGCGAACAAAAAATATACGCTCTTTTGCCATTTAAATCACACTTTTCGTCGCTTAGGCCTTTTTTCCATTGGTCACGCGATATATGCTACAGTTGACAGATACATTCTATTGCATTCACACATTAGAAATATAACTTACCAGATGCAGGACCACACATACGCTAGCATATTGTAGTGAATATAACTAGAAGTTATGAAAAACAAATGTAGGACTAGAAAACGCAAGGGATCTTGTTGAATTTTCGATCCATTTTGTGGTGTTCCAGGGGCTTGAGGAAACGTTCCGTATTTGTAAAAATTCTCCAAAAGTGCCTCTTTTTCCACCCATCTATCATAGAGCCATTTTGTGAGTAATTCCGGCTCTTTTGGTACCTGAGATAAAAAATTATTGTCGTCTTTGAACTCGTTTTAATACGATGAACCACTGGGAAAAAGCAGAAACCTTACAGACTTAGATGACTCCATATTCATTAAGGTTCATGAATAGTACATTTTTAAGAATTGAAAAAATATTTTATGAAGATTATATTTCGTACTGTTTCAACACTGGAATTAGGATATTAAATTTTCGAATGTCGCTACGTGGAAAATTCTTTTCTAGAAAAATTTTCATCTTATAAAATACGTACATCATTTTCACTGATATTTTATTACCTGCGAACTGGGATATACTCTGTAAAAGAGTACCGTATCACAAGGTGGTCTGGAACCAGTCACAATTGTTGGTAGATCTATTGGTTTACCCTGAGGATAAGCTATGGTTATATCCAAGACCCAACTTAGTTCTGGTTTAGCTACAGTCATATCTGAAATATTATGAATTTTCTTAATTTTTCCAATCGATATATGGATCCCTGGAGACAAAAGAGAAATCACTAGCTAATTCAGATTTAGATGATGAAAAGTAAAAAATTTTATACTCGATCTGTTGTTTAGCTGGTGATCAATAGAATTGTTGTTTTGTGTAGGACCAACAACATTGTATATCGTTTGCATAGCTCCAACTCTTGGCAACGTCACATATTCCAAAATCGGCAGATTATTTTTCTTTGCATATCTTTGTGATGTCTCACGCCTTTTACGTAAAAAACCTCCCTCAGGGAACAAAACCATCCATTTCCTGCCAGGCGGTATGTAAGAAGTCCTCAAGTGCTTCTCCAATTGTTGCAAACTTTCTCCTCGCTTGTCGCGACCCTGTGATTCAAGGTTTATTAAAATGGTAACCATGTTTGATTGAAATTAGATATAAACAATACCGCCAACATTATATAAATCTTAAGATTTATACTATGGTACGCCATTGAAATTATTTGTCGAACCCGTATTTGATAAACAAATACTTAGGATTATGTAACAATGGCTTTTCATCTCAAACATAAAATCTGTGGCGGAGATAAACAAAGTCATATTAGACTGGAATCCAAGCTCAAACAAAAATTTTTAAAAAAATGAACACTGTTTAGTCACATGCATAAGCTTTTCTATCTTTCATATGTTATTACTTGGAACACTGAACGTTGTAAGACATTTTACCACAATCAGGAGAGTGAAGTCAGGATACTATCAATAAAATTGATGGATTCTTAATGATTCAATTCGTGGCAACAGACCTTGAAAATTTTTAGGATAATTGGGTACTTCATACCAAGATATCAAAACATGTGCCTCTGACTCAGTTAGTATCGGACTATTTATCTAACGGTTTTAAAACAAAATACTTTTCCCCGAATGTATTTATTTATAATAATGTAGTATTCACACTAGACACGGACGATCGAGAACGTTTGCCCTTGAATGAAGGTTTTTTTTATTTTCAAGTTACATTTATCATACTGCGGAGAGCTACATACTTAACAGTTATGAGCCGCAAATATGTACTGTCCTTGAACAATAACACTGATTTGTAATTTCAATAGGAAGATGAGCAACATGGATTTTTGAGAGGCATACACGCATGTGACCATGATACATATCAAGCATTTTAAACAATTATCTGATCTATTTGACAACATGTCAGGTTGTGTTTTATTTTATATAAGTAATGTTTTGTTTTTTTTAATCAATTGAAATAACTGCTGTAATAGATCTGAAATAAATCACAAATGAAATTGTCACAACACACAATATTCAAAGCATGAGCAATTTCTGAATAAAATTTGAAAATTTAAATCTTAACATACTTGCCCAGCCGTTACTATAATTTGCTTAAAACTTCTATTAAGCATACTGTATAATTCGGAGTGTGCAATAGCTTACCGAAACGATAAAAAAATCTTGATGTAAAATGGAAACGATGCCAAAATTAGTGAACTTGAATATCCTGTCCATAATCCACATGAGATTTGGCAGCACATTTGGCTTTGCGTTGAAAGTTGTCATCAGTATAGGAACATCCCCGGTACTTTGGTGATTTGCAATGACTAATGTTCTGTCACTTGTGATCCTCTGTATGTCATCACCATGTTCAATTACTGTCAAAGATTAATTAGTCAAATGAGATATAAGATACGCACATGTACAGAACCGAATTCAGGTTCAAGCTCACCATGCAATTGCAGTATTCACGTTCGATAAAATTTACATGTATCACATATCTATATACATCCAGTTGTCAAACTTTGGAAGTGAAGCTATCCTTGAAATTAAATAGTTCGAAAAGAATGTAGCAACTTTTTTCTATGCCAAGTAATTATTATTAAACGAAATTCCATGCCTGATTGTAATAAGTTGTTACATAGTTACTGTTTTCAAAGTCTAAACAATAACGTAGCAGCTATATATTCTTTATATTTTACTGCATCTATATGTATTTATAGTAAATAATGGCCACATTTTATCACATGAATTTTCTACACATCCATCTTATTTGAATATTATATTCATATTCATAATCTCCGTACTGAATCTAGGAGATCCTAAACTCAAAAATAAAATGCATCGTTAAAGGGATGTCTATGAGCGATTCAGAGCGCCGTGGTGACAACATTTTTGTATACTCATTTGTAAGCGTCATAAGAACATTCTTTTTCTTTACAAACAATAATATATTTCAAGCATTCACACATTCTTTTACATTTTCATGCCTAAAACAGATAATCTAATGATTGAATTGCAGTATTCTACTCATTTTTAGTTTAACCCTTTCAGTCACGCAGTTCAGGTTTTTTGGCACAGAAGTTCAATTATACATCTCCGATATAATTTTTATATATAATGCGAATCTGATGTCAAAAATTTAATAAAGCTAAAAACAACCCTCAAGATGGGGTGAAAACGGGGTGAATCATTATGAGTGTACAAGTTATTTTAAGTTGTTATAAGATTTATATGAATATTTATTTTGAAACAGTACAATTTTAGGCCGAGAATAGGTGAACCCCCAATACCATCTATATGCACCCCTAATGAGGGTGAAAACTATCCTTAAGAATTGAATTTTGTAAATCTAATGGCCATTCTAAGATCTGTTGGTCAACCAATGAATTTCAAGCATTTTTAGTATACGTTTATCATCAAATTTCTCCGCTAACGAATTACATTGACGAAAACGCGTTTTTTTTTTTGTACACATTTATTTAAAACAATGATTAATAATTATGGATTCACAAAAAATCCTAATCATTCCAAAGTATAAGTATTTTTTATAGTTGAAAATGCAAAAAATATTCGGAATTTTGCATGAAGTATAAAAAAAAAATTACAAACAAAATAAAAATAAAAGAAAAAACGGTACCACTATAGAGGCTTCTGTCACCGAAATGGTTAAAAAATGTAATCAATTGGCCTACTTTCAGTTGAAGAAAGAATATTCAGAAGAATTCACATAACATTAATGGAATTGAAATATGAATTGTAATGCAAATACATCATCAAAGTGGCAATAAAATCGAAATTGAAATTCCCCGACTTTTTTGTGTTAAAGTTTTCGAGAAAGTTCAGAACTATAATTCTTGTTTTACATTTGACCACAAAATAATGCGATAAAATTTGATGTATTAATATTTCACGTATTGAGAACAGTTGTGCATTCGTCAATATTAGTCTTGCATTATAATCTCAAATAAGAAAAGAAATTCAGTTATAAGTCTGACTTTGAAACACTGACAACGAATATGAAATTATCATTTAAAAGCAAGTAAACAAAGCAGAGTACAATTTCAATCACGGCCTGAATTCTTGAAATATCAGCATCCAACAATTGGTGCACGTTATTCGAAATACATTATTGTCATAATTAGTGTTTGGACAATCATACATGATTTATTCTATCATTAAAAATATAAGCAAATAGCATATAAAACATATGTATATAATTAGATTATTCGTATGAATATGGTAGAATATTTACTGTCATAACCGGCTGACCAAGTCCACGTTGAGACCATCGCCAGCAGCCAATGGAAAAAAAGCCCTTCTATCCGCCAATAAACTTGGGGCTGGTATAATTTTATTGGGAATAGTAACATCATCCATACAACATACGTTGGTATGCAGTAGGCGTTGTTTAGTATAACAAAACTGGTACGCACAATGCATTTTACCAAATGTACTGCATTGTTAAATAATCTGAAACAAATAATAAGAGCTTATTTAACTCAATTTGACGCAATGTCTACCAAGGTTGGCACTCAAAATTCTTATGCTTTGCACATCACTTTTAAGAAAAACTTTGCGTAATAATTCGACGATCATTGTTATATAGCTTGACACCAAGATGTGCTATGATTTGTTAAAGTAGAATTAAGTATTGGTCAGTTTTCACAGCAGTTTTTATTTTAATTTGCTGAGTACACCAGATTTAAAACCATGCAAAACTTTGGATTCCAATGTTTCGCAGTTCTTTAGTTATTTTATAGTTTAGAAACAGGTGCTAAATCCAAACAAAAATTTATGATTTTGCTTCTGCCGTAGGGTTTGATTACTGGATGTCGTAATCCAGTAGTTGAAAAATAATTGGATTAGAATTAGCAGTTTTTCATATGTAAGATAGCATGAATGAAAAAGGGGACGTTTAAATTTTCCTCTTCTCAAGATACAAAATCTTGTACGTATAATATCCACTTGTGCAATTACATTATTAAATGTATATAACGCATGTAATAGAACGTTTTATATATTAATAGACATATTCAGAACAAGCAGAGCAATGTATCTACTCGATGAATGTATATTCCTGTAGTGCATAGTCAGCAACTGCCCAAGTACAATTAATTAGCAATTGATTATATTTTCTATATTTAAAATTACTCATTGGCCATTTTAGTCGGACTATAAACTTTGCGCAATCAAATGGGTTTAATCTTATTACACATTAATCCCTCTCGCAAAGCTCTGAAATAAATTTCATCTCCAGAGCTTGAGGGCATAACTCATGCACGCAGAATAACGGCAGCATACTATTTCTTAAAAAAGTATGATTGTTTTGTTGACATAATGTCGAATCAGCTCTAAATTAAGAATAATCCTGTTTAGATTGTACAACAGTTCCCAAAATTGAACGGGGTAATGTGAGATTGTACAAACCCTCGAGGAATAAAGAAGTACGAAACGGAGAAGAAAAGAAAATCGTGCGAATTCTCGAAAATTGATACTTTTTTATCAGTACAAGATCTCACGTTCCTAAAAGCGGATGGTTAATTTAGAGAAAATACGATACGGGAGAATCGGTCACGTTACGCGAAAGCGTAGAAAAATGAGTGGAATGAATAATAATGAAACGTAGTTGTTTGCAGATGCAACGAAATAAGGATTTAAAGCATTATATACGTATTATTTTCGTTAGTCATCGTCGCGGCACGTTGCCGTCGAGCGAAGTCCGGTTGTTCAACATAACCTGTGAAGTTAACATGAAATAGATTTCAGCTGGACATACGTTGCTAATAAACGGATGATTTGCTTACCTAATAGCAGTTGAGCTCTCGCGGCCGGACATGTTCGTGGAAATTATTTTAATTAACACTGGCACGTTTCTTATTGTCCATAACGTTTCCTCATTCGGGAATTATATAATGAGCAATCATCGTCACCTCAGGAAAAATTGTAAATTAGAGTATCTGTGTTGCCGTCGCGGTGTTTACACACAATTACTTTATAATAAAATGATACCTCGTCACGATTTACAAATCACTATTATTACTACCATACAATTTACATTTTTTTTTTCTTCGTTTTTTTTAATGTGATATAATTACAATATTTAATTATTAGCTAACCGCACCGACATAAGGTTCGACTTTATCGGCTCATAATTCACTGAAAGATTACTGTCACTCCACGCATAATACATCTTTCACGCTTTTGCCCTATGCTCAACAGCGCTTCGGCCCAAGAGCGGAAACAATACAACTAAAATGGCGACGGAGAACTGGACCTGCCGCGTTAAATGGCAGCTGCCGTTTAAATTGCAGATTCCGTGGCAGATTCATGTTTCTATGCTTCTGTTTTGTGTAGGAATATACCAAAGAATCGTCTATTTCCAAGGCCACGTTCTCGTTTGGCAATACCTGTACCGCTCCCACATTGTTCAGATCCAAAGAATTTCGTCAACAAAAAAACGACTATAATGCTCCCCTCAAGGAATACAACCAATCAGAATCAATCTGATCGCGTCACGCAAGCAGCAATACGCAGGGGAAGTCAGAATTCGAGTGATTATTTCTCCAAATTACGAACGATGAAATAAGTTCTTTTCAAGGCTTTTGGAACCATCTGTGACAAGGAATATTATACTTCACCGATATATCTTCCTCTGTCGTTTTTAATACTTCGTAGTGATACTTTTCTTGGAATTGTTTAATACATTGCTTAAATTTTTAGGGAATTTCAACAAAAAATGAGACCTCCTTAACTGTGAATGTTATACAATTGCTTTATTTATTCAAAAAATTCTTTATGAAGTACGAGCGGAATTTGATTATGGTCACAGCCCTACCTGCGAGAAATTAATTGATTATATATACGTCATGATTACACGCCGGCGTCTGACGTAGTCGGTAAAAATCAACAACGAGGTCACTGCAAAAGGCAGCTTGTAGACTCTGAGAAAACGACTCTGACGTATTATCTGTCGAAAGTCAATCATACGTATGTACATATAATACATACAGCCAGATGTATCTATAGCTACATCATACATACCTATACATGACGGCATGGCCTTCAAATGGGTGTATAACACAATTCTTTGTACGTATTATACTTCATACAATATATCTCAAATTTTACTCACGTTCGTACAGTATGTCAGCTACTATATCGTTGCATTCGAGTGGTCGCGATGCAGAGAAGCCAAAAGCGTTGACTTATATTCTTCAGTCAACGGTTGACTGAAGAACGAAAAGTAATGCAACATTATAAATTTAAGCACTACTACGAACGTTTTCAGAATCTGCTAAACTACGAGAAATTAGTAAACATTAAACTGCAATGACTGTTTATACTTCGGCCGCATTTCTTCGAGTAAGGTTTTATCGGCTTCAGTACACCTATACATTGATTCATTCTAAATAAAGATGTGTTGGATTTCGTTAAAAAAAAGAATGCTTTTACAGGTGAGCCGGTGAAATCTCAGTGAAAATCAGTGCTGCAAGCAACGCTGCAAGGTTGACGTGAGCAACGGAGCATTCTTAGAACTAGTCTTGTCTGAGATTTTAAATTTGATACCTCTGACGAAACGTCGTATACGTATAACTCGCCGTAAACGCCAATAGGTTTAACGCGAGTATTTTTCCGTGTTCTGTATTTAAATTACTGTTTACAGCAGTGATCTCGGCCTATCGCAACAATTCGAATTAACGCGGTTTGACAATGCGCCTAATTTTACTTTCGTCTTTTGTCCACGCTTTTGTCCATCCGCTGCCGCCGAGAATTTCATTCGTAAATCCAACTCCATCTTTTGTGTCATTGGCGGGACAATGATGAAAAAAAGTAATGAATTCACTTGCAAGAGCTCTGATTGGCGGTAGGGAGAATGTCATTTACCGCGTGTGGGAAATCAAGATGAACGAGATGAAAGAGAAATTAATACCTCTGCAATTATACGTGCATACATACCTACGATAATTTTCTTTACTCGACAGCTTCCAACAAATCAGTAAAAATATTGTTACGGCCGTAGCAATTACATGTTTTGAGTGACGTATTATACCATGTGATGACCTTGAAATTCTGTCGTCTGCACTCTGCGAAAACCTGGCGAGAGTAGATCTTATGCAATTCGGCACCGGCGGTTGTGTGACAATAAGAATATTGTAACGGCCGTCAGTTATTTTCTCGCCGATTTCAAATATTTAAAAAACAAAATGGCTTTAAACTTATTGAGGTTCCGCCCAGTGGTCGGCGGTGGACAGCATTTCATGAAAATCGCCGGTGTCGTTAATATCAGAATGGCTGAATTTTGTCGGGGTCCATGTAACCTTTCAAAGGTAGGATCTTTCGGTATTGTGTTAGAAAATATTTTCCATCGTGCATTTAATTATAAATAAGTATATTTATATAAACATTCGGTGCTTCAGCTTAATCAAATGACTTATTGCAGCATCACCAGTTACTGTCACATTACTTTTACATAACCACACCAATGTAATTCTTATTGGAATTGACTACGTACCCGAAATTGTACAATTCCAATAATTTACCAGAAAGAAGAAGAAAAATTATCAATTATGTTATGTTTCGGATAGTGAATATGGATGTGTATTGATTTCACCTAAAAATTTATACTCTGTCATTATTTTGATGAAATAAAGACCGGTTCAATTTTTTGTTATCTTTTGTAATGTGCGCTAAGGCTTTGTTCAAGTTATGTTCTTTGCAAGTCAAAAACTTATACACAAAAGGTAGCAAACAAAAAAATTGTCATCAATTTTTGTTCTAGACGTACAGTAAATCCTGTGAATCACTGGTCAGTCACTTTTCTAAATCAAAAAATTACTTCCTTTATTCTGTTTAGAAAAGTCAATCGCTGACAAATTTAACTCAGCATCCATATTTTCGTAAACATGAATATTATCATACGTAATATATAATTTTCTATAACATTAGAGGTATTCATAAATAATCTTACTCCCATAACAAAGTTGGACAATGTATTGTCGATGTCTTTGCATGACAACAATTTGCAGCGGTTTTATCAACACCAAGATTTTTCATAAACATATCTGAGACTAATATAATCAACATTTAATCGTGAATTTATCTTTTGAAAATTTCAGAGTTAACACGTGTTTACCGTTCATTGAACCTATACTGACAATGAGTCAACGACCCGTGTACTGATTATCATAGAATTTGTTTTTTGTGCACTGTAATTGAGCAATGCTTATGAATGTTTATCAAATGACGACTTCAGAATAAATTCATTGCAACACTGATGTGGAAATAGGAACGTAAGGCCATAATCAATAATTAGTAGTCTTTAAAGGAAAACATTGCTGAATTCAAAATTCGCTGTATAACACACCTTCTTATTGTAACTGAATATATAGTATTTAAAACATTATTTGAATTAGGTTTATTCATTAATCTATATGAATTTTTTTGGCAACTATTTCACATTCAAGGATTGGCACTAGTCCTAACGGGATGTAGCTATTAAGAAAGATGTTCAAGGATTTGGACTTCTTTCTAATCTTATTAGGCAAAACACAAAAAATGTGAACCCATCTGAAAACATATGGATATCCGATACAAAAATAGTGTAGCATAGCTTTAAACAATTATTCGTACCCATCTTTTGTACAATAGAAAAATGGAACATCGCAAACCGGCAGAAGTTGTCTCTTTCCAAGTTTTTTGTGCAACCGAAATCTTAAGATAACCTTTAGTCATGAGTAAAATTGAATGGGTCAATTGTATTTGAACAATAATCAGAAAGTCAGGAATTGTATATTTTAAATAGCTGTATTTTGGGAAGTCCATTTGAGAAATCAAGTATTTACTCATTAATTCCACCTTATCTATGAAAATTAAAAAAAGCAGCTGCACCAAGGTCGTTACTACACTTTCGCTCATATATCAGTTGGATGTTTGCAATAGTTAGTTGACTTGTACAAAACGTGAAAGCCAGGCAGCTCTCCAGCAGCCAGTCTAATTGTACCAATCATAGGACCAGCATCTCATTATACGTGTCAGAGGTTTCCCTTATCAGTATTGCACAATGGTTGGTTAACTCGTTTGGTAACTAAATTAACCATCACAATATTGCAGTTATTTTTTCATGATGCTTAATTTAAATTCCCAAAGCGCTCATACATTGTCCTGGTATTGCTAAGAAATTTCTATGTATTTCATAACCTGATATTTGTATACTAATTTACTCTAAATTTATTATTCTACGATCTAAAGCCATAAGCATTCGTTCCGCATGATCATATTACACATTTCTGGCGACTATTGAAGCAATTACTATTTATACTAACGGTCAGTGAACGATTCTTATTTCAGGAATCTAACAAGGGTTACAGGATAGAAAGAGACACTTTTGGAGAGCTCAAAGTTCCAAATGATAAATATTACGGTGCCCAAACCCTCAGATCGGTACTCAACTTCCCCATTGGAGATAGTTCGGAGCGTATGCCTGTGAGTATAATATAATTACACCTAGTATGTTTGAAAGCCCGCTAAATTTAGTAATAGTATATTTGTTAAGCTAATTATTAAGTGCAGCATTGAAATTCATCTGGCTAGTTTAACAAAATGATGCAGTAAATAAATCTTCATTTTCTTTAAATTGGAAATCTAAATTGCAAATTATTTAATAAGTATGGCATTTTAATTGCTCTGACCTTTTGAATGCCGGCTGTTTCTGTTGCCATCATAATTTCTTTGCATATATTGGTATTAAAGCAATAGAAAAAGACGTGCCTTGTTCAATTTTAGTTTAATATACAGGGTCAATCTTTTCTGGGGTCAAATAAGAGAGCAGCTTCAACCAGCTGAGGCTCCGTTTCCTATTATTCACATTCGTTAGTGTCACAATAATAGTCTGAGATTGTGCAAGTGCGCGTAGACCGTATTTTGGATACGTTCAATACATGTGGATGTAAACAGATGTGAAGTATAGGGTCCTCAGATAATAATCACACCCGATTATCGCGACGTGAACAAGTATGAACAAAAGCAAGTAGATCCTCAGCTAGCTATATCTGCGCTCTCATCCGACTGCCGAGAACATTAAACCTGTATAAGTATGGATAAATCGAAAATAGACTATTACGATATGTAACATTCAAATGACGTCAGTTAAGCATAACAAAATTTTTATATTCCATTTTAAGCAGTGGGATGATATTCATAGATTTTCATACTCAAATGTAAGAAATAAGTGCCTAAAATTTTAATTACTTATGTTATTTTTCAGTACGCAGTTATTTGTGCTATGGGAATATTGAAAAAAGCGGCAGCAGAAGTAAATAAAGAGTATGGACTTGATCCGAAAATTGCAGATGCTATCAGCAAAGCAGCTGATGAAGTGATCAGTGGAAAGTTATATCATGATCATTTTCCTCTGGTCATTTGGCAGACAGGTTCTGGTACTCAAACCAATATGAATACCAACGAGGTAATTTGGCTTTATTTCGAAAATGCAACTATTTTTCTATGGTTTCATCTGTTTTTGCACAATGTAAAGTTAGTATTATAGCTTCATGTTTGTACCGCATAGAGCCGAATATCAGAATATAGATCATATGATTAATACGATAAAAGCTGATGAATGTTATTGTTAGGCACAATAATGGAGTTGTTCAAGTCATTTTTTTGCGTATAATAAATTTTGTACTCAAAGTGAAACACTTATTTGTTATTTAATTTCAGGTGATTGCTAATCGAGCAATTGAAATGCTAGGAGGAGAACTTGGATCAAAGAAACCAGTTCACCCTAACGATCATGTGAACAAGTCGCAGAGTTCTAACGACACATTTCCCACTGCGATGCACATTGCCGTTGCTTTAGAGATTAACAAAATATTGTTGCCTGGTCTCAAAGAACTTCATGCTGCACTCAAATCCAAATCTGACGAGTACAAAGATATCATCAAAATTGGTCGTACCCACACTCAAGATGCAGTACCATTAACTTTGGGCCAAGAATTTTCAGGTAATAGCACAAATCAAGAACATAAATTGTGTGAAATGGGCGGAAAATTATTTGATATTCCAAAACTGTGTCTTATTACACGCAATTTCGTTGGTTGAATATAAAACTGAATTATTCCGAAATATTATCTATCAAGTTTCAGAGAATTTTCATGTACAACTATAAATATTTGAAGAGTTTCGTCGATTACTCTTATATAACTGTGTTTGTGAATGATCTTCTTGCATCTAACAGTGAATCACTAACACAGAGGCTTTTGATATGTATACAACAGACAATTTTATTTATTCATACATTTACGTATTCATGGTTATATGAAACGATGGAAAATATTACCGATTAACTTTTATTAACTTAATTTTTTTTAGCTTATGCACAACAGATTGAATTTGGAATTCAAAGAGTACAAGATACATTACCGAGATTATACATGCTGGCTCTTGGAGGCACGGCAGTTGGTACTGGATTAAATACTTACAAAGGCTTCGCGGAAAAATCGGCTGCAAAAATTGCAAGCCTTACAGGATTACCTTTTGTAACAGCGCCAAACAAGTTCGAAGCTTTAGCCTGTCATGATGCTATAGTTGAAGTACATGGAGCATTGAATACAGTTGCCGTATCTATCATGAAGGTCAGCACTAAATAACTTGAAAAATTTTGTCTTCCAATGCACGGCATTTATTGTTTAATTTCGTAATTTCTGTAAGAACCTCTAAGTTATTTGTTGAAATAAATTTGGCCTTTTTTCCTTTAACTACAAATACAGCTGACTTGGTTGCCTAGGTATTTTTAATGACAACACCTTTAATTCGATTTTCAGATAGCTAACGATCTGCGATTCCTTGGTAGCGGACCACGCTGTGGTCTGGGTGAGCTCTCGCTTCCAGAAAATGAGCCTGGTAGTTCGATAATGCCTGGAAAAGTGAATCCCACGCAGTGCGAAGCGATTACAATGGTCTGTGCCCAAGTTATGGGTAATCACGTTGCTACATCAATTGGCGGAAGTAATGGACACTTCGAATTGAATGTTTTTAAACCTGTAATGGTGGCTAATACGTTGAGATCTGCTAGACTTCTGGGAGATGCTGCATCAGTATTTACGAAGAATTGCGTACAAGGCATTGTTGCTAACAGAGAAAACATCAAAAAAATTATGAACGAGAGTTTGATGCTGGTTACTGCTTTGAACCACCATATCGGTTATGATAAGGTAAGGAGTATTCTAAATAGTTTTGAATGTTTGGTGAAATAGAGATTGATCAAACTAGTAAAGTTTTTTTTTTCAATCAATTGTTCATTCCATACATAGCAGTAACTTCAAAATAATCTCTCTCGTCACTTTTTTAGGCTGCCGCAATTGCTAAACAAGCTCATAAGGAGAATTTGACTCTAAAGGAATCTGCGTTGAAAAATGGTTTGACTGCGGAGCAATTTGATGCTTGGGTCAGGCCTGAAGAAATGCTTGGACCGAAAGAAGCAAAATAATTCTCAATCCAAGACTGTTTTAATTTGAATCAGGAATAGTTGTAATATTTTGGCAAAACTTTTGTAATCATTAACCATCTGTTTAATACCTTATTTATATAAATAGTGTACATTTTGATAAATAGTAACATACTTATACTTAGTACTGCACTATTGCAGTTGATACGTGCTAACAAAAACCCCAAGAATCGGCTGGATCGTGTTACACGCGTTTGTATATTTGTTTGTAATCAACTACGTCTGTTTTAAAATACCGGAGAATATAAAAAACTTACTCTCATTAATTAAATTGGCAAATGTTTTTTTTAATTTGACGAACAAATGAGAGGTGATGAATTGATTACATTTTGTTTAGGAAATAATCCTTCTTTTCTTTCCCAACTTTACCCCAGAAGCCCCAGAAGTTTGGCATGATAATGAATCACCACGGGCGTTACACGAGTTCTAAAGAATGGGATTGGATGATACTAGTTGGTCAAGCTGTACATCACTTCAAACCTGATAGTTTACGAAATCTCTAGTAGTATATGTAGAATAAAACTGAAATAATGTTAATTACAGTATCAAATATCACAGTAAACATAAATTGGAGGAGAAAACCTTTTGTCTTTCGTTGCTGTAAATCAATGTGTCAGTTTACAGTCATGGTGATTATCATGTTTAGCATTTATGCTCGCTATTTACAGCAATATCAACAAAAGTGGAAGAAGCTCCGACTTATGGATCTGCCAGAAGTGGGTTTGCTTTCAATGGATTTTATCGTCGTTACTGGTTAGGTGATATCATTATAATGACGATGCAGCAGCGAACTGTAAGCATGATCAATCACGAATTACAAATTTTATAACATATAATTATAAATTTTTTAATCTATGCGCAATTGCTAATAAGTTCCAGATAGATAATTTTCTTTGAAAATAAATTTTTTACGTTTAGAATTTCTATGTGGATGCAATGACAAATTAGAGTGAACATTTGCACTCAGTATTCTACTCTGTACAGTTTATGTTTACATTACTCACAGTGTATGAATATAGAGTGACTATCATCGAGTATTATATCCTTATTCTGACAAGACATTTCGCAATATTAAACGTCCACGATATGCTAAAAATAGAATTTTATATCAATGTGCGAGATACATCATGTAAAGAACATTATCTGCAAAAAATGATTCCTATGGTCAAGATATCTACTATTTTTACGGTGAAGTTTTTGCTTTGCTAGTTGTATGTTTTATATGTAACGTGCTCTACATGTGTTTTAAAATGTATCAGTTACTTGTTATATATTCTTTATCCGCCATTCCATCGTGTCTTCTCAATTATACTTTTTTTCTACTAGTATTACCCGCAACATGTTAATTAGTTTTCAAGTTCAATAGGTAATACATTATAATGGGTATATTGCAAAATCATAGAAGGACAACCCAATTATCATATCAGCAATTCAAGGTCGTAGGCCGTCAAACTTTATATACTTATTAATTTCAGACAAGATATCAGCCTGAGTACCAACCAAGCATCTTCATACAGCAAGATGTTTTCGCACGCTAAACATATTACAAGACAAGTCTTGAAACGATACTATGGAAAAGTCGGCATAGTGGGTGTACCTTTTGAGGCAGGGCAAGTGCGTTTCAAAAACACTTTCTTTAAATAAACTATGTGTTATACTAATAACACATTTACAATAACGCTATTTTTTCCAAGTTTACTGACTATGTCAATGTCAGTCTATGATCATTTATGGAGTATTTAATAGTAGAAACATCATCAGTAAGTTCCTCAGAAAAACGATTTGATATTTTAATTACGAGCTAAATATACATTTTTGGACACCTAGATAGTTCGTATTTTTTTTTATTTTCAAGTGCCGTGCTAACGTTATTTCTTTCTTGATTCATTTTTTATATGTGTTCATCTATTCCCAAAGTTATTTCAGAGAATTAACTACAAACAAGAGCGTGAGGTTGTAAATCTACAACAATTACGCTACACAATGATAGTATCTAAAATATTACAAAATTTATTATTTCTTTGTAAGCAAGAATCAATTATTCATTGTCAATTTTTATCATCTCAATAAATATATTTCCGGGGAGTCAGCTCATGCTCATTCGAAATGATATTCTTGTAAAGAAATTTGGAAATGATAGATCCCTATCAATATTCGATTACTCATCTTATGCTTATTTTGAAATCTGAATTTCAGTATAATATAAAATTAGTAGGTATCCATTAAATTATTATCGTAAATTCAAACTGTTAGTTATATAACTGCATGTGTCTGCTCAGGAAAAAGTTGGAGTTGCAAAAGGCCCACATGTGATCAGAGCTGCAGGGCTAGTTAAGGAATTAGAAGTTTTAGGTAAGTAAAGATTTTATCCACATTAAAATTATTTGGATAACTATTGTTACTCTGCGACCTGCAGTCAGATATTGTAAAATATGTTAATTGCATTATACTTAACAATGTAGGGATTGACATCAAAGATTATGGTGACCTATCTTATGAAGTTGAGGATGTGGCAGTAAAGAACATGACTCACTTAGGTCATTTCGCGGGTTGTACTAAGTGCCTATCAGAAAAGGTGGAACAGATTTTAAATGATGGCAGACAAGTATTAACTCTTGGTGGTGACCATAGTCTTGGCGTAGGGAGTATAGATGCACATGTTAAAGTACGTACTTAATGTACACTATAATTAATGATTGGGCTGACACTCAAATTTTGAATCTCGTTACCACTAACAAAGGTTCCTGCTATGCAACAAATATTTGAAATATAAAATTTGTTCTACAGGTCAAAAAAGACGTGGCTGTTTTATGGATAGATGCACATGCAGATCTCAATACAAATGCAACTAGCGAAAGTGGCAATGTGCATGGTATGCCAGTAGCGTTGCTGACTAAAGAGTTATCCGATTATTGGCCATATTTACCTGGTATGGATTGGCAAAAACCTGTGTAAGCATGAATCTTCTTCGTTGTACTTGGTACAAGACTTGACCAATAGTTATGACCCAAGAAACAATGTGGTGGTATGATGAATGTTTGAGATGAAGACCGTAATATACAGTGAATGTCTGTTGAAACAGACCCTTCCAGCACACGAGGTCGCTGCCTTCGGCAACACGTACACAACATTTAGTTGGTAGCATATGTCTATTACATTCGGCTCGGATAAAAATTGTATATTTATTGGCATAGGTGGTGACCCTGTGGCTTGGAAGGGTCTCTGTCAACAAACAATCAAGGTATAGGCAATGGATTGAAACCGAATTTTGAAGTAACATGGATTTAAAATTTTTTTTAATTAAATGCAAAAATAAGATTGATTTCATTTAAGAGAAATCAGATCACTGAATATTGTCAGCACCATGTTTAGCCGAATGAACGATAAAGCTTCATGTAATTTAGGAATGGCGATATGTAAACCTAATTCATAGATATAAATCAAAGTCCATCTGAACAACTTTCCTGCCTGAAAGTCATAGGTTTACAAGTTTGAATAATTTCAGGTTATCCATAAGAAGTGTCGGATATATTGGTTTGAGGTCTGTGGATCGCTACGAAAGACTAGTAATCGAAAAATTTGGGATCAATGCTTATGGAATCAGAGATGTTGAACGATATGGTAATACTCTCTACCTTAGTATTTTCAAACTTGCTTTTATTCATTTTTACAGATAACAATAAAAATTCAAGAATTTCTAAAATTTATTGTACTACTTATATTCATACTACATCCCAATCAAGCTGAAATTCAAAGTGTTTGACTTATCTGAAATGAGAAATGTTCTTTGAGATGGGTAAATCATTTTTCATTTTCAGTGGGTAAAATCATCCTTATTTTGTAAAGTAACTTGTCTGATATTTTCAGGTATACATGACGTTGTACATATGGCATTATCTAAAGTAGATCCAGAAAATAACAAATCTTTACATGTCAGCTTTGATATTGACTCACTCGATCCTTTGGAAGCTCCAAGCACTGGAACCCCAGGTAGTAAAAGACATATTATATGAACAAAATGAGTGTTTGATGAAACCATGAATTTTGTGAGTATTGATAAATGGTACATGTTAGTTTGCGATTATTTTCTTGACAGTTCGAGGGGGTCTTACTTTGAGAGAAGGGATTCACTTGATGGAAGAAATCTATAATACAGGTCGACTAAATGCTGTAGATTTAGTGGAAGTCAATCCACACATTGGTACCGAACGTGACGTTAAAAAAACAGTCGAAGCTGCAATTCAAATTATTCAAGCAGCCTTTGGATATAACAGGCGTGGACTCAAAGTTCCTAAAGGAATTGATGACATACCATTGCAAACGTTCAAGTAATCAATCAGTATGTCGTTCATAACTGTGTCATCAATAATACTACTTTGTCAAATAACTATGTCAGATTATCAGGTGAACAAAGTTGTTCTCACAGTATCATAAACGCTTCAACGTTGTTGTAAATAACTGATTGGTAGTAAACCTGAACGTCGAGCATTTCAATGATTTGTGTAATGACAGCCCTTTCTTGATTCAAGATCACTGTGTTAAAAGATATTTCCATTTTCCAGCTGGTATGTATTAATTAATGGCTCATCAACATTTAGTCCATATCTTTTCAAGTTTTCACGAATGCATGCAAGCACTAACTTTTAAAAACGTTCATTCTCTAGTAGGTTGATAAGTCTTATTATATACGAAACTGCAGAATCGGAAAATAAATTAAAACTTTTCTTCAGGTGATTCCTTTCACAGGTTTTATTAACTATTCCATACATTCAAATATAAAAAAGTGAATGATACATCTTCAATTTTATTATACATTTGATACTATTTCATAAGCAAATAACAAATGAGAATTTACTTAACTGAATTTTATTATCGTTTATATCTAAAATTCGTATATCTTAAAAGCCATTCCAGTAGAATATCTGATTACTAGTTTGTTATACCAAAATATATTCTAATTGGTTGTAAATTAATACGTTCGGGAGATCAATCTTATAGATAATTATCAATTGTAGACATTTTTTCAGTTTCACTAATGGCACCAACAGCACATGCGAGTAATGTTTGAACGTCTTTTGGTTCATTGCCACCAAAAATGTAACCGTTTGCTTTATCTACTGCATTCTTTACTTGCAATAGAAGAGACTGATTGGAGGTATCTAATGGTATAAAACTCACTAAGCTGTAATCTTCAACCAGTGAAACCAAAGCGGCATTCAATTTTTTATACCTGCAAATTAATTATACTATTAACCACAGATCTTTTAAATACTTGCATCTGCGAAAAAGATAAAGTCTACGTTTTTAGATATGTTTACATAAATAAAATGATCTGAACACCCATCACCATGTAATCACAAATGAATAATTACTTTGAAGTGAAGGGATCTTCATTGAGCTTTTCCAAAAGATATTGTAAATCAAGAACTTCCGTATAAAATTCAAAATTAAATGCCAAGCGATCTCTGAATTTCTTCATTTCATCTATCTTCGTCAAAACATTAATGTGGGGTAATCCTAGATGTAGCATTGTGCTGGTACAGAGCATTAAGGATGACAAATATTTTCCTGTAATAACAACAAAACAATTATAAATCTTTGACTAAATAATCCTGTATTGATAAGTAAGTCAGTCGAAAAGTTTTGCAAAATGAACGTACTATTAACAGTTTCTCGAAGTAATTTGCCCGACACTGCATACATTTCTCCATTCGCCGTATCCAGTAACTAAACCAGCCCATCCACTTTTCTTTCGGAATATCGGTAGATATTCTGTCACGCTCGGCAAAAAGCTCAGTATTACTGGGAAAATGCATTACTTCTAGCTGTCGAATTCTGGGAATAGGGCAGCCACAGGGACCTGGGTTACGACTATTAGGAGGGTGATCCAGAAGAGTTAGTCAAGCCTGAGTAAATAGGCTCCTTTGCTCTATGTTCTGGAGTGTGCTCACAATGTAGGAGCTAAGTTTCAAGGCGAGAACTATGACTCAGATTTTGAAGCCTGTCAATCACCTGAGACGAACGTACTCTTTCGTTACTTTTCCATGTAAAAATTTTTGCATATTTTCTCTCTGTACCAGGGCATGGTATCACCAAGACCACGACGTGCACAAATTGCAAAACTTTGCGAGTGACCTGAGTAATAAAAAATACTCACCTGGATCACTACAATGATGTGAATCAATTAGCTGTACGGAACACAGTCTAACAAGATTTTGTTCCAATCTCTCTGCTATGCGACTAATTGATTTGTGATGGGTGTACAGCTCTACCTTAAATTTCGAATTATTATATTACATTGAATATATTGTACAGATATTACGTGTGAAAATAAATGAATATGTACATAATTTCTTTAAATATCCCATTTCACAAATAAGACACATAAAGACATAAATATTGCTTTCTCGTGAAAAAGAATGAGTATTTAGAAAATGAAATATTGACGTTATGCTATAATTTTGAGGAGTAGAACTTCATTTAAAAAACGTTTAACATCAACGTACTTGGCCAGGGCAATCGATGATCAAGTAGTAACCTTTGAGATTGAGAATTTTTTCAATCAACCAATTCACATTCGCTTCTAAAAACTCCATGCAGTAAATCAAGGCACCGTTTGGTCCTAGTCTGTAAGTCGTCATTACTTCGTCGTGCTTAATCAGCTCCGAAATGTCTACCAATGGGACATACTTCATGTTTTCATTCGCTGGATCTAAGTGCAGTCACAAAGAACAAAAAATAATATAACTATGCAATCTTTAAATTTTTGAATATTGTATTCTCTTAGAGATTTGAATAACTGGTAGGAATGCACAAATTTTTTTAAAGATCGTACCAGTAAACAACAATATCAAAACTTTTTTTGAACTGCTTGTGATAATGAAATGCTCATTTGTTCATTATAATAAAAAATTATTTCTGTTCGTATAACAAAGAAAAAGAACCAAAATATTGAAAACTGATATAATCTCATACTCTGATTTAAACTTCTTTGAAATTTTATCCAATGTAAGAATTAAAGAGAATGAGCATAATTTATGAAACACAGGTAGAATAGATAAACAATTCTGTGGCAATTTCAAGGATTTAAAGATGTGCTTGGGAGCTTCTGGAATGACTAGTCAATAATGTAACCCAACGCTCACCAATGTTAATAACAGCAACTGTTCTACCCAGTTTCGTCAAAAACTTTGACATTGCATCGCAGAAAGTAGTTTTCCCACTACCAGGTGGGCCAATTACTAATTGTCCAAATATCGAGGTCATTGTGTTATAAATGAGCAATCGATGAATGAAGATTCTTCAATTTATAAGAAGAATCACAAAGACTATCAAAGACTATATTTTCCTGATAGCAGCCACTATATGTTTCACAGTTTGTACTCCATAATCCTTTAAGCAAATTGATATTAGCAATGGCTTTTCTGTAGCTATTTGCTCAGCAATGTACCGAGCTGCTGCGTGTATTTGATCATCATCCTTGCCCAATAAGGTTCTGCAAAAAACTTTCTCTGTATATCCAGTAATACTAATCACTAGCAGTGACTTAAATACATACTTTATTGTGTAAACATCGCTCTTGGCAGCTTCTTCTTTGGTCACAGTCAGTATGGAACCAAATTTTTCAAACTGAGTAAGAATCAAGAACATACGATTCCTGAAAATTTTTTTTTTTAAACAATTTATATTGTTTTGGGGTTAAAATACACTTGAACGTTACTGTCCACCATCTCTGGCGAATTCTCTACCTGTAGTTTTTTATTACGATATCGGTGTGTACCCCATTGATCACGACCCCCGTAGATTTGTCTTCACTCGCATACGTTAAATTCGGACTCGCCGCAGCCGCTCCGGCTTCTAGGTTAACTTCGGTATCAACTAGAGACATGTTATTGACGCATTCTGATTGGAGATAAGTCTATTCGTACCATAGCGAAATTAACAAAATTCCTCGTTGAGTTCACAGTACTCATCTGAGTAAGAACCTTCGATTGAACGTAGCCTGCTTTACATTAAGCCCATCAATAAGCCCAATACGCTACAATCCACTGAATTACAATCACAAATACAGGAAGGGTAGCACTAGGTAGAACCCATGAGGGACAATTTCGATAGAAATTCCACTCATCCTTTTGTTCGCATTATCGCCGTAGACTATGGGACTGAAGATATCTAAAGATGTTCAGCCTCGGGCTCAATTCTGTAATTTCACTTTTCACATTTTCCACCATTCAAGCATTCTGATTAGTTTGCAAAGTTTAGTCAAGTGAAATTACATAATCGTCCCCCTGCAGTATCGACCCATCCTATGGAATCATAATTTTAAATCGAGTCGGTATAGCAAAATACTGCAACCCCTCGCCGGCTTTCAGCTCGCATTAGCATGCCCATACCTGCGAAGCAAAGTTCATAAAGTTAGCAGTCTTTATCCTTATCGCTCTTTCTCGTATTGGGACGTTTAAAAATACAAGTTAGTCCCGTCTATTGCGAACTACCGTCGACGTCATACTGAGACTGAAATACTGACAACCTGATTGCGATGATTGAAAATCTGCTATAAGCTCTATACCAATTACAAATGGCAGCTGCAGATAGTCGTGACTGCGCAGATGCTAGCGAAGATTCAATATTTCTTTCAGTGAAACCTCGTCGTATTTTACTGTTCAGTGGAAAAAGAAAGTCCGGCAAGGATTACATTACTGACATTTTACAGCAAAGGTAATATACGTCTATCAATATAACGTGATGTAACAGGATTCACGTACGCACATGCATGACTCGACGTGATGATGTCAAATTTAACAATTGTCAGGTTATAGCGTAAAACCATAAACATCAACACAGATCGTACGTATTAATTTCTATTCGCCTATAAATTGTGCATCCGTACCAGGTTATTATTCATTTTCTTTGATCATATTTACACATTCTAATTTTACTTACTTTCTCGTATTTCTTTTGAAAAAAAAAATTGCAATTTACTCTACTCCACAGATTAAACCATTTGCCGTGCGTGACGATAAAGATTTCTGGACCTATAAAAATTCATTGGGCCAAAAGTTTGAACCTAGATTTCAAAGAATTACTTGGAGATGGAGAATACAAAGAGAAATACAGGGGACAGATGATTGCATGGGGTGAAAATATGAGGAACAAAGATATTGGCTACTTTTGTCGTGCTGCTATCGATATGTATAATGGTAATATCACCTTACCATTCTTTCACAAATCACATATTCTATAATTTTGCTGTTTGTAAAACAAAAATAAATTATTGTGTAACACGGAGGTAAATTCGATCTTTTCGGGCCAAGCGCAAGTTTCCATTATGAGTTGTAGGTGAGTACTCATTCGAGCCAAAGACAAATATTGAAAATATGCGAGGTGAAATGACAATTGCCTTCTTGTTACACACAAGTTTTTATGTAACAAGAATATGTTACACGGTTTTTCACGAAGCACAACATTGAGGTTAGGGTCGCATAATGTCAGATTTGTTTGCAAGAGCGCATATGCGCAGTAAAAAAACGACTGCCTTTAACTCCTGAGAAAACTGCGAGGAGTCAAAATTAGTCTTTTCTGTACTTTGCACATGCGCATTTGCTGACCCACTTTACCGTCATAGAAACAGGTATTTCGTGTACGAATAATGCGTATCGAAATCTTGTTGCAACTCCTTTGATACTTCGATTTTTTAAACCTATAAAGTGTATGTAAAATACCTTTTTCCCAATCAGTGTGAGAAAGAAAACCTTCAGATGATTTTCAGAATTACAGTTTTTTTCAGGTAACTTTTTGCACAATCAGTGATGTGACAGAGCATGGCTGAACTTTCTATATCTTTTAAATTATCTTGTTACATTCAACTGATTCTGAAATCACACTTTTCTTCATAGGTGTTGCTCGAAATAGTATGTATGCGCGAGTAGGCTATGTTAGACTCGTGTTATTAGAACGTCGCCTTGGCTCATGCTGTGTTTACGGCAATACTCCATGGAAATCACCTAGTTTCCGCATTTATAACACGATGTATTATTTTATAATTGATGTTGTTTCATGTAGTGATATATTCTTTTTTTCAGCTCGTAATATACCCATATGGATAGTCAGTGACATAAGACGGAAAACTGATATTCAATGGTTCGTTGAAAATTTTGGCAGCGCTTGTAAAACTGTAAGAATTATTGCTGATGATGAAATCAGGACAAAACGAGGATGGATCTTCACACCAGGTCAGTGAATATGATAATAAATTTCTCGTTATCAATTTGCATTAACTTTTGCGTGATGGGCATATACTGTCTCAGTAAATTGCATATAATTTGGTAAACTCTATTTTTTGTAGGTATAGACGATGCAGAGTCTGAATGTGATTTAGACAACATGAATAAGTGGGACTTGAAAGTTTACAACAATGATGACGATATTGATGATATTTTGGACACTATCATCAGTCTGATAAATTGATCTAGTTTTACAATGTAGGTAGTACAGATTTTTATATATAATACGCTTTAATGCATTTTTGAGTTAGATTTCGTACAATCTTTCATCATCAAAATTCCCGACTTTTCCAAGTTGACCAGACCTAAGATTGACGTTTGACAAGCAATTTTAAAAACTCTGGATATACATGATTGACAGAAAAAACTGTATCCCAAATAAAACTCGTGAATGCTTGTGCAACAGTTTTCTATATTCTGCGATCAGCATTGTAGAGAAGTGATAAATCCTTTGCAAATCATCAAGCAAATAGAATCTAACACAAAGCAATGTCCATAAAACAAGCCATTCTATTACACACTACAGATTTTTCAACAAATCTTTTCTAGTTTTACTAATTGCTAACAACTCTGCTAGTGTATTTCTATGACGATATGAAATAAACAATTTACTCTCAATAGTGATAAATATATTGAGTAACAAAAAATATTTTCAATTTGTAGTGATGAAATGTCGAAATACAATCAAGAAGCTGGCTTAAAAGGACTAGGAAAACAAAAACCGCAGTCATTAACCTGTCTTGCCAGAACAAACGTCTGATCATAAGTCTGCAAATTTTAAAGTCAAATATGTCATAATAAGTGTATATATATTAATTCTGTAAAAATATTTATTTTTACATTGGTATATAAATTGTGGTTTAATTTCAAAACGGACAATTCAAAGGCAGATAGGCTGTTGTGGAATCAGTAAGATGAACTTCTACAACTAGAAAAAATTTCATTGAAAAAGTACATCCACTACTCACCGGAGACTGATTATTAAGTAGAATTATTTGATTCCTAAATAGTATTGCCCAGAAGCACTGCTCATTACTTTGGCTGTCCACTGGGAGATGCCCCTTTACGTTTGATACTGGTTCCTCTTTGCTCTTGTGGTTTCTGAATGAGTTTTTGGGTTCAATATTTAGAAGTGTTGCATCTGTAAGCACAAAAATCAATTCTATTAATCGTATTCACCACGTTTTCACAATTTATATTTGATTCAAAAATTATATAGTATCGAAGAACTGTATAAAAAAATGAAAAAGTCGCGCGATTGATTCATCCATTGGAATTGGCAATGCATCTTCTTTTAGCATATACAATGTGTAGTCATAAATATAATTTGATACTTAGTTATTTGATTTTCAGATTCTATCAACCCTGCTGTGCAACTGTTATACTTCTTGGTGACGTTATTATTTTGGAACATTAGAAACGAAGTTCATAGCACGGTGCTATTTGCAATTTTTCAATGGCCCAACTTTTTATTGTGAAATCATTGAAATCAAGTGAAAATCTATGCTAATTGTTACTAAGTAACCTCCTTATTGACGTGTGATAGAACACGCGCAATTTAATTGAACACACCCAAATCATGGGACTATGCATGGAACCTAGAAGACTATGCATGTATTAATAAGTTATCAATAAATTATCTGTCATAGAGTTGTATGTAATTCACGATCTATGATTAAGGAAATTATTAGAGGAGCAACTTACCACTTGTGACTCATGAAAAGTTATACACTTGACTGTACGGAAGGTTAAAAATGAAATTTCTATTTTACAAATAATAGTCACGGTCTTACATTTGATATCTGAAGACAAACAGAATGAAACCACTGAGCAATTATATTTGAAATTGGTTGTTGATGCCAGACAAACAACAGATAATTGTATTTAATACCTTGGCAGATTATAAAGCAAGCGTATACGTATGTAAAAACATTTACGCATTTTTATTAACATTTTTTACATTTTTTCATGTCTTCTCTTTCATTTCTCCTTCTGTCTCTGTTTAAATAGTTACATTACAATGTTTTTGTGAAATTTTTCATACAACTGTGTGTATGATTGATAAACAGCAATCTGTGCAGTCTGTTCGCAGAATTAATGCGCACTTAACTTTGAAATTTTCATTCCATAAAAGGTCATTTTTATATTTCATCATATAATATATAAATATCGGACCTTCGTTTTTAACCGTGTGATTATTAACTTTAAAAATTTCTCCTATTCCTTTATTTCTTCACTTCCGAGTTCCAACTGACAACAGATATTTGGTTGCATGCTTAATTCCAACAATTATATCTTGACGCAAGAAAATATAAATACAATAGATTAGTTTCAATACAACTGTCACAGTCTTATTTTATAGACATGTTTTTTATCTTTTGTCAAGTCAGACTGTAACTTTCAATCTGTAATATTATGATACAACGTTAACATCAGAGAGGTTTTTGCCTATTGGTTATTTAATTCAATTTTTCCAATTCATTGCCCAATCTTTGAGATTGTGTAATGATTATGGTGAATTTTTATTATCTGTTATAGTGTAGACATGCATTACGAAATTCAAGTAATTAAATTTTACATTATGATGGTTGTTCAACAAGAAATAATACAACACAAAATTGTCAACCTGTCTGGTGTTGACGTTTAGCGTCAATTTGAATCATGCAAAGTGTGCTCGATTCAATTATGCAGTTATTTTGAGTTCCTATAGGCATAAAGTAGCGGTTGAATTTCATCTCAGCCAAAGCTTTAATCGCAAGGCATCTACACCGTTTAAATAATATCGAAATAATCGTTTGTCTCGAACGAAACCTAAATTTTCGTACAATCGAAGCGCTGGTCGATTGGTTATTTCCGTTTCTAAAACTACTTCGTCAGCGTCATCAGCTACCATTGCTTGAATCGCTCTTCTCACAAGATTGGAACCAATTTTACGCTTACGGTATTTCACATCTACCGCAAGCATTGCAATGTATCCGCGCTTTATCACTTTTCTGTGGACATCAAGCTTGCAAACAATTGCTCCAACACACTCCTCTTCGTGCATAGCCTTTGAAAAGAAAGAAAACACGGAACCATTATGTCACCGATGAAAATTATTCAACTTTTGTAGATAAAATGTAATGTTATAATAAATTTCAAATTAAATCTCCTGCATTGATTATTCTACTTTGCTTTTAAAGTTACCAAACAATGAGATTGAAGTTCGTAATTTTCATGTAACAACGCGATTGGTAAGAAAATTTGGTATCTCGAAACTTCAGGATTGTCTCATATTTGGTAAGCCATAATTAAGCGAAACATACTCATATTTTGCAAACACAATTCCCTCCATGTCATTCTGTAATGGCAAATGCTGATTTTTCATTCAATGTTTTGTTACATTTATATTACTAACTTCAACCTTGTCGCAAATATTGATCTCATTTTCAGATTAGGAAAGCCAAATATTTCAAACTAGTTTGAGCACATATACCTCTGAAATATATTTTTTTGTCTTACTAATAATTGATCCTGCGCAAACACAAATTGGTCATGATTTTTACACGTTTAATGGATTTTTCAATTTTTATGTATCGGTCTGAATAGTTTGAACTATATTTATTTCGAGAATTTAAATAGTCATTAAAATTACGTACGAAAAAAAAATCTGTCTCAATAAAGGTATTTACCCCCATTTTAAAGCGCAGTTTCTGAAAATAATAATCGGAATAGACATAACTTCAGTTTAAAGTATTTGCATGTGTACAATTTGTATAATTTTTTTATGTATCCACCTTTCAAATAATATTATTTTAAATGGTAAGGTATATATGCCCGGTGGAAGTTTATTACTTTAGAGAGGTACATACATGTCTCTTAATTACAAACTGAAAGTATGTCTGAGAATGAGATAACTTAAGATTTTATATGTATACATCATCTATTTTCCTCAAATAATAGTATTGGTGAGGATTCGTTGTCGTGATCTTGATTCATCATCACTATGAATACGTACCAGAAAGCACAGTTTGGGCCAATTATGTATAAAATACCTATAGGTATATATTGAATAAGGTTCGCTCAGGTCTTTCTGAATTAATTTCATAATATCTGGCATTTGGAGTTCACTCGTGTAACTAACATACATAATATCGCTGTTTTTACTTTCCACGGACGCTGTTTCCTCCACATTGTCTGTAACAAGTTTTTGAAGAATGACAATCAAATACAGTGCAATGATGAAATGTTCGTTCCAGTTAAAGATTAGAAAATACTAGTTGTAAAAGTAATCCAACATGATATACAACAGAATTAAGGTGTTTTGAGTATGAATTTTTACAAGAATCCATTTCATTCATGCGTAAAATTTTGAATACATTTGGAATTTCTCATAAAATGATTATACTATTGCCGAAAAGTGCGTTCTGGTCAGCACATCAAAACAATCGCATCACAAAACATTTCAAATCGAATCGATGTTTAACAAACGAATGAGATAGATTCTCGTAAAAACGCTATCAGTTCCGTGACACCGCGCTTAAACCAACTTAGATAGCTTGATTCCGATTCTATGCTACAAACCTGATAGAACTCGAATATCCGACAGAAAACTTATTTTGGTGATTCATGTAGAATTGTTATAATTAATAAAAAGTAAGGAATTATCTAACCTGGCAAAGGCTCGTGACACATTATTGCTGGTATGTGAAAAAGGTATTAAGAATGTTCAACTGCAGCGCGTAGAAACTTACCACGTTGACTTTTATGACTAGACGCAACACCCTGGGATACTGACACGATGCTCGATAGTTCTGAGGATTTTTTTGGCGAGTCTAAAACTCCGTTTACTTGATGCAAGCCATTTGCTTGTCGTTCCTCGTTAAGATTGTCTGTTTTCAATGTAAGACGAGACTCAACGTCTTGCGATACAGTATCTATTGTCACATTATCTTTCTTTATTTTGACATGGCCCATCTGCATTTCATGATGAGTTATTTCCATGTTATTTTCTATGCTCGCAGATTTATGCATGTTACTTCAAAAGGTTTGTGGTTTCTGTAATTTTGTCCTTTTTGGTTTACCTTGTTATTTATAAATTTTTTTTTTCAATTTTACATAAAATATTTTTCTATTTCTCTTTTCTTCTCTTTCCAATCTGATATACACGATGACCTAGCTACCGCCTCTTTGACACACGTTTTTAACACTCTTCAGTCAAGTATACTAACGGCCATAGTTAATTATATTTACAACACGGCGGTTTCAGTCGAATTTTCATAGTTACTGATAGTAATAAACCTCGTTTATATGAATTTTTTAACAAAATACGGACATCCGACATACATCACTAAACGACGGACACCATATTGGATTTTCTGCAACACCAATCGTGCTCAGGGTCGAAGAGCAAGGAGGGGGAGAAATGTGATTTTTTTCTGCTATTTCTACTATTAGAAAGTGAAAAAAAAATTTTTAAATAATATATTCTGATTTCAAATTTTTCACAAAATTTCTGGATTTTTTCACTCTATTGTTATCCCATTTACATTCACAAACAATAATCCCACTCTTTTGGACGAATACTCTTGTCGTCTGTACACAAAGCCTGCGAGATATAATACGCATAGGTAAGTGAAGTTTTGAAATATCTTCATTTACACTGTGAACAATAAGACAGTAAAAATAATAAATTATCGTTACGAATGATGTTTTAACAATAGCTTGAATTCAGATGTCAGTACTGCTCTGACCGAATTATTCTTGGCATCGAACTGTGATGGCCTTGTATACATAACCTAAATAAATGTCAACAAATTTTTGTCGCTCGTTTCATCGATATCTCTTTATTTTGGCCTGTCATGGTAAACTCTTGCTGTATTCAAAGAATATCGGTCTGTAGTATTTCACATATTTGGTATTCACACGTTTTAAATGCTGACACCAGTAACGCAAAATGGAAAAATTTCCTAACCTATCACGAATATCAACAATTCAGCTTAATTCACGGCGAATTTCGCTTGTCTTGCGTAACCGAAATTTTTTTAAACTCCTCTTCAAATACCGTTCTATTTTCGAAATCGGTAAATATAGTCTCTGGGTAACCGGCTTTTAATGTTCAGATGAATTCCATGTTTCACATCCGAACGTCTGTCACAAAATGATGCATTTAAACAATATTTGCATAACTTGTTACTGTTGCAGTATAATTTTTAGCAAAATATTATTATAAGTTACCACATTTACCTCAAGATTGTACATACCTATGTAATACTATTTTAGTTATTGGTTTGTATAATTTTTTAAACTTTCAACAATAAGTAGTGATTATTGAAAAATCTGAAATAACAGCATTAGAAAAATTTTCTTGCTACGTAACATTTTTTTTTCTCCTCCAAGTCGTCTAATATTACTGTCCCTTAGGAGTCAATAAAATATTTTTATCAATAACCAAAATAATTCAATATTCAGCTAATATCAAGGCCTGGCTTGAGTATGTATTTTGTTTAGCAGCCTCAAATTTCACTTTGTCATTTCGGATTGTGACGAACAAAGTTACAGAATACACACTGTGTATGGGAGTAGCTTTTTTTACTCATTCATACATCGCAGGCAGGCTGTTTCGTTGATAGATTGAAAATTTTCTGGACTAATAATAGCTCGAGGTTGTGTAGGCGTCGGAAGAGCTTTTCATTCGTTCAAATTCGTACAACATGAGTTGATTTTGTATCAAACATGTTGTATGCTTTTCATACAACCTTCCAAATATATAAATAAAGTTTTAAAGTTAGTCTAGACTTACTGTTCGTCTGAACTAGTCTAATAAACGCAGAAGAAAGAAAGTTGTTCAATATTGTGCAAATTTTTACCAATACCACTTGTAATTTCCAATTTTGTTTCCTATCTAATATCACATTTATTTCAATTATGTGTTTTTCATTCAGATTCACTTAGAATTCAAGTGGTTGTGAAATAGTTTTTGTATTTTTTCATAGCATAGGTAAGTAATTATATTTGCAAATGTGAAATTAATTTACAAAATTATCATTACTTAACATCGTTTAATATCCTAAAATCTATATTATATGTCACAGTTGGTTTAGTTTGCAACTTTTCAAATACATGCCAAAATTGGTTTATACATACTATAAAACCCTTTCTAAAACTGTATTTATCAATTAGAAAGTAGGTATTCGCTACTTGAAATAATCAAAATTTTCTTAGCCTAGCCCAGAGCGTGAGGACTGTAATTTCCGTTAGTACGTAATCATATAACACTAATCATCTTTATCCATGCTGGTTGCATACTGTAAGCTGGTTTCTTGAGTTTACATGTTATTAATACCGTGCTACATTTCAGAATGTCTTTTCCAAACAAAGAGGACCGCCTGACTTGTTGGGGATATCGGGATGAGTACTGGCAGTGTCTAGATAACTCGAAATCTGACTCAGAATGCAAAAAATTCCGAGAACAATACGAGAAATTCTGCCCTGCTCAATGGGTGTGTTATTAAAACTTGAATATTCGTTTCGAATCATTTCTATGAATTTGAATTAAAGGCCAAGTGTATGGTCTGTGTTTGTCACCTTGCGTCGTTTGATCCTAATTTTCTCTAAAATATCAGTTAACATCTGAGGTGATCTGATTCTAATTGGAATGCAAAGTTATATCTAATTAATATAAACTATTAGGTGTATACTGTATATGCCTTAGTTATACTACTAATTTTTTTATTGATTTCAGGTGAAACATTTTGATCGTAAACGAAATTACCTTAAATTCAAGGAGCAGATCGAAAATGAGGGGTACGTCCCTACAACGCCGGATTCAGAGAAAGCTAAATAATTTTACTTAGTTGTTAACGTACACTAATATCGATACAAAGTATTGTATATAGTCGATGCTATTTAACAATGTTAATAAAAAGTTGGTTTCAAAATGAACTCTAACTGTTGTGGAGAATTTAATCCGTATTCAAGTATTGGACTTATTTTTTTTTTTCAAGCATATTTTGTGATGATTATAATTATGCTTACTCAAATATATTTATTTCAAGTATTTTATTCTCTTACATTAAGGCGAATTATCGGTTAACATCTTATTTTTTCTTGTTTTTTTTTCCATACAATGATGGTGGTACAACTAATTAAAGTATAGTTCTAACAGGTACAGTTAATTACAGCTTGTACAGAGTAGCCATACTGCAAACCAGTTTGTTGAGGGATGATATACTTACAAGCTACTTCCCTTTTTTGCAGGATTCCGAATTCAGCTCAAAAGGGGTATCCAAGTAAGTCTGCGAAAATATTATTATATATATTTATTTATTATATTTTCGGTCGCGTCATGCATCCGAATTATAAACGTTTAAATCACTTATGTTTCTGTGTGTTAATGCTGTAATGTGATTTGTGTCCAGAAAAGATTTTAAAGTCATTTTTTTACACAACATAATGGCAGTAACGAGTGAAGCGTTTAATGATATGTTGATTTCAGATTCAGTGGTATAATTTGGCATGGATATGGAAAAAGTTTTGATGGAATTGAAAGAAAGCAAAAAAGATGGAAGTCTACAAATTTTTAGAGTTAGTATTTGTTCGATACTATCATGAACTGTGGGATTGAATTTATATTACATCATTCGTTTTTCTAATTTTTTTTCTGATGTAAAAATCACATAAATGCATCGTTTATCATTTTCATATCATGAAGAGTTAGGTACATTGACGGATGAATGGCAAGCAACATGATTCATTGTTGATTTTGAAATAAATGTTTCAAGTTAAAAATTGAATTAGTGCTTGTTCATTTCACTACTAATTTCATGTTTTTATTTTCTTTTCTTTTTTTTGTGACAGCATAATGATAATTGTAAGTTAATAGTTATTTCGAAACATAATACATTTGATGTGTCATTATTGGCTGTATTATACTTACATGTACTAATTAGTGATGAAAATAGATTAGCTTTCGTGTATCCAGAAATAAAATGTACCGGGGTTAAAAATAAATTTTTAAGCAAATTTATGGACACGAAATTTCCTCATTTGATGTAAAGATTTTGACATCTTTCCCACGGATATTTTTTTCTTACAGAAATTGATAACTTGTGGAACAACTCCAATTTGTAAGCTGAAAGAAAGGGTACCAGATAAACAAGCCATGTGGCAGCCAGTTTTAATGGAATTATTGGAAATTTTGGCAAACAATCGGGACTACGGCAAAGAGCAAATTTTACTTATTCCTCACGCGTTTTTAGTGCTGCTTTATGAGCAATATGATATTGATGAATTCAAAAGGGTTTTGCAAAGTTATTTGCAGTTGGACAAGAATCCCTTACATTCCTTCAATACAGATTATGACATTCAAGACATAGATTTGTTCAAATTGCTAATTACCCATGGATACTTGCAAGTCAATCGGAAGTCGATTTACGCTGGAGAGATATGTAAATTACCATTCGAAGTGTTATATAAAAATTGTACACGATATACAAAATATACATACCTTGCTTACAAGGTATTATACGCATGGCTTCAGAGAACATCAAAGACTGATTTTTGGGAGAAGAATGATTTTATCTTTGAGAAAAAATTGGAAATCATCATCTTCTCCAATTGGAATAACTCGATAAAAGAAGTCAGTAAACAAAATTCTACCTCAATCTTCAATCAATATTTAAGAATAATGAACCAAAAGTACGAAGGATTCCTGCAGTTTCTATTTAAAGATTGCCTTGATAATATATCTTGGCTAAATGAGACTAAGTATGTCATTTTATCTGAGGTATTCGATGTATGGGACAATGTTAACGTAATGGTCCAAGGAGATTTTATCTTATGTACGTTTATATGCTTGACAAAAAATTATTTGCGCAGTTCTGGTACTAGACTGTATAACATAATCTCAACTAAACTTGGTGAAACGCAATGGAAAAACGCTTTTGGATATCCCATCAGCCATATGGTTCGTCAATGGGAATCTGGGTCACAGTAAGTTTCGTCAATAATCATTATTCAATTTTGGTAACTGATATGAAACTAATTTTCAGAAAAAATGATCAAGCTCTTCATTGGCTTTGTACTCAATGGCTTGAGCCTACAGTTAAAAAGAACCCTGCGCTCTTATCATTTCTGTGGGATCTGAGCAAAACCGCGCATAATATTCTCTTTCGCTCACATCTGGAAAGAATTTTTTCTCAAACACGTAAACTACAAGAAGCTGGAACTGTACACACTTTAATCGATCATTGCGATGAATACTTGAGATTGAACAGCTTTGCAATACACTGCCAAAAGCTCATTTGTTTTAAAAATGAGAATGTGGAAAATCATTTCTTCGTCATCAAGCATTTCTTGTTCTATAACGCCAATTCTAATTCAACGTTTTTGAGACGTGGTATCATCAAATATTTTAAAATTTTTTTGTTCAACTTATTGAAATCTTGTACTACTCAGCAACATTACACTGTTGAAGTATTTTCTATTTTTTATTGGTTACACCGATTTTTTCTGGATTGTTTTGAGATCGGTTCGTGTTATCAACGGAAAGTGTTGGGAATAAAGTTATACGAAACAATTTTATTTTATATGAACGAGAGAGAAATAAGCAATGAATTGAGCAACGATCCTCGACATAGAGATGAGCTGAGAAATGGGTTCAAAATGAAACAACAATTGGAAAAGTTCGGCGAATGGACCTTTACAAATAAAATGAGTCTGTTGTGGCTGCTTAAACTGATATTGGACCCTGCAACTGATGTTAAAGAAATTTCTGCCAAAATTATTTTAGAACATTTCCAAAAGAGTTCTTCAAATGATTCTGAGTTAAAGGTGGTATCCTTTGACTTCATAAAAAATCGTGACTTCAGGTACTAAAACTCAATATTTTTACAGATAATATTTGATACAGCAATAATGAAGTGTAACTCGTCTAAGTTCTATGAAACTGAAAGTGGATCAATGCTTATTAAAATACTTTCAAAGTGGCGTCCGTTTCATGAAATAACTGCGATAAAATTAGAATCTATGTCGCATGAACGTTGTGAATTTTACAAGTCGTTAACAATGCACACGAAATACACAGAATATCTTTTACACGAAGCTCATAAGCAACTGGCTGACATAAAACGAGATATTCTAAGAGCTGCAATGCAAAATTCACCTTTTCATGGTACTTTAACGGCGATATTGAATGTTGGCTTCCAAAATGACTTAGAAACAGAGTTGATGACCCCAGAGTTTGCGGAAAACTTATTGGAACTTTTGGAAGATGCTGTGCACTTTTTACTATCGTTACTGTCTTCAAAATCAAGTAACCATGGTAAATGTATATACATAAACGAGAAGGTTCAGAAATGTTTGCTGACTTAATCTAAAAAAAATATTATGATTACATATCGGATTGTTGCTTTGCAATTAGCACTGTTGTAAATAAAGATTCTTAACTAATTGATAACTTTATTTGGCAGATTTTTCGTCTTCTTTCGCAGAAATGGGATTAGCAATTGACACAACTGTAAAAGACAGTGAAATTTCTGATGACTATGATGATACCATCCTTTCACCAGCGCATCAATTGGTTATTACTTGCATTTGGATATCGCTGAAGGTTGTACTGCCATTATGCGTCTAGTTTTTACCTATTTACTCTTGAATGTAAGTTTGTTTGTTTTTGACACTCATTTGTAGGCATCGTGTGAACTAGCTACCGAAATTGGGATGTTAACGTACTCATACAAGACAGTCGAACGTTCTGCAAGTGTGATTACTTTGGTACTAACGAAATGTCGTCATAAAGGTGCCATCGAAGCTGCCGGTGTAGCAATCGGCCATTTAACTAGGTATGCCAATAAAAATATATTTTCTCATGTAAACTGTGTTATTTTTATTATGTAAGTACAGGCCTCACGGGACAGTGTTCTGTAAATTGTCCCCAACTTTAAGTGGAAATCTACACTTGTTTAAAATGATTCGATCTTACTTTATACGTCTATGTCTACAGTACATCTAGAAAAAGTAATATTGTTTGTAGAAAATTAGTGAACGTCAAAGGATACAGTAATCTACCAGAAGAATGGCTGACTAATTTAATATCTGGTCATAAGAATAATCCAAATTTAACAAGACGGAGCGCCGGTTTAGCGATAATGTTTCATCGAATTGTGGCAAATGATAATAGGCATGGTAAACCATTGGTACACACTACGATCAGAAGTTTACTAAATTTGTTAGACGGAACACAGGAGGTTCCAGGAAATTTTCAACGAAACTCAAATTGTACTACATCAAAGGAGGATAAAAACGAGGTTTATCAAGATCTACCACGCGCAAAACACTTGCATTTCATTCAGAGACTAGTTTCCGACAGCGATTTGCATGCTCAAATTGTTCCCTACTTGGAGAGAATCACTATGGAATGTTTCAAAAATCTTCATTCTCAAGTATGGACTGTTCGGTAAGCAAATTATTACGATTACAAATTAAGTAGAGTATGGTCATCAGGAAAGAGCAGATCAGTATTTACATTTTTAGTCACTTATTTTCACTGTAATGTTTTATGACTCAAATTTTCATCCCTTAAGAGGAGATTCCAAGCTTCGTTTCAACTTCTCAAAAAAAAAAATTCTATTGACAATCCCAATCCAGAAAATGTTGGAAATACTCCAATGATTATAGTGATAAATATTCAGATTCTGATCATGCAATGAATAGGAGAAGATTTGCATCGTTTCAAAACTAGCACTACTCTAACAATTATTCATATAAAAATCTGAATATTCTTATCCTTGATCAGAATAACATTTTGAACAATAACTCGATACGATTTTACTCAGCTACTTAGAAGAATAAACATGTTATTAGAGTCCCTCCATAATGATTTCATCTTACTGAAGATAAAACACGTATTGTGGAGTACACGTGTAGGTCATTTACAAGTACGAAAATCACGTTATTGAATTTCCAACAAGTATTTAATCTATTTTTTCTATTCAGGAATGCCAGTCTTCAATTATTTGGCGCAATAGTTCCGAGGATATCTGGCCCGTGTAATGGGAGTCAAACGTTAGACTTTGGAAATGGTTACTCAGTGGATCATTTTATCACCCACTATCCAGAGTTGGCAAATCATGTACTATCGGAGTTGAAAAATGCTGCTTCCTGGGACAATAATTTGGACAATACATTGAAGAGTCATTCAGCAACTATACCGAGCATAATTCTTTTGTCTAGAATGTCTGTGGGTGGATCTGACTTGGTAGATTATTCATCAAAAACGTACATTTCTAGTGTGAAGCAGAATCTGAAATTACTGTTCCGTAGTCCGATTGCTAATGTAAGAATCTTAGCAGCTAAAGCTTATGCCGCACTAGTTACATTACCTCAGATAAGTTGGGAATGCCTTAAGTTGAAACAGGTTGTACAAAACATTCATCATCCAAATGATCTTCATGGCTACATGTATGCAATAAAATACGTGAGCGACAAATTGCAGATGGAAAGCAAAAGTGTTAATCCACACTGTAGTACTAACAAGCCTGATACTTATTATCGACCGCAGCATTCTCTACAATGCAAGATAAATTGTCCAGCTGATTATCTCTCAATTCAACATTCGCAAAACACTTTGTCTGAACATACAGTATCAAAAAATGCAGCAAAGAGTTTGTCACGAATTTCTGCAATAAAGAAATCCTGGAATGATCTGTACTATGGTAAAATGAAAATAAACTTATGCTATGTCGTTGAAGCAATGTCTTTAGTGGCATTTGAAAATTTAGAAAGTTACGATGACATTTTTTTATTCAATGAAATTGGACAAGATGTAGATCCTGTTTTAAAATCAGAAAGCAATAAACCAGGATTTAGTGAATTTATTGCCACATCAACTCGACTCTATGTACAACATGTGAATCGTACTCGTAACATCGACCATGAAAAATTAGTTAAAATTCTCAAATCTCAGTGCACTGATCAGAGCGTGACTCTTTTGGACAACTTGAAATACGACGTACCCGTTCAAGATATCGTTCTGAATAATATTCTGCAAGTGTTTCCTGATTGTAACGAGGCTCTGTTAGATGCAATGATTCGTTACTTAAGCGAATCTATTAGAAATTCTGCAATTTTCTCTACCACCCCAGTCGGAATTGGAGATAAATCAGCAGTGCTATGTTTTTCACAGCTCTCATTACATAATTACGAAATCAAGAGAAAGGTGCATCAATTAAAGCAGAAGATCAAAGAAGATAGAAAATATTGGAAGCTGGAATTATTTTGTCATATTCTAATTAATACACTCGACTTCGACAGTGTCGCAATTAATGATTTGGAACTTTACTGCTTCGCCAAATCTGTTGACAGTGATGAAAATCTCCGTAAAATAGCAATTGATTGTACATCGTGTTTGTTGTTGCATTTTTCAAGAATTGAAAATAGCAATAAATTAAAAATCCTAAGGCTGTATTTAAATTTGTTGAAGGATGAAATATCAGACATAAGGGAATTAGCCAGATCTAGCTTTGTAAATTTCTTTGATAGTAATTTTGCTGCTCAGAGCATACCTCCATTTAGTGAGACTCTGTATTATAAAATTTTAGATGAGATTATTATGAATAAAACCAGACATGCTACTTTTTCGATAATGGAGATAGTCGATTTTTTTTTAGATTGCTTGACATTCATAAACTGTCCAAAAGATTTCAAAGTGTTAGTTGAAAGTCCATTTGATCATGAAGATCACGCAACGTCTGCAGAGGAAACTAAACTTTTAAATATCATACATTTTAGTATTTCACATATACAGAAGAACCAATCTGTAGATAATTTACATATAGGTGAAAATATTATTATAACAGACTCTTTTGATGTAATACGGGCCAAAAATGATATTCAAAGTGAGGGTAGTCCAGAATATTCTGATCTGAAAACTATTCTGGATCTTAATTACAGTGATTGCATGATAACTAAAAGAAACCTTGTTCTTAAATCATGCAATTCAATTATAGAATCAGTGAAGAGCTGAAATTTCCCAACAATGAATGAGAAACGGCAAATTGTAAATAAATGTCAAAAAAAAAAAAATAAAGAAACAATGTCAATAATAAAAATTATACACTGTATTCGTAACAATTTATCGACTCAGAAGAATAATAGCTTAAAAAATTTGAATGCCACAAAGTTATAAGTATCTATAAAATAGGTTTATTGTATCCTGAATATAAAAGCAGGATCGATGCAAATTAAACTGTACAAACTGACTAAGAATGTTAACGGAGTTGATTGAATTTTTTATTTGCATTTTTATTAACAGTCTTTGTAATAAAATCAATATTTAATGCTTCGCCAAAAAACGGCTATGAAAAGCAAATGGTAAGTTAGTAATCTGTTTAGAGAGTAGTTTGAAATGTTCTTATCATGATCATGAAGAAGTAACTCACATGAAACTTGTATAAATGCACAATGTTAAGATTTCCTGACTTATCATTTATTATAAATAAAATGCTTTTTTTTACACAACGATGCATTTTGCACATTCAGTATGCTCTGCAAATAAGAAATATTGTAACTAGCATATAGATTACGAAATACAGACTTCATGATACATAATTATTGTAGATATCATTTTTTGCTTATCTCAACAATCATTCTAAACTAAAGTGACTTGACGTCAAGTCCTAAAGTTAAAAATTGCTGTGTTTATATAGTTGTACAGAGTAATTCGCAGAGTAGGCCAAGTAAAAATGACAGGGAAAAAGTAGCAGAAACGTGCAGATTACCAAAGTTCCTTTGTGTTATGAAATAATTATAAAACGACTGCAACAAACCGTTTCTAAATGCGGCTCTATCCCAAAAGCCAAGTCTTATTCAGAATCTAACTACAGAAGGTTTAAAGACCGTGACTACGAAATTTTTTATTCAAACTATATTTCGTACACCATACCCGTAAATGCAGCTTAAGGGGCATCTGACCTTTAAAATTTAACATCTTATATAAAAGAAAAAAAGTCTACTACATAATGCCGATTACTCTGCAAAACTATATCATGATTACATATACCTATTTTTATATATTGGCTCGATCAATACAGCCTAACCTACTCATACGAATTAGTTCTAAATGATATCGTGATTCCAGAATTTTCTAGGTAAAAATGATTCAACTTTATAATGATTTTATCTAAAATTAAATGAAATGAGTCATAAGAAATTTTGTATACCTGACTGTCATAGGTTGATTATTTTCGTTTCATATTCAGACAGAACAGCTAAAATACCATTATCTCATTAAATTTTCTCTGTTACTCCCTTTTTTGTTTCGATACTTCGACTAAAAAAAAAAAAAAAAAAAAAATCTTTACAAATTGAAGAATGTGACCATTTTATTTTTATATTACAATTGGCCTTCTTATACATATACAAATATCTTGATAATGGTAGTAACTAAACTGTCAGAAAACAATGACAGTCCTGTGGCTATCAAGTGATCAAGTGATTATAATTTTAACTAATTTTTTAAATATGACATAATTATGTTGCATCAAGTTTGAGTTTAATGTAATAATTTGTTATTTTTGTCAGTGCTCATCTGCTATTTAGTCGTTTGTCCTGGCGCGACAGACGCTTTTGCTTTTTGAGACGTCTCCGCATTTTCACTATTCTGTACTTGATCGACCTCCATCTGAAAATTGAATAATAAACATATCATCAACATTCACATGCCAAGTACGAGGTACAGATATAAGAATACAGAGAAATATTTTTATCACAAACCTTTTCATCTTTTTCATCATCGATTAAGATGGGTCCGTTTTCAGCCTCATATTCTTTTAGGACTGCGTCCAAATTATATCTTCGTCGATAATTAACAAAGAATGATCTTAGGTGGGCTTCTGTCTTAGTGCCAATCACGTCGGCGATAGCAGAAAAGTCTTTTCCATATTTCCTAACTCCTTGAACAGCTAGTAATAATTCGTCATTTGTCCATCGTGCATTAATACGACTGGAAACCTCTGGTGGTCGTAAATCGTCAATGCCGTCGGTTGTCTTCCGTTTTAGACCACTTACTTGCTGTTTGTTCGATTGTATCTATCAGAAAAACAGAGAATCAGTTTCAAATATTTTATTATTCAAATGTTAAACACTGAAGATCAGAATTTAATAGTGAGTACGTTTGTGCATATGTACAATATCAAAGGTTAAATACGAGTAGGCTTGAAGGCTTTTTTTAGGAATGCGTTTGCGTAATCAGATAAACACGAAGTATGTACTGTAATTCATAGTTCACCAATATATTTTGAATAGCAATATAGATATCTGTATGACGGAGGACTACTTGGTGTTTACAGGCACTGAAAATATAGAATAAAATCACTAAAGCATTCGAAATAACCAATTGAGAGTCTATTCTGTGCAGTACAATAAATGTATAAGTAAGTAGTTATTAACGAAATAGCATATTAATGGACTATTTACATCACAAACAGGTTTACTACGGATTTAAAAGTTTTTATAATATCTGTGTCAAACTTTGCAATTAATGTAGTATAAGTACAGCAGTTGGTATGCAAGAACATAAAAATACTTGTCAATGAAAAATATTCGTTATGAAAACATGCAACGAGCAATAGTTATGATTGGTTTGTTACTATCTTGGAGAAAATCACATATCATTCAAAACTTCAATGCAATATGCATATGGGTAAATGATATAGGTATAATGCTCGGGGGGTATAAGAAAATAAAAGGTTAAAAGTAACTATAGAATTGTAGTCAATTTAAAAGCTTATAAAAATGTATCCACACGATGGGGCTTTAGTTTTGTTGTCTTGCTATGTTATTCCTCTTTTTTAAATTTTATTCATAACGTACTTGGCGTTTCAGGCTAACAATTTCGGTGTCAATGGCTTGCAGACTGTTGTTTGCCTGGTTTGGTTGGCCAGCTAATGCTGCTAGATCGTCATGATTGACGACCAATCCTCGTGGTGGTTTTCTTTTGTTCGAACGACCTGGCACAGAGCTCAGGGGCCTGGCAACTCCAGTACGCCTAGACGATGGAGAAATGTAACTATTGTATCCCGAGTAAGATTCCATTCAGCTTTATGACCATAGAATCATATTTTTTCCCCTATTGCCTCTCCATCACTTTGGAATTGAAATATTTATAAAGTTTCTATCCGTTTTCTGCCTTAAGTTGCTCAGCATGAGGTTACAGGGCACAGAATGGGTAGTAAAGTTCAGAATGACATGATACTTGGAAAATGGATGTGAGAAATGGAATGAAGCTTCAAAAATGAGTGATACTGCTAATGTCGTTTCAATTTTCATTTGGATTGTATGGCTTCGACGTGGATTACAATGTATATTCAGCTAACTACGATGAATAACGGTGCTATCCAGATTGATTTTGATTTGATATGTACAAGAATAAAAATAAAAATAAACTATTCGCGATACATAGCGAAATGACGTTTCATTCATATTTTTTAAAATTATTTGACGTTTTAGTTCACTGACCTCCAGTGCAGATAGCAGCTATGACACGCATGTCCCTTGGGCGTTGTACGAACGCTATGACAAGCGACACCGCAGTTGCTACACGCCCCCTACAAAATACAATAACCCTTTTAAAACAAATTTGGAACAGATTCCGATCATAAAATTTCGAAAATTGCATTCGATAATCAAACTGTACAAACAAATGTTTGTGAGAGAAAATTTGAACCGATACGAAAATTTCAGATTATAAATGCAAGTTTTTATTGGCATAATAATGCTTACGTTACAAGGAAATATCACTGCATCACAGTGTTAGGCAATATCAAACAGTGTCAGATATTTAAAATAGAATCACTAAATTACACTCATATCTCTTTCCATCTAATATACTGAGACTGTGGAGAGAATGAAGATTCAATGATTGTAATTGTGTTAATTTTTAAAGCCGTATATTTGGAAAATTACTGGTTCGTCTCTTATGAAATAATATGAGATTTTCTAACAATTATCAGCATACCTAGTAATGAATGAGAGCGATATTTTATCTCAATATGCTCATTAATTAATACAAAATTCTGTGCTTTTAAAATTTGACGCCCTTCAGCTAGAGATAATCATGTATGTACATATTTCCTATATATATGGAGATGATCAATTACGAGGTTTCAATCTTTTTCACTCAAATGACTGCTGTAATTTAATTACTATAGATGAAGATATTTGAAACAAAAACAAATTTATTTTTGTATTACCAAAGTCTTGTGAACCTTTTAACGGCAGGAGTGGTTGATATATGAACCAACCAGGGGAATTTTTATGCAGTGAATATAGGATAAATAGTGTGAAAATCAAATCACGTAAGAAAATACACTGAAAACTTCACGCCAAATTTTTTGCATTGGACTTTACCTTATAAGGGCGGCTGATCGATATATCGACCAGCAGTACGATTAGGGACTGTACATTGAAAATTCATTGAATTTAGTTCTAAAATTCACGTCTAATTTTACCTTACATTTCCCCACTGTTAAAAGGTTAATGACTATACTTAGTAAAACGTTGTCTGTTGAATATTTCATGAAATGAATTTTGTAACAGATGCAACTTTTTTTTATTGCGTTCATAGAGTTGAATATTTTGTGGAAACTACAGGGTTTTGGCAGAAGAGGGAATAAATTTTTTTAGAGTCCTCCTACGAGTCCAGAAAAAGTAAAAAGTTCGTGACCTTCTACATGACTAGTCATCTGTCTGATATAAGAATTCATTTTTTTGTAGGTATGCTCGTAATTGTGGCAAAATCTGATATATTCATTTGCTGGGAATATGATCTGTCTGTTCCAAGTTTGAAAATAATAAAAATCAAGCCTGTGATTTCAAGCAAGCTAAAAAGGGTTCTCGTTTACTCGCGATCTTTAGACGGGGTTCATACTTGACGAAGTGCAAACTGTAGGATCAATATGTAAAATTGGGTAGGTGTAAAGTTTTTGGCAGTACTACTGTGGAATATACGAAGCGAACTAGCCTACTCAAGTGGGGTAAGGCTAGGTTGGGTACCTGAACCTGAGGCATGTTTTCCGAGTCGGACGAGGCCTTGGCATCACCGCCTTGGCTCCCCTGCACAGCTTGGTTTTTTCCACGACGTATTCCGCGGTGGATCGTCCACTTCTAGAACGTTCCACATTCGTTCACACTATAGCCTAGCTTTAACGTAATCCTTATGCAACGAAAAGATGGCCTAAATTCTCATTTTTAAAGGAAGTACGACAAACGTAAAATACAACATGTCTTGTATCAAGTTTAAAATGACATTTCACAACAAATCATATGGGATACGCGAAGTGAGGATTGGATTTATGGCAAAAAATGTATCAAATAACACAGTGTCAAACTTTATGTCTCGTTAATATGAATTTTTTCAAGTCCACAAATACTATTATTTCTGATGTCACGGTATCTCTATAATGGCAATTTTTTTTAGCCAATTTCAAGACCGATACAATAATGAACTAGATTGATTTTCATTGATTGAACAGAATTTATCAACAGATGATTGATAGTTCCATGCAAAAACCAATAACTACATTGCATTCCATGTACTGAAGATGACTTTTGCTCAATTTTCAAAATAGTAATACACAATGACCTATTATTCAAGTTGATACCATCTTTTCGCAATTGTTACTTTCTAAATTGGATAATTATATTTAGTTTGTTCAGTTTCCTCTTCTACCTCATTCATTTCTCTATATTATATTTTTAAAATGTTATCGTGTGGTGGATACATTTTTATTATCATTAAAATATAAGTTAGTATAGTGATCCAGTAACCATTTTCGAACTCATTTAAAATGCAATAGAGATGAAAAAAAAATGTATGATAGAAGAGATAAGGTTGCGGAAAAAGTCAAGATACATATATAGCGCATCGAAGTTTGACCATAGATAAAACCATAGTTATGTATAAACTTATCACATGAGACTATAGCCCACTGTATGTATATGCGTGAAAACATTATTACAGTAAATTACTCCAAAAAAATCAGAATGTTTTGTAGGACTAGATAGTAGTTTGGAGTTCTCAAGTAAATCAAATAAAAAACACCACTTCATATCAATAAACCTGATCCGTTCCATCAATAGAACAATAATATGAACCCTGCAGCAAATGAAATGCCAACAGGTCGTGATGTATATGGATGTTTACATCTTCGCTATTGCAATCATTTGACTATATCAATAGGCAATAAATTTCTCTTGAAGGAAGCTCCCAATATTAAAATTCACACAAAAAGTTACAAACATGCGTTAATAGATCAAGCAAGCTATTGCAAAGTAAGATTGCTCTTAGTTCCGAAATGCTGCATCAATATTTAGATTCAAAATTGAGATATTTTCAATGAGAGTGACGATAATTGGCCAAAAGGTCATTTTCTTTAAGTAACATTCCATAGACCTGTGTTCAGTTAAATGCAGAGTTTTGTACGATATTTCAGATGTTCATTGTAAGTCGAACGCATATGGAAAAAAAAAATGATCAAACACTATTTCTAATAATCAATTTTTTTTTTTTAAAACAAAGGGGTACAAACAATAACACGTAATATGAGATTTAAAAAATTTCAATATTGCCTAGGCAGTATCATTCAATGGATACTGATAACAGAATAACAAATTAGAATCGAACACTTGTCACACATGCATTAGATACTTGGATCGATGGTATAATTAAAAGGGAGGCAACTTACTTTATCCTCTGACTCACTATCGGTATTGGAACCCAGTTCACTTCCATTTTCGCTGCCGTTTTCGCCTTCTTTTCCTCCACTATTTAATTTTCGCGCTTGTCTATCCATCAACGACGTTCTAGTTCTCGTTTTCTTCCAACTGTAGTAATACTTCACGAGGCTTGCGATTGATTTGTCTGGAAGCTAATAAGACCAAGTTGTAAACAGATATATGAGGCATTACACTGAGTATAAATCATTGATGAATAATTAACAAGTGAAACAGCAGAAAGTCAATTATTAAAACTGCTTCACCTGATGTATTCTTTAAATTCACATTGCCTTGGTTCAAAACAGAGCTAAAATCGATATTTATTGAAACTTGTTTGAACAATATAATGTGAATGCGTCACTAGCACAAATTTTACTAGAAGCAAAATTGAATATATATTATCGTAACTCAATTATAATGTGTACATACCATTTGACGAATACGATGAAAACTTTTTCCATGAAATTGAAAGGCTTGTTCAAACAAAACTTTATCTTCGACGGTCCATTCGTCAGGGAATGGTGTGAAATTTGCCAAGTCCAAAACAGCTCGCTCCAAATTGTGTTTATGCCAAAAAAGCATTCCTAAAGCCTGTTCTCCATTGTACCCATATTTTTCTTTTGCTAATATAATGTATTCATCCACTGTGAATAAAATATCAATTCATGAATTCATGTTGACAATTACTATTTTTTAAAATGTGACAAATACCTTCGCAATTTACTGTATCAGAGCTGACATTCACTCATTTTTAATGAATAATTATATTAAATAAGTATACAAGAAAGGATTTTTGAAATCTGGTCTGTTAACTGAAAGCAATGCATTTTTTTAGAAACAAAGAAATAAAATTCTTCTAGCTTGAACCATTGTATTATGTTATAAAAAATTCTCTAAGGATTTTCAGTCCATAATATTGCAAGTTCCTGTTGATCCATAAGCTTTCACATCACCCTGTTGAAGGATCATATAGTTTTAGGTTTTTAATAAACATTCCCCGTGTTGCCAGTATTAAAACATTTTTTCCTGGCTTTCGAGCTTACTAATAAACTTTAAGAGGACACTATAGTTATATACTGCATTAATGGCACTTATTTTTACTATTATCAAAGCCTACGCATCACTTCTACATGAAAGGCCGATTACGAATACCCAAAAAAGTTTTATATCACGTAGCAAGCACGGGGAAGGTCGTACAGAGGTCTCCGTGGGCTTAAATTAATCGTCATCGAAAATGTAGGTGAGCATATTTCGATTTTTTTCGATTTTGCGCGACTTACCCCTATTTTGGGGGTGAAGTATGTTTTAGTGTATGTATGTTAAGGAGACTTCTGTACGACCTTCCCCGTTCTTGCTACACACTACGCAAAAAGGGGCGAAAAAAGGGGGGTTTTTGCGGTTACTCTTTAATTCTGTGATTGAATTACCACTTATTGTAAAAATACATTTTCTGGCCTTATTTTAGCATGAAATAAAAATATTTTTGCATATTTTTGTTCGGCATTGAATGTAGAATTACACTGACTTGACATCTTCAAATCAATGATGCGTAAGGTTCATTGATGGTCAAAAACAAAGAAATTTTACTCTGTTAATAAAAGGGTGGCTTAGCAAAAAACAATTTTTGCTAAAATAAAAGCCCCTGACTTTTCCTGTCAAAAAATACAGAATTCCCTGACCATTTTCCACAAAACTTAGGTAATGTTGGGCAGCTTTTAAGACCAAAAGAAGCATGGTTCAAATTTGAAAGGAATTAATAAAAAAAAATACGTTTTTCAAGGTGGACTATCATAATTCCCTGAATTTTCCCAATAAACTAAATTCCCTGACTATTTCCATTTTTCTCAGTTTTCCTGGTCTGTCACCACCCTGAGTAAAGAATGACAATAGCATCCTCTTAACCTGATAAAGTGCTATTATTCATTGAGAATTCATTGGTTGTATAAGTATTGCAACAGCTCATTTTGATGGTAAAATTTCGTCAGAATCTCATAACCAATTATTAGAGGATGATTTACATTTTTGATCAGGTATATCAGTTGTTGGAGACCAAACAAGTAGTGCTCTATCCGGGCATTGGTCCAAACGTCGTTCTGAAAATAAAAGGCCTTTATTAGTTCAAACAATAGAAGTATATCTCAATTTGTTTAGTAAAAATACTAATAAAAACTGGGCGCCATCTGCTATAGTTTACTTGATATCTACATTATTATGACATTATTTCCACACTCCTCCCAAGTGTCTATTAAAATTCTATATATGTTTCGAGAATGAGAGATATAAGATGACTGAAAACCTGTGGGATGTTGATTTTGCTCAACTGAATAGGCGTAAATTGATGTAAGTATGAGGAAATAAGGAGCTACTTACCATTGAGAGGAATAAATTCTGGAACAATAACTTGATAGTCACGTCCGACGCGTATTTTCTCTGCTGGAACTTGAAAAATTTAATAAAAATTATTCACGCGCTCAACATTTTTCATACTGGAAAAGTAAACTGTAGTGTATATTAGTCGGAACACCACTTTTTATCCACTAACAGAAGGGAATTAAAATAATCCAATGTAAGAAAAAAACACAAGTGCATATGACATTGAATAAATATTCATGTAATCAAATTAATTACTGCGAGACGCTAGAGTTTACTTTTTATCACTGTGAGGTACGAAGCATACGGTCAAGTTTTGAGTCAAAACAAAATTACTGAAGTGCCTCTATCCTTGCGGAGGAAGAAAGGTTTGTAGATCTGATAAATATGCAATAAACAATAATTGAGGGTTCGAAAATCTTTAATATGAAAAGAATTTCGAATACGAAATGCGAAAAAATTTGTTTCATTCAATCCCCCACATGATAGTTTAAACAATAACCAACAGATGGCTGCAATATTATTTTCGAACAAAATCCGATTTACAGATTTAAGTTTTATACGTAAAATTTAATCAACTGTATTTACGCTTCTTTCTTTCAACAAAACTTTTCTTAGTCCAATATTACTTTGGTGAATCGTGAAAATCGATTAAGTAAATGAGATAAGAACGCGACGATCTGATGAATATAGAATAAAGCGTTAAGGGCATCTGATCGTTAATATACATATATATACAATTGCATTTTTTTCCTGTCTCGCTAGTACTGCCCAGCATCGGACCAAGATTCATGTGAATTTCTATATGAACTTAATGTATTAAAATAATTGTTTCGATTAGTAGTATGTACCAGACTATTCACGATTGTATTATTAAAAAGGCAGGGCGCGCTGTTTGAAGATCCGAGAACGAATTTTCGTTATCGATCGATAGTGGATAGACGACGGACTCTATAACTATTTACACAAGCTTAAGCTGTTAAACACTTATTTTATAATCATTTGATAATTGTTGTTATAAATAAAAGTAATCAGTTGACGCATATTCCGTACCTCCGTCCTCCTCGCTGGACGACTCCGTCTGCCCATTGGGGCTGGGACCTCGAGATCTTCGCCCATTTCGAACATTGTCCGTGTTTCTTTCAGCCAAAACCATATTCGGTTATTAGATAATTGATGAACACAGTACTTGTTAACTTGCGAGGTGCAATAATCTACAAAAACGCGATGGGATCTCAGGATGAAAATCGCAGCTTGATGAGCATACGACGATCCCTGGCGATTCGTTGCTTTACGCTCCGTACGACCGTAGGGAAAGTAAAATGGCCGCAGGTATCTCGATTCCTATTGGCCGGTGGTTAATTAATTACGATAGTAACAATTTTTTACTTTCAATTCCACGAGAATTGAATAAGTTTTATCAACATTGACTGCTGTCATTATTTTATTATTTAGAGCCAACCGAACTTCGTTTCATTGATATATTTATTCAGTAATAGCTGAAATACTACGCGTGTTGATTTCAAAACTTCTAGGCAATGACATACTTTCGACCAATCAGCTCGTGGTCCATTCGGAAGACACTTGAGACACATGCTTTTTTTTAAATCACTGATACATAACCGTAATTTATATAAATTTTATTCTATGACAAGTGAAAATATATGTCCTGAATGTTCTACCTGTTACATGAATGAAAATATTTTAATAGTAGGATTCTCTGATTTGTTCATCGAATATACCTGGGTGACGTCACACGCTACGGTCAACCGGTATTCACCTGCAAATCTCTCGCCTTACGGGATTTTGCTCAAAATTTGACGAAAAACGTTAAAATACAATACATAGTCAACCGGAATGGTTTCCTCGATTATTTATTATGGTTTGAGAGTCAGAATCGACAATATTCTGGTAAAATTAATATTATAATTTAAAACTAACCCTATTTTAGTAGGTTCAATAAATTCGCAACAGATGTCGCTGATGACATTATTGCAGCTGCTGTGAGTTGCTGATGGCTGCTGATGGCTGACGGAGTTCGCCGTCCCAGTGGGTTTCGTAGCCAATTTTAATGTAAATACTGAATCTATTGACAATTCGACATTATATTCAGCTTATTCTCGATCATTACTGGGTTTAACATGTCTCCCATAGTTTTACAGTAGTCGACATTACATAGATCAGGGTATTTTCATCGTCGGCAATAACCAACAAACACGTACTATCGTTTCAGGTATCTTTTTTCGCAATATGTTTGATTATTGATAATAATTTCTGAAACGATTCAAATATTTGCCTGCATTGATAAATGAGGATAGAAAATTATTGTTGGATTATAATACCGCTGATCAATGTAACTTATTCAATCTCGTGTGTTTGCAAAAATTGTTATTAATTACCGAGAGGCCACTGCTCCTACCGATAAACAATATACGATACCTACTTGTCCGCATACAATAATTCCAATAACATACGTTGCCGTAATTTTTCAACCCATTGTCAATAATACTCGAAATATTCCTAATTGTTAACAGATGATTGCCTGAAATAATCCACAGCCAACCAATTACCCCTGGTACTTGAAGATTTCAGTTTGGAACTTTGGAAAAAATTCTTGACAAAAAAGAACTGATAACATCAGCAAAAAAATTTGAAAATGAGGGTCGTAGCTTTGATCAGCGGTGGAAAAGACTCCTGCTTCAATATGATGCAGTGCATAGCTGCTGGCCATGACATTGTTGCTTTGGCTAACTTATATCCAATCGAAAAAGGTAGGTATTAGTTTTACCTAGTTACAGGCATAAATAGAAACCTTCTGATGGGAGGATAAAAATTTTTATAGAGATTTACAGTCTTCTCAGGCAAGGTGAGGTAATTTTTTCAAATCCAAACAATCTACGAACATGTAATGCTTTCTGATAAATAAATAGTGCCTGACCTGATCTCAGACGTGATGTCAATTTTGTTACGTTATTTATATACTATTGATCAATTGTACCTGCAAGCCAACTTTGTTATAAAGGGCCATTAGTACTTCAAAATAATACACGAGTGTTGAATTATATCATTTTCTAGTTATTTTGCATACCCAATGGTGATAAAACGCATGTTCCTCATCCGTCGATTTAATCAATTATACACATATTGTTTCACAGAATTTTTTTTTTTGTGTATTTTCAAGTTTTTTGGACTGATGGAGATTGACATCAGTAATATTAATGTAACAAAAAATTGTAAAAAATAGTAATTTTTTTGACATGATTGAAGGATTTGCAAAATATGACTAAGTTTTTCTTCATTATCATACTCTACATTTTGAACTATCCTAAAGTTGCCAAATAATGATAATGAAGATGTGATTTTCGCTCAAAATGCATAATTATGTTAACGTTAGAAACTTCAACCTCATTTTCCTTTGCCATTTGTGTGACGTCAGATTGTTGATTTCAATTCGTAAACTCAGATATTACAAAGTTTACAAAATTTGTTATAAATAGCATTACTTTTTCAAGATGTGTTCTCTTTTACATAATGTTCCATACATTTGTTACTTTCTGTATTTATAATTACGTGCTATTGGTTATCAGTGGTTTGAAATTGATTGTTATATATAATTCAGTACAACAATTGACATATTGTAATAAAAAACTGTTACTCAAAATTATTAAATGTCAATTGTCCGATATTTTGATCAATTATTATCACGACTAATCGACAAAAAATAGTTGTTGGTATAACATCAGCTTCTGCAAATGGACCTTGATAATTCAAAGTACTGTGAGACATTGAAATTTTGTTTTTACGTTTTAATAATTTCTCACTTTCATACTTGTTCTCTTTTTTTTTTTATTATTATTCGACAAAGTGTCAATATATTGCTAGTGATTTGTTACAGGGAAACGTAGCAATGAAATATCAATTGTACTTATATCATAAAATAAAGTTCATGTGTAATAAAATAATAGGATATACAAGCAATAATCCATATGAATTTCAAATATTATATATCACTAGTCACAAGCAGTTTCAAGGTGTTTTGAAATAAGATTTTAACTCTCGAAGTACACTTTTTCGTTTCGGTTTAGTCTATTCCTAGTCTATGCTCTACGACAATATCAGCAATTAACTTTATGTATAATAATGTACAACATTAATAATCACATCTGCAGTATCCTCTTTTCATCTTTTATTTGATGTATTTATACACAATATCCAATGCACTGAGTTTCCATATGCTCTTCGTTAAACTAAAGCCTTGAATAATTTTTCGAGAAACATTTTTTCAACCACTGAACTAACTTCTTCTTTTCTTAACCTCAATAGATGAATTAGATTCTTTCATGTTCCAAACCGTTGGACACCAAGGAGTAGAGTACTTAGGTGAAGCTATCGGCTTACCACTGTACCGTGAACCAACATTTGGAAAGTCCAAAATGTTGGAAAAGAATTATTCACCTACGGATGACGATGAGGTTGAAGACCTGTACAGATTGCTGGTCAAAGTGAAGGTATTTAAACGTTTTTGCCAAATATAGCTAATATGAGAGTGTATAAGAGGTTTCAAATGAAACAAATGTTTTTAGGAGCGGGAAAATATAGAAGCAGTTGCCTCTGGTGCAATTCTGAGTGACTATCAACGCATTCGCGTCGAAAATGTGTAACTATCTAATGGATACTTTTAATAGTGTAGGAAAAAATCTTAACTAACCGCAGTAATCTCAAAATGTATGATATGATAAAGAATTTCTGTCGATCACTCTGTAAATACTTAGCAAGTAAACAAGACTCTAGAAAAAAAGGCCTGTCATTGATTCGGACATGAAATGCGAATATTCATAGCCTATTTGTTCACTCAAGCTAGTGGTACAAGTCGGCTTAAAATAATCAATTCACCACTATTCATTATCAAGATGTTAGTTTGTTCTGATCGACGCTAGCAATACATTTGAAGAAACACTCAATCACTTTTAAAGGCCAAGTAAAGAATAATAAAATCTTGTACATGAGACAGAAATTGTTACAAGCAGCCGAGATTCTGTCTAGTAACAAGTTATGTCCATTCCTCAATGTCTACTGACTATATTCCTGCAAAAAGAGATAGGAGCGAAAGGTATCAGGGTGTTAATGGAAAACAAAAATGTATACCCTGTTGTAGGTGCAGCCGCTTAGGCCTTGTTTCGTTATGCTATTTGTGGCGAAGAGGTCAGGAAGATTTACTGAAGGAGATGATCGAGTGTTCCGTGAATGCAGTTTTCATAAAAGTGGCTGCGTTAGGCCTTGAACCCCGGCACTTGGGAAAGTCTATTGCAGAAATGGAATCGCATCTTGCAAAAATAGTACGTAATTAACATAATCCATATTTAATCTCTTTCATTTGCAAAAATTCTAATCGGCGACTAACCTATACGTACATCTTTGACTCACTTAATAATGCCTGAGTTTCAACAGAAATCGAATTGCCTTTACTAAACTCTTCTTTTTTTGAATAAAAATGAGTCATTTGTGTAAAAATATAACATATCCAATAAACACAAAGAATAATAAGTAGAATAAATAACGAGAAAACTAATCTTATGTTAAAAAAGGATAACGTTCAGAATACCATGTTTTAAGAATATGCGTTTAATTGAAATCAGAACATAATAATATGATATCTATTATATTATAACAATTGAATGAAATTGGCATCTTTGAAATAATGCTCACATGAAAATGTGAAAATGAAATGTATCGTGGAAAATCAAAGATTGTCTATACTGCACAAACAGTTGTGGTTATACCGAAGTGGCATTTATTCATTTCCATCAATTACATTCGAATTCTTTTTTTCATAATCGCACAACCAAACAGACTGTAACTAATTGTGAAATTCGTGTGAGCTATTTTGAAAGCAGTACCTTCAGCTTTGCCTAGGAAACAAAAGTTATCATTAGGCATATAGTTTGACAACACACACTTGTATGTATTTTTGGAATGAGAGATGAGAATGGACATGCATAGTTGGGTTGTGTAATTTCTTATGTAACCCTGTCAAGGCCAATATCATATATTTATTTGAACATTTAATTTACGAAACTTTATACATTTTATTATACTCCTAAATAACAATATTTATGTTTGTAATAATACACTAGTTGTCTACCAATTTATCAAAACTCATCTGTGGCTGAAATGCAAAGTCATTTAACCTTTCACTTTGATATCTGATACCCTGTAAGTGTACGTCTTGAAGTAAACAAATATTGTTGTAAAAATATCACAAGCGTTCTTTTTATTTGCAGAAAGAAAAATATGGGGTCAACATATGTGGAGAGGGTGGAGAGTACGAGACTTTTACCCTAGACTGTCCATTGTTTATCAAAAGCATTATAATGTAAGTTAAAGTTGAACTTGTATTACAGAGAGTAATCAGTAGCAAAACATATTTATATATTTTCAGAGACGAGTATGAAAGCATTGTTCACTCTAACGATGACATAGCCCCTGTCGGATACCTGAATTTTAAAAAGATCCATTTACAAAATAAGAATGTAAGTGGAAATAAGCAATTTTTCCGTCCAGAATTATTCTAAAACATGATTTATAGTACAGCCATTCCTGTGCTTTATTTATTGTGTCTGTATTTTGGAAAGGATGGGAATAGTCTTGTACTGTACATTCAGAATCTTACAGTATTTCTAATGTTGATACTGGAATTTCCACTACCAGTAATTAATCATAGACCATCTGACTTAGGAATACTACACTGTTCATGCTAAATATTATTACATATTGAGTATTCTTAATCTGATTTGAAGTGGCTATCAAGAGATTGTACACCAGGGTAGATTAAGGCTCATTTCATTTAGCTTTTTTTTTTCTCAATTGATATTAAACAATGTTTGCTGGAAGGGTATATTAGTCTATCATTAGGAGGTTTTATTGAGAAAACTATCCCAACCCTTTTAATCGTGATTACATACGTTATTATCAGTGAATTTGAAGATATTTAACTTGAACAATTTTTTATAAACAGAAATTGAAAAATCACATTCCATGTTTCTTCACGTATTAATGAATAAATGAATAACTGGATCAATGATGATATTTAATATTATCACTAAGAAAAAGTTGTGCACTGTATTTGATATGCATGTAAATAACAATTAAACCTTTCATAGCATCAGAATTCGCATATTATCATAACAATTAATTAACGTAATGATAATATTGCAGAATGGTATAGAGGCATTATCATTGCAAGAAAGGTTACAGTTGGTATCCGTAAAGGGCCCATCTGACTATATTGATGAAATAGTCAGACCAGAGTTACAAGATGGCTGTAATTTATCGGATGACGAAAACGAAGAATCTGAAAGTGATAACAAATCCTTAAAGACATCAAACTCTGGTATATTGGTTTTATAATACATATCGTAAACGATATTTGAAGTTTACCACAAAATACAACTACAAAAATTTCGAAACACACATCAGTATCTAAATGAAAAATTACTGTCTTTACTGTGTACTTTATACGAAATTTTGAACAATTTAATCATCCATGAAATAAATTTGGCGTCAATTTTTTTCTAATTGCTTTTTTCTCTTGTAATGCTTTATTGCGTATCAAATTTGTTTATGAAATTACCCCCGAAAGTAATAGAAACAAAGTCTATTGTCATTCAATACATCATGTATTCTAATATTGAAAATTGAAATTGCTGTTTCTCAGGTCAATTCAATCCACCAAGTCCGATGGAAATTATGTATGATGATGAAGATTATCCAGATGTACCTGTTTCAAATAGAAATCAAACTGGCTGGTTCTGGTTTGGAGGAATTGTTGGAAAAAATTCTGATCCAAAACTTGCCACAGAGGAAGCCTTGGACAAATTAAGCAGTAGGTAAAATTTAATACTTCTTACTATTCAATTTAACTCAATGCCATATATGTGATGGGGAAAAATATCCTATTATCTAATCAGTAGATAATATAATTTGTAGAATACTGATTTAATTTTTTTCTATTGTTGAACATCTAGTTGTGTACTTAAAATGTTTGTAAAAGTTCAACTTGTGCTGTGGCCGATATTTTCTTTGTCAATTGGCAAGATTCAATCAATTCTGAGAGAATGATCTAAAAATCATGATATCAATCTTTTTTCAGATCTAGTCGAAACAGAAAAGCTTAAGATTTCAGATATTGTTGCAGTAACATTGTATTTAAAAGATATGTCGAACTATTTATTAATAAACGAAGTCTACATCTCGAGGTTGAGTAATGTTAATCCACCGGTACGTGTGTGCATTGAGTGCCCGTTAAACGTACCTATCGTCTTAGATGCTTTAGCATATAAAGAAATTCCACAAATAGGAGACAACAAAGTTCACAAAAGGCACACGATGCATGTACAGAGTATAAGTAATTGGGCGCCTGCTAATATTGGACCATACTCCCAAGCTATTCGTGTAAGTAATGATTTATTTTTATGTTTTCAACTCATACGTAGTAGAATAGCAAATAAACTGATCGCTTATGAATGATTAAACATTTTTAGGTTGGAGATATTATTTCTGTTGCTGGACAAATACCACTAGTTCCTGGGAGCATGACGATGTTGGATTTAAATATCAAAAGACAATGTCGGTTAACATTGAGGCATATCAATCGAATTGTTAAAGCAATGGATGCTAATACACAGCTCAGAGATATTGTACAGGTAAGTGGAATTGAACGGTTTCTCAGACATAAACAGAGAGAACTCTCAATACATATTTGTAAACTTTATTTTTTTTTTTTACAAATTAACTGTAATCTGCAGCCATCTAAATTAGTTAATCGTGTAACTTTCATTCAATAATTTATCATTGGTGATATGCCCATGATATTAAATTCTTGAATTCATCTTCTCTTACAGGGTATTTGTTTTTCAACACATCCTAGTTATATTCCTGATGCACGCAGAGAATGGGAAAAACGAACTAATAATGCAATTGTAGATTACGTTGTTGTACCAAACTTGCCTCGAGGTGCGAAAGTCGAATGGTGTGTTTGGGCACATCGGGACAATAACCGATTCGAATGTGAGTAAAATTATAGATGAAACTTGAGAGAACAATGTTAATTTACTACTTTCATAAAAGCTGACCTCTACTTTCAATACATGTAAATCACCCTCATTACTTTATATAAGTGTTACAACATATTTTTGTTTCCCAACTACTTTATCCGAATTAGATACTACTGACATTTGCGTTTTCACTTTCATTATAGACGAAGAAACTGGAAAATGTGTTGGTGATTTTAAAGTTGCCATAAGGCGACGATGGAATTATGAGAATAACGTATCTGCTATTGTATGTTACCTGTCGACTGGTGAGTAAATAATATTCCCTAATTAGATGTTGAAGGCTTTATTTGCATGGAATCAAAATATGTTAAGTACTAGTTTTGGGTAAATGATGGAACCTTAATCCAATTTGTTGAGTGAATCAACTAGTTGATGATATTATGTTCTTTAGTTAAAAGATGCCTTAATTGATATTATTCGCATCAACAATTGATAGTTCAGTATTTGATTACTAACTTGCAGGATCTTCAAATTCAATGGGAAACCTGACAGTAGACACAAATCTAAGTTTTGCGGAACTTAACGCAGCCGAACTTACAGAAGCTTTCGAATATCTTCTATGTAAGTTGACGAAAGGTTCACAAACTGTAAATCCTACCTGTAATTTAAGAATTTTTTATAAAGTGGGTAGCTCACCAGGACCAAATTTTATTCAAAGCGTTCTATCAAATTTTGAAAACCGAAATATAGTTACCACCATAATCCCAACGACTCATCTTCATAATTACAGCACTTTTTTATCAATTTGTGGTATCAGGCACGAATAATAGTTTTGTTGCTTAATAACTTGGTCAATTATTTATATAAATTTTGAAACGCTTGATAATCTACCGATTATTACAGAGAGCCAATGCCCAAACGGATGTATTTTTCATTTTTTTCTTTTTTTTTCTATTTGGTTTACAAGTGGAAACTTCTGTATAGATATAGTTTTTCATTTTTTATAATGCTCGAGTACAAATTTTCTGAAATTAGTTAGTTACTTGTAACTGTATAATATTTTACTGTAGACTCACCCCAGTTCTAATGAAAATCAAAATTCACCTAATATTACATAGAATTTACTCTAACTATTAGCAATTTTCCTTGTGCAAAACTTTTTTTCACAGTTTATTGTTTTTTTCTGAACTCAATCAAATTTCAGATTGAAAGATTTTATCTCAAGAATTATTTTCTGAATATTCTTTCAAAGTCAACTTGGCATATATAAGTAGGATGTCAGTTCTTGTTTAGTTGTATTGAGCCCTAAAGTCCTTGACTTATATTGAAAATATTGCGGTATTCATACACGTAACAGCAGCATTTTCTAGATTATAATTTTCATGAATGCATTTTTGCTCAAACTCTAGAGACTTGAAATAAACAATTTATAAATCAATTATTGTCAGGAGTATTGGCTATCTACTTAATTTAACGTTTTTACTGTATAATTGATATTACCTTGAAACACTTTGAGTTCACTCACTAGCCAGTAAATTGGTAATGAGTATAGTTTGCTAATAAATTATTCATAGCGATGTAAAAACTCTTTCCACGCAGAGGGGGCTAAACTATTGGTTATTATGAATTATTGTATGATACCCTACCTAATCTCATGAATTTTACTTAAATTTAGAATTAAAGGAAAAGAATGCGTTTGGATATTGCTGTTACCCTATAATATATTCGTTAATATTCAGTGAATAGTGTTTAATTTCATTAATATGATATACATATTACAATTATAAGATACGTTTAAAGTAATGTCACAATTAAACTGTCACATTGGATGAAAATAAAAATGCATCTTACTTCTAAGTAAAATGCGATCTCTGTTATGTGTTTCCACATTATTCCAAAATACTTTAGAAATGCAATATTTCTGTATGATTACAAAAAAAATAATGTCAGGATACAGTTTTTGTCATTTCAAGAATTCAAAAACCCTTCACAGTCATTAACTGAAATGACAAAACACAGTGAAAATAAGGCTTATTTGATCATATATATTGATAAATATTAATTAACCTGTTTTCCATACAACAAATAACACTATTCTTATTAAGATTAATCCTAGATTACATTAGCGATGGATAGACTGATTATTTCACGATGGGCTCCTGGTGCTCAAGAGTATGCCGCATCAGAGTCACTTTTTAAACACATGAATTTTTAATTTTTTCAAGAAGCCCTACGACAAAAAATGCGGATTTATTATAGGGTTTCAGACAATTGTTTTTCTGGTGTATTTTGAAGATGTCATATACTTCGATACTTGCAAGAAATTGATCTCAATTTAATTTAATAATAAGTTTTTTTTCCCTCTGTGTGGTGTTTGCTGATTGCTGATCACAATCTATAAACTTTTAAATTATCTAAAACTCGCCTAAGTTTGGTCAAAATCTTATTATTTTTTCAAAACACATCATCTGTGCGGATTATTACACGCGTGTTCTTTACCACATTTTTTAATTACGTGTCACTGTTTACTTATTGTTTCGAATGAAAGAAAGTAAGGTGTGTAAAATTTAATACAGAGAACGGGACAATTTACTCCGACAGTTGATACGTTGAAGTAATGAACATCTATTATTCTAAATCATTGGAGCGTATTATATATTTTGCTTTGTATGTTATTACGACTAATTAACTCATTACTGAAGAAATAATATTAGAAACGTTGATTGCAATGTTATTAAAATACTATCCAAGGATAGTGTATGTGTGATAACAGAGTAAAGCCATGTATTATTATTGTAACTATAACAGATTTGAAATTGAAACTTATCCTTAGATGTAAAAAATCGAAATCCACTAATGTATAAAGTCTGTTCCATCTTGTAACGGGGATACCCAAATTATTTATACGGAAATTCAACAAGAAGAGACATGGATCGCAAAACCATGAATGATGAGATTGTTTTATTACCTTTGTGCGCAAAAACTAAGAATAATAATTATTATTATTATTATGAATTGCGTATTTTAGTATTCAACAGAGGCCTGAATATTAAACTAAGGCCTATAAGGCCACGAAACTAGGGTCACTAAATGAAAGAAAAATTGGTTTTGCATATTATTTTCAGTTGCATGTAGATGCACTATTTCAAAATATGAATTTTCATACAGTTTTACAAGATTGGAAAATTTCTTGTCGACAATTACAACTTTCGTTTGCCAGTTTTCATTTATGCTGAAGTCAATTCATTTCTAAGGGGGATCATGTGAATAAAATTGTCAAAAAAACGTTTTTTGTTTCATCTTTCTGGAAGTTTGAAGTATGAAGAATATTGTGCGTAAATTTCATGACGAAATTCCAAAAACTGTTAAAGGTATGGGCGATTCACCGAAAGGTGGTCGAGTGTCCCGACCGGATTTTTCTAAAGTGTTAGTCTACTGTTAACTTTAAGCAGTGAATAGTATTTTCTTGTACATCGCAGTTTTATCAAAATTAACAGTCAACTGGACTCCAAGAAAAGTAGTGGCGATAAAATGACAAAGGCAGATAAGGCGAGAGGAATTTGCAAAGGTCAACTCAAAAAAAAGCTGCCTGTACGTAGCAACGTAGCCGGAAAGGTGGCAGTTATGTGTTTCAGCGAAAAAAGTACGATAATCAATTCATTCAGAACCAAGCATAAACCATAATATTGATTATATTATTCTAAATTTTATCGCCGGTTTTTCATTCATCTGTGAAAATGTGAGATGCACAGAATACGGAGCAGAAATTTATACAATAACAAAAACCTGTACTCGTGGTGTCGGATTCAACGTGGAAATACAGTGTTCTTGCGAGCCCGAAAGCGTACCCACTTGCTCGTATACTTATGTACCTATATCTAACGCATACGAAATAAATACAAGAATCTGTTTTACTATGCCAGTGATAGGGATTGGAATGAAAGGCATCCTAATATCTTGAGGAATAATGCATCTAGCAGTATTAGCCGCACAGTGTACGTGATCGTACACTACGATCGTAAAAAATATTCTAACCGTTTGAGAATCAGTACCGAAAATAATTTGTTGGTCAGTTATTTAGGAAGAAAGAGAAATTATGGCAAGAGCACCAAATCAGGCAAATGAGGAATTGACGCAAGAATGACCACTGAAGATGCTGCGGCAGCTGTAGAGGAAGTATTTTGTCGCCCTGCAATTGTAGATTACTGGTAAATTAAAAAAAATATACATTCCACACATTTTTTTGCAAACTTTAAGCTCGATTATTTCAAAACATCATATTTGAAGTCGCTTCACAGAATATCTCAAAAACAGTTAACCAATTTGCTTCAAATTACTTCACAATGGTTCGGACATTTACTCTTTTTGTTCTAAAAAATTTGGGACAAAAAACGAAATTCAAGTTTCTAAAGTGATCATTTCTGCAAGAAAAAAAAAAAAAAAAGATTGTGGAATAAAATCCTCCAATACGAACTGCTTTGTTATATTTTAAGAAACCCTTTGTAATTTATGGTTCAAATGAACCGAATACTCTAAACCCTAGGAATCGCGAACCGGATCCGTGCGAACCACGTCTTATAAACGATATATCTATTTATTTATTTATTTATCTTAATATGTATCCATGCATCGTTTATAATGTCATTAAAAATTTTACACATGAAAACGGATTAATGATCGCGAGTAATCAATATTTCTTGTCTTGCTTATTTACTAAAAACCAGATTATATAGGTAAAAAATGGAAAATATCGGTATTTTCAAAACAGGGTCAGCTAGGGTTTTAATTCAAACGGATTTTTCATCTATAATCACCCACAAATACAATGAAGTTTTCGGTTTCTGTCTACATTTTCATCCAACCTATCGATGCTTCAGGTCCAGTGTAAATATTCCCCCATAAATCCAAATGAAGGAGGCATGTAGAAAATTCATTTTAACCGCAATTCCAAGTGTGGAATAAAGGGCTGCTGCCTTATTATAAATATGTAAAAAACCCAAAACTGAGGTGTATCCCGGACGAAAAGTAAGGATAGTGGTATATATTTTCAAGAAATTATTCTATTCATACTCTTATTTTATTGTGTGTAAATCGTACTTTTTATATTCAGGGAATTATAGATATATATATATGTAAGATTGGCTATGAATTTGAACAGATATCTTCAATTTCAATAAGAGATATTGATACAATGGTTATAACACAACTTTTACGCTGAAACTTATCGCTTATTAGAAACTTAAATGTGAGAAATAATTTTAATAAATTGTATAGTTATGAATTTTCCAAAAACTGTATACACTTTTTCAAATATTAGATTTATCATTCATGATTATTCATCATCTATACTTGTATACTATTTGCACCTCAATATAACAGAATAATGCAATTACAACAAAAATTATAACTGCTCATTAACCAGCATGCGTTTGATTCACACGAACTATCTACGAGTTCCTGATATTTTTGGAAGGGGTGCAATGCTCCAGCAAATTTATTTTTCGCTAAGTATGTCAGTTGTATTCTTTGTTTATTGCAAGAAAATAAATTAATATTTTGAACAAATTAAGAGTCAAGAAGTTTTTAATATTTTATACTGTTATACGATGAATTTATGGTGAACAGGATAGATAGAGTGCGCCACGAACTGCTGCCAACCCAAAGTTCCCAAGGATGGATGTCCATAGCTCGTCAACAGCATGATGGGCGTCACAAAAAGGTTGGAAACCAATCGTCAAATAGGTTGGCAACGTTTCGTAGTGCGCACTGGGCTCCGTTCACTAATAGAAAATCTGTACATGTGTCAACGCATGCACACTCGATCTTCCATGCCATTATAAATACCGTATGTATGTATGTATGTACAAGTTGCAGATATATCCTAATTAGAAATGTAGACACGTTAATATTTTATTCTTTGTGAAATATTTTGAGATTTTCTTTTTACTGATTTTACTAACGCATTCAACTCTGCATTCAACTTCTTGTCGGTTTTAATCTTCTTTTCGGGATCCTGAAAAATTTTGAAAATAATCGTGCTGTACTTTATTCATTAATTTACTATGGAGCAATGGGAAGAAAATGTTTTAGATAGGGAAAACGTACAGAAACTGGGTATTTGTGACACTGACATATAAGCAGAGGAAAAGAAAAACAGCTAAGATATTAAACTTTTTTCAATAAGATTCTGAATACATTAGTAATTAAGTAAAGGCTTGTATTGTAAAAATCAAACCATTCATTATTATTATTACGTAATAAGGAGATGTGATGCACTGGGGATTGAAAATCAGAGTTAGAGTTAATATAAAAATAATAGTTATGGTTATTGTTTCTCAAAGTACAACTACATACAAAAAAGTTAAACTTAGTTCAGGGCAGTCAACAAGATTGGCTAAGAGTTTGAAAGTGAAAATCAAATCGTTTCTAACAAAAGCAGAACATGAAGATGGAATACCTAAATTTAAAGCGATAAAGCTAGAGTCATGTGCATTGTACAACCAATTTTGAAAGAGACGAATCTAAAAAAAAGACGCTTTACTTTGTCAAATTTCGTCAGCAAAACACTAGTATTCGGCATTCCCATACTGAAACAGTAGATCAAATTGGAATAGATGAAAGTAAAGTACAGGGTTCTGAACGTTTCGATATTCCTGAAGTTTTTTGAAAACCTTTTGATAAAGTTCAGTTTCTTAGTAGTTTAGTATATTGTTCTCATGCATCAAATTGATTTTTTCAGTTCATTTCAGTTTGTGAAAAACAAATACATTCGAAAAAACATCGAATACTTCAATGTAATTTACAGGTTTTTTTTTCTCTGTAATATGAAAATATCATTGGGGTGCAATCGGAAAATTCCAAAACGACCAATAACGGACACCATAGTGTATATTTAATTTTGCTCTACTGGATCAGGACTGTTCAAAAGGATTGGGATCCAAATACCTCCCTACTTTGCCTAAAATTACCTGGTTTGAGCACTGTAAAACCTGAATACATATAGTCGATGTGTTCTTTGTAAGAAAGTTTGCAATGAAACTAGACACCTAAACCTTTGACTTGTGCTACTTGTCAATCATATAGACACTTTGTTACTTTCAACAACTCGGCATCAGCCGCGAATAGTAACGGAAGAGAGTAATCAATCACAGAGCATAGGTCATTAATGTAAACCGAAAATGAAACTATATGATCAGACTACTTTTGGATGGGTAAATACGTGAATACAGTACCAAAAATATGAGCGAGCCTTACCTGATCTAATTTGCCATCAGTTCGCCTTTTCAATTTTTCTTCTATCAAGGCTTCTGTTCCTTTGGTTTTTCTGTACCGTGGATCAGCAGGATCGATATTATAATGGTGAGATGAGTATAGAGCTTCAAATCGCTGATCACCAACATTGACTTTAAAATCATCAACTGTTTCATCTTTATTTGAATACTTATTCATCTTTTTCTGGCGCTTTCTTTTAGATTTTGACAAAGATTCGTTATCTTCAATTTTCTTCATATCAAAATGCTTTCGTCCTGCATCCTCAGTTTTATCCATCAGCAATAATTCTAGCTCAGCCTCCTGTTGCTTTTTGTCAACATCATTGACAATCTGATTTTTCGAAGATTTTTTCAATTTTGGTTTCATATTTTTGAATTCTTTAGCAAAATATGGGTCATCCATGTCAATATCCGAAGGCACACTATCCTCACTGTTATCACTATCTGATGCATTCTCATTGCTCTCTCTCAGTTTTTTTCTTTCGGCCATTTTTGATTTTTTCTTTGCTTTACGTTTTTCAAGGTATTGTTCAAATGGCGTTAGTTCTTCCTTTTTCTTCATTTTTTCAGCAACGAGTTTTTCAGATTTGGCCTTGCTTCCTAATCCCCATGTAATTTCCATTTCGATACCTTTATTTTTATTTTTCTCTTGCTGCTCTTCGATCCCATGTAAAAGTGACTTGTACTTTGCTATTGGATCTGCCTCATTGTCAGATTCTAGGTCTCTTTCATCAGAGTTATTTTTCGATTCATTTTCATCGGAGTCTATGATAAGAAAGAAAAGAAAAGTCGATTTATTGTTTTCAATCATTGACAGTGAGCAGTTGGTTTTGATCAATAGAAAACAGCAGAGTCAACATATTAATTTGATCATAGCATAAAATTTACCATCTTCACTGCTAGAACCACTTCCTAAATATGCTCGGATATCACTGGGATCAATGTCGTCAACTTTTCCACAGTTAAGTTTTTCTGCAATTTCTTGTCTGTGAGGATTTGTCTCGTCCCAAGTCAATTCTACTTTAACTTGTTGCAATGCAGTAGTAACGAACTGCCTTGGCTGATACTTCGACAATTCTGGTACTTTATCACAGACTTCTTTAGGCTCCTATGGAAAAATTTGATTTCGAATTACTTTCAATGATAAACTTGATAACTTGAGATAAACAAATCACTGTTACAACTCAAATTGAACTAATTACTTATACAAATTGCATTGTCACATTTGGATTGAAAAAAGACTGCAATGTTTAGTACTTGATCAAAAGTTGTATCATCCGGTATGAACCTCAAATCCAATTTCGTTGCTGTAGATTCATATTCGAGCCCGTCGCATTCTGTATAAATTTTATTGGCTGTTTGGGGTGAGTCGCAAACTATTACTGCATAATAATACTTTAATCGATTCAATTGATACTGCCTTAATTTTTCCATGTGGTATTTTGTCCCTTCCTCGTTCTAAAACAAGCAGGATTATTTTCAAATCTTACTTGCCTGGGCAGATATATTTGTTAACCATAATACAACACTTTTTCATCAGTCATAAGAACAAAAGTAAAAATGTATTCAGACAAAATCACCTCATCATCTTCCTTGAAATTCTGAGTGTTATTCTTTGATTCGACCAGTTCAATCGGGCCTCTTATTTCCTCCTCTTTCATCCGTTGTAAACCAAACTCTGACGGGTAAATCTGTACAATTAATCCTTTTAGTAAATTTAAGACATTTGAGAAAGGTGATGTCGTGGCTACATGCTAAATATTCATCCTTATACCTGTAGTTATGCCAATAGTAAGTACATGTGGGGGCTAAAGTTTCTTTGGAAATAATAATTGTATTCAGGATTCTATATTACCGTAACAGAATGAATAAGACCATTGCTTGGCAAAAATGAGTTAAACAGAACCAATAAATCAACAGCACGAATCCTGTCCCAGTCCATGTTACAAACAGCCAATCTATTCGTTATTTCATCTGTTGTTTCAGCTTCTCTATCTAGCTCACCCCAATCATGATCTATTTCATTTTCTTGATCTGAAAATATTCAATATCATTATATCGCATAATTCATCATTTGTATTTAGAATCTTGGACTGTTGTTTCTCTGTATTCAGAGTTCCTAATCTAAATTTTCTCACCGTCTTCATCTGAGCTTTCTTCCTCGGATGAACTTTCCGTTAGTAAAGTGCCTTCTCCTCTAGCATAATCTACTGTTAAGTCTCTTAATTTTTCTTTTATCATAGTCGGTATACTTCCCGTGTCAGACTTGTTAATTTGCAATGGATCTGCGCCGTTCTCAAAATCCATAGTAACTTTAGAAATTGATTCCAATTCATCCTCAGATTTAGAATATTCATTTTCATCATTTTCGGATTCTGATACTAAGTCACTGTCAGCTTGAGTTTTAGTACGCAGCAGTTCTCCATTTCCCAACAAATGGGCTACTTTGGTAGTGCGTTTTATCTTGCTTTTTGATTTTCGGTCAGACAGATTTTGTAAATGATCCAATCTATCTCCGTTCATGCCAGTAACACTTTTAGGCTTTACATCTTTTCGTACCTTGTTTTCAATATTAGTTGATTTGACATTCTCATCACTACCTGACTCTTCATCATCATTGCTTGACAAATGGTAATACTTTTTTAAATTTTCATTCGACGACTGATTACTCGGTCTTCCTCTTTTATCAATAGTATACTTCAGAAGAAACTTTTTGTCATTAAACATAGGCCGAAATCTCTTGTCAATTTTTACTTTTCGCTCAGTTTTAGGAATGCGTCTGAATCTCGGATCTTTTGCAACATGTGCAAATCGCGCATCATCCAGTACGTTATCCATAATTATTGATACGCAGAGTACCTAAGAACAGAACTAATTAATTCACTAATCTGGCATGTAAAGTTATAACAACTGACTACTGTCGGATTCGTTTATAAGGATAAATTCCTTATTTCTTGAGCAAAAAATTAAACAACTGTGTGCAACACGGCGCCTTGACATAACCTATCTTAAGACCTCACGTGCCTCACGCGCGGTCTTACATACAGGCCTGAAACTCTGCTAATTTTAAGCGGTGCGGATTGTCGTCGTAGTGTGACCCACGGTCGTATACACAGGTCTCGGAACTCAGGCTGTAAAACCGTGCTCGAAAATGAAGCCGATGTTGTGAATTTTTGCCGCTAGCGCTAGTGAGGGAGAGGCCTACTTAGCACGCAAGCGCACGGAGAAAAAGACAGCTGCCCTATATTCCTCTCTTTGCTGCACACAGGCCTCGGAGATTGCAGCGATCCGGACTTTGGTGTACAAATTGAGAAAGACAGGCTTCAAGACGGTCACGCTGCGTTATATAGGAAGGGGCTTGGATGGGCTTGGAGTGCCCAGACCTGTCTATAAGACCGTGGTGTGACCAAACTGTGTTCCTGATTTGTCCACTAGCTACGCTGTCGTACTACGGTATTATAGATATAGATGCCACGGACGGTCAACAAACTGCTTCCATTTCTTTCGCACAGCCTGGATCCCTCAATAGCAGCGACACACGTGGTCACTAGGCGAAACGGCCAGTGCTTCAATAAGAGAACACACCCCGACCACCAAAGTTCCCAGACCCTGTATGTAAGACCGTGCTACCGACTGTGCATCTAGCTGTATCTGCGCGATCGAATCTAGTGTCTAGCATCTGGAAATAGTTGGGAGTGCCGTTGACGTCACAGCGGGCCGGTCGCATGTACACACGAGTGGTTGCAGCCAATCACTACTACCAGGTGTATGTGATTCGTCACCTTCTATAGTAGACGGATTTCTATTCGCTCTGAGACCAACTGCTGAAAACCCGGTTGGATGATTAAAATTGTGCTTAAGTAAAATGTCGCTCATATTCTTTGTATCTCTTCGTCCCTGGTTCGGGCGTAGACCGTGCTCCCCTCCCTGCGCCTGCCGCACCATTTCCGATTGAAGACAGCAATGACGTCATGAACGAAAGGTGTGTGATAAATCGAGGTGACATCAAGCTTCTCGTGGTAAAACTGGTCATCAGCAAGTAGATAAATCGATTGCAATTAGAGTTCAAGTAAAATATAAATTTATCACTAGTGATTGTGAAAAGTGCGAACAGTTAGTTTTTCGTATCTTATGAAGGTCAGTATAATAGCGAGGCGATTGTGTCGCCCATTGGTTGTGATACTCAACATTAGCTAATGCATTTTCGTATGATGAGTCAAGATGCATTCCTGGAACTTTTTATCAGTCCCTTTGATATTCCATTTGACTTTGTGTATGCACCCATTTTCCAGTGATAATTGTGGAATTTAAAAATCACTTTGGAAATCCTAAAAGTACTCATGCTGCCTAATTGGTTTTGAAAAGTTTATTCAGTTCTGAGCTTCTGCAATTCTTAACGACTTCAATCTTCAAAGTTATCCTGGATACATTTTATCAGTTATCTTCGTATTCAAGTTTAAAATTCAGCCTTAGGAAACGCGCTGTGTAATAAAAATAAAAGTTCAAGTCTCAACTCCAGATTGATGTGTAGACTTCACTGACAATTTGACATTTCCTTACTTAGTCACTAACTTTGGTAGCATACTCATTGATTGACTTCCGAAACCTGCTTCTTATGATCATCTACATTACGTAGTCTGAAAATTGAGGTCATCAGTTTCATAGGCAAATCAATAACCGAACCCCAATTTACTATTTCAGAGCAGTACTCGATAAGGACTAAAAATGTCGGATCACTTTGGGCCAATAACATTAAAATGGGATCCCAAGAATTTGGAGATTCGAACAATGTCTGTAGAAAAAACGTTGGAGCCATTAGTTCTGCAAGTAACTACTTTAGTTAATACCAAAGGTCCAAGCAAAAAGAAGAAGGGCAAATCTAAACGTGCCAGTGCCTTGGTTGGAACAGTTGAAAAAGCTACAACTAACTTCATTGAAAAGGGAGAGCAGATAGCATATGAAAATCCTGATATTACGGCTGAAATGCTTAGTGCCGTTGAAGAAGTGAGAAAAACAGGAGCTGCGATGAGCATTGCTGCTCGGTCAGTACAGTTGAATTAATTTTGTTGATTGAAACTTGTAGAAGTTTGAGAAGAGTTTTTCATAACTATCAAACCTAGTTTTCTTAAGTTCTTTGTTGAATTAATTGTATTTAATTTAATACAGTAATATTTCACAGATATTCAAAGATTTGGTCTATTCAGTTTATTCGAAGTTTTAACTTTTTAATTCAGGGAGTTTTCAGAAGATCCTTGTTCTTCGCTGAAGCGAGGTAACATGGTACGTGCAGCAAGGAATCTTCTATCTGCTGTCACACGTCTTCTAATATTGGCAGACATGGTTGATGTGCATTTGCTTTTAAAATCTCTGCATGTGGTTGAAGACGATTTAGAGAAGTTGAAAAATGCTTCTTCCCAAGGCGAGCTATTGGAGAATATCAAGCAGTTTGGCAGAAATGCCTCAGAGCTTATGAATCAAGCAGCTAAACGTCAGCAAGAACTTAAAGATCCCCAACTTCGTGATGACCTAGCAGCTGCCAGGGCTGTTCTCAAGAAACATTCAACGATGCTTTTAACAGCTTCTAAAGTCTACGTTCGACACCCAGAACTAGCTGCTGCTAAAGCTAACAGAGATTACGTTTTGAAACAAGTCTGCGAGGCTGTTAATACTATAAATGATGTAGCACAGGGGAAAACACCAACAGATGGCCAGCATCCGTATGATGGACCAGGAGAGTTGGCTGCAGCTCTTGATGATTTTGATGAAAGAATGGCAATGTCACCCCTGGCTTATAACGAAGTACGCACTCGTCCCAGTCTGGAGGAAAGGTTGGAAAGCATTATTAGTGGAGCTGCACTCATGGCTGATTCTTCATGTACAAGAGATGAGCGCAGGGAACGGATTGTTGCTGAGTGCAACGCAGTTAGACAAGCACTGCAAGATCTACTCAGCGAATACATGAACAACGTAAGTATTAATATGTCTAATTTACAACTTTTATCGACATTCAAACATCATGAGATTCTTTAACTTATCAGTTATTTGATTTTAAAGGGAGATCTCACTGCGATTCCAAATTATTTCAATCGCAATGATATTTTCCCCACCAATAAGGTTTCGCAAACCAAATCTTTTTATATTTATTTGGATTGATTGTACACAGTATGTTTCTAGAAATTGGTTTACACAATTTCAAAAATTAGTGATCTTTGATTTTCTCGTTTCATCAACCTTTCACTAAAATTTGAAATGACTTCATAGCTGTCCTGGTAAGATCAAGCAGGAAAGTTACTATCCAAATCGCAATTTGATAATCTACTATGAAATTATGTCAGTTTCTTGCTATTGAGAATAGTCACACTAATTTTCAATTGAAGAAAGTGTGCTGATTTGGTCACATTTAATTTTAGAAATAATTTTGATTTTAATTCTTAAGATATTTATTTTATTCTTTTATCATTTAAACTTTGTTCTACATATTATTGGCACAGTTTGATAATTGATCATCAAATGAGAAGTAAAATTGAAAAAAAAAAAAAATAAAAAAATAACAACCTTTCTTACTTGTGCTACAAAGATAGCTATGCAATTAATGACCATTTTAACGAAACAAATTGCTATGCAAAAAGTCTCTTCGAGAACACAAAGTTTCGACGACATTGAAACCAATATTTAACACACTCAATGCAATAAATCCAAACTGGTGTGAATCTTTGTTGATGGTTAAAATTTGATGTCAATCGACAAATCTTCGAGTTTTGCTGATGTGTCCCCTAAAGAAAAGAATGATTAGACAACGACGCTTATCGTGTCTTTTATCGCATAATTTGAAAGTCCCCTTCTGTATCATTTTTTATCCCAAAACAATTTCAGGATAGAAATACAGCTGAGAATTCGTCATTTAAAGTATCAATTACATTTTGAATTATAGTTTGTAAACATTTACAACATTATGAAGGCACTCAGACCAAATATGCTAGTTACATTATACCTCTTGTCAGTTTATCTCTTTGTCGCAATTTCGAGCTTTTGTTTTTGACATATTACAAGTTTTTTTTCAGAATATCAATCACTTTCTAACGTTCTACTTAGTTCGAAGCTGCATAAAATAACGTTATTGATTATTATTATTGAGTATAAGTTCTTTAAGGTTCGAAAATTAAAAAAAATATAGATAAATGCACTGATGGATAACCAGTGGTACATTAAATCTGTTTGAAGTGAAAAAAGAAGTAATGTTAGTTACATAAACACATGAAAATAGTAAAGTTTTTTTATGAGCAAGTGTAAATCTGCATTTTAATGTGTTATTTATATTGCCAAAGGTGTGCATAATTAGTCTGAGTCTTTCATTGTCATTACATTTATTATATTGATTTATTTCTGTTGGCGATCACAGTTACAGCTCGCTCGGGGTGGGAAACGGGTAAATATTCAGCCGACCCTGTTTGTCTCCTGCATTTCTATTAAATATTATTTATTAACTGTACTTTCTTAATACAATTTGCTGGTTATTGAAATATCCGGGTGTACTCACCACTCACAACCGCATCTTACAACCCCATGCTATAACTAATCGATATACTGACTTCTATTTTCAATACGCACTAATAAGTAACTATTTGTTCAGTCGTTCCTGGTTTTTTTTTTTTTTTTTCCCCAATTTTACCTTCTTCTATATATCCTCTTTTTCTCATTACAATCCTCACAATATTTAAAATGTGCCACATTCCCTTATAAACGTCATGCATTGTTAGTCTACTCACAGATATAAAGATTGAATTGCCTGTAACATTTTTTTTTTATCTGCCACCCTGCTTATATTTTACTGCAGTGAATAAATAAATATAAATGTTTGAGTTTACCTATCGCTAGTTATAAAAGAAAAATCGAAACAATGTAATACTGGGAAGAGTAATGCTTGAATTTCACACATGCACAGCATACATAATACAGCAGTATGCACAGCATTGATGTAAAAAATACAGCTTTACCAATAAATTCCACATTGTGCTTAAATTTGTAATATTGAAAATAATTTTTTTTCCACATTACAGTTGTAGCGATAAAAAATTAAAAACTACACATGGATTAATTTTTAAAAAAATGTAAATTTCATCGAAAGTTTGAAAATTTCACAACAAAATTCAATTTAACATGTATAATCTTCTAAATAATTATCTGGAACAATTTCTAGTAACTATGAAAGTCGAAATAATGGTTATTAAATGCTTCTGCAGATGGGCGTAAAAGAACAAACCGAAGGCTTGGAACGAGCAATAGATCACATGTGTAGAAAGACACGTGACTTGCGCCGGCAGCTACGTAAAGCTGTTGTTGATCACGTGTCAGACAGTTTCCTTGAGACAAGTGTTCCACTGCTTGTTCTTATCGAAGCTGCTAGGAATGGAAGAGACAAAGAAGTCGAAGAATACGCTTTAGTTTTCACCGAGCATGCCAATAAACTTGTTGAGGTGAGCTTCTACTCTACTGTCTTAAAATGCCGAATTGATTTTATCACATATATTTTGATTTTTTAAAGTATATTTTCGTTGTAGGTAGCAAACTTGGTCTGTAGTATGTCTGGAAATGAAGATGGAGTAAAAATGGTTCGTTATGCAGCAGCGCAGATTGAGAATCTGTGTCCTCAAGTAATAAATGCTGCACGTGTATTGGCTGCTCGTCCTCGTTCTAAAGTAGCACTTGATAATATGGAAGTGTTTCGCCAAGCTTGGGAAAATCAAGTTCGCGTTCTTACTGAAGCTGTCGATGACATAACTACGATCGATGACTTCTTGGCAGTTTCTGAAAATCACATCCTGGAAGATGTCAATAAATGTGTGTTAGCTTTGCAAGAAGGTGATGCAGATACTTTAGATAGAACTGCTGGAGCTATCAGGGGGAGATCTGCCAGAGTTTGCAACGTCGTTCAAGCTGAGATGGATAATTACGAGCCGTGCATTTATACCAAGAGAGTTCTCGAAGCTGTTAAAGTTTTGCGAGAACAGGTTATGCCAAAGTTTGCACAAAGAGTAGAAGTTGCAGTCGATGCTTTAGGAAGTAACCCGGCTAAAGATGTTGATGAAAATGATTTTATTGATGCATCTAGACTAGTTTACGATGGAGTGCGGGAAATCAGACGTGCTGTGTTGATGAATCGAGTAAGTGAGCATATTGACATATTATATTAACTAGTCAATCATTCTGATTTTTCAAAAGTATCAATATGCATGCATAATTAGTTTCTTTGTTATAAAATTTCTGCTTTTCTATTGTCACATTTTAGTATACTGAATCTTCACCTGTTTGAGATTCCACATTTTCTTTTAGGCTGACGAAGATCTAGATCCAGAAGATGTAGAACTTGATGAACATTACACTTTAGAAACTCGAAGTAAATCGAGTGCTCAAACCGGAGAACATGGTGTAGATGAGTATCCCGATATCAGTGGTATCACCACTGCCCGAGAGGCTATGCGTAAAATGACTGAAGAAGATAAACAGAAGATTCTCCAGCAAGTGGAATTTTTCAAGAGTGAAAAATTAAAGTTTGACAGGGAAGTTGCCAAATGGGATGACGCCGGGAATGATATAATTGTTCTCGCAAAACACATGTGTATGATTATGATGGAAATGACAGATTTCACACGAGGACGTGGTCCGTTGAAAACTACAATGGACGTGATAAATGCAGCAAAGAAAATTTCAGAGGCGGGAACAAAATTGGATAAATTAACCAGACAGATAGCAGATCAATGTCCAGAGAGTTCAACTAAAAAAGATCTGCTCGCTTATTTACAACGGATCGCACTTTACTGTCATCAAATGAATATTACAAGCAAAGTGAAAGCTGATGTACAGAACATCAGTGGAGAATTGATCGTTTCTGGTTTAGACAGCGCAACGTCGCTTATTCAAGCAGCAAAGAATTTGATGAATGCCGTTGTCCTCACCGTGAAAGCCTCCTATGTTGCGTCTACTAAATATCCCAGACAATCTACTGTTACGGTAAGAATAACAATTTTTACTTACCGATATTACATGCTACCAGATCCTAGTTTCGAATATAATTATACACATAGTAATCGTGAAATGGCCATTTCAAAATTGGAATGGTCAAAACTTTCATACGCTTAATCTTTCATCGCCTGAACTACTGATGGGCAAGAAGAAGATAATAAAAGCTTCAAAGCTTACTTACGACTACTGTACATTGTTTTTAGCAACTTAATTGAAATTTTTTTTCTTCAATATAACTAATTAGTGCTTAATATATGATAGCAGGTATACCTGAATTTTCCATGCTCAATCTGGTCAATCTGATTCTCTGCATATTTCAAATAACAGCTTATAGAGAATAGAGAGGCATAGCGGTAATAATTTAGTAAAATTTTGTGGAGAATATGATTAAAATTGTTGCTGTTTGTTTGGCAAGTAAATTTCATGTGGTTTGACTATGTCAATTTTCATATCATTCATCATTTAATTTCAATATTGATTTTGCATAGAAAAATGAAGTAAAAAATAAAATCAACACTGTTTGTAGACAATCGAAGACAATGGGAAAGAGATACGATGGCCACAAAAGCCGACCGCGCTGTACCTACCTGTATCCCACAGCCTGTCCATTCTCTACTCTGTTTATTTGGTATATACCAAACCCATCCATGTTCTCATTTGCGCCAATAACCCCCGCAGTTACAGTTGTACAATATAGACCAAGTGAACCGTTTAATCAGAATCCAGAGATGATTAAGAATTTTAGATTATATACCTTTTTTATTAGACGACTATTTAATACATGTTATAATGAGAGCATTCAAGTTTCCGCTGTGATTAGATTTCAACGTTTCACTTAGAAAATTATACATAATTATTACTTAGAACTGCTTAATACCAACTACAATGCTGATAGAGGCTTTATCTGTTGTTTACTAACTGTTATGGATTTTACAGTATGTAAGTACCAATAATTTTATTGTTAGTAAATAACATTACGAATGTGTGGTTATTAACATCCATATCTGACAAAATTTTAGCTTAATTCAAATCTCTTAGCTTCTCTCAAATTTTGATAATGATTTGATAAACAAGATGAATATTTTCAATATATTCTGATATGTGTTTAATTTTGAGCTAAAACTATAAGTAGCATTATTCTTACGAAGCATTGCATTACCTAAATATTTAGATTAGATTTCAAATTTGAAAATTAATATTGCAGCCTTAGCCAATATTTTCTGACTCATTAAAAATATACATATGTTTGTGTCAATTTTGTTTCTTGTTACATGTTAAAATGTGCACACAAACTAAAATACATAACACTCAATGTGTTATGAAGTCAAGGTTAAAAATTGACGTCAAGAATTATCCATAACTATTTCTTTTCGCAATACATGCACATGGGTACTGATTTTCATGGTAAAAATTCTCCATTAACAAAATTCAGTTCATTGTAAAATTATACTTCAGCTGCTGTAGCTACCATGTTCTTTGGCGCAAAATAACATTTTGTATCTTACAAGTGCCAAGAATCTGTATAGAGCTAAAATAAAATTACCAGCATCTGTAATAACAGCAATCTTTAGTCTATGCCAAAATTCGAATAAACGTGACGAATATCGTCAAAGGCAATGATTCCCTCGACATTGCGGACCCAAAATTAGCGGACTTTATTTACAACAAATATTCTTATCGAAGAAATAATTTTCACATCAATTATTCGATAAATACCTTTTCAATTTCGAAAATCACTTGTACAAAAAGAAATGGGTATGCTTGACTCTTAATGATTTGAGGATATTTCTCAACTAATTTTTTTCCGCTTTATTGTGTTCACTGATCGATTTCATCTTTGATTTCTCAACAGTCTCCTATCGTCGTATGGAAGATGAAGGCACCAGAGAAAAAACCTTTAGTTCGTCCAGAGCGACCGGAAGAAGTTAGGGCCAAAGTGAGAAAAGGATCCCAGAAGAAAGTTCAAAATCCCATTCATGCTCTTTCTGAATTCCAGAGCCCGACCGAGAGTGTTTAGATTATAATTTATTGATGATTGAGTAAAGAAAAAAAGCGTAACCAAGAGATGAATGTTTAGTTTGACATTTTTATTTAAGAGGGAACACAAATATTTTAGTACTAATAAAGAAGAATGAATTTTGGATACCAAACGAGTGCTGGTAAATAATAAGAGATAGTTTGGTTGTTCCATCTGGTACATGGTTTTCATTAATTCATGCTAAAGTGTTGAACAATTCAATCTGAGCAAAAATATTTTTAAATTATTAATAACCAAGATTTTTTCAACCCATGTTGAAGAAAAAGAAAAATTGGAACTAATTATATCATTTTAATAAAGCCAACATGATAAATTGTTGATTTATATTACCAAGTAGAATATGTATTTAAATATTGGATGCTCTTTCAATACTTCGAATAACAATATTTTATACTTGCTTTGGGATGTGATGATTTTCGAAGAATCAATATTCCTACGAATATTTTACAGATAAAGTAACTTATTTAAGTAACGAAATACATTCACAAGATGAATAATAAGTAGTATGTACTAATAACTATACTCAGGACTGAAATTTACTTGTTTTGGAATGACATTTCGAGAATTTATAACTATTTGTTATTTCATACGCCAAAACTTTTGCGAAAACAGCGTAATAGTAAATTTCAAAAATATTTTTCAATTTCGAAACCAATGTCACACAAGATATAACATAACTTGTGATCTAATAAAATCACTCATCAGTATTTCCAGATGATTATACTCCTATATCATAGATTATCTCTACCTTTTCTAATGACATATATTTCAAAAAATGAAACTAAAGACATTTTTCGCCACGGCGTGATACTTGTGGTTGTTTTTTTTATTATTATTATTATTATTATTTTTTAATAATATTTTTGTGTCATTTTCCTATAAACAATTGAAATAAAAATGCCATTCTCAAAATAAGCTTCAATAAGTTTTATTATCGATTTGGTTAGCCAAAAAATTCTTTCCATAAACAACGGGTATGTCTCAGACCACACTATATCATCTAGTATTAAATATACTCCTGACATAAAAGTTATTTATGCTCTTACAGGTAGGGTTTTGTAGGAATAATTTAGAAGGGGAAATTCTTTCTCTTAACTTGTAAACTCCTTTGCAGCGAAAAAGTTGCGATACTTACTGCGCAAATTTATCCCTCATATTTTAGATTTTGCGTGTCAAGATCTGGTACTTCCTTGAATTCATTTTTATTGCTATTCCAATTTGCTAACGTCTCAAAACAATATAGACGGAGTGGAAAACGTCAGAATAGATTTGTTGAAACAAGAAAGTGTGCACAATAAGTCGTGAATATAATTTTTCAAATACAAAACAAAAGGTGATATTCACAGTCGTAATTGTCTAGTGTGTAACAGATTGAAAATAGCAAAGTTCGAAAATCCTCATTTCTTTGAATAGTTTGTGTTATGTTGAATAAATTAGTTTGCACTCATAAACTTGGGTTGTATACATATAGTATTACATATTCCGTACATATGATATCACTTTGAGAGCAGTATTGCATCCCATTTATGAGACTGCTGATTCAGTAATTGTATATAAGTGAATGTGAGTTTATATTTATGGGTAAAGATTAATTATTTACAAATTATTTTATATTAAATATAAGGAATTATTTTAACCTGAACAAAAAATGAATCCAACTTTACGTAATCAATATTGGTCGGTATAGCACTAATTGCGGCACATACTATTGTTTTTGGGATAGATATAGCTCGTCATACATAGCTCACCAGGGTTCTGGTACGGATTTAGGTAGAGTTGTCCAGAATTATCATTTACTGTTGTGGTGTGACTTCGATTACACACAAATCGTTTACAGTAATTCAGTACCTAGTCTGGCAAACTGCTTTGTCCACTCTACACATGACTTCAGTTTGTTTTTGCAATTTCGCAGAATGGTTTATAATAGCTAAGTACCCCAGTGTTTGGTTGGTCAAACACAATATTAAGCAAAGTATCGTGTATAAAAACCACTATGGGCATATTGCAGTAAAGTTTGAATACATTATTGAATATACTATTTCACGTAATGCACAGTATTTTACAGTACAATAAGTAAAATTGATCATCCATTCCATGTTGTAATGGAAACAAAGAGCTGTGGCTGCAATTTCGTTTTCTTTCAAAACGTAGCTGTGAGTTAAAATGTACTATCATATATGGACTCAGATTTGTTGAACCATTTTCGTATTTTTTTTTTACTTTTAGCAACTATCTACATACCTACTATATATTCGATTGTAACAAAAATTGGATTCTATAATAAATTTTTACATAACATATCAAGTCTTTCGTAATACCAAATCTGAATACACAGAATGGAACGCAGTGATTTATTCCCTAATTGAATTCATCGAACAGTTGTTATAATGAAATTATAGTGACAAATAGACGTTTTTTATAGTATTGAAAAAAGACCACAATTCGATAAGAGAGACATTGATAGATGGACTGTAGGAGTGGAAGAGATGCGTCTAAAAAAATGTGCACGATTTAATTATGATTCAGCTCTATTTTAATACGTACATTCATCTGCAATATATTTTATGCTACATGTTAAATGCTATGTAGAAGAAAATAAGGGATGCAGTGAAAAAAAATCACAAATGTCAAAATCATTGGCGAAAAATGAAATACATAACTAGATTAATAGTAGTAATAATGATAATGATATATCAAATAAAATGAACTATTCCTATACCAATTTTACAATTTCTTTGATAACAATTCATTCACATAATAGTTTTGCACTCGGATAACTGCCACAGGTAATCGCTTAAAGCTTTTTAATAAATGTATATATATCGGTTATGTAAAAAAAAAAACTACGATTCCATCGATTGAATTGGAGTATTTTTATTTTCACTTTTGATATTTTTGTACTTTTTTTTCTTTTTTATTATTTTAATATTTTTTTTATTACTTATAATTCCTATCCTAGTCATAAAGACACACAAAAATCTCATTATTTTCACAAAGATGCAAAATTTAATCGGAGCCAACAAACAAATTGCTTTATCCAGCAAGCCAAAATTTCATTACACTTCAATGATGTCACAAGATTGATGTTCCTTCAATTTGATAATTACACAGTGAAATTCTACACTTGTAGTAAAATCTTAAACAACTCTACTTACAAGCTAAAAATTGCTTCACTGTAGATCTATATTCTTAGTTTACAACCTTCAAGGAGATATATTCTTGTTAACCATTAATCCCACATGATTATTAAAAGTTTGTAAAAATTTTAATATGTTGAAAATTTGGATAGTACATGCAACTGTCGTGATACGGTATTTTTAATATGAAATTTCCTATTGCATATTTGAAACAATAACCAAGAACAGTTACATATTGTTAATGTTTTCGATCACCTATTCCATTCGGATTCTTTCATGGTATGAAGTTTTTAAAATCATTTATAATTCATGGTAATTATTGGATCTTACAAACTTCAGTAAGAAATTAATTCTCTCGAGGGAATTTTTTTGGAAATTCAAAATAAGTGATCGTAATATCCGAAATCCAATTGAAAAGCGATTTGATATGACTATAGTATAATGAATAAATGTGATATCTTGTAAACGTTATGATTCATGTACACATATTTCTCTTCTTTCAATCACAGTCTCGCAAACGTTATTCAAGTAACCTTATTTCGAAGTTCAACAATTTGGAGTGTTATTTGAAATTTAACTGGAAGACAACAAGTGAAAAATAAGAGGTAGTGCCAAAGATTAATTAATAAAAAAAAATATTCACCATCAACACGTATCTGATGTAATAATTTTTGTTACTTTTCGCGGCTGTTAAGTAGATAAATAACTATAATGTAAAACAATATTACGTATCAGAATTCGGGATAAGACTTCAACATACACCCACTCATTACTCAACTCTATTGAACGTTTCAAATACCTGCATTAGTTCATCGTACGCTCTATGATGTATGAAATTTCGAAATTGAATTTTTATTCACTCACAAAGTTGTTTTTGAAGTGAATACAGGATGTTTTAAATCCTGTTATTGACAGAGTCAAGAGGTGCCACCAAGAGTCCCTCACGTTGAAACAATATTTTTCTCAAAAACAATTCGAAAAATCTATCAGTAGTTAGAGGCCGGGAATCAATTACGCGCACGTTCTTTTTTTGCAAATGATTTTAAACCAAACTGGAATACTATTTACAAAAGTACAATCATCGTGGGCAATTGGCTTTTTGTCGAATTTAATTATGATTTACTATTTTCACTAAAACAATCACGTTTATCTGTTATCACAGATCTGCTGAATGTGTTTTTGTGAATTAATATCAATAACGCAGTTTGAATCAGCCACTTGAAGGATCGAAAAGTGAAAGGTAATCAAAATATTGATATAAAAAAAAAAAAGAAAAAATGGTACATGGATTAAAAAATGTCATTGTTTTTTATCTGTTTAAAAAACGCATCTTAAACACTATAGTAACCACAGTAACCTATAGTGAAATGGACGATAATCCCGCAAAAGTAAACCGTAGACTGTTTTTTCAGAGATATATGTATAGGCTTTTGTAATGTGTCCTTTTCTGTATCAAAAACAAACACATCACGCTTTTCTCTTAACATTACATGAACTGTTGTTGTTAATTTCGCGTTTTACAGAAAGCATATCCCTTCGTATCACATGCATTATCTATTCATTTGTTTATTTGTACATAACAGTAGTTGCTATCATGCACAAATCCCAACATATTCCTGCTAATATTACAGACTGTGGCAGGCTGACTCCGGGCATCTCCTTGACCTCCTCTAGGCTTATGTCTGCTGTAAACAAGATTATGGAGGGTCTCTACGAAGATTCGGTAGTAACCTCTGATTGCCCGCTTACCAATGTTATTGCTGGTTTGTAAGCTGGGACAAATTCAGCTGCATCCGGATTCAGTGTACTCTGGAATCATGTCAGTTTTCATTTGCAAAATATCTACTTCAAAGCATCCACAGCTTTTGGATGAAAAACTATGTATGATTTTATTTCTTGGCTAGTGGAGTTGGATGGCAAAGCGCATAATTTTCCAATCAATTTTGCTCTTGAAGTAGTATCGTAAATACCTGCTTTGCAAGGTCATCATGTACTCGAAGGCCACCTAGCTGCTGGCAGAGATCAATACCATTATTTTCCACTGTACTTGTGGCAGTAGACCAAGCGGCAGAGTTTTGATTTCTCTGATGCTGCCTTTCCTCCTCCAACATAGCTTCCAGGCATTCTTCCATCAACTCCTCCTCTTCGAGCTGCTGTAGTACCTGCAAAATGATTTATTTGCTATGATACCCCAAACTTGTCACCAATTCCAAAAAGTTAGTGTTTCTTAGTTTTCCTTGGTTATAGTTTTTATTTCAAACACTGTACATATAAAACGTTCATGAATCGAATTGTAACTTTCAGATTCGACAAACGAGAAACGATTTTAAGAGTTACAAACCAACTACAGAACCTTGAATCATTCCATCCGATTTTTAAAATTCAAGTACCTGTTTGTCAAATTCTTCTTCGTTCTCCATCCACATATATTCGGAAAAGTCTCCATCTCCTGCAGCCTGGACATCGGCCTCGGTCTCGACAGTATCAAGATATGAGATAACCCCACTATCATGGCCATAATAGCCGTTCCCTGAACCACCGGTTGGAATCTTCATTTTCATGCCAGTTTTGTATTCAACACTGAAACACATTATTTTAACACTGACAATAAGATGCTACTATAGAGTTTTAATTTTTTAGGTTTCACGCGTTTGCGCGTCTGAATTTGAATTTAAGATGAAAGAATAGTCGATTGTAACTAATCAGTTATTGAAAACGAAATCTATCAAGATCATTCAAAGCCCAGTAATTCACGGGAACAAACGACCGACCGTACGACGAAATTAAATGGACTGATGTGTAATTCCATTCGCAATTGTGTGGCAATATTAGAAACCGTTCGCGTAGCAGAGGAGGGGAATATGCGAAGGAGGCCAGGCGGTTTTCTCCGTCTATCTGAACGCTGAAAAAATACGAGCAAAAAGTTCGACAATGATCCGATTGGAGACGGTGACCGTGTAATAATTATTTTCGAAAGGTTGCTGACCAAATTCAACCTTGAGTATTCCCGATTCACCTTGGATGCCTTGCAGACGCCTTCATTGAAAACAAAAAAAAACACTGAGAAGTTGCATCGCGTAATAAGAAAAATATAAGGCTACAGCTGTGAGAGTGAATAATTTACGCACATATCTTTGCATTCACGGACGCGCTTGTGCATTTACACATGTATACGTATGGATATAACTTATGGCAATGCACAAAAGTGATATTCGGTTGGATAAAAATACTGAAGAATAGTTTACCATCAATTTAGTACCGAAACTCAATGAATACCCAAAATTTAGCACAGTTTAGTCTACCGATTCATATTAAAACGAAATAACCAACGAATATCACTTGACAGATCAACTAAGAAGCAACCATTTTTCACTGTTTCGCTCGCAGCAATCGCAGAGTTGAACACATTTTTGTTATTCGCGATTTAACTGAGAATTATTGACATGTTATATGCAATTCCATCACATGTATAATCGTTATGCGTCTGATAATTAATCTGCCACGTACCTTACAATCCGTTCCTCAAAATATCTCGTCTAAAATACGAATTACGCAGTTATTCAGGTAAAATACGTGTCATAAAGCGTGAATTAGCGGTGCAGCGTATCCGTACGGTGCTGCCACCTATGTATTAACGAACGAAAACCGCACGAAGCATTACACGAATTGGGGACAACAAGTTAGTCACAACAAGTATCGCGTGCGACTTATTCAACAACGTTGAATAAACAGACGTTGACAATTAATCCCAACGGATGAATTTTGAGCCGTTCTAAAATCGAGCCGGGGACTGACGGCGTTGAAAGGGCGAAACGCTCCAATCGAGACTCTGCGGCAATCACTGTAGTATATTTACGTTGGAACGAGACCGCTGATTGGCCGACCGTCTGACGTCTGTGGTGTTGACATTTTATCAAAACAAAGCAGCAGCTCCGGTCGTCTTTGCTCCCGCTTACGCTGGCTGGCATTTTATCGTAGGAATTCGTGCCGCGAGCGTGCGGTCTCTCCGATCCGTTGGTATATCGTTTGATAGAATTTGGTGGTGCCTTCAGTTGTCTGTTTTATAATTGATAATAACTGCGAGGAGTCTGTTGTGTCTCCAGGATGTCGTCAACGGCGAAGTTTACCTCCGACGATCTGCTCGGTGGTGAGTAATGCAAAACCAATCCTCACGATCACCTGTGAAATCAAACGACTAATGAACGCCACACAGCAGCTGTCAGTAGCATACATACGTTGATCACACGCAGCCATTTCCCCTGCTCTCGAACCGCACGTAAACAAATCGGAGATATTCCTTTTTCTCCTTCAATATACCTACCCTTTATTAATATTCAATTTACTGTTTACATTCAGTTGCTACCACCGCGATGTTTCTTTTTTCTTTTCCTTTCTATCATTTATGTTTTTTTTTTTATTTACATCGGACGTACGGGTAAATCGATATCAGAATTTGCGTGCTTCTCCCACGCATGTAATTGCGTCTTAAAATAGGCTGGATTCGAAGGGACAAAAAAAAGTATCCAGTTAAAGTTTCTTCGCGTCGCACACCTTGTCTGAAATTCAATCCGGCAAAATTGTCTGTTGAATAATGTTAGCGTACGTAGACGAGTATTTGTGGTACGATCGTCGAAGCGACGCAAATAGTAATGGAATATGATTAAATGGCTATGTAAATTAATCTCATACCTACAAGTTAGATGTATAGTATATATGCGCACGATTAAAATATGTACTTAACAAAGAATATCGGCTCGTTACCTGGAACCTTGACGAATGAATCCCGAAACTTTAACTCTTCTCTATTTTGCCTACAGACCAGCATCTTATGCGTTATGAAAAAAAAACCATACATCGAGATCACTGCTCTTAGAATCGCTTGTATTTGCCTACGTCTCAACGTTCATCCCACGTCTCGCGTTTTATAATTTCTATACAACCGCTAAAGTCGAATAAAACGCTTCGCTGTGTACGATTTCATTCCTCGCTGCTGCAACAAGTACACACACAACATACATACATACGTTTACGTTACATTCAACCCGCCTTGTTTTGGAGAGACTGAGCTTCGGAACATCAATAAACCCACGTTCTAACTCGCATTCGTTTTCTGCGTCGTTCGCCGCTCATGACTCGACTTGTTCGGACAAGAAGAAATGAAATTCGAATTCTACTGCGTTGTAGGAAAATGGCAACGCGTTTATCAGTCGCGCTACGTTTTAGCCAAGCGTGAACTAGGAGTAGCGTGTTGTGTAATTAAATCCGGCTAAGAATTTGCCGTCGCTTTCTTTGTGGAGTTTAATGTTGGGTATTTTTTCGGCTGTATAAATAAGGCATACCATCTAGAAACTAATCGTTTCAAATGTTTCGCTTGCGGGCATTGATTCGGTTGTGCTTGAGTAACAGCGTAGATGGGTAGTTGCCGTTATATGATTACAAATTTTTGTCGCTAATGAATCCTCGACGAACGATAATATACCAGACGGACGTTGCGTTTCATTTCGCTCATCGATACATCAAAAAGTCATAATATAATTATAAAATAATGATACCTAGATTTGAGAGGTAAGAACAATCACTCTGTTGCTTCTGGTGAAATTCCTAAGCCGTATTCCTATGTACGGATATAATCTTTTGACGCATCTCGGCTTGATGCGTAATTTCAGCGTGGCAAAATGACGAGAAATAATATTCAATAAAAAAATGCGCAACACGCGAAGATAAAGAAAAGAGAAAATCGTGTATGTATTTATACACTATACGAGCATAATGAAGAAAGAAAGAATGAAAATAAAGAAGGTGCTGACGCATCGAGAATCGGAAGACACGACGCGGTTGGACGTCACTGAATCATCAGATTCGTTGAGAATCTATACTTATCGTACATATGTACATATTTGTATATGCTCACGTATGCCTGGGTAGAATCGTTGATAATTACGATAAGAACGCGATCAATGCTGCAGCACACTTGAGACAATCGATTGAAAAATACTAAAAGGAAGGACGAATTATCTGTCAATTTATTTTATGCTTGCAACCCGACGTCGATTTTTCTGCTCAGCAATATCACAATACATAATATATATACAGACACTTCAGTTTTCCATATCGCACGGCTCTCGGGTCAATTTTCCGTGTGTATAATTATAATATATACAATATACTTGTAACAGATGTAGGTATCCGTATATTTGTTGCAGAAAAAATAAGAGCAACTTCCGATGGATACGGATTTTTGCAGTGCAATAAACAAGTGACGTTGATAATTAATACGCGATCGGTTTGTATTCCTCTATTCTCCCTGTCTGGTTATTACAGAAGCAAAATTATTTCTTCCAATACGCGTATATCCACTAATTCAACGAGATATTTTGACAGAATTATTCACAATTTCCTCATACGTTGAATTGAGTGTTTTACGATCGTTAAAATTTGAAATTTTATATTTAGAATCTAACGATCGGTTCATTTATCGCTACAGTGTACTCTCTCAAAATCCCCCCCCGGCCGAAGTTTACAAGGATGAAGTTAGTAACATTGTTGCAATGATTTAATTATCGGAAAAACCGTTACTTCACAATTGCAGCAAGATCTGAAATGCAGTAAATCACAATACGGCGAAACTTATTCATATTTTGAAGATTTAACTACTTCAAGGTCACTATAAAATTTCAAAATAGTAATCCCTCCCCCCCAATGTTTCGTTACCTTAACCATACTGACTTCATCCTCATCCAGTTTTATGAGTTTGAAGCACAATTCTCTCAACAAATGCAATAATGGTTCTGTCATTTTTTTTACCAGACAAAGTTATTCCCATTTAAGACGTTTGAATGGGTAATTATGTATTGACAAAAAAAAAAAATTAAAAAACGCATATGCTAATGAAATATTGCTAGAGAAGTATTTTTCCAGGTTTAAATCAAATGAGATGGGAGTCTAATAACCGATGTAAACGATGTATCCGCGCTTGCATGAAAGGCTCGGCTGGCCCTAATGAGAGAGTTTGCGACTTTTCCGTGAAGGTAATTGGGGGTGGAGGGATAAATGGAGAGAGTGCACCGTATTCACGCACCTTTATACCGTAACCATGGAAGTAATGAGCGGTGACGCACATCACTTCACGTGGAAAATTGTACATGTTGACATAGACGTAGAAATACACGCGATATCGTAGATAAGGCGTAGTAGACAATTATCAGAGTGTATGTGCCACCTGCCGACGGCTAATCATCGCCAGTTATTGATTATATTTTACCAAACTAACAATAAGATACCGACTGAACAGGCATGTGCGTAAAATTGTACATATACATACTATACATATGTGATTGCAATATATATGCATAACACAAAGGTGAAGAAATTCACAATGAAATAACGGTTTTGTCACTCGTTAATCATTTATGTGCGTCTATGTGTGTAACACTTTACGTCAGGAGAATACGCGGCACAAAAGATCCTTGTATGCATGTATGTGTGTACATTCTGTGACGGTGTAAATTGTACGAAATGCAACGTTAGCTCAGTGGCAATGAAATGTATCCAGCTGATAAGGTTTATAGAACTGGGAAATCCAACTGAGATAGTTCGTCTTCTATCTCATATCATGGTTATACGTAAGACGTAATAGGTATAATATGTATCGTTCAAGAACAACGTTTTCCCAACTTGAACCTTGTTCAAGAATAGTGTTCGCATGCCCTACTTTATATACTCGTCGTCGTCGCATAAAACATTACCGCAACCGAAATAAAGCATGTTCAATAGCGGTTTTTCGTCTAGGTACAAACGCAGCGTCAACTCTGTAAAGTCGACTCGATTTAAATGACAGATCAGTCAACAGCGGGGTCATCATTCTATCGAGGTTATTTTTAGTCGACGATTACTACATGAATCGCTCTCCTCCCCAATGTGCATACTCAATGTAACCGTCTAACGTATGGACTCTACCATATGCTCTTTGCCGTCGTAAGAAGAGTAAATTCGGCGAATCTATCATATCTATCTTAATCCGTGGTCCGCATGCTGCGTGAATAATTTTTTCTCGATATTACGGTGAAAACTCAACAGTATGTCGGCGGATACAGAAATCACCGACGATTCGTTGCCGTAGTGAATCCGGACATCGGATTACCGTGATAAGAATTATTACCCGCAATAACAGGATGTACAAATGTATAACTTTGCGGACAATACAAAAGCCTCTTTTTCATAACTATGTGGTTTCTCATTGGATCTTGCACCGTAATATTATTTTCCTTGTTCAATGTTTACCGATCCGCTACACGCATAACCAAACTTATTATGTATAATGCTGCTGTGCATTGTTATCAAAAACGGAAGGTAACTTCCGTATTTACGTTGGGGCGTTTTCCTGTATTGTTTTGAATCGGGTTTACCGTTTACTATACATGTGTATAATGTGTGCAGAGGTATTCAGTAACAGCGTGATGATGACACTTTTCACTTCGTATAACCGTAACTCAACCCCTTGGTTTCTTCCATTGTTATACAATCGTCAGTTTGTTGTGTATTATCGAAATGAAGCAGGTATGCCGTTTGTTGTAAAATCGAATCGAGCGTTTTTTTTCTTTTTTTTTTTTTTTGTAAATACTCATACGCGTCGTTTCTCCTCCCTCATCGTCAGCTTCTCCAGAATAGATTGAATTTCAAGTTACTTAATAAAAAAAAGTAAATCACACAAGTTAATAGCTAACTCATTTATTTTATTATCATACGTACACATAATTATACGGACAACTGAAAATTGCCTATTGGAGCTGTATGAAGGTTTTGTCTCGTGCAATCGAAGAAGTCCAGACAATTTAATTGTGATGAAAAAAATTCACTACTTCCAGAATGACGTATTATGTACATAAAATGATATCCAAAATTTATATACACTTTTTTTTATTAGACATTTTTTTTTTTTTTATTTTAATTTGCAAAAGCAGTACATTACACATCTTGCGTTATACGAACGATAAATTCTTGAGAATTTATAAGGTGAACTGGAAGGGTGTGTAAATGTAAATAAGCGGACAAGAAAGCTGTGCAGGTGTGCTTAACAGCCTGTTGCTCAAATACGTGGACTGTTTCCCCCGAATGGCTACAGACTTGAGCCGCAATTTTACCTTCCAGCCTGTATCGAATTACCAAATAACGTTACACATTCAGTGGTACGGCTCTTTAAGCTTTGGCGTTGTTAATCCGAGATATTACAAGATATGACCTCGCGGCTCGTATGACTTGACTCTTTGGACCTGTGACTAGGCGATGCAGCGGTAGTGTGTTTGATAATCGTAGTTTTGTTTTTTTTTTTTTTTTTTTTCATAGTTTTTGGCATTGATTTTTTTTCCACAAACAGCGCCCATTTTTTATATTTTTATACGAAGACTCCACATGATAGAGTCTAGCGCTTCGAACCCATAGGACACAAAGTTTTCGTTCACAGTACTCTGAGAATAGAATTATTTTGAAGCAGGACTACCAATTTTTAATTATAATCGGTCCAGTGTTTGCACACTTTCAATCATACATTGTAGTGTTTAATTTTTATTTCAATTGTATACCTAGTCGTAACATGAGAATGAGTTCGAGTCAAATGAATCCGCTGTTTTCGTCTGTTGTTTTCTTTATTGATCACAGGGAAGGTAATCCTCGGTATTGTCTCGGAAATATTTTTTTAATCTGTGTACAAGGTTGAATGAAAAAATTGTAAAAAAAAATAAAAATAAATAAATAAACAAATAAAAATCAGTCAAGTTTTTTCTTGTACATAAAATTTACAAAATTTCCTACACTATGTTATACTTGTTTAAAAATTCACTTTTGGTCCCTTTGGCTTATTTTCGGAATAATACACTCACTTACGTTATAACTACGGTACGTGATTATGTTTTCTTGCTTGAATTTTCCGGATGCCCGAGGTCAAACTCGCGGCATAAAAATGGAAAGGTACATAAAACAACGATAATATTAAACAAGTAAAGAATCCATTCCTCCACGTCACCCAGCACATGTTACACATCCGTGTGATGCAGTATATAATGCGTGGAAGAAAACGATATGATGATAACCATTTAGCATCTGGTACCTATACGCAAATATATACGTCATTCGGGCGAGTAGCTGATTATTTAATTATTTCTCTGGTCATAGAATTACGGTAAACGTAAGCGGATGTGGAACAGATTGTGATATTCTTATTGCTCTATTTTTTATCCGGACTAGCTCGACCAATTATACACTACGTATCAGCGGTCGAAAAAAATTAAACGAATAAAATAATTTTTTTTGTCAATACCCAACAACACTCTTGTGCGCAAATCTGTATAGAATTTCCAGTAATATTATATATAGGTATACGACCGATGCATTGAATACATAATTGTGAAACGGACACGTGTCGTTTAGTTAACAAAAATAAAAAAATTAAATCCACAAGAAAAATACTATGCACATGACGTATAACGCGAGGCGAGGAGGGTTTAGGTTATCGCAGGGGTCACAACATTATGGTATATTTAATGTATTACATACATGTAACGAAATTGCTGACTTGCGGGAGTTTTATGCATATATACTATGTATCACAATTACATGTGTCGGTATAATGTAGCACAGACCACGCACGACACTGTACGTTTAGTACATGCCGATCATTTTCATCAGCTGTTTAAATTTTTGTATTATTACAAAGTTTACTTGTTTATACTGCGATATGTTGTATATGGTATTATAATTAACGTACAGCAGATATTTCGAGTAAATAAATACTTCTAGAGGGCGTTGAACCACTGGACAAGTGCAGTGTTATTAGCGAGTCTAGATTATTCACTGTAGATCCGACGAACTTGTTAACAATCTGTAATGGCTATGCGAAATAATTACAATATACCCGGTGATGTGTGAAAAATCGAATCCAGAGTGTCGAGAGATTGCTTTAATTCCTGCGAGCGTGTATAATCTTTTGGACATACTGTTTTCTTCTTTGTGCTTTTGATTCTCTTTTTATTAATATTATAAATAAATACATAAATATACACACACACACACCATATATATTTATTTATTTATTTATTTATATATTACCATCGAGAACGGAATGTGCACGTGGCAAAATACTGTGTATATAAATCTTGCACGGTCCAATTTATATTCTTTACACGTCGCATGGATGATGAACGTAATTCACAAATTACGTACCAATGCGTATAACAATATTATACCTATACATGTATGTATGTATTACCGTTGTAGAGGAGAACGGTCGGCGTTGTTGGTACAGATGTTTGATTGTGAGGCATATTTCATATAATCCTGCATGTTGCGTGCCAAAGAATATCTACATTCGACATTCCATATTTTTTTGGTTGGAGAAAAACTCTACACGTGTAAAAATATAAACTTTGCAATTGCATCAGGCACTTTGTATTTCGATGCTGAAAATATAGACGCAAAAATGCAATATTTAACTGTTGTTACTCGTATGTATCTATATACATACCTATGTAGAATTCTTATCGAGCAATAATTTTGGCCTTTGTCTTTCTCTTGGAAATTTTGGTTCGGGCCTGATTGCGTAGCAATTAAAAGTATAAAAATGAATTTCAAATCGATAATTCCTTACAATATACTGTTTGTTGACAATTCTGTAAATAACATGTATACATATATACATGTGTAAATACATATATATATATATATATATATATATATGTAACCTTAATTTCCATTTCTGCCGCTGGTCATTCCCAGTAGAAATCTTATTTATGGATACGTATGTACAAGATTCTCGGTAAGTGAGAACTTGCAGAGAAATTGAATAAATCGTAGCTTTTATTGTAAGACGATACACGGTGCGCGTGTCACATTTGCGTGACTTCGTTGAAGTTTTATTCCTTGTACAGTCCAGTAGAAAAACAATCTACGCGATACAGGCAAAAATAACTGATGGAAATGAAAGTTTAAAAAGTAAAACTTTAGTTAATTGGCTCAAAACATAATATGGAAGAAAATCAAAGATGTAAGTCAGAGTGAAGGAAACTCATGGTTATTGATATTAAGAAGATCATACATATATTTGTTTCTTGTTTTCTGTCTTTCCAAATATTAGTCACTTTGTTCGTTTTACTTTCAGTTTTTAATATAGATTTTTTATTTCATCTTGAGAAGAGATTCTTATACAATGAAAGTCGAATTCAATTAACATTGAGTCTCACTTTTTCGACATTGATATTATTAATTCTTTATTTGACTAGAAATTTTTGTTCCACAGCAGCAGCATAACTTTGTAGGTAGAGGCATGTAATGTAAATCCATGGTATTGATTCTTCAATTTTATTTACTTATACAAAGTTATGGTGTAACTTTATATTTCTTCGCAAACATCGTTTATCCCATATTCGATTTCTCGCAACAACGTGACGAAGACGTCGGCGCCGCACGAGGAATTTTTACTTTATCCCTAGAATTGTGTATAACAAGTCGGAGGCGTCGTGTATCGGATTCAACGAGTTCACGAAGTCGTCGCATGTCAATTTTCACGAAATCCCTCGTACAGATAACCTCACAATTATCAAGTTCGTCGTAGAAATTCGCCGTTTCCTTGTTAATCTTGTAATTCAACGACGGTAGTTCCACATAATTATTATCTTGATACTTGAGCCCCTTGCTAATACAGTGATAAAGTTTCGGCATTGATTAACTCATTTAACAACTCATTTACTTCAATTTATTCATCAATCAACAATTTAACGCTACAGCGAATGCGTAAGCAGAATTTGGAAAGAAGTCGCCAATTTGTTGTTCAGGTATTAAAAAGACGAAAGGCGAACGCCCGCGGCTTGCTATTTATGTGTATAAAACTATGATAGGGGATCGCGTGATGCAGCTCGGTTTAAAGAAACACGTACAATATGTATACATATACTTACATACATACATACGTATACGTATACGTATATATTACATAGAGAGAGTAAAGTGCTAACGATCGAATGGCTTAAATGCGCATGCGCTAAAATTCGAGAGCAAGATTAGTTGTTTTGTCAGGGCGACCAACATTTATAAATTCAGATGAATGACAGTTGTCAAAATTTTTGAAGTTACATACACGAGGTGTGTGTGAATTTTGAATTGAATATTTAAAGTATTTGAATATTTTTCTTTGTACTGCAATAATTTTTGACGACCACTGGCTAGAGAAAACCGGGAAGTCAGGGAATCCAAAAAATGATCCGGGAATTTTATGGCGATATGGAAAGAGAAAGAATGAAGCTTACCTCGGGACAAAGCAAAATTCTAAGAACAGTTTTTATCCATTTTCTCGGTTCCGCGACCATCAGACTAGACCGTGAGTGTATTTTTGAATACCGATTTATTCCGAGCTTTGTGTATTAGATACTCTAGTCGTGAAGTAAATATAAGTCAGTCGAGAAAAGTCGGAGAAAAATGAATATTCAGTTCTTCATTCTCGTGTAACTTGAATGTTTTATTCTGCCTCAGTTTTTATACCATTTGAATCGATTCGGCGTCTTTCCCGATATACCTTTTGCCGTTGCGAATATGTAAGATTTTTAAGCACCATTGGTGTACGTACCGCGCGAAATTTCAAGCATCCGTGCAAAAGCGTCGAGGTCGAAAAATGGCGTGAAAGTTAGAGAAACGGAAGTTCATGTAATACGTGAATGCCTGCACACCTGCTCAACTTGCCACTGCATCAACGATAATTGGCTTCGGGCTACTCGGGGCGTGGGTTCAATGACTTTGTGCAGCGGATTGGAGTGCCAGATTAATATTACTTTTGATGTCGGATTACGCAGTTATACATGCAGAGCTTTATACGTTTATTATATGTGGACGAATCGTTTAAACATGAATGAAATTGTCCGATAGCAAAAAAAACAGCCGTTTATAGTTGGAAAATTTATATTGAAACTGCACGCGAATTGCATTACTGCAAAAGTGAATCGACGACTCGTGTAACCGGGGTCTGCATCTGTACAAGGTGCCATCGAAAGAACACCAAACAAGGCAACCACCTCGGTCTTTGAAACAGACGCGTGACCTGGTTTCTTGAGATGTTCAACGCCCAGCCCACGCTGAATCGAGACTCCCAAGAGATGCAGAGCGAGATTACTGGAGGAATCTGCGATCTGCAGGCGTGCGTAGAAACGTCGAAAGTCAAATTTTACACAACACCGGGGTAATTCTTTGACAATCCATGAAACGATTTATGGTTCTATTTGACTAGAAGATAAATCTCGTCACTTTTACGAAGTATCGTGAAATAATTTTGTCAAATTTGAATTAGAGATTTACTGGTTTTATGACATCATTTCGTTACACATTTTATACCGATTAATTATAGTTCTACGATATTAATAAACCACTGATCAATTGGAAATTAATTATTTTCTAATACTATGTATATATATATAAGCTGTACGGACGCAATGAGACCCTTATATGTTCGCGTCAAATGCTGCAGTTTTTTCAAGCCGTTATTCTCGTATCTTTGTAAAATTTCGTTTCGCTATGATATTATTATACGTTCTTTTCGCACAAACTGTATGTATGATTAAAACAGTGTTACCGTTGAAATTCCTTCAAACCGCAAAATACCTTATGAATATGTGGCGAAGACTGTCAATTTGTCGCATCGCGTGTTGGATTCGCTGATTTCAAAGTCTGAAGAACTTTCGCTCGCGCAATCATAGCGATTTTCTCGTCAGCCCATAAAAGAAAAAAGGCCAAGTTTTTCATACGAACAGTTATAAAACATGACTCATCCGCATTCTCCCTGCACTTTGTTGTCCAAGTTGGTCGTATAATCTGTAGATATATACATGTGCGTACGACCATTACAGCACGTATATTCGGATCGGCAAAAAGAAAATAGGGGAGCCTCGGGGAGAATTGGCTGTCCTGCTCGACGTCACGTAGTCAAACAGGAGAGTAACTTGTGCGTATTTCGCGCGTGCGGCATCAGTTAAATATTCCACCAGGTGTGGATCTCGTGCGCGTTTGCATGTATTACGTTTCAGCAAATTTATGCAATATCCAAACGCGCTATGCATCGCGAAATGAAAGTTCCGGTTTCGGTAAGGATGATGCGAAAATACTATATAAAAGTAAAAGAAACTCGCTGACTAGTTTTTATGAAAACAAGTCGATTATGAAGTTTTACAAATTTTGAGGAGTTCGTTTGGCCAATGAATCTTATTCCAAACTCATTATTGTGCCGCTCAAATTTACTACAGTAACTTTACACGATACTCATTATGATTTCTGAATAAAATTTCGTCGATTTTGTCGACGCGTTTCAGTCGTTTTTATCACCGCAGGTTCGTTGGTTGAAATTCTTTACTCGACCGACAAATCACGACTCTTCGGTTCAAGAAATGTTCTAGCGTTGTGTATGTAAATCGAATTTCTGTAAACCTCCTGAAATAGGATATTGCTTTATAGTTTTCTTCCTGGTAATTATTTTCATCGAAGTACTAACATCCCATGAGATCTGCTATCAGAATTTTGATTATTCGACTTTATTAATAAATTTATAATAAACCAGCGTCCAAATCGTTCTCAAAATTCATGAATTTTATTTTCCTGCATTATTCCAACAACCTTAATGTAAATTATACACTTCTTCAAAAGGATGTTCTAATGACTTCGAAGTCACCAAAGTACTATCTTAACTCCCTCGAAATATACAGTATCCCAGACCCTTATTATCCTGCGTGTCTCAAGTCACGTAGCCGACCGCTTTCGGACTCCATTTACGAACCCTTCATGCACAGAGTCCGACGTCACGTCATCCACTCGCAAATCAAACACCTAGAGGACCGTCTAACGACGGTCTGCTTATCTTGATCACACTATTGGTAGAGATGATTAACACGATGCGTTACGAAGAAAAATGTTACACAGTGAATAGATAAACACATTATGTTTTGTATTTACTTACTCGTTGTCTTTTCAAATGGATCGGTTTGCCAAATTATAGTTGCAAAATTGCTGATGCGTCGTACTATGTTTAGAGACAAATAAGAATCACGTGCATTCGGTACAAAGTGGTTTTTACCTATAGAGCAGACGTGTATAATAATTGTTGAAAATGATACGTGTAAATATTTTTGAAGTCGAGCTAAAGAGCCATTTGTGCCGCTATAACTGTATATTGTCTACACATATATGATAATGTAATGTTTGTAGGAGATAACTATTTCGAGATTGATAATAAGGGAAACAAATAAATACGTTGTCAACATTAATGCCGTATACTTTCACACGATGTATAAAAATGTTTTAAACAAATAAAAGCGTAAAAATTCTTTTGCGTGATTTTAGGAATCATACGCGCGTAATCAATTCTCCGATTATGATATTTCGTCTTTCCTCGGTCTTTGAACCCTGAAATAATGACGCGCAGGTTACCGCCTGTACAAAACGTAGCTCGCCTCGGGTAAAGTAATTTAAAAAGCAGTGGCGTTTTTCCAATCGCTTTAAAGCATCATTGACCTCGCATAATACTCGAAGTTTATTTCTGTCTTGTTTGGTACTCGCGAATATACAGCCCCGTGTTTTTCTACCCTGCATATTAAACGTATAGTATTCGAGATGCGCGTATTATTTGTTGATCAAAACATTATGACGCAAAAGAAATACTGAAAATAAAAACGTATAACGCGGTTTAAAACTTATTCCCGTCTCACATTTAAAATTCAATTATCATCAAATGATTTAGTCTTAAGGCTCTTATTTACTTCATTACGACTGTGCATCATTGCCATTTTTAATAACATGCAAGATAGCTTTGCATTATTACGATTAGCTCGTCGTCCCGTTCAACAGCCCGGCTAGCTCAGTCGGTAGAGCATGAGACTCTTAATCTCAGGGTCGTGGGTTCGAGCCCCACGTTGGGCGGAATTATTTTTGATGCTTTTTAATATTTATTCATTGCGTTGATTTTCCGCCAACCTCAATGAAAAACGATTAAATAATTTTCAACGGTGTTGAAACTTCCTCTTTACAATTCGACACCTCGACTCGAATGGTGAACTTTTGTGAAATAATCACAGCATCCAGCGCTAATCGGACCTCCTCTTATTCTTACACCGTGTATGTACATACTTAACATACATTAAATTATAATGCCTCCATGCCTCGCGGTCTTTGGCCGTATGCAGTCAGACTATTCTACAAACCGGCTCGTCTGCAGTGATTATCGAGTTGATGATCCGAAGCAATTGCGATGGTTTATTACACCACGTGGATAAATTTAGTAACAATCAACCTCGCCACCGTCGCGTCAGCGGTGCAGAATGAGGTTGAATCGAACATCGTCTAGCTTGAATGACCTCCTCTTTCCCCTTGAACTTAACTAATCGGCCAGCCGTATAAACTGGTGCATTATCCTTTTGAAACGGGAATCCTTATCTCTCGCTTCAATTATATCCTATTCAAATTACTTCAAGTATTACTTTAATGTATTGAGAGAAACCTCGAAAAGCCTACCCTCGATTTTTGATAATGAAACATATGTCAAGCATTATGTTCGCTCGTGATAATTGTACTGTTCAATCTTTTGGCTCGTTTACTCGTTATTGTTATTCTACTTTTGTGAAGAAAAAATATTTCAACTACCAACTTAAGGAGGTCGTCAAAAGCCGATAATGTTTATTAATTTTATTACGAGATTGTTGCACCTTGAGTATTTTTCAAATTATTGTACTATACATGTAGTAAAACACAAAAATCTCGGTGAAAATGAAAAAATAAAAAATACTGGTATTACACTTCATTTAGAATCGCTTGATGATTGTTAAAAAAAATCCAGTAAATTCGTTCGATTTCACTGTACGACGTGACGGCTCATTTTATTCAAAAGACTATTTTCTACAAAGTCTCTAAAACGTATTTTCTTTCTTCTTCATAAGCGAATTCAATATTGCTATTTGTTGATCATATATAGTCAATATCGGCGCAATGTTGTAAAATTGAATATTTAACAATGCCAAAAATGAAAAATAAAATAAAAATTAAAAACAACTGTTTCAGTGAATTTGTAGAAAATAGTCTTCTGAACCAAATAATCCATCGTATAAGAGTGAAATTGAACGAATCTATTAGATTTTCAACAATTTCGAAAAAGGTTTGGAACGAAGCGTCGAGATGTTCAAGCTTTTATCGACGACTCCATTAGTTTGAAATTTCCGTACTTTCAATTAGAGATCTTTCGTAGCTTACAAATACAACAATTTGCTGAATCGGTGTTATATACGACTATCTCTTGTGAAGGAAATTCAAAAAATGTATCAATTTCTTGCCAACCAACTGCGGATTTTTATTTTCCCATGTTGGACCGTGTGCCCTTGTTAAAGGTTTAAACTTGATCTCTCATCTGCTACTGCTGTGGCATGAACTGTTATATTATCCATGATACTGCAGAGACGATCTTTATTTAGGAGAACATTTTTTCTTGTATTTTTTGAGGTGCAGAATCTTGGGTCGAGCTGAACCCCGTCCCTGCCGACAGGGTGACTCCTTTACCGTTCAGCAGCAGCGGCGGAGGCGGCGAAGAGTACCTGCGACTTCTTCGGGAGGCTCAACGCGACTCTACACAGTCTTCGGCGAGGCATTCTCTCGCTTCTTCACGCAGGGATACTCCTAGGGACAGGTAAGCCGAGATCCAGCTTCCATTATCCGTGTAGAAGGGTAACCTTGACCCTGCAGACTGCCTCTGGCTGCAAGAGAGCGAGACATGAAGCTGCAGCTTTCAAGGGGCTGCCCTGGTCGATTTCAACGTTGGTTGTATGTACCGAGACAATCTCTGGAAACTTGAAGATCAACTGCGCATGCGCGAGTTTTATCGGCTGTTCGTGCAGGCTGGCAATCACGAGTTTCAGCTGTCAAACTGTTTCTGCCGGCGACGTAGTCGATACAAATTTTCAAGGTTAGAATCTCAAATAATTGATGTAGTGACTCGGAAAGGTTTGGAAAGTATTTGTTGTTGGGTCGGAAAGTTGATTCTTCAAAGAACGGTCGGAATTTAATGCTTATGCTCTTTGAAAATTCAAACGTACACATTTTGCGTACGTTGGCCCCCTGCATCGCAGACAAGAATATCGTTGCGGGAAGATTTCGCCGACCAATGAGATTGAATTATTTGGCGCATGGGCGGTTGATTTTCAACTTTCAAGAAATTGTTTCGGTACTTCCTAACATCGAAGTCCATTTATCATAATCGCGAAAAAGGGATTAACGGCTCCATTTTGGACGTAATTTTGAACAAAACGACTCCAATTCATTTTAATTTGGCGTAGAAATAAAGAAATGGCATGAATTATACGAATTAACTATTGCGATTTCGTAGAATCCTTGCCATTTCTTTATTTCTGCGTCAAATGAAAACGGATTGGAGTGTTCTTGTCCAGAATTGCGCATAGAATGGAGCTGCTAAGCCTTTTTTCATGTTTGAGGTGTATGGACTTTGATATTTGGATATAATTATGTAATACGTCGACGTCGCAATCGACCAGGACAGCCATTAAATTTGCAAGAAATTGGAGAATCTACATGATCGTTGCAATAATATGGCTGTGTGAGAGCAGTCGTTCGTCCTTCGAGATGTCAAATCTCGATTACTACGCACGCTTTGTTTTACCTCGCACAAATACTTCCGGTTGTAACAATTGCGTCAAAAGTATAATAATGTTATCAGATACCAGTCACGTAGACGTTTCAATTTTCTGTCAAGTGTCTCGTTTTTTTTATCTATTTATTTTTCTATTAAACAGTCTCTTGGATCCGTATATTTACTGTTATTGCAGAGATAGGAACGAAGAGAAAGGTGACGAAATAGGGTCAGTTTCGCACCTTGCCGTCAAAAGTGGTGACTTGGCGGATTGATATATTCTTAAAACTATGAGGTATAAAATTAACCGATCAGACCAGTCACGCACGCTCGGAAGAATTTATATTTATTACAATTGTTCATTGTGTACTGTGTATAAAAGATCGCTAAATGACGGGCCAGATTTCAACCGGAAACTCGCCGATTTCTGCTCTGCGCAAGAGTGTTTATCGGCGTGTGTTTAAAAAAGTATTAGTATAAAACCAGTGGCAATTCGGTAGTTTGTTTATATGTTATTCCATGATTAACAACAATCCTGCTGCAGCAATTTCGACATGTCATTCTGATTTAAAAATGTTTTTATACTTTATTTCTAGTCCGAAGAGTCCGCCAAACAGTCCAAATACCGAATTATCGACCGAAGACGAATTCAAAGGAGTTTATATCAACTACAGCTGCAACAAGGCAAGAAATTGTAATTTTATCTAATGATGGCACGAGCTTCGTCAATCTAATTTTTTTTTCGGGGTGGGGGGTTCATCCAATCCGAATTCATTTAACCTCATTTCGTATTACACTGTTGAAGCTTGCACTATATATATACAAAATACACTTTGTATGCCAATTTACATGTAAGATTTCATGGATTCAGTCGGTGACTCGATAATTTTAAATCCATACAAAAATTCGATTCGCACGATGATCGTCCATTTCGGAATATCTGTAGCTGTTGCACTTGTTGAACTTTTTTTTAAAGACGCAAAAAGTAAGCACGGTAGTAGCAGAGACGAGTTATCCGATATCGTCGCCCAATGTAGTAAAAGAGAACGAAGAAAGACGAACAGAGAATTTATCATTACGCAACGTTGAGTTGTGTCTTCGATAGTTTATTAACACACGTATTAGTCGGTACATTTCTTGTCATGCAAAATACAAAACACACGGAATTTCAGTAACTAACGATAAGCGAAATTTAACTTTTGATATTTACCACACGGAAGCCTTTTATAAACGTATCGCGGTTACAAGATTCTTTGAATTTGTCCAAAAGAACAGGGAAAACAACCCATCTCATCTCATCGTGCACTTGTGTGAAAAATATTAACGAATTCGCTTTAATTATTCACACGGGTGAAATGGTTTCGCAAACCGCAAGAATCCTTCGAAATCATCATTTAAATAGCTATACCCCCAGATAATGTGCCGTAACTTTAATTAATTAACTCTCGTATATCGTATTGTAATATTCCCAAAGAACATGCGGATAAGCATTATATGTTGTATATGTACGTACGTATGTACGTATATGCAGTATCAATTCAAACGGATTGTGAGTCATTCACCGACACGAAATTGCATCGGGAAAGATATTCTATACATACGTTGTATATGCCGTAGAAAAAAAAAGTTGCACAATTTGCAACTTGATCATGGTAGCGTAATTTTATCTCTAGAGTAAATTAATGAAAAATGAACGGATTCGCTTGTTCACCAACCCTCTGTCCCCACTTTTTAGGTACACTTTAGTGCTAAGCGGATAATGCAAAGCTGTCACTGAAGCTAACATTAAGAATTTTTTTCAAAGTTACAGCAAAAGATCTCGATCAAAAATATATATTGGAGTATGAAATACATATATCGTTTTGTATTCAATAACTTTTTTGAAATTTTTGTAACGGAGCTGAATTCACTGTAAAACAACATCAGAGCACCAAAGTACCCACAGTGGGAACCCATGTATCAAAAAATAACAGTGGGGACGAAGAGTTAATTATATTAAACTCTTGACGGAAAAAAAGCAATTAAATCATTATATTCTTTCTAGTGTTACGATCCATTATTTAAAGAGTACAGTAAATCATTCAAGCTTCTTGCGGATTATTCACTAAGGAGAGAGATCGAATACAGAGCATATCGTATAGCAAACCCCCCCTCCCCCTTTTTGCATCCAGGTTCTTATAACGAGTAATATTTATAAGATCTCGTCTCTATTTTCTCTACAAACATGACCACAAACATCAGCGTTTTTTCTGTGTGTTTGTCCGTATATTCGCTTATAACTCCATAACTATCGAACCAATATTGATTATTTTTTTTTCTCTGGATAGCTACAATGTTTCACCATTTTTAGGCTATATTTCGTTAAATCCGGGTGAATAGTTTTAGCGACACAATGATATTTGTAAGTTAAGAATGTTTCGACGTCTCGATGAGCTATACAAAAAAAAATGTTCAAGTTTTGCCACAAGAGGCATTTCAATATATTTGCGGGTAGAGTTGAAACGGCCCTGCTAGTAACGAATGGATACGTTTACGTACACGTATACATTTGTTCGACTTAACGTACATACGAGCTTAATGATACACGTATACTCGTGCACGACTATCGTCGTGTTTGTTACATATAACGCTGGGTTGTTGTGATTGTTGGTTGGCTTTGCGCGTGGTCGGGTTTCTAGCGTTTCGTTGGCGTGTTGTGTGTGACGCGACACCGTAACGGGCACGTATCAAGGCCGCCAAGAGAGTCTCGTGTAATCTTTCTCCTTGGCAACTCGAATCTTCTTGATGACGGAGCAAACGGCTCCTATTAACTGCAAGACTGTTCGGCCATTGTTTGATTTTTAATTATTTCTTTGATTGAAGGTGTTTTTTACTTTTTTTTTTTTTTACTTTTTCCGTGAAATTCCTTTCATTTTCACCATCCGAAAAGCCTGTAATCCTTAGCCGCCGCTTGTTCCAACGTAATAATATAGTTATACTCCAATATATTATATTTTACGCAAGAGTATGATGAATTTACAAAAGACTTTTTCAACAATCTTCTGCTTGTTTATGATGATGATGATGATGATGATTATGCTGATATTTTTTTTTCCCTTTATGTAGATGATATCGCATAGTATGATCTGTATGATACCTGGATAAACTAAATAGAGAGAAAATCTAAGTCAATTAATTCATCGATAACAATTAATCGATTATCACTATTATTGATATATTTTCAAATGGTATCACAAAATTTTAATACCCGTAAAATGAATGTAGTAAAAATCACATTTACAAGTAACATTATATTTGTTGTTACCAAGTGAGTGTAAGACTTAGTTAAAAGTTATATTGAGAGATTTTAAATCCACATGATACGTTTAAGGATAGATAGGTATATATGCGTATACGTATTCTTATGGAAGAGAGGAATTTAATTCTTCGGTTACGTAATAACCAGTTTTGAATTTGATTTACTGACAAGCGCTTCTCGTATCGTGATAATTATGAAAGTCACTAATTTCAAGGGTTACGTTTTTTCTTTTTCTCTTCTCCACATATGCAAAACTCAACGCCTTTCTGTCTGTCCGTACGATAACTCATAATTTTAGAACTACTGCGGTTTAAAGACTTTATACCGCAACATTGAACTTAGCGGTATAAAGCATCACTTTACGGAACGAAAACAGCTATCAAAAAGGTACTTTTTCATGCCTGTACCATAAAAATAGATTTTCTTCTTCCATACAACCAAAATCACATCTGAAAGCAAGCCCGTAATTTAACTATCATTTCGATCTTGATAAACAAAAACAGTTCAACCTTTTGTTAAATATCTTCCTTAAGTTTGTTGAAATAAAAAACAAACAGTTACGATTATTGTTGCGGGGGATCCTGACCAGATGTTGAACGAACATATGTACACAATAGGTTCTCAGTGACTCACTATTTATTTATTTACTTATTTATTTTTATATCAAAACTGAAACGAGTTTTTTATATAGAAATTTTACGTGTCTATGATCAACGTATCGTTTGTTTGTCCTGTCACCTTCGTCACTAGTCATTGACATATAAAATTTTATTAGAAAGGAAGCTCGTTCCAGTTTCGATTTCAAAAAAATAAAAAGCCACTGGGAACATATTAATGAACATGACTGTATCTGTAATAATGAATTATGCAGACACACACACGGACAGCAGACGCGTAATCCTGACTTTATAGGTATTGACTACAGAGTTGACGCTCTTACTCGATCATTATTACGATTTTGACAATTACGTGCCGCAGATAACGTAAAAATTCTGACAAACGGTTAGCTAAAGGTCAGCCAGGAAATACGCCGACTTATTTAATTACCAATTGCGAGAATTCGCACGCGTCGAGTGATGTGTTTGAATATTGCTTCAGTTGCGTATCAAAATTTGGATACGGTTCGAAATTTAGTTTTGTCAATTCTTTTTTCTTTTGCAAAACTGAAATTTATTATACCGGATGTATGGCGTTTGGTAAATATATTGACTCCGTTCCAATTCCTGACTCGGCATATACGTACATATATATAGTTATATAGGCAATTTTGTAAATATAACTCGGCAGAGAAAGATAAAATCACATTGCGAAAGATAAAATTGAACAGTATGTTTTTGTTTTGCTTCACTTCTGTTTTTATTTTTCACTCGGGTCATTCGCACGTACGTGCAAAGATATAATGGTCTAAATTAACGACCTTCGAGAAGTTTCTTTTTTTTCATTATTATTTAAGAATCCAACTTGTTGAATTATACTTATTGTATGTCCGCGGCTCAAGAATTTCGAAAGATATAGGCATTTTCTTTTAAGATTGCCTGTTTATACGCACTTATGTACAGCGTTCTTTATCATGTTGATATAAAAGATCGTACACGGTTTTTTACTGACAACTACGGTCGAAGGACGAGATTACGTCAAAATTCATTTCTTCCAGAGGAACAACGATCTGAAAAAATGTGCCGATTTTCTAGATGAATAACTCGAGAGTTTCATCTATTTATGCACAATCTAGTTGTTTTATTTCGCCTTTTGAACACGGCTTTTTTCCCGCTCTTTTCATACCTCTACCATTCCTTCGTATATATCCATTGCTCTATTTATCCCGCCTACATTAACGCCTATCTCCAAGGCTCCCGAAGGTTACACGAAATGGAATAATCTCCGTCATCCATCCACGGACTTTCCTTTTTCATTTATCGGTGCACAGCGTAGGTGCCGCTCTTAACAATATCGCATTATTTCGCGGTTGGTTATACAGACGACCGGAAGTCGACGCGCTTGTTGATTTGAATTTACGTTATTCGCAAGCAGTGCTGTTACCTTCCGGCCATTTTTAATATTCTCTAACGCACACCCCAAGGCCTACTGAATAGATAACGAATTGTGCATGGAATTAACGAGAGATAAATGTGTGCGACAGTTTTTACTTCAAGTATAGAAACGGTTTGAAAAGTACGTATATATATGTACGTTGATGAATGTTTTGCGCTGCAAACGTTAAAACTTCTAAACATAATTTTCGGTTACTATTTACGTCCTACTAAACTTCTCTACGGAATCGTAATATCACTGATTGTGAACCGACAACGGTGATAGTTAGAAGCCTTGCTTTTCGAGCCGAAAACTGCGCCGACGACTGTTTACTTCCTACTCCTTGATACAAAATTTACACACTCTATTCCGCTTTTTGTTGACGTTTTTATTGTCTTATAAAGGCGTCTAGATTCTGGGGTTAGTTATAGACGTGTCGTTTAACTGTTTCCGCTATTCGGTCACCTCATGCGAACCATGAGAAGCGAAACAGAAATAACTCTCGAAATGTAGACCGATTGGCAAGTGCGGGGTGAAAAATTCTTGCCTACGTATTCATTTACATCTGGGCAACATTCCAGTAAATGAGACACACACGTGTGCCATGATCATCTGTAATGTACAAACATCGTAATATAATTATATACAAATATCAACGCAACATGGTTTGTAGATATTAATTGTAGGTGCATCCTTCTCTTATACTTACTCGATTGTTTATTTTAACTTTTAATTCTGCGTTCAATTTATTTCGAACTTGTATTTGAAACTGCGTTTTAATATATTATACAATATATTAAATAGAATACAATCTTTAATTGTATAATAATACTCCGTTAAGTGTATTCGTCTTCAGCAACTGTCAGGCGAGTGAGATGTTTCGAGAAGAACGTCACTGTTTATGACGCGAAAAAACTACTTGAGAAATTTGGGAAGCAGCTTACTGTTGTTGTTCATTTTCTTCGCAGTATCTTCTTATATCATTCATCGCAGATCTTTAACGACGTACGATACTAATTATTCTAAGCCAACCACGTTGAATGACAATAAATGAGTGAAAAATTCTAACAAATTATATGCTGTATATTCTTATTCGAGAGGTGAAAACTTTTGGGCTTGTGTTGCATGAGAAAAGTTATTTTTAATTATCCTGCGGTGGAAAAACACCATTAAAGTGGTCATACGAAATCCGTGAGTGGCTCAGTTATGATTCAACGTTCTTTTTACTGCGTCGCATCGTTTTCCGAGGTGACTCTTTTCGTTTTCAACCTGCTCTTCACGTGTGACAAAAATATATGAGAAATTCTCTTTGTTCTTACGCGTTCTGAAATGTTCCTTTGATTATTTTATTTTTCAAGTTTATTTTTATTGTTGAAGCATCTTTTGCTTCCTCCATTTTCGTTTGGAATTTTACCAAATCTCATAAAACGTATCTGTACACAAAACTTTCTAATTTGAATCAATTAAAGAGGGAGAAAAGAATACGCAATTTCATATATCAATATCATAAAATAACTTATACATACTATACCTACTCACACAGTTATTACAATAACATTGTATCGTGAATTTAGATCAGTGTATGCTAATTTTTGCATTAGAGATAACAGATGTATCAATTATTAATCGAACGGGTCGTCGAACAAAGAATTTTAAATGCATTCGTCATTTACTTTTCAACTTTTGTTTTTATCGAACTTTAAGATAATTCAATACGGCTACTTTATAGTAAGGTAAAAATTTGTAGCAGCGAAGGAACGGTTCTAGATATTATTACCATTCACATACACGTATATCGAATGACAAAACGCAAACAACACTGCAAAAAAAAAGTTGGATCCAAGATAATAATATTTCAATATTCCTTAGCAGATCATTTATTGATTCACAAAAATATTTGATTGTACCAATAAAAAAAATCTATTTCAAATAAACTTTTCTTTCTACAAACAAACAAACATTTGAGATTAGATGTCTACTAAGGACTATTGGAGTAAATATTTTCTTTGATTCGACTATTTTTTGGTTTCAGTGTAGTTGTCACGGATATTAAAATCTTATTCAGTAAACGAACGTCTCTACAATCTTATCTTATACGTTTACCCAGACGCCGTAATTCAAAACGATCCTGCAAATCATTTAAAGTATATGAGATCGCGAGACACGATAATTCTGTTTCCTTCTACTTTGTACAAGTTGTTGATGTAGTTGAAGACGCGGTGCAATAAATATTAATGCATCTGTACATAGAACGAAATTGTCAAATTTTAATTCGGGACCAGTCAACCAATTCGAAACTTCTCGATTTACTAAAAAAAAAGTATTATTTATTTCAGGATGGGGAATTAGTGGACAAAAATACCGACTGGATTTACGAGTGGAGTTCTCGTCCTGACCAGGCACCACCAAAGTAAGATTCTAAACTAATCTTAAATCGGTTATGCAGCAATATCAATATTACTTAAACTGTCAAATCTATGAAGTAGTTATAAGAGTAGAAATTCAGAAACTCTAATTCAATTACCATCCGGTTACGTTCAAATTACAATTAAATTCAATTGCATCTGACCTTCTATTTTCTAATACGAAATAGTCCTGCGTATACTTTTCCCCATTTCTATTTTTGGTTTCCTTTTTTTTCTCAAAAGGGACTGGAAATTCAAGCACCCTCTTGGAGTGACCAAGAGGAAAACGTACAGCATTCGAACAGCTAAGGTTGGAAAGAATGGACTTTTCTCCAAGGAAGTTCTGTACACACTATTTCTCACCAATTTTCTGTCCCTTCTAATTGGCACCGGCTTTGGGTAAGACTTAAATTTAGTGTTAATTTGCTATGATATTCTCTATTTTCCGTTCAATGAACTTATACATATTTATTGAAGAAAATATTTTACCCATCCGAGGGATTCAATCCTTTGATAATTCAAATTGCTCTAAAGCTAGAATTTTTTTCCATACACATGATACAAATTTTAAAGTAATTGCAAATCGGTTTTATTCTGGATCAATAAAGTACGTATGTAAAGTATTTAAATAGAGTAATAAACGATAGCTGTAATATTGAAGTCATATCTACTGGATAAAATTTCTGAATTATTGCATTATTCCTAAGCCACGAGTGTTTTCAACGAATCATTTGTAGTTTGAACTGCGAATTGATTTAAATTTTCTTTGCCCTCCAGAGTCTGGCTGACTAGACGAGGACTCATGGTGCCTCGCATAACGATCGAGTGAAAATAATGATTGAGAAGAGGAAAAACGGTATCGAGAACAAAGTATGGTAATATTGTTAGCAATCGGACGAATAAAGCTGGCTAATGGAACGCAAGAAAGACTGATGCTGGGAGGCGGCAATACGCCTAAACACACACATACACGAAACTATTATTCGCATGATTAATTACAATTGAAACTGCAATTCTAATTAATAACTATACAATTTAATTCTTAAATAATGATACGACTATGGATTAAGTTATGAGATTTATTTGAGAGGAGGAAAAGTGGCGAAAAAAATATTCGCTTTGTTACCTTGACTGCAAAGTGAAAGAGAAAGAAAAGAGAAGGAGAGAGAAAGAAAAAAACCTGTCCATTTTATACAATTTCTAATACATACATATGTTTCTGTCTGCGATCGATTATTATAGATCTAGCTTGGATAGTATTTATCTATAACTTACTAAGTATTAGGGATTTATATCCCTGACACAGGCGAAACTATACATATATTCCATGTGAGTTTGTTTGATTATTGTCAAAATACTATGAACACAATGATACTGATTCAATTTCAAGATGCGACTGATCTGTATGTTGTACTTGCCAACGTTCAGATTCATTCATGACATGTCTGATAAATTGTGTCTAAAAAAATTGACCATTGTGCATGTTATTCTCCGTTTTTATGTAAAATTTTTCACACATTGATGGTAAGATTTCTAGTATTTTCTAATACTTTTATGAACTCAAACGTAAAAGCAGTTGAAATCCGAATTCGTTCTACTATTTGTTGCAGCTAGGCCGTATCCGTAAAAATAAGAAATGCATGTGAATGAACTCTGCACAAAACAATTATTTCCAACATGTGACAACTGTTGAATGCAACATTTCTTGCTCATGCCGGGCTCAGTATAGTCTTAAAATGGTAAATGTATAGTTTGATGAGAAATCGGCTGATAATTACCAACTTTAATCAGATTATGATTAATTTAAAACCGATTGAGTACCACAACGAGCCCGAAATTTTTCAATTCCTGATCTCTAATAACGGGTCAGTGATTTGCGAAAGATATCAACGGTTCCGAAATTATACTTACAACTCTCCGCAATTGAAATTACGCTCAAACTTGTATCAACGACATATTTCAATTTATGGTGGAACGGAATGTTTATTTCATAAGAGTGATGCCATCTGCGTTTCATTTCACTTCAAATCCAGATTTGCAAAATATTTTGATATTTTCCTCAATCCCTCAAATATATATTTATCTAAGTTGTATTTAACGGTTCCAAATAGGCGATCTTAACATCGCTTGATATATTTGGAATTGTCTTAACAATGCTATAGTTATGTTTTTTTACTTTAAAAAATTAAAATATTATTGTACATTTATTTGCGAGGCGTTCAAAATTATTTCAATATCTATGCTATAATTATTATGATTAAATATATGTTTAATTGTTTGTAGTTGCTCTGAAATAAATTTTGTAAATTTATCAACAATTCGTCCACGATATTCATCGTCCAATATGTATGTGTATCGCGTATAATCAAGAACTGTTCTTTTACTTATCTTTATAGATTTGTAAATTTACTTACTTTAATGTCTCCTTTCGTCCATGCCAAATAACTTCTCTGTATAACGTCCCAGCTAGGTAATCATTAAACTTCCGTAAACTACATACTTCGTCAAAGCAGCCACAAGCATAAAGCGGTTGATATCGGATAGTAAACCTGTGTACTTCAGCAAGTCAGTACGGGGCAACTGTTAGGTAGAACTTTAAATACAATTGGATAATAGTAAGTTGTAGCAGATGGCAACAACAGAATGATTAGCAAGCAAATTGAATCGCATTAAATGAAAACAGGGACCTTTTAACGCGCGTGTATCGAAACATCAATTCTTTAGTTTTAAGTTATAACTTTAATACAAGAAATTGGAGTGAAAAAAGGGTGAGCATAATACTATAAATCTAATCCTTAGGGATCATATAGTGAGTGTAACGCCTTGCAGTTAGTGAGGCGAAATAAAGTCGAACTGGACTCTGCAGGCATTGAGCCTTGGTCGGCTTTGAATAATATTAATTTCTCTACATCTGGTAGTCCTCAGTATTCTTGCCTGCACAAATTGTGTTATCCGCCTAAAACTGTTTGTATCCACTCTCACACATTGAATTCAAGTTGAACGGTGCTCACAGAAAAGAATCTTACTTAACTCCCGAGCGAAACACTGCTGGTGTTTTGACAGACAAAACTTTAGCTGGCTGAACTTTGAAGCTCTAGGAATACGTATGTCAAATTCTGTGCCTTAACATGCTTTGAAATACCATTTTTTGAAGTTTTGCCGCATTTTTCGCGTGTCAATTTGATTTTTCATACTTCTCTCGACACAACAGCCATCCCCGCAATTTCTCTTGCCATCATGTGTCTTTCTGTTCTTACTCATTTCATGCCGTACTATCGCGGACAAGTGTTTACTTCACTATTTTTCTTTGGATTTAAAATTATTGCCTCTCTATCACCGTTTCTGAATATGTTATGTATCAATAAAAACGTTTTTCAAAAAAACGAGAGCGCACTTTGATAGTTATTCGTCATCTTGAATTGCCGATGTTTACACAATACACAGATTAATGATTAATTAAGAGTCAAACAAACATTTGATATGAACTTGGCATGTATGGTATGGTTATTAAATATCAGGTAAGTAATTTTTGTCATTCCAATTTAATACCGATAAGTCAATATATCGAATATCTGAAAACATTGTATCATTAATAACAATGAGTTAACTGTACAACGACGATATGCAGTATCTTCAGAAAAAGGTATTTTATAAAGCTTTAGGAGTTGATTAGACGTATGAAATAAACTATATTCATATGTATGCTGTTTGTATACACATACATGTATAAATATATACATTGGTATGTATGTATATATAGATATTTATAATAACGATTGTAGGCAGATGTACATATTTAGATTGTATACAACACACGCCTAAGCTTATTGATAATTTTTAGTCTATGGTCTATAAATACTGCTATACAAGAATATTGGAAAGAAATTATAATTACAATTAGTTACCCATTAAAAGCATACATTTTCTTCAGGCGACTGTTCTCACTCATCGTCTACTATTCCGTAAGATTTGAAGAAAACAACAAAAAGTATTACGAGAATGGAAGTAAAGTTGAGATCAATTTCCATCAAGAATTTGATGACGATTTAATAAAATCGATAGTACAGGTCATTTCGTTGAAACTTGCATCTGGAATAACGAATAACCTTTTCTGTGGAGGATCTGCCTATCTACACGGTCACAATACTTCAACACGTGTCATCGTATATATTTATGCGAACTTCGTAAGATTCGTTTCTAATTGTCTCACAAGCAGTGCTGGTAAAATTGATTGTGTACAGCATCACGTACACCTACATAATATACTCATGTAGGTAGTAAGTTCCCTGTTTAACGTGACTGTACACATATTTTTTGAGTTTATAATTAAAGTAAATCTTTCCCTGCTAGTTTACTTTGATTCCGAATTATATGATAGGTATCTAGTGTAACCGCAGTAGGTATTTAAAATATAAACGATACGTGAAACAATGAAGCAGTTATATTTTTTAAATAAATTCATAATTCAATCCAAAGTCTTTTAAGTTTAATCAAAGTATAGACTGCATCGATAGCATTAAATTAAATAAAAGCAAAATCGTCATTTTTATATATATTCAAACGATTTTTCTTTATGTACAGTTCGTATGGCAAATTGACAAATTCTTTATATTTACTTTTTTCAACAATAATTTTCACAGAACCACGTGTTTTCAAAATGTGTATAAGATAAAAAAAAAAAAAAAGAAAAACTTTCTTCAATCTACGTCTAGCAAAATAAGTTCAGACTCTCGTTACTATTTTGTGGTAAATATAAATAAGCAGTATTTGCGTGAATTATAAAAGAAAATCACAAAAAATTTTAATTTTTTTTTTGTTTAACATTAACTTGTGGATTTTCGTGTTTTAGTTTAACATTAACGTTATCGTCATGATAAGTCTTATACTTCCATATGAGTTTAGTGGTGAGTGTGATGTATTAATAAACCAAAAGTGAAGCTATTGATTTTGCATAGAAACTAGAAGTGTTCATTGATAAACAATATATCGATAGAACTTTATCCATTTCCTCACAGAAGAAACAAGTTCGATCGATTAATCGATATGGTTATGATTATATTTATTTTTTATTTTCAACAGTATATGCATACGTATTGCGTAGTTCAATAACAAAAATATAAGCATTGCTTTGTTGTATCATAATTTGAAAATGTATTCCTCAATTGAAAAAAGTGTACATAGAAGCTTGATCACCATTGGTGCCAGATTTCCCAATATGCTGGTTGTGAGGCTCAATTGTTTCTTTGAATTCAGTATGCTCCTCTCTTTCTTTCTTTCTGATGATCGAAATACAGTCGTTACGTTTAATTAACTAGAAATAAACCTTCATGATCAGTATACTATTTATTATCTCTCCTTTCTTCTAAATTCTGATAAGTACGTATCAGGACATTATCAAAGTGCCAAACTAACATAAAAAATTTGGACGTTCATATCTTTTTTTCTCCACTACTCTACTAAACTGCTGTCACAAGATTTTTGGATAAATATGATTGTAAAAACGGTGTGTTTAGTTACACACGCACTATTTTCTAGTCATCATCATTTGATTACAAATTATCGTTCATATACTAGCAAAGGTCTAAGAGATAGAATTGACGAACATAGAGAATAGAACGTTACCTGTTAAATAGAACGACCGACTAATCAGTTAATATCGTGGTTGGTTCGAGTTAGCCATCTGTGAACGAACTGCGCTTGCAGCTACATTACCAGCAGCGTTCTGAACATGTTCATTCCGCAGAAAAGTTGAAGTAAATTCTTGTTGCGCCTTTGCAACACTCGCTCCTGTGCTGCGATAGATACGGTGGATCTGAGGAAAAGCATATAATAATGAGCCATTCTACATTCATTATAATTTGTACAGAAAAATTCTGAAAGTTGTCTGGAAATTTTTATCGTTTCCCACCTTGGACAACAAAAGTATGTCACCAACTGCCGCGACTGCGTAGCCAATAGCAATAATGAGTAAAAGAATACCAATGAATACTCCTAATCCTGTACCATCAAATGCCTCAATTGCTATTATTATTCCGCTGAAATAGACAAATAAACTTGATGAGATATGAATATTTAGACATCTTTCAGGTGGATGAACAACATTCGAAACTTGTATGTATCCCTGAGATACACATTTTTATTTACTATAATGCAGTAAAATAAGATTCTTTACCATGTGCCTGATCCAGATATCCCAAGAGCTTGAATAACAGTCACAACGAATTGGAAAAAAAATACGAAGAAAAAAACCATGAAATTAAAGGAACTGTCACTCCTGAAAATGAGAGAATAATTAAAGAAATAATTATTTTCAACGGTTGACAAGGTTACGAATATCCTGTGGTATTACTGGAATAAATTATTTCACTCTAGAGTTAGTTATTTTAAATGAAGTACAAGTGAATAAAGATATTTTGTAACATTAAAAAAAAATACCTGAAAGCCTTGTATGCCGGCCTATACCAGCAAAGAAACGAAAAAGGAGTGAATAGCAGGAGATAAAGAATGGCAAGACCAAATGTAGAAAATCCTTGGCCATATAACAGCAATGCAAATCCACCGACCACGTTCAACACCATCACACACCCATGAACTGTAATGAACATAGTGATTGAACTCGATATAGATGTCCTATTAAACAATGAATGCAACTTACAACACATGATCAAAGTTAGATGATTTGAGAAGTGAAATTTTCTTGAAAAGATTTATAAATTCAATACAGAAAACAATCATGTAAATGGAAATGAAGAATTATACATACACATCCAAAGGTAGTAAAGTTGTCTAACAATCTTTTGGAAGTCAGCAGGAATATCAACATCGATATCCTGATAGACACATGGTTGAAAACAGCACTTTTCAGGCAACGGTGGCCAATTGTTTCGTCTTGCTAAAATTAAATTGTTAGCAACATTAATCATACAAATATTTGTTTATTTAAATCATATTCACAGAACCGTCCTTCGCTTTTTTATTCAATTGTTTACACGTTTAGAATAAGGTTGAAATATACAAATACTATGAGGATTCATGAAACTTGTATGAAAGAATCTGTTATTCCAATAACAGGAATTGATACATTCAGTGACATGATTACTACTTTTTAACACCTTTGCTATTTGAAAAAAAATTATTAGCCGTCACGAAAAGTTCAAACATCAAAATTTATCTGAATACGATTAAAATTATAAAGTACAAGATTGTTCGAGTTCTAAATTTGAACCTAGAGCTTATTCTGTAACTTTACTGCCATAAAACTGCAACAATATTACTGTGGCGAAATAACATTAGTAAAACATCGACTGGGTAAGAATGAACTGATATCAATAGTTATTGACAGGTTTTGAATGGCAATTTTGAGGCAAGTAGTTACAGAATAAGCCTGCTAAAAATGAAATTCAAAAAAAGAAATTTGGACCCTTTTTTTCACTTGCGCCAAAAACGATGTGGCTATGTTTGAATAAGTTTTCTCATTTGGTCAGCTGATGGTGAATCAATACATGTATACCAAGGAAAATTCAGGAATAGTTTATAACTAAATAGGTCAGTATTTTATAACGAATCCATTGAGTGATATCTGTTTCAAGGAACAAAAAAATAAAATAGCATTAAATAAAAGTAATATGAGTTGCATCAATAATTTTTCTGAACTATGAAGAATTAAGTATCTTCGGTTGTACACACGAGAAGAATTTGCTAATAGCTATCAGTATGGTAATTCAAACCTTTCTCAAGTGAATAAACAAGAATATGCTTTCAATAGTGTATAAGAATCAAATAAAATCCAAATTTCACATTACAAAATTTTTGGAACATTTTTAAGATGGTCAAGTAATTTCACACGTTAAGCACGGATCCGATTTTATTGTTTTAATCAATTTCGTTCACTGATAGTTCCCAGGGACCGACATCATGCTTAAAGTGTTAATGTAAGTATTATTTATTATGCCTCACCATAGTATGGCGTATTTCTCATTTCCTCATCTCTCCTCGCTTTCCATTCGTCTTCCTGCCGACGCTGAAACAAAAGATATAACATTAAATTTAGAACGTATTTGTTTCCTGGGCTATCGAGCGAATCATCACATTCCAAATTCATTCATATGCATCATTTCATCATGCACTTACATCTGGTGCTGGAGGTGAGGTAACCGCAGGTGTAGGGGTCACTGTTTGCTGCGCGCTTCGGGTGTAATTAGGTGGTGGAACCTCCTGATTTGTAGGCTGAAGTGTAGCTGGTTGTTGAGTGGCTCCTACACCTCCATAAATGGGCGGGTTTGAAGCTCCTCTTACCTGTGTTGCCCCCTGCGATCCTTGGTCCGCGAAGGGATTGTAATCTTCGATACCCCTGTTGGCAGGAGTCGAGCTGGCGGCTTGTCTAACTGCGGGATCCTATCCACGGTAATAAAATAATACTGTTATTGCTAATGAAGTTTCATACCTTACTCGATAAGGAGAAATATTCTACATCGTAATCAATTGTCTGAACCAAAAGACAACAGTCTTTTCAATATATAAAACAAGCCGCGTATTTGTCTGACATTTTTCTCTGAATGTTTTCTAAATAAACAATTGTGAATATGTGAATGGTAAATAATTAATAAAATACATTGGTATAATGATTAAGTTTGTACGAAGTAAAATTTTACATCAAGGCGAAGGTGATTAATCTCAGATATGCTGGGCGAAAAAATTTTTGAAAATATTACCACACGTCACTGTTACTACTAAATGATTCATATAGCTCAGGTGTTTTAACAATCTTTTGACAACTAAGAAAGACATTGCCAGTGTCGATCGGGTGTCACGTATTTCGTCGAGTATCGTGGAATAAAGAAAGATTACTTGCCGAAAATGGGTCGTTCAAAGCTGGTTCCCCAAAGGGATTTTCGTCGAAACCAGACATTCCTTAAGGGTTAAATTTTTTCCTGTATTTAATTTCAGAAACAGCGTACAGACTGTCTTCCGATCGAATAATACTTGTAATCTTATCTAAAAACGGTTCAACATCGTTGACGTGCCCCTGGGGCTTTCTACGTGCAATTAATCCTTTAGCTAGAATCACGGACTGACTCTGAACTTAATTCCTAAAAATAGCTAAACCAGAGATGGCTAAACTGCCGACCCGATACATACACCTAAAATATGCAACGCATTTGTACGGTTTGAGAATAAAGCCGGTAATTTTTTTAAATTCATTAGTCATCGATTGAGAATTACGGATTTTCTAATATAATAAAATTTACATGGAAGCTAGATCCTCAAATCAATGCGCAATTATATATGATAAAGTTACAGTGTGAAAAATTGATTTAAACAATTACTACTGCGACATTTATGCAATATTAGACAATGGTGAAGTGACTTTAGTCGTTTCTACTATGGTTCCACGTGCTTTGAGGCTGGGCCAATCACATAGCATATGGACCCGCGAAAATTGAGTTGAGGGCAGTTGAGGCCAATGTAAAGAGCGCAATGTCGTCATTGCGCACGCAGTTGTACAGCGCTTTGTACGTGAACTTTGGAGGCGGCGTTTCTGGACGATCCTGTACTCATAACTGAAATGCCGGGTATTTATCAGTTATGAGTGATCATTACGTGAGAGTTGAGTGGACATGTGAAACGTAAATGCTATGAGTACAACATTTGAGGATACAGGTGAAATTACATTCTATATATAATTTCCATAATATCGCAAATTACTGTCCAAACGGTGAACGGCGCTCGAAAATTACGATACCCTCAGTTACAGTGCGGTAATAAGTAATTTAACCAAATTCAAACAACGTTTATTGAAGAAATGATAATAATAATGATTGTAGGACAACAAAGAGCCAAAATAGTTACGAACCTACAGTATTTTGTTAACCGATCAATTATCCTTTCTATTCAGAATTAATATTGTCCGATACGACGTAAATCACGCTTGTATAGGTTAAGGCGCCGGATAGTTTGACGCAGCAAAATAAAGGCTGTTGTGAAGATTCTTAGGTCAAATTACTGTGTAGCTACTCAGGGGTCTAGATTAAACAATTCACTCAACGATTTATTTATGGTTTTTGCCTCTGCCAATAACTACTGATAACTACCATTTCAAAATTTGCATCATATATATTTTCAATTTGGAATTAACTAATTACTATGTATTGGTACAAAAAACCCAAATTTCTCTTAGAAAGCTGTAAAAGTCTCAAATGACCAATATAAAAGATAACGTATACATTGTCGAGCATTATTTCTTCAGCTTTGTAAAAAAAATTTACCGTGCATAACATGCAGCAATTATTATATACACATTTTTTGGTATGCAATAATTACTAATATTTTGATGAAATAGTTCGGAAATTTCTGACAGCTGCTTAACTTTTGAATAATGTACATATGAACTCAATGTTTTTGATAGATTTTACCAGCCGTTCAGTACATTGTTCATTTACGTTTTTATTGGTTAATTTGATTGATTAAATTGATTTAAATAAGTTTTCTGCATATCTTGCAACAGCATTTTCTAAAAGTAACTTTAAGAACCAATAAAAACAGTATAAAATGTGGATAGAAATATTAGAAAGTTCACATAGAATTAAAGGTAAACGACTAGAATATTTTTAGCTCACATGCTCAAATGAAATTTTGCATTTGTAATATTTTCCAAATCCTAGTTGCATCAAAGTCTAGGGAAAAGTGGATTGGATTTATTTATACTCAATCAGTATTTTTGGTCCAAATGTAATGTATCATATAATTCTGCATGCTTGCCGATCTCCACAAAAAAATTAACGAATCGGAACTGTTTAACGATTTTATTTTGTTATTAATACATCATAAAAAAGAAAACATGATAACTTCTCGATGACTCGTAAGTACTGTAATTGTTTTAACTGTAATTAGAAACAAGAAAGCCTTTGATTGTATATATCATATTTTTTTGTTACAGATTTTTAATTTCAAGTAATAAAAAATGGCTGAAAATCAAGAAAATGACAATCCCGTAGTGGATTCACAAGAAACTTATTATGAGAAAGCGCAAAACATAAGTGGAAGCCAAATGTTGGATGAAAGTCAAGATTTTGCTTTGGTTGTTGCTGAAGATTCAGATGAAAGTACAACATCTCAGTCCCAAATTGTGAAAAATGTTTGCGAAGCTGAAGCTGGTGGAGACTCTGTAGAACAAAAAACTATTCTATCAAAGACAGAAATCATTAATGATAATCCGACAAAACCAGAGATTTTTCATAAGACACAAAATATTTATATCCACGAAAAGAAACTGAGTGAAGAAAAGGATATTCAAGGTTTAAACATGGAGAACGATGCTCATGATTCAAAATGTAATGACAGAAAGGGGAGCGACGAAGAAGAAATTATTCAAGGTACTCCACCTGAAATTTCTTCTCCATCCAGGAAACGTAAGGCTGATTCTTTTGATGAACCAGCAGCTAAAATCCAGCGAACTCTAGCACAAAGAGATGCCTTAAAACTGGATAGAAACATGGGAAATGCAGATACAAAATTAATCTTGAATGAAGTACCTATTGAAGATACACAAAAACCATTAGATATCCTTTCTGAAAATACCGAAAATATTGACGATGCAGAGAAATTAGACCTACGTGCTACTCAAACTTATAAAAATGTAGTTATTGCAGAAACACAAGATTCAGTTGAATCTGAACCAGTTATTTCAAGTGATTTGACTGCTCTGGAAAATATGAGTTCAAATGTTAAATCAGATGAATCTGATGAGAAGAATCCACGTTCTACAGATAAACGTGATTCAGAACTTGATGCAGCTAATAGTAAACCCAATTCATTCGACAGTAATAGTGCTTTGTCAGATAGCGAGAAAGTGGTTCCACAACCTGATGGAAACATGTTGATAGAAGCCTCTGGTGAGACTTCAGAAATGAATACCAATGGAAAAGATGTGCAAGAGACAACTGAAGATGATAAAATGTGCAATACTGATGACAGCTCAAATATTGTGAGTACAGATTTGATTGAGAAAAAGAGTTGCAAAAGTACAAAGTTTAGTGAAAAGGAAGTTAATGTTTCCGACAATGTGGCTAAGGAATTTTTTGACGTGCCTCTGCCAACTAGTGACAGTAACGTAGAATCTACTTGCGATACAGGATCTCATGGTTCAAATAAGTCACGAATGAGCATTGAGGTAATATACGACAGAAAATCTTCGAGCCAAGAGAAAAAAAGGTGTTTAGGCTTGGTGGAAATTGATGAAGAAGGGGAAAAGATTATTTTGGATGATTCAAACGAGGAAAGCCCTAAAAATACAACAATTTATAAGAGCTGCTTGGACAGCAAAACTAACAGTGAATCAAGCTACAAGTCCACAGGTTGTACAGAAGTCCACAAACATAATGATGACAGCCAAATATTAGATTGCCATACATCAAATGATGACGATTTAACTATGAATAGCAACGCAAAGACGGTCAGTTTGGTCAGCGAATCTGATCCATTTGTTGATGATGTAGTGACAGGACTAAATAAAGGTGAGACTTCTGCGTCCATCGCAAGTCACCCAAATACAGAACAAAGTTTTCGATCCAGCCCTAAACTAAATGACACCTTGGAGATGGTGAATGTTGTTACTGACAGTGAAGGAGATAGTCTTTTTGGCAATGTTAATACACAAAAATTATCTGATAACAAAACTGATAATCCATTGAACGCATCATTGGGTATCAAAACAGCAGCAATTGAAAAGAAAACGAGATTCTATGTCGACTTGAAGTACACGTTACACATTGACGAAACTACCAAAGAAATAATTTATAAAGAAGTAACGGATGTACATTGCGAGCCAGTGTTTGAAAATTCGGGTGCTCGAAGAAATAGTGATGTGTCTGGATGTCTAGCTGATATATCTGGGAATGCCAACAAAGATAATTCTCCAGGATCAGTGATGAGCAATCCTCAACTGTTTCAACTTCCCCTATCTAGGCTTTCCATTGCATCAACGATAAGCTCCTCAAGTTCCTTGTCAAGTGCTGCTTCTTTGGCTGCAAAACTACTGAAGAACACCAACTTCTCTGAACCAAAAGGTCGTGCGAAACATGCTAGAAGGCCACCAATGGAAGTGCACTCAGAAGAAAAAATTATTGATGGTTGGAAGAATACTCGCTTAATTTCAGAAGCGCTCTTGCAGTCTGCAAATGCTTTCATTTATTCTCCAGAAAGCTTCCATCTTGATAACGAACCTGGCAAAATTGAAGACAAAGTATTATCATCTACGCCAGAAACAATAGAAGATACAGAAATGCCCCCGCAAGTGTCAACTCCGAAAAGTACAAAGGCTAAAAAACTATTAAAACGGAAACGTACAACTAATGGAACTGCAAAAAGCAATGGTATCAGGAAAGGCTCCCCAGAAATTGTAACTACCAGTCAAGAAGCCAGACTGCACGTTAACAAAAAACGTGAGAGCAACGACAGTGTTCAATCAGATAAGCTATCGAAAGAAATTACAAGTTTATCAACTCCTAGTAGCCTGAGCACAAGAACAGAGACGCTGAGAAGTCTAACTCCACAAAATTTGCCAAATGATGAATTGATAGGCAAAGTCGTATTTGCCAAATGGTCAGACAATACTTACTACCCAGGTGAAGTTATAGGTAAAACTAAAGACAAGTATAGGATAAAGTTTTACGATGGTAAAAGCAAACTTGTGATGGAGGAATTTGTAATACCTATGCCTGGATCATTGAGGGAAGGTTTATCTGTTTATGCTACTAGCAAAGAAGACGGCTACGCATCAATGGGGATAATTTTGAAATCCGAGAACGTTAAAAATATGATATATTATACAGTGGAAATGGACACTGGGGAGAAAATTAGAGTCCAAATCAACGACATATCCTTGATGCCAGGGCAGGCTCAAATTCTGAAGGAAGAGATGGATGTGGCTTTACAAAATCTACCAAAAACTCCGCAGCACTTGGGTCGAGTTAGTCTTGACAACTTAATCGATGGTAAAAGACGATCAAGGCGAGCTGCCACTCCGACTGTGTCGACACCCAAATCAAGGAAAGCCATTTCTCCAAGATCTAACAAAACAACTAAATCCATATCTCCGTCTGGTTCTGGTCTTCCTAAACTTAAAGGAAATAAACAAGCAATATTGACTTCAGAAAGCGAAACCAAAACAAACGAGTCTGATATTTCAGCGACAGATGATGTGGACGGTGTTGAACCTGAACTACCAACAATGCCATCAGTTCCAATATCAAAGGGACCTTCGGATAGAATGAAAGGGAGAGGGCGAGGCAAGTCTAAGCAAATACATGACGATGCCGAACTTGGACCTATACCTCCGGCATCATCGTTAATATTTGAAAATATGTCTTTCATTTTGACCTCCACCTCGTCAGATGTCATTTCACGTCATCACACAGATGATTCGTGTTCGGATCCTGGAACAGAAAATGAAGAGGAATGGCTTAAAACGCCCTTTGTGAAAGATAGGGTGAAAAAACAATTGGTTAACGGGGGAGGAATAGTGTATGATTCCTTTAAACAAATACCACAATCTGAATATAAAAAGGTTAAACTTATCACCAATGTACCAAATTTAACGGCAAAGAGCATACAATGCCTTTCGGTTGGGATTCCAACCTACAGTCACAACTGGGTAATCCAGTGCTGTCGGGATGTAAGTATTACAAGGTCTGTTTATGAAAAATTGTACTTCCAAGTTAGTAGACTTACATTAAACTATATTGCATGTTTCTCCCCTAGAAAAAAACTCTCAAACTTACTCCATACGAATTGCCAGCTGGTTGGAGTGAAGAGAAAAGGAAATACATTGAATCGTACGATCGATTGATCAAACAACCATTTAATGGAATGATAATAGCCTTGCCAGTACTGGATAACAGAAACGTGATCAACCGTACAATTCAATTTTGGCGCAGTATCTGCGAGAATGCCGGTGCTGTAGTTCAAATAATAAACGACCCAGGTAGCTACAATCTAATGCAACTAGAAATATTCTCTTAAAGTACAATTGTTAACATGAACAAGTAAACACTGACAGGCTTATTTTGACTAAACCTGTCGCAAAATGGAATTAATGCACTATAAACTATTAATCATTTGCATAAAAGAGGCATGTCAAACCCTGTTGTGTAAGAATTTCTCTTTTTTACAGAAACTGATTTGTCTCATGTAACCGCAGTACTGACAGATAACAGATGCCCGTCTTGGCTGGTTGAAAAGGCTGATAGTTTGCAAATTCCTTTGGTATCGACAGTTTGGATTGTACAATGCATAATTGTAGGCCAATCTCTCCAATACGATTCTCATCCTAAATATTCCTATAATTTTATGCAGCCCTGAGTGAATTTTAACATGTCCCGATAATTTTTATTATTACCCTGTTTATTTTCATCTACGACATTTTTTTACGACCAACTCAAATGTATTTTAATTGATATCTTCATTATTTTTTTAATTTTACGACAACGATTCATTTATAGTTTCGTAAATTAAATGAACTAAACTAACATATGTGCCAATGTATCAAATGGCAACTCCAGACAATCGAGGAAGAATTTATAGGAATTGTTCCAATATTAATGCAGGATTAATTCATCACGTGATTATTTTTGTGTAATAATCAAGTATGAAAAGGAGAATTTAGTGTTTGGATCAATTGTCATTTTATTTAAAAACAAAAACTAGTTTGTTTTTTTCACTCATAAACTTGACCTAGGGGATGAAATTACATAGATGAAGCGAGCATCAAATTATGAATGAAATATAATATCGATATTTAGGATAGCCATTGAACGAAAGGAATGACGGGAATAGGAATAATAGGACCTGATTTTTAAGGTACAAGGAAAACCTACCTTTGCGTACAACATTTTTTCACAAATAGGGTGGATACTTTGATTATGAAGTCATTTTGATTGCAATCAAAATATACTACCGCATATATTATTTTAATAATTTCGTTTATTGCTATTACGAATTATAAAATACAAATGTTTTATGTACAATTTTTCCAGCATGAAATATATTGACATATTTTGGCAATTCTGATGTTTTTCCATTTGTTTTCTCTGCTGATTTATATCCGTAATTCATTTTACACAAATTTGCGGACTTCAAATATGCGGAATTACCAGTACCTACTATTAATGAATTTTATACTAAATAATTTCCTCAAAGTAGTACACAAGTTTTACATAAAATAATATTCATATTTTTCTACACAAACTATTAACATGTAAAGTTTGACTACCAAAAATTATGAAATTCTAAAATAATTAAGGGGAATAATAAAAAAGTACAAACTGCTACAAAACGAAACGTATATCAATGTCTTACTCGACTATCTCATTTTATTATGTATTTTCAGTAAACTTATAAATAGTCATTAGATAAATCACGACTAGTGTATGAAAGTTATAAAAGACGAAACCACAGCCACATCCAGTAATATGTGAAAATAATGTTTGGTGACAAAATCTGCACTTCGACGTGTTTAGAAATGACTGAACAGTTTGATCAATTTTATACAGAAACAAGGCTACGTTCTTTTCAATTTGAACAATATTTCGTATCTTATCGGACACTAGAAGTACAAAATGTAAATATCCTTTGACTTAAGTTTAGATTTATTTCAATCGTTATACCAGTCTAAGAATAAAAGTGAAAATGACATAACAATGAGAAAAAATAAAATCCATACTCTCAAACCAGCATTCCTTTGAATGGCTTGACGGATTTGTTCATTGGCTTCTTTGACATTTTCTGTAGATCCAACAACCGTTGTCATTAATCTATCTAAATTTCTATCCTGATCCAATACTTTTTCTGTAAATATTTCCTGCAGTTCAGCAATGTGTACAACTTTGCTCTCGACTTGCTTTACCTCTTCAGTTAACGTATTCAACTCGTTATGCAGCTGAGCATTTTCGGATTCAAGTATTTGAATATCTTCAGCAGTGAGCTCCTCGTCATCAGCCAATAAATTAACATCCCCATTGATTTCCTGGATTTTCATCGGACTCGATTCATTGGAGCTTAGCTGGTCTCGTTCCTCCTGTACTTCAGGTACGCTGAGCGATGATTTAGACAGCTTCAATTTGCTTGTATTTGATTCTAATCTAGCCATCTTCCTCATCTCCATAGCTCTTTTTACTCTGATTGCTTTCTGCTCCGAATATACCTTGCAGACGTTTCGCAAATATTTCTCAATCAATAACAGTACAATTTCCCTGTGTTCCAAATCCTGACGTGCACCATCAAATCCAGCCAATTCTCTTTCAAGATCTTTTATGAGATGAGAACATGTGGTCATGATCTTCTGTGCGCCTAAATCAATTTGGTCTCTTTCAGCTTCGCTCATTTGCGGCAGACTCGTTAAGTGATTGGCAAAATTTAAATACGCCTTTCTATTTTCTAACAAGAAATCTCTCAACTTTGTTATTTGCATTAAAACGTCTCTGGCTTTACCGAAAAACGGAGTTTGCTTCGTGGATTTTTTTAATGGGGACTTTGTGTCGCTTGGTATACCCAAAGCTTTATTGCGAAGACGTACAGTCTTCACACAGGCTTTAAATAACGCGCTGATGTCCATTTTTGTACTTCTAAACGGTCTAGCCGTAGTTAGTAAACGCAAGGTTATAAAATTCTAATTTATGAAGGAACAATAACTTGATATTGCAGATAAACGCGTCGATCTCGCTTAACGTCCATAACCTAAAAAAGCAATATCACCGACAACGTGGATCGGTCGCCATGTTTGGTCCACAGGTACTACTGACAGCTACTGACACCGAGAGTAGAAACCTTTTCGAAGCTCTTCGAGTTACATTGATCAAAAGAAATTCGACATTCCAATCTATGAATACGGGATTGTAAATTGCGGTACTATCGTTAATTAACACTACATGTTGACTCGATTTATGTACCGTAAAAACATATGTAAGCTGAAATGCGCATTGCAGTGCAGGACGTGGCGCAAACGCACTCTACCCACGTGTTCCAGAGAGCTGTAGACTCTCCGGCCATATATCGGAAGCCGAGTGTCCGATAGTTGGATTTTCATTTAATTTGGTAAATACCTTGCTCGAAAAATTTCATCGACACGACACAGCATAATCCCATTAATAGAAAATCCATATATTGTATAATCGTATTTTGAGCTAGAATCGGTCGCGATAAACAACGATTAGTTTACAAATCGGATTGAAACTGGAACACATTGATGTAACGTGTGATAGGGGCCAGTATAAAAAGATGGCACGTCAGCAGCAGGCCGACGTTGATGAATTATTCGATGTTAAAAATCATTTTTACATCGGTAATTATCAACAATGTATCAACGAAGCCCAAAAAGTAAAGGTATAAACGGTTTTCTAGAATATCTTTCTTAATGTTTCAACAATACTGTTCTTCTGCATGTGTTATTATCAAACTGCCAAGTTGCTGCTACACCGTTGGCGACGTAGACTCCTGTACACTTTATTGAAACACTTCACAAATATTTGTTTTGCACTTGGCCCTAGCTTGGGATATTTCTGTGTTTAAATCTCAAACGAATCTTTCGTATGATATGTATTGCTGAAATCATAATAAACGCGTTGATCATTGAATCATTAACCTAATTCATAGATTGCTATTTGGAAATTCTACGGAACGAAATCTCAAGTTATTGAAATGAAAAATACATATAAATGAGTAATTACTTTCGTAACTATTTCATAACGCGTTGTTAAATATTCTTTTACCTGTTATTTTTCGTTACAGTACCGTATTACTGACGAATGAGATTTATACGCAAACCTAACATAACCTCAATCAGATTATAATTTAAATAACAACCGTATAAACAAAATTGATGAACAAGTGATCACATTTTTACCCTTATTCATCCTTTAATATAGCCATCTACGTCAGAAATAGCTCTGGAACGAGATGTATTTCTGTACCGAGTTTACATAGCACAAAGAAAATTCCGAGTGGTACTGGACGAAATAAATAATTCATCTCCATCAGATCTACAGCCACTGAAAATGCTGGCGGAATACTTTGCCAATTCAAATAGGCGTGAAGCGATCATTGCTGAACTTGACCAAATAGTCAAAAATGCTAATATAGACAATCACAACTTCATGATTGTTGCAGCGACAATTTATTATCATGAAAAGAATTTAGAATCTGCATTAAGAATATTGCGAAATGCGGATAATCTGGAATGCCTCGCTCTTACACTACAAATTTATCTTAAAATGGACCGTCTCGATTTGGCAAGAAAAGAACTTAAAGCAATGCAAGAAAAGGATGACGACGCTACTTTAACCCAATTAGCTCAAGCCTGGCTCAATATAAGTAGCGGAGGTGATAAACTCCAAGATGCATATTATATATTCCAGGTACAGATAACTGCTGATCAGAAGTAGAAATGATGATATTCTCACATTATGGTACTTGGAAAACTTGATCGTAGTCTGATATTTATTGTCTCAAGGTCTAACAATAAGCTTGGACAATAATTTGTCAGAGAAAAACAGATTTTTAGTCTTTCATACTAATTTCTATCACTGATTCCAGGAAATGATTGATAAACATTCAAGCACAAGCATGCTGTTAAATGGTCAAGCGACATGCTTTATTGGACAAGCAAAATATGAAGAGGCAGAATCGGCGTTGCAAGAATCATTGGACAAAGATAGCAACAATCCAGACGCATTGATTAATATGATTGTTCTTTCGCAGCATATGGGGAAGCCACCAGAAGTTGTAAATCGCTACTTGAGTCAGTTGAAGGACTCCCATTTAGACCATCCTTTTGTTAAAGAATATTTGCAAAAAGAAATTGAGTTTCAGAGACTCAAAAAACAATATTCACCATCCGCCTGAGTATACCAACTACGGTACTGGCACTCAATTGGATAATAAAAGTATCGTATTACTTGATGACGTGAAAAGAGTGCTGAATACTAGACAGCAGTGAGCGTTGAGTAAAAATTTCTATTTCTTTGACCAAAATATGTATACCGACTGCACATTTAAATTGGGTGAAATTTGAGGCAGTTCTGATGATAAGAATATATAAAGAAAGCCGTAAGATGAGATGATACGATAGATGATAAATTCAGGGTATGGTTGAAAGAATGTTATTCAACAATAAATTAAGGCTAGATAGGTATTTTCATTGGATAAATGTGATTCTGACTATTGTTCAGTGTCACCTGAAACTTGAATTAATTTGTTTTCATGCAAAGGCTGATTTCTGAATCTATGTCTTCGTGCTCAAATACAAAAATATTTTATATTTTTTTCCACATTACATTGAGTTTTGCACAAATCACAAGCGATTTTTACGCCTTTGCCAAACGATACTGCTGTCTGGTTTTTCTTTTGTGAAGAGTAATTGAATTCGGAGAAATTATTTCATATATCAGTGGAACTCAACATTGTGACAACTTTCAGTTCACTAAAGTATGTACGAGTAATTATAAAATTGTTCAACTATTTACAAAATTGATGGAATGAATATTAACGTAAATCAAAAGCTCTACTTCTGTCCAGGATTATGTGAACACCCAAATATTTTATTTCGTTACCATATTATTTTCGTTGCAAAACAAAAAAAAGAAGAAATTAACAATACTGCCGCAAATTTTTTAATCAACGATAGGACTTAAGAAATAAGGGTAATATCCATCTTGCATGAATCGTATTTTCTATTCCATTCCCTTGAATAATAAACGGATATGTTAGATTATCTAAATATTGCCGTATACTATGGTAATTGTATTCTATTGATTCCAACCCTATACCTAGATTTTACTTTGTGCATTATCTCTCAATGGTACAGATAGATGACCAATGTACAATTATTTTCGCATAAAATAAATATTTCAATTGCCCTGTAGTGACTATTGCAATAGTCAAAAGAATAAATGAATATAGACATATATGTATATAACAGACAAAATATCAAAACAGAATTAGTAAAAATAGTACTAAAAATTTTACCCGTGCAATTTGCATAGTGTTAGTCTCATTATTAATATAAGAAGAACTGGCACGTACTATGATCGTCCATTATATGAATAAGTCAAGGAAGTATTCTAGGTACGCATGTAAATTTGAGTCATGGTATCACCATTTCAAAGTGTTATTACAATAATACAAATTTTGTGAAGTGATGTAAGTCTGCTTAATTGAGACAATACAAAATGACAGGAAAATATAATATATACCTAATATTGACCATGCTCGACCTTTGCACCATGCCCTGACTCAATGATTGGTGAAAAATCGTTTCAACTATGGATTAGTAAGAGAATCATTTCAACTGTAAATAACACTTGTTTTATAGATTGTTATTCTTTCCTTCAACAATCAATAGTTTATTATATTTTTACAACTGAATCCTTATTTAAGGGAATCTAATTGCATTTGGATCTTTTCTAAATTATCGTAGAGCTCTAATAAGCCTGTTTTGTCAGTTTCAATAGTTAACGATGACTTTGACTGCTTGCTCGAAGTATCTGTTAGCCCAACTTGAAGCGTTACAGTTGGACGCATATCTTTGGCCACTACCGTAGACGAAGACTGAACATTGAGATTCCAATTAATCTCGGTAACCTTAAAAAATAACAAATAATGATATTTGAAGGTATTTTCATTGCTGTTTTTTTTACCATCAAAATCCTTATTATGCGTACAAAATAATGATTTGAAATTTTTTAAATACATGCGCATTCACCTGAACTGGAAAAATAGACTTTTGTTGTAATTCATCAACTATACTCTTTGCGTAAGTAGCCCAGATCTGAACAAGTACATCAGCTTTTTCATGTTGAAGAGCGAATGTTTCTTTCATGTCAGATTCCATCAAGGCAGGCTTGACAACGTGATAAGCAGCTTGTGCATAGATCAGTGTCGTAGTGTCGAGAAGTAAGCTCAACTCTGTTTTATTCAACTCTAAAGAAACGGACAATTTTTCTTCTTGGCTGGGAGTAAACACGTTGCCTCCAACACTTGTCTGTAAATTTTGGCAAATTCTAGATGCAAGAAGACGAAGTTTACCAGAATCAATTCTATCTACAATATCGAGGCCTTCTCTTAGCCTACAAACACAAATAAAAGTGCATTAAAAACCGGCAGAATAATTTGATGAGACAAAGCGATAAACGAAAACAACTTTACCTTGGCGTCAGAGTTATCCACGAAGTCATTACAGAATCCTTGTTCAACGCCTTGTTGGATTCAATCTATATAAAACAAGTCATTAGACTGTATTGTACCATTTTTGTACACATAAAAATCATCTGTCGACTATGTTTACGTTGATGCGAAATGATTTTGTGATCTTGACACCTGTCAAATGAGAGCGTCACATTATATGATGGTTAAAGTGTGGTGTAAATAACGCTTGATCGTTTATAGTTGAAATCTTGAAAGTATTGTCCAAATTTCCATATACCTAGAAAAAATATGTGAATTTTCTAACCTGTAAAAACTTATCCAATACAATCATCCAATGTTATTTTTTTTCTCATTTTCGTATGACTTTTCGCACCAATAGCTATCTATGTATGGCGACTCACCAAGGATGAAAGAACGGAAATAAAGAACACGATAAGAGCTCGCATAAGTATTACTCATTCAAAGTGATCTCATCCGTTACCGATAGCCTTGTTTGACATAGCAAAACTTTGTATGTGTTGAGTACTATTTCCAACGCTATATTGATGACCATACGGTTATTTTGACGGGTGTTGTCATACGAATTACCAAAGCGTTGACTGAGCAAAGACTATAAGTTAAAAAACGCATCGGAGAGTTCTATTATTTCAACATTTAGTTATTTGAATTTATGTATGTATGTATGTATGCATAAGTGTATCTTGAATAAATTCAAAAGTTGACCAAATAAACTGGGGGTGAAAAATAAAGTCATTCCCATAAACCCATCAAAGGTAAATTGTAAACATTCATGATAACAATCTTTTCACAACAATTACTTGGCACAAGTAACAGCGTCAATTTCGAGTAACAACATTACATTGAAGATTACTATATGAGCTGTTTCTAGAATGTTACATCATTGCTAATGATTTTCAATAATTTTATCATTGTATCTGCATTATATTCGGTATCTATTTTGTTATAAGATGGAACCCAGTAAAACCAAGGAGCCGAGAAGAGTGATCCACTGCTCGGACGGAACTCTGGAAGAATATTCCTCCGGTGATGAAAGTGATGGTCAGAAGGCAAAGGTAGAACTACCAGTCGTCGATCCTGTAAGTCCAATTTACTTTAATAAAATAGCACTATAATTTCCTTTCTTGATGTGAAGATAAAAGAACGCTGTGCATCAATTATTCATTTTAATGAACAATAAATAGGTAGAACGCTACTGCATATGGATAATGAAGAAATAAAAATAAAAAGGAAAAATGAAGGTCATATAATGGCTGACTTATTGTTCCTACAGTATTTGATACTCTGCAATCTACATTAAGCAAAGCTGGTTGAAGAGAATGTAAACTAATTCTTTACCATTTTTTTCCTTTAAATCCAATGAGAAATTATGCAGTTACAAAGAAAATGTATTTTATTTTCCCTATTTGGTAAGATGAGAAATTATACTATCGACTCACATCTCAATCGAATTCAAAAGAATACCTGAATTATTTTTGTAATTTTCAAAGGATTATTTCATGAGACAACGTACCATACTTATAATTTGTAGTGATTTTTTCTTTGAATTATATCTTTGAATTCCAAACATTTCAGTCAAAATATTCGACAGATTAAATAATTTTTTTATCATTGGGAAATTCTTAATGCCACATCTCTATATGTTGGTGCTGTAAACTTCAACAATTCTTGTTACTTTTCAATTGATTTAGGTGTTGTGATTCACCAGATTTGAATGAGATATCCCTAAAAGTTACTGCAACAGAATTATTGTTGAATCTGAAATATACCGATGAACCATTGAACTTGACTAGTATAACGAAGGTGTTGTGTGTCTGATGCTTGACATCTGATTGGTTCAATCCTGAGTCAAAATTACCCAATCTGAAGTGATTTATTAATAGCGAGTGTCTATCCTTCAAATGAGAAGTTTTTAATATCGACCACTAAAACAAAACATGAGATTTTTGATATACAGAAGCTTACTTTTTGTGAAATATCAGATAATTATTATGATAAAGTTGAAGTTTTAAGCTAATTTGAAGTTCTAACAAAATTTGTCTTATTTCTCTTATTTTTTGCTATGGAGCAGAAAACCCTGACTTGGTTTCCGTGGATGTGGTATCAGACAACCTGGGTGGGTAGTAAGACCTTGAGTGCTTGTGATTACGTTGGAGAATCCCTAGCAAACTTTTTTGGTATAACAAGCCCAAAATTTCAATTTGAAATTAACGAATACTATAGAATGAAAGCCGAAGAGGCTGAAGCACAACGCAAGGAAGACTTGGAAATGGGTGGTTGGACGGAGAACAATCGTAATAATCTTGTTAACAACAGTACTTCGACAGAGCAGGTAGAAAATAGTCAAAGATTTTGATTTTTAAAGAAAATTCGAAGACCCCAAATTTTCCTTCAAATCTTTACAACGTGATCATGAAATAAGTTCAACTTTTTTAATGGAAGTATTTAACTTGTACATTATTACTTTCCCTTTTACGTCAAGATTTTGTTTCAATTATATAGAGTATTATAATTTATACAATTAGACAACTTTCACATTTATTTAAATTAACCAGTGGGCTTCTATTGTAGTTGTATATCTTTAATAATAAGTACATTGATAAGGTAACATGACTATTGTGTGAATCGCTACACTGTGCTTACAATTAGCTCTGAGAGTGTACATTCTTTTCTCAGAATTTGGGATTTAAAAAAATAGTTAGATTCAAACTAATATTTTTTTCGGTTTTGACGTAGTTTTCATCCTCATGCTATAGATATAGGTATGTTGTTTATTTATACAACCACTCAACATGCCTAGACTCAGCCAAGATTAAAAAAATAGTTGGAATACTATAGAAGAAACTTTTTACAAATAAAATTCGATAGGAGTGGAACAAACGAACTGCTTTTACTTTATAGGTGACTAATATTTATTAATCGTACTATAGATGATTGCTTAAATGACATTTTCATTGTTTAAACCGAATTCAATTTTTTCACACGCAGTCTAATTCATCTTATTGCAGCCTGATGAGTCAAATTTTAAAATAGGCTACCATAATTGTATTATGTACAAAAATTACAGAGTACAATTCTTACTAATGTTAATACTATTCTACAAGTCGGTTCTTTATGGACAAATTTTTTTAATACAATAATCACAACTGCTGAACTGCAAACAAGACGTCTGTCACTTTGTTGCCTCATATTCTTTTGAACATGGTTTTTATTCCCAAGAATAAATCAATTCGAATTCTAACGACTATGCAGCGAAAGCCTGCAGAGTAAGAACTTGAGAATGTGTGATGAACCTCCTGCTGTCTTAACATTTTTTTTTACTTACTTTTGATAAGTCTTTCAAATGTGCCTTTCTGAAAAATAGTTATACCAAATAATACTGATATCGATAATTTTAGAGTTCTTTAGAAGGAACTGTCAGTAAATAAGAGTAATAATTCATCTATTGTTCGAAATCAGTTTCATTCACAAAGTAATATCTATAAAAAAATTTAAATTGTGCACTATGCATCTGCTAGATAATCTACAATAAAAAGGATAAAATAGTGACACCACTTCATGTTCGACGAAATAAAATTGGACGGCTTTGTACACCAGTACCTTGTCAAATAGAAGTAGAAGACCATCTTGTAATGAAAGAAAAGTATGGCAAGAAATTCAACAGATGTAGTACGATCGCGAGTGAAATAATTGGAAGAAAATTCAAGAAATGATGTCGTGATATCTATGTTTCATGCAAGAAAATATTATTTTCAGTGCTTTATAAGATACATTTCAAAAACTTTTCATAAATGTCACAAAACTTAGAATTTCTCACCTTGTGTATAAATAATTGAGGCCTCAATTGACAATGCAGTATTCCAAAAATTGTATTATTTCGATATTCTGATTAAACATTCTATACTCAATATATATGTGTGTATACTCAATATATATATATATTTTACACACACGCACACACACACACACACACACACACACACACACACACACACACACACACACATATGTGTAAAATCTTTTAAACATAATCTTTTAAACATTATATATACATACATATATATATGTATGTATGTATAGATTATGTTTAAAAGATTTTATTTCTTTTATACCTTCATTCCAGGTACATATTTAGGCTATAAGCTGTAATTATTCTATTATTAGTACTAGATACCATTGTTAATAATACTTCAAAAACTGCTGGACAATAGTAGAAATTACAAATTAAGGCAACACAGTTTCATTTTATTTGTCACTTGAAAAATTTGTGTAATATGAAATGACTTACTAATCATTTCTGACTCGTTTTTTTTTTCTAAACCATAGTGTTGCGATGTTGGAAACAAGTTTTGTCTAATAGGTTTGCAAATTTTTCACTCAAACTTCAATGTATTGAAACAATTGCACATAGGTGTGTGAAGTGAACAAAATATTTCACTCTATATCTTGTCACAAAAGAGCAACAGGGATGGCATTGGTGTTATATTTACCTATCAAATTACTGATATATGTCGGCTATCCAAGTCTGATTTCATTTCCATGCCTAGCTATGTTTTTTTTATATAACTGCTGTATATTTTCTCTTAATTTAGGATTATGATTCGGGCACAAATCTATGTAAGGCCGCAGTTAACACTAACAAGGAACTTTGAAGCCCTTGAGGCAAGTGTCTTTGTAGCCAAGCACCTTTGTACTGCTCAATATGAGCTAAAAGCTTGTTGGCTATATCCGTCCTAAAAGTCGGTGGTAAATTGCTTACTCCAAGGTTAATAACAGCTAGGCCCATATTGCTATTTGGATTAACGCCAACACCGATCAGAGTTCTACCAATACGACAGGCAGTCAGCATCAAGTCTGCTGTTAATTGAAGTTCCTGAATTTCCATTAAAGCAAACTTTGATGTTAGGTTTACTTCATACAATGAGTGGGAAATGCGTTTAATTTGCTTAGTAATTTTCTGAAAATATTATAATTGAATTAAAGATTTTGACATGGTCTAGTTATTTACATTAGATTAATAAGTTTGCAGTTTCAATTTGTAAAAAGCGGTCTCGCTTTGCAATAATAATATTCACAGATCAACTCACCACAAATAAATCAGTCGATAGATTATCTAACGTAACATTGTCTGGGTCAGTTAAAAGCCGATACAGAGTAGAACCTCTGTTATCTGGTATTTGCTTCAAGTCTGTTACTGCTTGATTTTTACTCAATGTTAGTACTAACGTATCCACACGTCCTAATTCAAGTATTGCATTGCCCACTTTTCCTTCCGAGTCCGAAAAAACATGAATATCGAGCAGTTTTGCTAGAGTCAGCTGTCTGCAGAAATATGAATGAGTAGACATTTTGTTTATATCTAGATCAAGATATGTAATTGTAAATTACATTGATTAGTGAAATATCATTGTTGATTTTGATGGTAAATTTGTTAATATTTTACAACTTTCTTCTGAGATAAAAATTGAAGAACAGAACTCTAGGTACATAACTGGAACTAATCCAAACGATTACCTGGAAGTATTAGGGAGTTCAGACATATCACAGCTTTCCATATTGAAAGTATCAAACTCGCTAGCTGGATTCCAGGCAAGCCCAGCTGCAATTAAAAACCCTACCCAAGCGAACGGGTGCGGGGTCAAATGATGGCTACCTGACCAGTGAGCTACGACAATGCCGAATGAATTTTGCTGTAGGGCAGTTTTTACAGCATTTCTTGTGTTGGCATAAGTCGAAGCCGGACATCCAGCCAAACTATTATAACTTGCTGTTCCAGAGCTAGGCAACACATTGCCACCAGCATTTCTGAATACTTCTGTCCATTCTGAGAAATCGTAGTCAGCCTGAAATAACAGAGGAAAACTCTCCTTAGAACTTTCAATGATAAAATAGTAAAGTACTTTCCACAGGATCATTTATTCATTGCTGAACGTGAGAGCCTGCTGAATGAATAAATTACCCTGAAAATTAGGGTGTCCGTTAGTTCGGGCATTTTGGAATATTTTCGATTGCACTCCAAAAATATGTTGATATTATAGAAAAAAAAAATCCCCTGTCAATACAAAAATTTTTGGATAATATTAACAAGTTAGAGTTTCAATTCATTTTACATTTAAGAGTTCCGTCGCTCTCTGGTACGTTTTAATAATATCCAAAAATTTTTATATTTACAGGAGATTTTTTTATCTATAATTTCAATATATTTTTGGAGTGTAATTGACAAAACTCCAAAATCACACAAATAAGGGACACCCCACTGTATATCGATCCTTTATATATGTTTTTATACCGATACAACATGAATTATTCATTACCTGAAAACCATATTCCACCAGGACGACATTGCTTGGAACGTTTCGTAAGTCCGGTTTGGAGTGTAGTCCATTTGAACATAGTAATAACGTTGCATCGGAATTCAAGTTTAAAATATGCCAAAGTTCTTGGAGACAAGAGTACGATTTGAATACTTCAGACATATCTGTTTCCACAGTTTCATTCCCAGATAAACTTGAGTCCAAATTTTCTAACTGAACAAGCAAACTAGCCAGCCGGGGCCCAACATGTACGTAATTTAGACTTGGAAAGGTGGCAAGCAGTTCTTGAAATACTGGCCACATTTGGGGTAAGTGACGTTGACTTACGTTTGAGTCAACGTCCAATGCGGGCACTAATTCCAAGTGCCGATCTCTGTAAAGATGAAAGTAAATCAGGTCGTAAACTGAATTTTTATTGTGGGAAGCGATAACAAACATTTTCAATCGTTGAAAAATTATACTAATGCAAACCTGCAGTATCTGTCCAGCGTCACCATTTCTGATCTAGTGTAACATAATTGCCAATCACAGCTTGGTGCCAACCTAGAGTAGAGATGTAAGTGAGATATTTTAAATGCTGACCATAAATCGATCATGTGGAATAAGTATTCTAGGTTGGGTATTCGTCCTCTTGGAGATATGTCCAGTAATACGCCTCTGTGTTTGAATCTTGGTTCGTCCTTAACTAAGACAGCATCAATTTCGCATACATCTGATGTTTTGTGAGTTTTGCACAATCTTAGGATTTGTACAAACGTACAAACCGCGTAATGCAAGCCTGCCAAACTACCAGCAGTTACTTTAATAACATTTTGAGAAATCAGCAGTTGGTAGCCGTTACTAACGTTGAAGAGGTTTCCATTAACTAAACACTCTATCTGTTGATCGGAATATAGTTTTCCAGATCTTGGTTGTACTTCACCAATTTTAACGTCATGACCAAGCTCCAATAATATTGACCTACTAATCTCCCATACATCCAATATTCTGTGGATCGATTCAGTGCCTTGTATTATAGAAATAAATAGTTCTTTTCCAGCAATGAATGGAAGTGCGTCTGGAAGTTCGATAATAGTCTTCGGCTGTGGCCAAATGAGATTGAATATCCCATATCTTTCTCCTATACTTTTAACAGGACTATCGATTCCAGGTTCACGACTCATCCCCTCAAATATTTGGTCAAATGATTTATTGGTAGAATCTATTGAAAGTTGGCTCAAATTTGAAGACTTTGATACTTTTCGGTCTCCATAGTTTTGGCTCATAAACGTATTAGCATTATGCATACTACTGCTTTCATTAGATGTTACGATTGCTAAAAATTTCTGCAACATAGAATGCAATGTAGGCTTTCCAATTGCCAAATCATACGGAGTTTTCCCAGCGAATGTTCTGTAACATTGTAAGATTACTATTATTGGTTTACAAAGATAATAAAAATTACTGAATTGGCATTACATTGCTACAATCTTCCTTTCTTTGTAAATTTCGTTTTGTAAGACACTTCAATTAGTGAAAGTTGAAATTGAAAGATACACATGTTTGATAATCTCAAGATAACAAAAGATTTGAATGTTTTCACCCTTTGTTTGCACGTGCAAGAGGATTAGCTCCAGAATGTAACAGTTCCTGACAAATTGTCACTTCTCCACGATTAACTGCATCATGTAAAGGGGTTGCTCCGCAACTATTCTCTGCATTAACATCTGCTCCTCTGTCTACAATCAGAGTAATAATGCATTTGTGCTTAATTTGTCTTTTCAATCTTTGTTTTATTCAAGTGAATGAGTACATTTATTAAAGCTGCATATATTCTGGGTACCCCACAAATATTTATTGCAATCAGCAAAGTTCGTTATCTTTGTTATTATTACTAAGCGGAGACTATTTCGTTCATATAATATATAAAATACCTATCAGACACTTAATTATGTCTTTGTTGCCATAGCAAGCAGCCCAATGAAGTGGAGTATTTTTACTCCCCTCTGAATCCCAGGAATTGATGTTTATCCCTGCAGCTAGTAATTGCACAACTCTTTCCAGCCTGTGAAGATGAATATAAAGCTTCTATCAATTCTCCAAGTTATGAAATTTCTCAGTTATTAGTGAGATGTGTGCAAAGTACTCAATACTCGATTTATTAGAAGGAATGACTAGTAGTTTGGCTCAAACAAATAAGTTTAAGTCATTAAATAAATGTTAATTTACTTGAGAGTCATAGATTTATGTTACAAAGACATTTAATTCTGTCATACTCACTCAGATGCAGCAGTAGCTCTTAAGAGTTCTTCGACATAAATACGTCGTATTGCATCAGAAGATGCAACGTCAACTGCATTGTAACCCTGAGAGTTTTGAATTGTAGGATCTGCACCGCAGCTAAGAAGACTTCGCACAACGTCTACTTGATTTATCTATGATGGGTGCAATAAATTCAATTTCAAACCATATTATTCATGCATAAGAAACTGATTTTTCATACAGTTGCTCTAAAAAATTTTACACACCTTAGATGCGTACAGAAGGAAAGTCCCTTCCTCTAAGAGAGCCTGATTCAGAATTTTTTCCTTTGTAATGCTCTCTCCTGTATTTCCATTTTCACCTGATCAAAATTGAGTAATTAAGTTCGGAATATTGTGCTGGGAAATTGTGTAAGATTAGACAAGTCTAACAGACTGATGCATCAAAAATATGGTGTCTAATCAGTTGGTATAAACATTCGGCATGTGACAAATAATTGTTCTGACCATCAGATAGTTGTATTGTATTGGCATTTGTTTCGATAAGGAAAGCCTAACAAGTATAACAGAGATATACAATAGGGATATATTGCAACAATCCGTGAAAGATTAATTGATAATCATGAAAATGTACTTGTTTTCGATGATTTAAAGTAGTGACTAATATGACTCGTGTAATTATAAATAAGGTTAAGGTCATACATGCGTCCAATAGAGATCGGATAATATCGGTACGGCCGTGCTCGATTGCCGTACGAATATTTTCGCAAATATCTTGCATTTCTACTGAATTTATTTCATTATTACTAATAATTTAATTTTCAAAATATTTTAAGCCACAATTCGTCGTCTAGCTGTCAAATGGGTATCCATACGTGGCGCTATCTCATGGCAAGAGGGAAAAAATCTAGTTCAGAATACATGTCTGGGCTGGATTTTCATAGGCAGCAAAAGCTACCGGAGTATTTTGCTGCCGAATTTCGTTGTATTAGGAATGGTAAGAAAATAGGTAATTCACATTCAGCAAGTGATCAACGCCTTATTATGTTCAGCGCGCACCAGTAGCGCTAGAATTCGTTTTATAGAGACTCTTGGTAACGCTTCCCTGCTTTTTTAGAATTCCTATTGGTCAAAAACTCGGCAGCATTTTGCTGCTCGTGAAAACCCAGCCTGACACTGCGGGCAGCCCGAGTAATTCCTTCTCATTATTCCAATACTCGATTCATTTCACTGCATTACCTGCATTACGGTTCTAGAATAATGAGATTGAATTGGAGTATTTTCTTAAATCACGAACAGCCACTCATAGAGCTTATAGGCAAGCTTTATTGAATACGCTGTGAGCAATTACAGCCGAAAAACGTAAGATTTTGTTCGTAATTCATCTGCTGTTGGTCCTATGCTCTTTTTTCGATGTCTTTTCCGCATTCCTGAGGGTCCGATTATTAAAGAAAGATCTTAGCAAAAAGATTCTGTGACAAACAGTTTCTGAGCTCTGAAAATCGCAGAAGAGCAATGCTGACCCCTTCGAATTTTTTCAATCCATTTTTCGCGGGTTTTAGATGAGGTGGAAGAGAAAAATCACAAATTCATAGCTACAAAGTTTCAATTCCAGTTTATTCTACGTGCTAGTACAAGTGTTGAGGTGTCAGTGTATACTACTTTACCAAGTTTCCGAATAGTACAATTCTAAAATGTTATACTAGTATGTAACATGAAATTGCTGTTCAAAGCAGAAATGAACCCATTTTCTATGGTAGTTGGTTTTGCTCCACACAGCAGAAAACCCCGCCGCTGGTCCATACGTAGCAAGCAACCAATGAGAGCATTTTGCTGTTGCACATGAAAATGCAGCTTAATTTCTCCGTGTTGGTTCCACGGTCTTAATCCCTCGATCACAGCGCTAGCCTGGCGGCCACAACGTGAGATAAATAACCGGCCGTGAAATGAACCACCCCCACTACCTTCGTTGCTAGACCTGTATGTAAGACCGTGGTTGGTTTAAATGGGTTCGAGCACTGATCGGTGTAACATACAGTTTAGTGGGTTCGACGCGCTTTTGGATGGTTTTTTTTTGCATTCCTGGGGGTACGATTGGTGAGACGAGTTTGGCAAAACGATTCTGAAAATTACAAAAAAGAAAGGTTTTTTTTGTGTTTTGGATCTTTTAAAAAATAGTTATATTAATTCTTTGATGCACTACATTGCCGTTATTTTGCGAGAGGAATTGTTCGATTGCGCGCAGTCCGAATATGCTGCAACTGATCAGGATTTACAGCCGCAAAACGAAAGATTTCCCACCTAATTTCTGTGCCGCTGGTCCTTTGCGTTTTTTAATGTCTTTTCTGCATTCTTGAGGGTTCAATTATTCTAGAGAGGGTTATACAAAAACCGCGGAGAGTACATTCAGTAATGTCACTTTGGAAAGAATGTTGTCAAAGGCTATTCAAGCGAATAGCTACTTTGTTGGGTTTGACATTTTTCTTCAGCATATGCACATTTTTCAGTGTCAAAAATATTTTTATTTCACTTTTATGTATTCGGCATTTGAATGGTTGTCGATAAGTAATATCGATCACCCAGACGTTTTTGCATTCACATAACCTACGTCATTTATTCATGATAATGCATCAGCGTTGACATTAAAATAAATCAATTTTTGAATCTAATATAAACATGATGCAAGAACTGTTCAAAATTGTTTACGTCTTTGATCACTGGTGTGTATGATAGTAGAAGGATTAAGACATTACGTTTATTGTTGTCTGTTATATAAGAATTATACATTTTTCACAATTGTCACTCAATCAACTTCATCGGGTCTTACGGGATGTGTTAATGGTATAACTGACTTCTTTTTAACATCCCTTGATAAAGCTTTCCGCATATCTGAAACAAAAATAATATATAATAATAACACCACCATAATTAATAATTAGATCCCTTGAAGATTATTAGATAGAAGTTTATTCAAATTGCAAGCAATGACTTTCTTCTCTTTCTCCTTATCCTGCTGAGGGACATTATCAATCCGAAATTTAATTTCAATGTGATTTACTTTTTTTGCCACAGATTTGTTCAGATAAATTTATTGTTTTATAATTGAATATAAGTTAAACATGCGACTAACCATAAGCATCTTCATCTGGATCACCACTGTAGTACTCTAAAACAGTTCTATAAACAATATATCCCAGTTCCTGATACATTTTTATTGCGACTTTGTTACTCACTCTGACAAAAAGGTCGACAAAGTAGGCTTGCTTCCTGAAACATTGTTAAATTTTATACATACATATATATATAGAATCACTGTTGCATGCAAACCTTTCAAAAGTAAAATAATGACAAAGTAGTGCATACTTTTCTGATACTCCTTCCAAGAATTTCATTAATGTTGCAGCTAGTCCTAGCCTACGATAATCAGGAGAAACAGTAAGAGCTGTTACATGACCGTGCCAATTTTCACTGTGACCTTCGGCTTTTCCCATAACTGCAAAGGTAGTATAGAAGTAAGGGATCCAGTGCTAATACTAGTAGATTTATATAAAATTCACTTTGGATTTATTGTTAGAAAATTTGACTTTTCTCATTTATAGGAACTAGACGCTTTCAACATTCCAGAATAAATTTTTCAGTTATTTTGTGGCGTAGTAACTAAAGATAGTAATAAATAATTATCGGATATATTTAACTATTATTGAACTCATTTTTCAATTCTTCGAAACTATCTTAATTTTATATCAGCTTACTTACTATAACCCATAATTTCTCCAGATGGGGATTCAGCGACTTGAAAATACTCAGGCCAATGGGCCAGGTACTGCATGTAGAATGACAGTCCATACTAAGATGGAACCGTTGAGGATATATTTAAAAATTGAATTGAAATAAACATTTCCTAAAGACAGATAATCTTATTTCTTCTTGTATATCACAATTAGCGATACAAGTGGAATAATGCAGCATGTGAAAGGATACTGTTTCTGTGAGTGGATCCAAATTCCTGTTTCATAACAGATACAAAATATTAAAATATCATAATAAAGATTACATTGCATTGGTTAAAGAATCCATTCGAGCTTGGATAACTGAAGTTCACTGATAACATGAAATGGTATCAAAGATTCAGATTTACAGTATGATAATTTGTTTTGATACAAGTTTTGTACAATGCATTGAAGTTTTGTTATTGGATGAAAATATTTTTCAGGTTACATTTCGTGCAGAATCAGTACTTACACATTGTTGAATTTGAACATATCATCGCAGGTGAACGGCCTTAGAATTGACATTTTCTGTGCTTATTTTCTAGAACAAATTACGATGGAAACGTGTGTAAAACGTTATCTTATTTTCATCAGGTTCTTACAAAATGAAGAATACTAACTTTGAAATGGTTGATATTTGACCATGTATCGATGGTTCGTTTTGCGATCGCGTGTTTGCGGTTCTTGTTAGTTCCTGTTTTCGTGTTAGAGGCACAGTTAGAGGGCAGGCACAGAATTCTTTTAATTAAGTCTTTTTCCTTTTTACCGAGCCTTTTGTATCAGAGGGAGACACAGTTGAATGTTACAATTAAGCGCAAGGCTACTGCGTGCGATCGCAAGATGGCACTAGGCGCAAATTATACATCCTTATTTCTACGGCTTATTTCACAAATAGTCGATCGATCAGGTGGTACGTGCATCGTATAATTTGTATCCTAACCTAACTTTTTTCGATCAAGAGGATCAAAAGAATCGTGAGAGAATCCAACCTAACACTAACCTGAAAAACTTATGCGGTTACCAAAGAAACCGCACAACGCAACTTATTAGATATAAATTTATTTTAACAGTTAACGCCGTCTATTAAAAATATTCATTAACGATGTTCAGAACCATACGTTTCGCGTCTCTGGTAAGAAATTTCGCAACCAAACCGGAGGAGATTGGAAATCTTGTTAAGGTGAGTTAAAGTATACCGAATAACAACATCACCTTGAGTAACTACTTTCGTGTTTAAAATGATGCAACAAATATAACGTTTTCATTTCTTCAGAAATAATGGCATTGTAGGGCTAGTAGCAAGTTACGTTACTGATTTTCATTCCCTATTTGACATTTTCTATTAAATGACTGTTGATGACAATTTTTTACTGCATTCGCTGGATCTTACTTGCGTTTTGCATTTTACAATTCGCATTTCAATATCTTAATCAGATCGATGATATTGTTACTTATTATTTGGCTTACTGTACAAGAATGATATGAAAATTTAATACGCAGTTTCGACTAATTGTAATAGGCAAATATCTTCATAAAGTTTAATATTTATATTTCATACTTCGCAGCCATCGGTTTTAGTCATGTGAATAATTCGAAACCAACAAACTCAAAAATTCTATTCCTTTATAACTTAACAACAAGGCTGTGATAACAAAAAACTTTCGTTGCTATACTAGAAACATACAATATCTGAAAAATTCCGTATAATATGTTGAATGAAATTAATTGCTATCCAGCGAGCCATTCTGTTAGCCAATTTATCTAAAATTCACATGTTGTTTCAATAGCATTATACGAAACAATATTTTTTATGAAGTTTGCAGATACTGGTTCTAACGACACAAACAATTTAGCTGTACATCTATATATTTTAAACCAAAATTTTGACATTCTTGTCCTTTTTAACTGGCATTTCTATATTATTCCAAAATTTAATTTCTTCCGAGGAATATAAACTGAATATTTCAGTTGATGAGTTGAATTCTCAGATGATTGACAATTATGTAATACAGAAGTAGCATAAGCTTAGTGTTCCATAAGGGAAACATAATACTTTTTGTATATCACACTTCTCATATTTCTTATTTTTCATCTAAGATTGAAATTTATAAATTACGCCTTATAAAAAAAACCAATAAACTTGAATTGATATTTTGCTTGTTTCTTTTGACATAACTTTCTGAAGAATGATTATAAATTTACATACAAAGCGGTAATGACAATATAGAGATTAACTTTTGTAACATTACTTGGCTTTTTCTGTGTTGCTCAAACGTTTGTCAAAGAATTTGATGTGTAAACAGATGTTCATTCTCTTTGTAATTCTTAACATCTTGAAGATTATAATGCAGTATTCCATTTTTTCATTTCAAATCCAACAGTAATGCATATTCGAGGTTTCGTTCATACTGTAAACATTAAAAATTTCAATTTTAGACTAAGAATAATATACTTATAAGATAAAGATGAAATGTGGGGGGCTAGTTTATTTTCGTCAACTACACGTAACAAATGTCAATAGTGAATCACCCAGTGATATTTATTATTGTTAATGATATCAGAGTTCTTTTTTCATTATTTAGGGAAATAAAGTAGTAGTTTTTATGAAAGGCGTGCCAGAAGAACCAAGATGTGGTTTCAGTAATGCTGTTGTACAAATCCTCAGAATGCATGGTGTACAATATAACGCACATGATGTACTGGCTGACGAAGAACTTCGACAAGGTACTAATTGATTAAATTTTTTAAATTTCAATACCCCAACTCTAGTAGATTCCAAGAAGAGCTTATCAAACTTGGATAAACTAAAAAAAATGATTAAATATCCATTATTAATGCTTATATAACCACGTTAATTAGGTTTTCAAAAAATTTATATATGCTATCCAAAAAAAAAAGAACGCACGAAGACTAGAAATTTCTAAGTGACATTCCAATTTATAATTATATACGGTTAATAGAAAACCTTTTAACAATCGCTAATCTATACATTAATTTAAATTACTATCTCTTATTTTAATAACCATTTTTCCTTTGGCGATATTGAATAATACAATGGGTTAGTCAAACGCTATGTGGTCTTTGGCTAACAATCGTTGCGTTGACAATATAACATACGACATGCTATATGTAATAAATCGTTATACTTATATTTTGGTCATGTGTGTGTTGTTACATGTATATTTCTTACAGGTATAAAAGAATTTTCAAACTGGCCAACGATACCGCAAGTATATATAAACGGTGAATTCGTTGGCGGATGTGACATAATGCTTCAAATGCATCAAAACGGGGAATTGATTGAAGAGTTGAAAAAAGTTGGTATTAACAGCCTTCTTCTGGAAACTGCAAAAGAGGCTGACAACACTAAGAAATAGATGCAACGTGTTAATTCTCTGTAAATAGTTAATATATTCACGTTATTGTTCATTTTATTTTGTACCTAGTCAGTTTCTGTTACAATAGAAAAAAAAACAAACAAATTAAGTTGACACGTGCATCTTTTTTCAACACCCCTTCATAGTGTAACGTGAGTAATGCACCTAAATTATATAAGAGCGTATGTATATTTCAACTTACACCATTACATGATTTTTCAGAGCATGTATATATATTTATGCAGTCCCAACATTTATAAGATTATTAAAAACCTGCAGAGAAATCGGGTGAAATTAGGACCAGGTTAATGAATTTGATTCAAATCCTGATCCATTCGTAATTACATAATGTGTGTCTTGCATTATATAAAATATAAAAATAATTTATCTCCATTTGAATATCACGTCACTCGTGATAATTTACCTTCTATTAATTAATTTCCTTTTCAATTTTCGTCCTCTGAACATTTATATACCTGTACAAGGGATATATTTAGCATAATGTCATTGCTGTTTTTTTCTTATCTTACATCGATATTCTCGATACTTTGTCAAATTTCATTGTCAGTAGTACTTGAATTCGCATTCTGTGATGTTTTGGAACTTTTATATTCATCCTCGCAGAATTTCATTTTGATTTTCTTAGCATATTTAAAAGGAGAAAATCAAATACGAAAAAGACCATTGTAAAAAAGAATTATATTTTTCGATGATTTTGTCGCATTCTTTGATGACCCAAATACCGATTACAGTGAAAAAATATTTTTCTTGCGTTCAACAGGGCGCTTTCTATTATTTTTTTCGACTTCACACAATACTGAGAGATGTGTTCCAAAAAATCGACATTGTGAACCTCGCTATAGTTTACAATTAAAATAATAAAATTATTTTATACAAGAAACTGCAGCAACTTTTTTGTGCATTAATGTTTTTCGGCGTCTAACCACCCCTTTTTCTACATCTGGAGATATATGAAAGAAGTACCTCCGAAATAGGTATATAAAATAATTTTCTACAAAATCAACCAAAACACTTTTCCATAAGAGTCTGGCCAATTATCAGACAAAACGGGCTGAGTTCGTGGTAAAGTAAAAACTTTACAGTAACCATTTGGTATAGTTAAAATTATCCAGTCATAGTATTACTGATCATTCGGTCGAATAAACTATGACGTAAATTTATGATGTAAAGTATCCAACTTCAATAATTAGAAGACGGAAAAAAAAGTATCAAATCAATCTAGTGTAACAACAAACTGATCGTTAATTTTTTCGCCATCTGGTAAATCTTCAGTAGTCGCAGTGGCTACATTTTTTCTCTATGTATTTGATGGGAACTTGAAATAAATCGAAACACGTAGTTATTTATTCCGTCATACATCTTGCTTCCATCGTATAAATTATACGATATCCGACGCTGGGTTCACCATAGCTTACGGTAGGTATCGTCGTATCGTCTCTCCTGATTCTATGCGTATTTTCAAAGGAAACAAATGAGTGTTACGTTATATGCATATAAGTATCGATGTGATAAATTTGTCTCAATATGACGTATACAACAGATGGTGTGCCTCTACGCCAATTTTTCTCTGGATCACAATAGCGGACGGAAAATTACAGTTGAACAAGTATTCAACGTCGGTAAGAAAATGAGAAAATTTTATGCATATTGGCGAATTGTTCAGTGATCTAAGCCCTGTTGATAAAGAAGGTAATATAGTATTACGCGAGTTAACTCGCATTAATGATCCTGTGTATTTTCATTACTGCAGAGGAATAATGACGTCGTACTATTTTCATTTCACGCCGATATCAGCGAACTGAGAATGGTGGTTAGTCAAAGCCTCAAAGAACGAAGTCAAAGTGGTTACGCCGCGTCGCGGGCGAGGGGGTTGGCAAGGGAGGAACGGGTACGGCGCGCGCCGAGGTCGGTCGAGGGCGGCAAAGTGGGGGGATAGCTTGGAGCACGAAGCGCGCGAGCCGCGAATCGCCAGGGCCGTACCATTGATGCGCATGCTGCGGTGCGCTGCGCCTGAACATGTGCTCTTCGGATATCTACGCATGCCCAGCGGCGCAGTAAATAGGTAGAGCGTCTCACCCGGAACAAAGGTGAATGTGAAGGAGTCGCGTGTACGTGGGGATGCACCACGTGGCGATTAAGTGATATTGTGTCACAGAGTAGGTTACATACTAGAGGTAAGTACGACGTAGAGAATAATATAGCCATAAGTTTCGGCTCAATCGTGCGGCTGTTCGTAAACTACATGGCGCACAGAGTACGGTGTGAGCGTCCCGAGTGCAACGCTATGCAACCTGGAGTAGTGGATCCTGCGGGAAGCTATGCATAACACGCAACACAACCGTTCGCTCACGTGTCAACAGTACGCACGAGCCTGAATCGGAGAACCTAGGTGGAGGGATCGGCCGGCCGTGTCAGCGAGAAGCCGGATAGCGGAGGAGGCAGCCGGCTGTTCTGTGGATGAACGACGGAGGGACAGGTGGAGAAAATGCGGGGACCGCGAACCGTCGGTACGTACGACGTCGTTCGGTAAGCCCTCGAGGAGTGAAGGGGGAGGCGTGTAGTGGCGTTTCGAGTGATAGGGGAAATCAGTTGCCGTACGAAATCCACCGCGGTTACACGTGCGTGCGTGATGTTATTGGTCTTCATCACACCTCTGCATAGTACGTTGTGTGTACATACACACATACATTCATTCGTATCGAGACGTCACTGACTGAGGGGAACATCGTATATATTCTTTTTCACGTAATGTGTCGGGCGACCTTAAACGCCGATAGAAAACTCTTGGACACTCAGTTCATGTTATATCTATAGATGAACAATAAATAATCATGTGAGATGTACGTCACCCCGAATGCAAACTGATACATCAATTTCGCGCTCGAAATACACGTATCGTTTCATAATTATACCAAATTATAATATTTACGTGATTGACATACATAGAGTAAAAACTGTAAATAAAACATTAAATATTGCTTATGCTTATTACGATATCCTCGGAATCTCTACTGTACCTATATTATACGTAGTTGATAATAAATGAATAATAAATAAAAGTATAATAAATAAATAGACATATATATTGTAAACTCTTGGCGAGCGTATTTTTCAAACTGTACGACGCGCGGTGGCTCCTTCGGCAGATAAAATAGACTCGTTCGAAATATTGATACTAACTTGGCGATAAGCAGCGCGAGGAAAAAGAGATAAAGTGAAACACGTAGGAGCCAATCAGGAGGAAATCGTTTCTGTTGGCCCGCCGATACGACTCCGCTGAAAGATGCTGGACTCCGAACAACAGGCCAATCAGATTCAAGCGTTGGCTTCGCTTGACCAAGACTGGCACCTACTCGAGGGTGAGCATACGACCTTCGTTAATTTTTTTATTTATTGTCTATATGTGTGTATGTACAGTAATATTCATCAATACTTTAACCTTCCGGCTAAATTGTTTTCGGTGTGAAGCAAAACGCGAGTTTTGTAACAATAACTGGCGATGCAGCTGACGTGAGAGAATGGGATGCATTGTCATGTAATTCGTATTGAATTGAACTCGCATTTTGTTTCGGACGGGCAACAAGTTAGCCGGCAGGTTAAGGCATTGATGAATATTACTTTACTACATACATGATCTCCTGTCTTCGTTTCCAAAAACTTGTCCTAAACATTCTTTTTTTTATATTATTTCACCCTCTTCGTGTAAATCGGATTAGTTTGTTTATATTTTATCTCTTGTTTATTCTGTACCTCTTGACTTTTCGCCGTTCGATTATGAGATTATCCCCTGTGCTCAAGGTGACTGCGCGAAACCTTAAAAACATTTTTGTGTACCTTATCTCCGCAACGGTGAATACCGTAAATACGTTCGTCGCTGTACTGTTACCAACAGAGTTTGCTAGTACCTCCTCCGTACCGAAACGAAACATTCCGCAGGAGTGTTGTACGAAATACGCATTGTTTTTACGAATAGTATACTTCGAGTTTTTAGAGATTTACTGGATTTCTCATGTATCGCCATGCATACCTACTCGTGCTGTTTACAATATGCACGCAGCTGGACAGAAGTTCGAAAATACATTGCTAAACTACGACGCGTCATGAGATTAGTTTTCCTACGTACCCACATACCTAAATCGTCAACAAAAACATAGCATTGTACCGTGTATCATGTTTCGTTTTATGTATGTATGCACAAGTCTGTGCACGTAGGCATACTTGCAAAAACAAAGAGAGACTTATAGGTAGTTGTTATATTATAATATCTCTTAACCTCGTTTGATCACTGCGGAGACAAACCATTGTGTGTACGAGTTTCATGGTTCATTAGTAAGATTGGTGTTAATCGTAAGTTAATGTTGAGTTTGTCTTTGAATGTTGACTTGACTGATAATCTGCTACCTACGACGTATATGAATATAACTTTCGAATAGCTATTGTATAGTATTGAATAGTTATCAGTAATGGCTATTTAAAACCCGTCTTTTTCCGACTATATAGTACAACGATAAACAATCATCGGGGAAGACGGCTTACCAGATTTGTTACATACACTCTGCATACGCGCTATATTATATTATTGAACTCTTTCATAATCAGACGCTCAACTTATCGTAAGAAAGCCTAATTCAGCTTTGTTAACAATAATTATTAAACAAATTGGATCAGCTATGTGCGGTGCGTATTTGTTGAGAAGGGGTGCTGAAATACCGTATACTTTATTCAAAGCTGTACATATTGAATTTATACATACATTTGACTACAGGCAATGTTTACATTTACCTACTCCAAACTTCCAAGGATCGTATATAATACCCGGAGATAATATATCTATACGAGGCCTTCCATGTCAAACCAAACGGTCGATTTCTCTACCCCTCATCGATCCCTTTGCCCCTTTACAAACTGAAGTATGTATAAAAAGAATCAATCTTGAAGTTTTTAAGATTTTTTCAACGATGGCATGACTATATTGTCACTTATTCGAAAAATGTAGTTTAGAGCAATTTTTTGCTTCGTCGATATGAAAAATCATAGAATCACTGACTTTCTATTTTTCGAAAAGGATTTAACGAAGAAACTTGGATTTGCAAAATTTGAAATGATTCATCGCTTACCGTCCTATTACGTACTTAAACCGTGTGAAAGGGCAAGAAGAGAAAAATGTTTGCGAAAAATACCATTTTTTTCCTCGATTTAATATCAAACGATCCCACATACATCCGCTTATTAACATTATAACTAACAATAAGAAACATGAATAATTGTCATTTTGTCGACTGTACACCGAAAGCATATGACTCATGAGTTCGTGATGAGTTACTAGGAATACCTACAATGTACGTTGTATTTTAATACTCTCAAATTTTGCGTTTTAATGTATCTGCATGCATGGGTATGCAATAGTATGCATATAAAATTTATACGTTGGATCGTAGGTGCATTTTTTCACATGCGTTTTACTCACTCACATTATTTTAGAAAGAAAAAAAAATGATGTGTAACATATGACGAGCACGGTTTTGTAGTAAATGTTACCCAAATTGTGTTACCAATGTCTTCAATAAAGGTACAGATAATATAGGTATGTATAACTGGTGATTCTGACAGCAAAACCCGTCCTATTAAATATGTAATTGCGTATTGTGTGTAAGCATTATTGTACGAATGACCCAATCCTGCTTTCGTAACATTTAATTAAATCGATTAATTAATCGAAGAGAAAAGATGTTATAATATTAGATGTTTTGTTTCCTGCGTATCAATATAGGTATGGATAACTTTGATGATTCTGACAGCAAAACCCGTCTTGTTGAATATGTAATTGCGTATTGTGTGTAAGCATTATTGTACGAATGACCCAATCCTGCTTTCGTAACGTTTAATTAATCGAAGAGAAAAGATGTTATAATATTAGATGTTTTGTTTCCTGCGTATCATTGATCAAACACAGAGGTTTCGATCCTTTCGCAGATACCGCGCTCTGCATTCTATTCATTCGAAATTCATGGTAATTGAAAGAACCAATCGTACCATTTTCACGCACTTAATTCTCATAATTGGTTATAACAGAGACTGTGCATGATTGAATGTGAAATTATACTTTGTTTGGCATAAAATAATAATTCTATGACGGGAGCATGTTCTGCACATTTTTTCATGCGAGTTTTCTGTACACGAAGCACACGTTTCCATGACGGTAGAATAAGTCTGCGAGTGCACATGCGCGCAAGTACAGAAAAACCCACTTTTGACTCGTAAAAGTTGAAAGCGGTCTTTTCTGTATTGCACGCTTGTGCTGTCACAAACTGATCTGACATTACGTGACACTAACCTCAATTTCGTGCTTCGTGAAAAAACGCGTTACATTCTCTTGTTATATAAAGAATCGTGTGGAACAAAGAGGCAAGGGTCTTTTCGACTCGCGTGTTTGCAGTATTCGTCTTTGGCTCGCACAATCGCACTCGCCTTCGGCTCGTATGCGTGCCCACCTACGACTCATACTGAAAACTTGCGCTTGGCCCGAAAAGACCAAGTTTGCCCCCTTGTTACACAATATGCTATTTTTCCACACGTGCTTGAAACAGGCACTTTCTCTCGCATGAAAAGCAGATGGAAAATTGCTCATTCCGAGCGTGAATTTAATTACTTCCCTAGGGAGATAACGTGTAATAAAATAAAAATGAATTATTTTGTTTATCAATCATTGTTCTTATGATTAATTCATATAAGTCGAATCAAATATGAGACTTAATTATTTTATTCTCTCCTACATGCACGAAAAAACGGCTATACATGCACTTGTTGAAAAAAGAACGGTGTGCCACAGGGCGGGGGGACAATTATTACCTCGGGTAAGATTATGATGCACTCAACTCCGACTTGTGCGCCATTATCTCAACCCTCGGTAAAAATAGACAACCCCCCCCCCCCTTGCGCAATGTACCATTGTATATCAATTGTTCGACGAATACTTTTCCACCTCCGTGAACATTTAGTGTGCAAAAACTATTTTTACGTGCTTAAGTATATTGTGAGAGAAGGAAAAACGGGTCCGACCATGTCTCACAACGTTTAAATTAATTAAACGCAAGAAACCTTATTATTACTGAAGCACTGCTAATTACAATGAGATGGAAAAAACAAATATTCTTCGCATTGTAATCGTTTTACGGTTTACGTTATTGCGAGTTCTGCTTTTGTGTAATTATACGTGGTTATCAATATCGGTCTTTATATCCGTTGGAGTGAACACAGGCGAGTGTGTTATTTTTTCAAATCTGATCTAATCATTGCTGAATTTATTTTCACCCAAAGATGCTTTTCAATATTAATCTGCTGATCGAAGTAACTAATACTGTTATATATACTGTAGGGAAAGTGTTGTTTTGAAAACTCAGCAGCCAGAATCACGTGGTGATGTACACAGAGAATCTGTCTCAGTTTCACTAATTGAGTATATATAATTGAGTATATATACGCCTGCAGTGCTTTTGACGGTAAAATTTGACATGACTTCTTATAACAACAAACTACTGTTGTAACTATACACGTGGTTTAGATATACTATTTTTCGTTGTATTCCAGCGACAGAGTACCTAAAATTAAGTTCAATTTTGTTTATACACAAACTTGGAGATAAATCATAGTGAAAACACATTCACGCCTTTTCTTCGAGACTCGATACTTCTGTAGTAATCGTATAAACATATACTCATAGCTGATACGCAGTTTATGCGTACAAATATCCATATCTAAAGTCGGAAGGAAAGAAGAAAAGGAAAGAAGCGATGAGTTTAGCTTTTATTGAATTAATGTACGCGTGTGCACAAATAACATAATGTACAATATAATGCGAACGAATCACACACTAGTATAATCATCGTCATCGGCTTTCGGATAAACTGCAGCACCACGCGAAAAGACCATGGAGTGGTAAAAAACAGCCGGTATGTATGTCCCTCTGTACACGTTTATAGGTATTCTCAATGCATGCGCATTATATCTATCTACCTACACACAATTTATAATATAACACACACACATACATAGAATACGATTATATATTATTCTCACCCGCGTCAAGGACTGCATTTGATCAGTAATACTCGTATAATGCGACCTAGCTATCTATATTACAAGCTTCTTAACTTTTTGTTTTCACTTTTTCATTTGTGATGCTGTGTGCGTGTGGTTTTTTTCTATTTCTTCTCCTGCCACGAACCCAGTACTAAATGTATCGACCGAAAGTCCAGGTTTTGCCTCGTACATATACGTACATAGACTGTCCGATATGTACTTTAGGTCGGTGGTATGTACATATATATGTAACGCTATTTCCGACCTTATGTATATACTGTATAATTTTCAGTCTCGCCATAAAATTGACTTCTTTCTCATCCGTGTCTATATAATATTGATTTGCAAATAAGAGAACGAGAAAACTGAGGGCAGAGATATATACGCAAATTCCAGTATTAGGACACGCGTTCGATGACGTCAGCCTCAAAAATTCAACGAAAAAAAAAAAAATCTCTCACGTACTGTCTTGCACAAGAGTCCATGGAAAATAGAATTTTTTTAACAATATTCTGAAAACAATAATATAACGAAAGAAACGAACAATAGAAAATATATATTTTTATTTTCGTTGTTATATATTGTTTTCTTTTTCCTCACTTTGTTGTCGATGTCTGTTGATATGACAATTTCAAGCAAAATTTCACAGCAACCACGTTACGATATGTAGGTTACTTCAGGATAAATGAATCGGTATTGTACGTTATTCAAAAAATCCAACTGTTGCACAGCAATCAGAATAAGAATGAAATGAAAAATTTAAAAATGAAATATCTATTAAAGTGTCCGTTATTTTGGTAATTTCGGAATTTTTAATTTTTTCAATTGCAACCGGAAAATATGTTGATATTATAGAAAAAAATCCTCTTTAAATATACGTGCCGGGAGGCAATTTAAATTTTAAATGTAAAATGCATTGAAATTTTCGATGTTTCTTCATTATTTTTTTTCTTCATAAACGAAAATGGACTCGAAACAATTCATTCGATGCTTGGGAACAATGTTTTTTACTTCCAACTAAATATAGGAACAAAATAATTTGAGATGTGCGCACGTATTCAGTAAATAACGAGACTCAATAAAAACCGTAAAAATTATAGTTTTGCGAAATATGAAAGAGTTTTGAGATTCAGTGTATTATAATATTTTGGTTTCTACGTCAAGTTGAAAGTATAATCACTGTTCTCAAGCATCAAATTGCTTGCTTCGGTAGATTATAGTTTATGAAAAAAAATATTATGAAACATTAAAAATTGCCCCCTGGCACGTGTTCTGAAATTTTTTTTGCACAATATAAACTAACTTTTTGGCTGCAATCGAAAAAATCCTGAAATAACCAAATGACCTATTTATATGGATACAATTTCAAATTTCGTACATTAGAAGTGTATGATAGTTTTTTTTCCGTCTATTCCTTTTTGAAAGTATACCTATATATTTCGTACATAGGATCTCTGTACTTGTACTCGGAGCAGCTTGCACTTCGCGTGCTCCGCAAAGCGTGCAACGTGGTTTCGATTGTGAGTTTTTGTTAGACGTCGCGACTATGTGTACGAGCTATTCGGTATATACGATTATAGTATAGCCGTATAGTTGACTATCATACCTAGGTATCATTTCTGCACATTTGTGTGATATACCAGACCCGTATACAAGTTTAATATATATACACATATAATGCATGTATAATTCGCATATAAGTATGCATAAATTATTCCATTAGACGGCATTGGAAAGGTCTATTTTCAGGGCAATGGTACGAAGGCAATGGCCCAATTGACATCCAGGGACGTAGAGAGCTAAGGTCGCCCCCATCCCAAACTCAATCTCAAGGACCCAGAGTTCATTCACTCTAAAACCGCCTATACATGTCGTTATGTACGCACGTATGGTGTGTGGATTTTTTTATTTTTTTTATACACTGTTTTGTTTTTAATTTTTATACAGACCTTCGATAAGATTTTATCGCGTCAAATCTCTACAATAAATGTCGTTCGAGCTTATAGGAACAGTTTTTATACATATGATGTATTTCGTATATGTTATTCGTTTAGTCACGTAGTAACAAGAAACAGATTCGAATAAGTGAAACCATACCGAGTATTTCGGATTTTAACTTCTATACGTAGAACTTACTTATCGAAGTATATATTTGAGAACAATTTTAAACACGTGGTTTGTTGTGTTATCTATTTATAGATTGACGAAATGCAGAAGGTGGAAGAAAAGTGCAGCAATTCTTTCTCCAAAAAAATTTCGCTCGTAAATATATGCATTGCTAATCGCAAGTAGTTTTGGTTTAAACGCGAGTCAATTGTTCGACGAAGGCCTCTCACCTCTATATGTATGTAAATACATACCTAGTGACGCAATAGAAAGTAGTACTGCAAGGTTATTTGTATGTATAAAATGTATAATATAGCGTATGGAATATACTGTAATATTATTTTATAGGTATAGCGATTTTATAAGCTAGCCTATTGCTTTACACGGTATCAAATGGGCGCTGATAAAATACAGATTTTTATTTCCTCTGAATTTCGACGATAATACTTATAATATAATACTTGCATCGGAATTTCACTTTCTCATATTATGCTCGTCGTTTTACAAGCGAGTTCTACATTTCTCATCAATCTTCTTCCGTGCAGTTTTCGAACCTGGCGATGGCCGCGAATTGACGTAGATCAAAATTAAATTTTTTCTTTTTATATCTTCTTTTCTTTTCTTCGCAACCTTCACGAACCTTATCCGTGAGAGCCGGGAATTTCTGACTGCGTAATACGCGCGTATAATGTATATACGTACTTGTTTATATGAAACGTCCGCTCGTTCATATCTTTTGTACTCTGTCTGCAGGTGTGACCATTTCAAAATGTCAACTTAAGCTTGAGAAAAATGAAGCTGCAGGTTTCAACTGGAAACTGCATTTTGTTTTAATCTTTTTTCTTCCAATTTTGACGCGACCGTGAGAAAAAATGACGAAAGAACATCGCACGACGGCAATTTAAAAACATAGGTATCATCATAGTTATAAGGTATTCGATGTAGCTTCGAAATATTTATACATCCTATATATACGTATAAAAGTTAATATAATACGGAGTTGAAAAAAAATACGATGCCTCTCATTCGATCACTCATACTTTCGGACAAATTCTTTTTCTCGTTTGATCGTATTTTTTTTTCTTGTTTATTAACCATCAGTTTCTCTAGTCTTAGAGAAAAAGGGGAGTTATTGTAATCGCCCCGAAAGGAAAACCTTAGTTTTTACTAGACCACCACATTTTGAAGTTTAGAGAATCACCTCCAATCATTTTCAGATGGATGCCTGTGTGTGTATGCGTAATGTACGTATGTGATAAATTTTTTCGTTCGACGATATCTCAAGAACGAGTTACCGGATTTCAATGATCTTGATCTCAATGGACGCGGCTTTTACAAACTTAGAACCAATTAGATTCTGGCTCTGACCGGTTCGGTACTTTTTGAATTAGTTGAATAGTCCTGAAAATGAATTCGGATAAAAATTGGCATCGTCGGGTTTTGTGGGTCGCTGATCACTTAAAGATTTGAATAATTTAAATTTGGTGTATCTAATATGCTGAAAAAAAATAAAATCATTTCAACGTTGATGAAGATTGGGTACTTGAAGGTTTGTTGGGTCGCTAATCCCAAATCTAACAATAAGGTCAGATCTGCGAGATCCAAAATGGCGAATCCAATATGGTAGAAGAAAGAATTAAAAACATTTGAATTTTGGTAGAAATTAGTAGCGCAGGTTTCTCACCGATAATGAATCGAAGGTCAGGCTTCCTAAATTTGTAATGACAAATCTATCGTGGTGGTTCGAAATTGTAAAAAATCGTCGTATTTTCATGTAATATGGTGCTTGAGAACTTTTGAAACGTTAATCACAAATCGAAATATGTAGTTTAAAATTGGAATCAGTTATTAATATTTTTTTTGTGTAAACTGGGAACCTGCAGCATGAAAACGGGAAGTTCGAGGGCTGGCTAACGGTTCAGTCTTAAGCCATTTGTGATTTAAAAAAAAAAAAGAAAATTTATTTAGAAGACTCGTATATATATGCACTATTAAAAATCCATATTGACCGCGTACGTGTAATAAACATGATCGTTTAAATCAGATTATCCTCAAGTTCATTTTTACTTTCTCCATATTACAGCCTGCAGAAAAGATTGACCTTTTTTTCTTCGTTTTACCTTTTACCGACACCTCTCGCAGTGCCGTCTCTGATCATCAGGCTTATACACAGGCAGTATAACAAATGATTTTATATTTCCGTTTACCTTTCCTCTCGCAACTGATTCGGAATCCGAATTTACAGTCTCATGTTACACATTTATCAGCTATAATACCACATGTAATTCTGTGATATTTTCACCCTATGTGCAACCCTTGAGGGGCAAAAAGTAGCCGCAAAGTAAAATACAATTTCACGTTATATACTCAGTTTAACCGTGTAACCGAATGACAAAGCTGGAATAAGTCCCCCGCGTGCATACATAAGAACAAGAGGTTTTGTAGTATAGGCTAACCTGGGAACAGCCATTCTAACTGTAGTAACCGCGGTGTGGCTACTTTCCCTTTATATACAATTAACAGTGCATTGGCCAAAGGAATAGTTTCGTGATATTTTGGCGTTCAGAAACGACAAGGTGCAGGACCAGCTTATACCTTACATTAAATAAAATACGAAAACAGGTCACTTATTCAGATCATTATTTGACTCGTATTTTATCCGTATCCCTGCTCAATATTCTTATTTTCTTTGTCGTATATTTCCGCGCGACGTAATTGGTTACGTGCAAAATGTTGTATATTTTTTTGAGTGAATAATATATACATATATGTACATCGTATGTATCATCAGGTTGTAGGTCAATAGATAATCGAGGTGCTCCGCATGGGTATAAATATTGATTTACATATATAGTTACAAGAGGTTCACGACGTTACTGTACCACACCTCGAGGATCATTTTATGTGTGCAATTTATACATAGAACCTACATCATATACACCCAATAACGCACTGACAAAAATTCCGTTTTTTGTATGTTGTAAATTACTAGAAAATTTTATAATTAAATAAGGTAACGTTACAATAACGGATTGAATATTTTTGGCATGACAAGAAAATGTGATACAAGTGACTATTGTGATTATAGTTGTCAGTGTTAAACTTTCTGGTTATTGCAATATTTCAGACCGTTTGTTCAGTTAAATAAGGCGTTAGTATCAATCTATCGGTGTCGGTCAGTAACAAATTAATGCAATAGTTAAGAAAAAATGTAGCACGAGTTACCATAATGCAGAAGAATAGTAACTTAAGAAAAAATAGAAAAACTTATTTTCATTTTGTACCCAAAATGGTATATTTCGTTTATGGTAAAAAATGAAAATAGCTGAGGCCTGTGCAGCAGCCGCAATTAGAAATTTCTCTCGTCACGCGCGTATCCTGAATCCATTATACCCGGTCTGCCATGAGTCCATGGAGCAGCAGGTCACCGAAACTATACCTCTTGTGTAGCGACAGTGCGCGTCGCTACCGCCAGACGACGACTCTCGCCGATAGGCAGAGGCATAAGTATGCATATACATTGTACATACGTAGAATGATACGAGAAGAGAGTGGAGGAGCGTTCGAGCGATTAACGTAGTGGAAGTCGCTTTTCTGTTTGTTGAAAAGAAAATTAGAAGAAAAATGTGTAAACGGAAAGAAGAATGAAACAGTGTTCTGATTGTACGTATCTATAAGGTGCAAGAATTAGGTAACTCGTTGATTTCCCTTTTAATTTAATCGAAAGTAGGTTTCTGGGTCACGACGCTGTAAAATACAACACAACGCCGTCTTGCCATTTGTGTGCGTCTGTGTGTGTGTTGCTATATTATTCTACAGCTGTCCCGTATGGACACTAGGTATCACCTGCAATGTCTATAATCTTTAATTTTTTTCTTATACTTCTTACGTACGCTCGATTTGCTTTACGATATTGAACGCCTAGCACCTGCCACTTGTCGATTCGGTTTCATATTCACTACTGCAGTACGCAGCCAATCCTAGTGATACCCCATTTTTGCCATGTCTGTCATACATCCTGAACCCGTTAACACTCCGTGATCGCCCGGGGTCGATAGGACCCCAGAAACTAATCTATTTCTCACGGGAAGGATTAACCATGTCGTCGTCCAATATTACAGAAGGTGATTTCACATTTTGAAAAAGGCACGATAGAAGTGACATAACAAGGAGAAAGGATATTTGAATTATCGAGTATTGAATGACTTGTGTAACAAGTTTCGTATTTTGAGAAAGCGTTTTTTTCTTGGAAGACATTTTGATAAAAAATATAATAATAACGATCGTAATGAATAAGAAATTCTTGAGACGCAAAATCGCCCTCAGATTCTCCTTACTGAGAGATATCTCGCATTATCTGCAAGACGATTTGCCACTCATTATGATAACACAGCCATTGTGTAAAATTATGTGGTAATTTATAAAAATGTATTTGATGTTTCGTCTCGAATTTTTGTTCTTACGGGCTAGGTTTTACGTTCGGCATCCCCTTCGGATGTATAAGTTCAGAATCGTTCGATTATCGATTCTTTGTTTCGTGTCGTTTAAAGTCGTGGAAAGAAATTTGCGTTTATATTTTTACCGCTAGATTTCCGGTTCAACGTTTGCGCTGCTGATATACTCGATGAACAATATTCCGCGAATTTAAACTCCTCGATTTATCTTGATCGTGGGCGTTCGATGGCCTGGCATGTACTCGTATAATTATATTCCGATACAATATATTTACATCGCGTTTGGAATCCGCATGCTGTGGAATGTTTTTCTTCCATGCCGAAATAAGATGTATCCATCTATCCTAATGTATACGTATAAAGTGGGTACACAGAATCAGGCGCGCTGTTATATTGCGACATATAATTATCATCATCGTTATTACGATCTTGTAAATCTCCATGTTTGAATTTACTTATCACTAATTATTATTATCGGCGCACACATACATATATTTTATAGGTACATGCATTATTCAAACTGTCGTTGATAAACTCTTACACACTGACTTCAACCTGCAATTTTGTGTAAAAATCATAGTCACCGCAACCGTGATCATTCATAAAATCAGGTATAAATTATATACCCGTTGGTCAGGTTGATACCAATTCTTCGAGTCTGCATTCGCACTCTCCACACGGTTCCTCCTAAATGCTTGGTGATAAAAATCCCTCCAGGTACTTAGTAATGCGCGAATAAAGAAAGTGTTAGGATAATTTTTGAACCATTCATCAGCTGTCATTTCCGTTGATGTATATAATACGAAGGCTTCCTGGTATGAGTGAATTATAACTACATACGTACATACATGCATTTGTACCGTTTATATGGAGCAATGCAAAATTCGGCACGTGATGAAATGCTATATCTATTATATATATTCACATTCTCTGCAGGTGACATCGGTTATCGTTACATACATATATTATAATAGGTATTTATAATAGATGTGGGATAGAAATCGTTGTATCCTACTGCAATTCTTACAACGTACTGCAGTAATATCACAGTGTAGGTATATATTCGATACACACATATATATATTACGAGTACATCGGCTGATGTGCAGAGCCTCGACACAGACCTCGAGCCGTGCTTTGTTCGACGGCACGTTGGGCTTCGATCCGAGGTTGTGTAAGTCGATAAACGTTGATGCGCGTAGGTGGTGTATCATACATTTACACACTAAAATCGACCGGCAGTGCATAGTGAGCGAGCGATGTGTGTGTGATATTACGTGTATGCATGCACGCAGCGAGTGCAGTATTGCAAATATACATGCATATTTGGACTTTTGAGCTTCGAGATGCCAAGGTCGATACAATATCAGCACCGCGCTTATCGTGCAGTGCCAGCCATCCGAAATTCGTAATATAGGTAAATAGTTGGAGACAGATAGTACGTTGAGGAAGAAAGGCTAAGGCTTACCAGAAATAAGAAACTGTATGCCGTATAACGCAAGCACGTCGTGTTTCTTATTGGTGGTCATACACACGCGTATCTACGTACGTGTATAATATACACGTCACTGCAGTGTGCATTGTAGGCGCCGCTGCGGTCGTCGGCACAAAATCGTTCGAAAAGTTGTGAGATTTCTCCGGACGAACCGATAGAATATAGACGGTATATTAGACGCGCAGTCGTAGAGGCAGGCAGGTCGGTAGTCAGGTAAGTAAGCGATAGGTGTGTATATACCTAGATTCTAGATTCTTGAGAAACACTGTATGGGGCTTGTGCGCGGTCAGAGAAGAGAGTCGGGCCTGGGTTTGTAATACCTATAGATCTGTATCTATGTGTGGTTTTCGTCGTCGCGTGTCGGTAACACAACGCCGTACTGACAATGAGATTCTTCGTGATGATGCGACGATCATCGGCGTGTCGCGAATCACGATGACGATCATGACGCCTCGACGTTTTCGAGGAGCCGTACAAGTATCGAGAGACTATTTGACGAATATAAAATGCGTGCTACATATTATACTGCTTTAATATCTTTCCGCGACTGATTCCTTCGGCTCGCAACAATGCCGTGAGCGCCCGCGGAGAGAGACTCGAACTGTATTTAACAGCATTATATATTTTGCAAACAATGCCAACGCTTGCGTGCACTTCTCCCCCTCTCTTGCAGTGTCATTATGTATAATCATATCGCACATACAAAATTGGGGAGGATAGCATATGTTCCGTGGTTTTACCCTAATACACATTAACGCACGATATACCGAGAGGTTCTCTTCAACTCGTCTAGTCTATAGGCGTAACCAACTTGGTGAAAATGTTACCAGATTGGTGGGCAGAGTGATCCGGCGATTATTAACAGGCGAGAGGTTATCGTTGACTGCCACTTGTCAACAGGTCGATTCTAGGGAATTTGTTCTTGTCGGCGAAGGTTTCCTTCCGAATGTTTCATTCAGGATGTCAACCAATCAAAATTATACTAGTTGAATCGGGCGCGCTATGAGCGAGTCTTTTCAAGAGAACCTCTCGGTGGAATATAACTATGCCGATCAGGTGCTTAGAGCATATACCATTTTTCCAACTATATTACATGTACCTATAATAATTCACCAACTTTTAGCCACAATATGTCTGATATAGGTACAATATCTATACGTATAGGGATACTCCGAATGGCGCCGGACGAACAAACTGCCATGCACGCGGAGAAAAAAGGCACAGGACCTTTGCTCGTTTGTTAGGTATACCCTCGAACGCTCTGAAATATCCACCTACCTACCTACCTACCAACCAACCAACCTGACTACACGTGCACTGACTTCATTGAGTTCGTTTTTGCGTCAGCACTGCAAGCTACGCAGGCAGGCAAGCAAGAGATTCGAAGAGCAGCCTGCAATTCTGACGTTTGAAAATAAGATGGGTCTTATTGCTGGTGTAATGCGCGGGTCGAGTGACCCCTCAATCGGCGTACCGTCAAACTCTCGTGCTCCGATCTTAACGCGATGTGTGCACACGTGTTACGTACCATATACCTACATTATACAAGTAGACATGTATATATTATTCCTGCAGTGTACACAATACGTGTGTGTATATATATATATATATATATATATACACACATACATACACACACACACACGTATTGTGTATACATGTATATATATATATATATATATATATATATATATATATACATGTATATATGGGTGGCGGACTGAGCGAGGTGCGCATGACACACGGCCATCTGATTTTCGTCTGCCGTGAACTCCGCAATACACACCTCTACCTCTGTACGCACACCTATGCATGCCTACACAAGCACACGCGTTCTCTGCTCACTTCACGCTGTTTCGCTCCCGCTGTCTAGCCGTGCGCCGACGTACGCCATCGGCGCGCTTCCCCTTCGCTCCTCAGCCCCCTACCACTATTTCCCCGACGACGACGACGCTATCGTAGATTGCTTATGCCTAATACTATGCGCGCCGCGGCGCGTACACATGTATACAGATGCAGTTTGTGGGCTACGTTGCGTGTATACATGCACGCGTGGGTCTGTGTATACGTTGTATTATAGTCTGTCTGACTCTGTACGCGAGAGAGGCGGAGAGGGAGGAGGCAGACGTTTTGTACACCAAACTCTGTGTGTATGGACTGTAGTAGGTACCTACTATACCATACTCCGAACGCTTTACAAGCTTAATATGTGCGATGGGATTTTAAGTATTGAGAGATACCGAGTTCCGGGTTTTCAGATTTGATGGTCTGTTTTTTTTCTTTTCTTTTTTTTCTTTTTTTCTTCATCATAGATATCGGACACTCTGTGTAACCGAATATGTCTTGGCTTAATCCCGTTTATAATACCGGATTGACGATATTCCGTACAAAAACTAGAGAAAGAATAACAAAACGTAAAAGTAGTATTTTCCACGATAATTTTCATCACTTTAGAAACCAATTCAATTACTCTGAAACTACCATGTTAAGTGTGATGAAAATCTTTTGTCGTTAATACTTTCTTCTTTTCTTAAAACTGATTGCTATTGCATTATTTTATTACTGGGTATTAAATGTAAGGTCGTTGACATTTCAGATCCTTTCATCGAGTCGTTTTCGAAAATCATCGCGCGAGTTTGTCAGGACGGACTGACTGGCAATTTTCTAAAAACCCGTTTTTCGGATAGTATTATAGAGATCCGATGACTTAAAGGTTCATTGAAATTAGAAAAGGTAATTTCCGATTGAAATCAATAATTTTCTTAAATCACCCTAGGCGATGAAGAGAGAAAACAAGCTTCTCTTCTTATATCTATAGATATAACTTATACGACATCAAACAGCACGTGAATGTATTAGTTAAATCAAGTACTGTGTTTAGTCGGTGAAATAATGAATTTTAATTTTCCTCAATTCAATACAATGGGTTATCTTATGATTATTTTAATTTTCTGCTTCCAGTGTTAATTAAGTAAACTGAAATTTACCTCCATGCATATGCGGATGAAAAAATAACAGCTGATTGATTTGGAAAAAGAAATAGATGAAAAATAATTTCAAGCGTTAAAGAAACGGAAATTATCCCCAGTACAATTAATTGTTTTACCAATCGAATAAGCCATCTAGTTTAATTGATTAGGAATCTTCATTGATCCTAACAAGGTTTATATTATACGCGTACGACAAATTCAACCAGGTCAAGTGTCAACACCTGTGATAATTGAGAGTCGTAGGTATTCAAATGAAACGAATTTTTTAAACTTGAATTACACACAGTTTTGCGACATCCTTTTTTCTGCTCAAACTGCACTTTAATTTTCCAACTCGAATATGCAGACGGTGGATTTTTCTTCACGATCAGTCATGTGTCTGAAAAAATGTCTTTCATTTCATTCGTTATCAATATTCCTATCGACGTTGTTACATTCGTTTTATCCAAATGAATAACTAAACGGCGAGGTTTTATCCGCGTCATTCTCCGGTGGCTCGTGTGTCACGTGCCCCTGGCCACTCGTCGTCCCTGACGTCCCTGCCGTTGCTGTTGCTGTTGCTGTTGCTGTACACTCGCAACACGTAGGTATGATTTAGTCACCGAGGTCGAGTTGTCCGTTAGTTTGTAAGTCTTGTCCGTTCGTTCTTCGGGTGCCCAGCTGAGGTACGGTAATTGTACGTAAGTAGGTACCTACCGTTGTTATAATCTCGATGCAGTCGAACGAACAAAACTCGACGAGATTTTAATTTTATAATTCCTCCTTTAAGGACGTTCCCACCAAAAACACTTTTCTTCTAATATTTTCCAAATTTTGAATACACATACTTATGAGTGCCCTTTATGTGTAGGAATTTTTTAAAACCCTTCTTGCGGTGCTAAATTTTGAAATATTGCAAGTTGAAATTTACATATTTAACATGTGATCCCTATCCTAACCCCCATTGTGGCGCACCTTTTTTTTAAGTTACTACAGTAATTTTCTTGGAATTTCTATGAAAAACTGAAAATCACTAATTGAACATATAATAAACATGTTTCTCAAAAAATAACACAAAGAAGCGGTATTCATTTAATTATAAAAAATGTTAAAAGTGAGCTACTTTTCACTTTTTTTTCATTACTTGATCAGTGAGAAACAGCGACTTGGCAACGTTGCGTTGGGCGGAAAGTTCAAAATACCGTATAGGCGTAGTAGTTGTAAATAAATGTGAACCGCTCACAGATAGGTTAACTGTAGGCTGTTGTAAAGAAAAATGCAATTTTTTAAGTATATTAAGTATTTATTATAAATTATTTTTCAACATTAATACTCGTTATGTTAACATCATCAACAATTATAGATTCAAAAATATAATCAATCATATAATTTTCATAAAAACTATAATTTTATCAAGTAACACAAAATAAAACATTTTAGAAATATATTATTTTTTAGACGTAGGTATTTTTTTAATTTTCTTTTTTGGTGATTTTAAATTCTTAATCTTTGGCGAATTTTCATTTTTTAGGAAGTCTAAAACTGCCGTTAAAATTTTTTTATTTTTAGTTATTCGCACTTTGTTATTATCTAATTTTTCGCTAAACAATTGCACAATAGCATTTTCTCCACCTACTCTATAGATTTCCCTCAAATTATCACAAGAAATGTCATTTGAAGCCAATTTTTTACACATATTAACTGAAATAATATTTCTTAATTCGACTAACATTTTTAAGTTTACTTTAGTTTTATCTGAGTTGGATAACTCTTCCAAATAAATATTACTGTTTTTACATGCCTTTAATACACCACTTCGCAGGTTTAATGTATTAATTAAGTCTTGAAGTACCACAACGTCATACGCAGCGTCATGAAAAGATTCCTGATCATTATCAGGGTGTAAGAAGTCGTTACTTAAACTCTCTAATTTAAATTGACCCGGTCCTTTCCTATCAACCAAAGACTTTCTGAACAATGATAAAGTGTCAGCAAAACCAACAATTAAATCTAAAAGTTCGACTTTAACATTCGTAATAGCTCGTAAGAGTCGTGGTACGTCAAAGCGAGCATTATGTGCAACTAATAAACATTTCTGTTGTCCATCGGATAAGCTAATTAAAAATTGTTGAAAAGATTCTAAAGCATCAGAAATTTTGAGTGTTACGACTTGTTTGTCTCCGTAGAATAAGTCTGCATATTTATGATGAAGTTTAGTAACTGTAGTGGCTGACGATGAAATTTCGGTCTTCGTGTGTACATAGATATTAAAAATTTTACAATCACAGATCGCTGCAATTTGTATAATATGAGCATCTGAGGCGAATCCAGTTGTTTCTAAATCAAAGTAAACAATTTTTGTTTCATCATCTAATGCAATATTATTATTATCATCACAGTGTTTACGCACGTAATTGTTTATTTTATCCATTCCACAATTACTCTTATAAGTTATACCTTCATGTCTTTCGGTATTTTTACGTAAAAGTTCTCGTTTCTGTTTTAATTCTATACGTCTTAATTTTTTTGCTTTAGACTTACTCATTGCCAATCGTTTTTCTCGTTTCATTTCACTTCGTTTAACATAATTGACTGTGTGAGATCCAGCAGGAATATTCAGTCTTTGCTTAATATTTATAATACTTCGTTCACCGTCATTTTTAGCGCAGACGGCGTCAGCTACCCTAATATCACAAGAAAAGCTAGTACTTAAACACTTGTTTTTGTGTGCTTTGTTTGCTATAATATTGTTAAAACTTTCATTGCCCTGACTTGAAGCGGCAATAGAAAATTTATGAGAGTTTTGTGCGTATTTATCGAACAAATGTAATAATTCTTCATACAAGGTTTCATCAGATAGGTTTAGAGCATGATTTTTACTTGGGTTACACCACTTTCCACAGTTTTCATGTCTGCTAAAAATATGATCCGGTATTTGTCTCAAATTTCTAGCTAAGTTTTCGGAATTGCCCTTATTTTGTGCAACAGCGTATGAAAAACACTTTTTTAAATGAGGAATAACATTTGTTTTATTTAACTCTCTAAACTTATCGCGTAATTTATATAACTCTTTTCCAAAATTTTTGGTTAAATGATTTTTGTCGGCTAATTTATGATACTTTTGACCTGGGTTATCTGCTCTTACTGCTGCAATCATTGAGCTGTCTTCATCTCCTACAATAACACGTACTTGTAGTCCTGCTTCCTTTAAGATGTTGCTGTGATTAACAAGTTGAACTCCTGCATCAGCTTCCATTGCCTTAGCACTTCCGCAGAAGTTCAATCTACAATCATGATCATCTTTTTTATGCCCCATATCACATTTCTTACATTTTCTATTTCTAGTTGCGTAGTCTAGAATTTTTCCTGACAAGAAACCGATGATAGTGCTATAACCGTTCAAACTATCATAGCTACGCCCGTTACCGCGTTTAGACCAGCCCATATCAAATGACACAATGATATTTATTATTTCACCTAGTGTATTATCAAATAAATTTTGATTATCATTTGAGGAAAGCGTAAGGACATCTAACTGCGGGAAAATATCTTGGGCAATCTCCACTGGTCTGAAATAATAAATAAAAATAGTTGAAATAAAAAAATTAAACCAGATTTACAATTATTTTTTTTTTATTTTATGTAGACAATTCAATGCCGTGAAATTAATAGCAATACATTTTTTGTAAAAAATACAAGTATATAATGTAGATTAGTGCTTGTCAACTTATTGAATATTTAATTCAATTCTTGATCGAAATATTGTAAATAATTACAACAAGATAAAGTCTCTCCTTTATTTTTTGTAAAAATAAATGTTGTTGTATATTATACATTTACTGATAGCATAATAATTATAAATCACCAGTTTATGTATAATATTCAAATCCTAAGATATAAATTGAAACAAAATAATAACTACTTCTGCTTAATATTATATTACAAATAATTCATTCGTAGAAAATATAATTTTACAATTTTTCAATAAATTATATTACAATTTTATAAAAATCAGTGTTGAGAAAATGATTTATAATTATTATGATGATCAGCATCAGTCCATTGAACAGTTCAAATGAATTAGAATGGATGCTTACAATGTGTCACACAGCTTTTTGACATTTTTTATCACCAATTCTTTTTCCTCAGAAGCAGCTCGCTTGCAACTTTCTTTAGCTTCTAATTCTATTGCTTGACCAACTACAACTTCGTACTTTTTATAAATTTTGTCTATTACTCGAGGTAAATTGGCACAAGCAAGAATTTTATTTAAGCCAGTATTTCCAACACCGGCATGAATAGCCCCTGAAACATTCAAATAGTAAATATCATAAATTTCTTATAAAATAATTGTAAAGCTATTAATTATGTCAATTCAAGTTTTTTACTTTTACACATAAATAGAATATTGCGAATTCACTTACCTAAAACCACGGACATATTGACATCAGAAACACCATTGGTGGACTCTGCGGTATTAACATTATTATATCTGCCACAAGTATCACATTTTATCTTAAACTTTACGTGAAGTCCTTCTCTGTTATAGCCGTACATTTTTTCCATGTCTAAAAGACTGCTGCAGCTGGTGCATTTGAGGTTTTTAGCTAATTTTTCCAATGCAACTATACAATTCCCATCTGGAATTTTACATTGAGTAGTTTCATGCAGTGTTTCGAGAATTTTTGTTTTTTTAGCTTCTGACATAGCTGTTAGAGCTTTAGCTACTCTATCGCCTACTTTTTTTTTCACAAACCTCCCATTCTTCAAACGTGAAGTCATTATAAATAAATTATTTTTTAACTCCAAGATAAAAGTAACCTCAAAACATTAAAACTCTGTAGCACACGTCTCAGATATAATAATAATATACAGAAAGAGAATACAATGTTGCCAGATCTGAGAAACGACGCAATGGGTATATTTTTGGACTTCTGCGCACGTTCGCGCCACTGAAAATGTACACTGCACCTCAACTTTTTGTTATTGCATCATAGTATAGTTTACATAGGGGGACTGTTTTAGAAGTTGAGGACCACTGCTAGGTGGGAACGTCCTTAACGCAGAGAAGCAACAGAGATTGCACGCTATTATCTGTCCACATATACCGATATCCGATATAAATATCGAATGTTGACCAGTTACATTATTACCGATGTCACTCTGATTTATTTTTACTATCATCATCGTTATACGGGATAAAATTTCAAGCGATGATAAATTTTCATCATTGTTGTATCGTAATTGTGTAGGGATTTATTTGCATACAATGGAAAATACTCAGTTGTTCTTACCCTTCTACTTGGCACGATGTCTGTGCAAATCCATTCTGGCCAAATTGTTTGGGTATTCAAGCGAAAGGTTATATCGTGCAGAGGCTGTATACCTTAAATACTTCTACCTGGATTGAGCTGAAGAATAATATCATTGGTTTGACTGATTTGTGTAAATTCGCCGAATCACCGTAATGACTAGCTTTCGTAATCTGACGTTGTTGGAACGAAAACGAAACGAAAACACATAGCAGGTAATTATACTTTCGATACGCAGCCAGTATACACGGGCTTGCGATTTCAAAGTTGAACCTGTGAGATGCATCGTATTAACATTAGACGAGAAAAAAAAACAGTCGTTGCCAATAATACGCGGATGATAATTGTACATACATATACATCCACACATACATAATTTATACCGCTTCAGATTACATATAATATACGTATAGATTACAAAGTAAAGTAACGATTACAACAACGATGTTCGATAGTGAGACTATAGCTATAATTCATTACAAATTCATGACTATCCTTTGATTTGTGCAACACATTAATTAATCATATCGTTTATCGTGAATTTTATTAAAAATCGTATGTTTGCGCGTATACATGAGAGTATATATGTATGGGAGCGGAAACTATGTAGTTTTCACGATATTATTTTCTCCTGCGTAACGGAACTTCGTAACCATGCAAACTGTACGTAGTGCTGTATGTACTGTACGTACCTACAGTTCGGAGAAGGACAACCATTGGCCGTAGCCAACTCTCCGCATACATATACCTACTCGGAAACGTAATAATGTACGTATACAAGCTAGTTGCGGATCTTTTTCCGTGTAGTAGTACACGTTCATGTATGAATTGTACGTGTATTAAGTCTCGCCTCGGACTCGCGCAAGGCGGCGCTGATATCCCTTATACGTCGCACAGATTGCACGCAATATACTCAATGTTAACATCCTAGGTATGGTGTATGCATTTGTATTTCACCCATATTATACGGTCGCATTGTGTACACGCGTCTTACAATTAGAATCCAAATTAGGAAGGAACACGAATAAAAATAGTCCATCTTCTTTTCTTCTCCTCTATTATACCGGATACCACCGTTACTTCTCCTCTCGGTCTAACTGTGAAAAAAAATGTTCTCTCTTTCTTCAACCCTTGATCCATGCAATCATTGTAATTGACAAATTTCATATGTACTGTAATTGCTGTTTTTCATATTTATCGAAGTAGTCAATTTATTTTTATTTTTTTTGAAAAATTCATCCCCTCTCGTTACCACAAGGCGAAACACTCCCTGTAAAAATAATACAAGTACTTTTTTTTATGTAATACAAAATTCTCGAAATCAAACTGTACGATTATACTATATTCATTCGTATGATGTTAATAGCGAATCAAGCGTTGTACGAATGTACTCGCGATTATAACACGTAAAATAATACGTAATCGTGGTAAATATCGAAGGCGTTGCAGTACTAGCCAGCCAGTCAACCAGTCAGCCATCCGGTCGCCGGTTGTCCAGGTACGATCAGGGGTTGAGAAGCAGGGATCGTTGTGTGTGTGTGTGTGTGTGTGTGTATGTGTGTAATGCATATACCGATATGTAACCATAGTGTAAAGTACACGCGCACACAAAAGTACGTCCAGTGTGCAACGAAGGCATAAGAAAGGAACCAGCTGTTTCCTGCAGTGACGTCATACAGGTGCCGAACGGGAGACAGGTGGACAAAGCTCTCGTGCTCTCTCACTCTCGAGGCCCTCGCCTCCACTCTCGATAAGGTTTTTTTCAACTTTCCTTTTTTTTTAGACTTGTTCTTCTTTCCCATCTATTAGTACATGCGATCTAGTACTCTTTGATAATCGCCTAAATCGATTTCTATGCTCTTCGACAAAGTGTAATTAGCGGGTTTCATTGTACAAGATGCCCGGACAATTCATGAAACTTGAACGAAAAAAGGATTTAAATTTTCGAAAGAGAACATTAATTCACCTATAAATAAATTTTTCTCGATGCAGTCTTGATGGTATCTTTTTATTCAGTTATTCAATCATTCTTCGTCATATTTCTGAATACATCACATACATTTAAGCATATTGCGTGTACAGCTAAAATGGAATTTTATTCCCACTTTGAGAACGGATTTTTTTGATTTGGCCAAAATATGGCAGTGGAAATGTTTTTTTTTCTCCCTTTATTAGGTGAAATATTGTTCGATTCAACGAAAAATGTCATCAGAACAACAATTTATCTTTACTAGTATGGAGTGAAATCACGATAATTTGAATTGAAAAACACTTCTTTCGGCACATTTGATCACTGTCCGTACATGTTTGGTGAAATCGAAAGAGAAAAAAGTCTTTGTTCGTACGTATGCCCTTAAGAATCGTGCAACGTGTTACAATACCTTGGTACAGAATGCACCTATAACACTAAATATGCAAACACACGCTTGATTGCGAAAAAATATATTTATTTGTTTTTTATCGCCATCTGTGAGAGAATGAGAGTCATAGTGTGTCGAGACCGTTGGGTGATTTAAGCGGCATCGATTTACCACGTACGGGGCGGATTCTATGTAGAGTCTAATATTGCCTGTATCTATATAATATAACGTATAGTATAGATGTAGGGCGGAGAGCACAGAACGGCTCGAAAAATATCGCCTCCACATTAGTAGATACGTATAAAGAACGATAGGCGAAGTAGGTGTACGCATACATACAGACACGTCGAATGGCGGGGAAAAACTTTGCCAATGATTTATCGGACTGATATGTATTCTATAGATATAAAGCATGCTCTTGTCATTGGACGTGTATGTATGTTGGTCATGATTGTATAATATACAAGGTATTCAAAGCAGAGAAATACGGATCGGTGACACGTTGTCTGTGTGACTTCATTCTAATCAGAGATCGTCTTGATTGGAGGATACGTCGGGTTGACAGGCAGTTGCAATCACTTACGTAAGACTTTAATGTGCTTAAATCAACCCGCGCTTTTTCTTCTGCCACGTTTTCTTTTTCCTCCTGTTACAATAGATAATACCTGCAAGATTTGCTGGTTATCGGTTTGTATCGTAAGCCCCCGTAACGTAATCATAGTTTTACAACCGGATGTATGTAGTTGAACAGTCCGATAAAAATATGTACCAATTCGCTTTTATTTGTACACAAGTGTGACAACATGTGACGGAATGCTAAAGAAGCATCCAGAGTGATCCAAAAATCTGTTGCTTTACTTACAATAACAAGTCTCATATAAGGAACCTGGCTTGTACGGATTTTCATAATCTATATAATACCTGAATGTTACACAAAAAAAATCTGCATTTTTATAAGTCTGACAATGAACCGTGCGAAGGATCATAAATGCCAACTCGGATTCAAACTGATTTTATGATCTGCCCGCCGCAGTTTGACCCCTTGAGTCATCGTGGTATAGTGTGTATTCTTACCACCTATTTTATATCCATCCTTTGTATATTTAGACAACTTTTCAACATATTTCTTTGCAGTTTATTGCTATTTCTGATGGTATACTAATAGGTTTTCAATACTAGAGAGTAATTATTGCGCTGTAATATAAATTATTATTGATAGAAACAAATTGACTGAAATAATGTTGAAAATTGAAGGTATAACTCATTTCGGACAAAGTTACCCTTCTACACATATACATGTTTTACACAAATTATAAGTTTTTGGGGTCGCTGATTACGACTCTGAAATCAGATTTAAAATCACTCGAAATCAGTTAGAATCATTGCAATCGCGTGTCACCCAATCTACAAGTGAATACCTCCTCGTTTTATACCGTGCAACGACCAATTTGAACTACGATATGTATTTTACAGTTTGAAAACTGATACGCCTACACGCATATTCGGCTCTGCGGAGACGACGGCGGGTGAGAAAGGAGGATGGAGGGTGGCGGTGGAATAAGATTTGAAAGGAAAGCACGACTCGTCGGGCACACGCAACGCAACGCGTGTACAATACGCCGAGCACGTTGAACACGTTGTTGGAGGGCACACGCGAGCGCACGCATTATCGCTGTTATTAAGCTTCAGCATTGTTGCCCCAGCTTACTAAACAAGCGGGTGTAGTTATGTGCACAGGTATACGGTAGGTCGATCTTCGTGCCAAGAGGGACTCCTCCGCCCTGGTGACCGTGACACTAAATAATCATAAAATAAAACAATTTTAGAAAGGCCTGCTCATATGAAGGTACAGCATCTACGATTGGTGTATACACAAGTGCTGTGGGTATCGACGAACACACATGTTGCGCATGATTACGCATTTGTAGATGTATAAACCTTTGTGGCGCAGAGTCACAAGTGTGAGGTACCTTTTTTCAATCGATTATTCAACATTAACATGCAATTTTTGAGATATCGTTGTCAATTTTTTCTTTTTTTTTTTGCATAATTGGACCGCTAAGACGTTAATGTTGATCCTATAAGAGGGATTACGATGATTCCGCGAATATAGTGAGCGGTATAAATAATCAAAGTGTTGAATATGCCTGTTTTTACTGAATAAATGTAATTGTGGGAAGGTTATGGGGACTAGTAAAGTGGAACTCGATAGTATGTCGTTCTTAGGGTCGCTGAAAACGAATTCGAGGTCAGAATGTCAAAATTCAAGATGGCGGATCCAATATGACGGACTAAAAATATAAAAATTGATCCTATTCGATCATATTAAATCGGCCATCTTGAATATCGAAAGTTTCTCAGATCTGAGCCCATTTTTGAAATCAGCGACCTCGAGGACTCGCATATACCCAATTTCAAGGAATTTGACTGCTAGGAAAAATGTATGCTTCAAAGGGATAATATACCCATGCGAGGATAGATATAGGCGTGTAAGCAGCTTTAGGTAACTATTCGACGAGCAAATATTTAATACGATATTAACGGTAAATTAAGAAATTTGGAATACCTACGATTATTGTCTATTATAATGAAAATATGTATGACGTATAACATACGACATGTTATGCATCCGCATATAATGGCTTTGAATGTGTAACATGCGCCTGTGTACGCGTATGCATACATGTATGTTCCAAACGCATCTGCTCCCTCGGGCAAGATTCTATGTTTAGGCGGCATCGCGTACTAAAGAGAATGCTCTAAGTGTTTTATACCGCCACGCCGTTGGAAAAGTCTTTGCTGCACGATGAAACCCATATATACATACATGTATGAGTAGAAAAGATGTTTCAAATTGAAGCGTCATTGCTACCCCCCTTGCGATGGAAACAGTACTTTCAAATTAATTTTGATAAATGGAGGCAAGGTACAGATTCCAGTTACGGTGTAGTAATTATTTCATTTGAAATACTTGGTTCACGATGGTGCACGAAAGAAGGTTTAAAAACGTTCAGTCAGCTGTAACGGTAACTCAGTGATTTTATTCGCAAATGGCTATTTGTTTACTTCTATTAAATAATGATGGTCAATTTATGACGATCGCGTAAGAAATAAAACGAGTTTTAAAAATTCTACGACATCGTTCATCCAGCTGTTATAACAATTTCATTGGATAGTCGGTGTAAAAAATATCGAGCATTTTTGGGAAAAAATAACCATTATACAGCATGGTGGCCTGTTGAGTAAATGTAATTTTACTCAATGTAACAATCGAAGCAGAAGTTGAAATTCATCTTTTACCCCCTTCGGATCGAATTAGGGTGTGAAGAATACTATTTCGCGTTAGAGTGTCTCCAACTAGCCCGTGAGAACGTGAAAAGACGGGATTACAGATCACAGTATGTATGTCCAACTAATCAAACCATCAGCACCGAACGACGAGCGGGATCTCTAATTCCGTTTCGTTTCGTTCCGTTCCGTTCCGTTCCGCGGCCGTACCTCTCTATCCGTCTTCATTGTGCATGTACTATTACAGGTACACGTACCTCATACCTCATACACGAATACCTACAGGTGAGCTTTACTCCCAATCTCTAGATTACGGTTTAATTTCTATATATATATACATTATACATATACTCATGGTATGTTGGTATATCACAACATACCGATGCCGCGATGCCTGAAACTCATGGCCAGCGGAAAGCTGAGCGTTCTATTGGACGCATGCTCCCGACCAAGCGCTCTCTCCCTCCGTCCGAGAGAGCGAGCGATTGAGTGAACGGCATGCGCAGTGCAATCCAGAGGACACGGTATCACCCGGTAGACACTTAGCGCGCGCGCGCGCCGGCGCACTAACGCGAACCACGACGACAGGCTCGTCGACGGGCGTCTGGCTGCGTCGGCGGTGCGAACAACGATGCTCAACACACAAGGGCCGTCGCCCTGGTGGTGTGCTTGCACGACCAGGTGGCCTGCCATCGCGTCGCGCAGCTCTTCGCGTAGCGTGGCATGGCCACGCTCGGAGACTACCTACCACCGCACCACTGTCGTTTATTTCCCTTCTCCTATATCTCTTCACCCCTTGTATGCACGCGTGTGTGCGTGCAGTAGGAGATGCGCGTTGCACGCTTCATCGGCCGAGCCTTTGCATCTTGTACGTATGTCGTGTGTCTCTCTACACCGGCTGCGTTCGCCCTCTCAGGTAGTTGATGGAAGCACGTTGTGTGGGTATGGGTATATATCGCCTGGTAACCAGGGCGCCGTTGACCATCTCGATCGCTGTATTATAGAGGGATAGAGGGAGAGAGACTCACCGTCGTACAATATGTGTAATACGCTAATACTAATGGTTCAATATAATCGCGCGGGATCACGTAGGAGTAAGTATTACATATGAGTGTAATGTTTGTATAATGTTATCTTTCGGATCAATATTGGAAAATATTATACGTTCGTGTCGAACGCCTCGTTCAACTACGTACGCATCCATAGTCCAGGAGTCTTCTCATGCTCGGAATAGATCACTCGGAGGAAGGAAAACAAGAGAAAATAAAAGTAAAAAATTATTCATTCAACTACTTGAATGCACTATGCGGTGACCCGTTCTCAAGAGGTGTTTTCAACGGAGCACAAATTGACACCGCGATTACGTATTTTGTGATCACTTATATTTCATAGAGTGATTAGGAGAGATTACTTGGCAAATAAACTTTACTTTGATTGTGTGGTTTCTCATGATATCTAAGATTTCATACGATTTCTTAAGATTACAAAGAGATTCCCGTAATCCTAAATGATTTCCCATGGCTACCAACGATTACCTTGATAATCACAAACGCAGATTTTTATTTTAATATTGCTGATTTCGGTGTGATTTCGGAGATTACAAAGTGATTTCAAGGATTACAAAGTGACTTTGGAGATAACGAAATGATTTCGAGTGTTATTGAAAACTAAATCGCTTCGTCGAAACACCCCTTGCCTGATGCTGAAACATACCTTATAACTTGAATGGAAAATTTATCTTCGATTGATTGATTGATTGATATGAATTTTTTCGAAATCACTTAATTATATTTGTGAATAAGGTTTACAGGATAAATTCAAATAGAGAAAAAAAAAGTTTTCTCAAGTACGTTTTACAGTAAAATTAGTCTAGTTTTCGGTCCAATGCGTCGGTGATTTATAAATTATTTTTTTTTCTTATTGTAATAAAACTAGCATGTGCCTATATTGATACGTACAAGTCCCATACTAGCGACAAATCAGACTGAAAATTGAAAGTGAATATCTTCAAAAATAAATCAGTAGTACGCCGATTTTCTACAGATCTACGTGTAGTTATACACGTCTAATACGTGCATAAACGTATATATACATATATTTATACTCTATCTTTACTGAACTCAGACATTTAAAAAAGAGAAGGTATTTTTTGCTCCGCCGAGGGTCAGACACCCCCTCAATTTCCATCAAGTATGAGTACACGCGCATACATACATATATACACCCCACACAGTCTCTTATATAGACGGAGGGTATATTTTCTAAAGAGAATATTCGAGAAAGAGACAGAACGTATTTTTGTTTCTACATTCTTAATCGTAGTAATTTCTTCTTAGCCGTTCATTGCAGATTGTATACATTCTTGAACAATGTTCTTTTCTTAATGACATTTTTTCAACCAAAATTTGATGTGTTTCAAGTATTTTAGACGAGACAATACGTTGTTTCGATTCCTATTTTTTACGTATACGTGATGCAACGCGAGCAAAATATTGGAGGATAAAACTTGACGAGGTTGAAATTAGTAACGTTAACATAACGAACAACGTAAAGAAGAAAATCATTATTTTGTAATTTCGAAGGTGTTAAATCTTCAATACTTAAATACTTTTCGCCTTATTATACTATTTTTACCTATTATACTAGTTTACTAAATTTCAAACAATACCAACGTTGTAACTCAATGATTTTTCCCGAACTTGCATCGTTACACTAACGTTACTGTAACTTCAACCTCGTAAAACTCGTCCGTGCCATGTATCTGGCTGCGGCACACATGTACATTGTATACGCTATATATTTTTAGGACCTTCAATTAGTTTAGCTGCTCATTAAATATTTATTAGCTAATTGGAAAATTAACTTCTTGCACTATTCGTATCGATTTATAGAATAATAAATTCATTTGATACATTCTAGTTTACATCGGCATGAAATTAGAGTTCAGTACTGCCGGTAGTATCGACTAAAATTAACTCGAATTAAATCACTTCCGATATCGACCTCTATAATTTTTATGTAGGGCCGACTTCGATCTTATATGTTTATCAGAAATATGCATATGTCCAAGGCGAGGGTCGTCATGCGCATTCTGATTTGTCTCACGTGCTGTATGAATTCTTGAAATAATATATTCGTAAAATATTTCCTTCATTGATTCGCCTTATGTTCCTTGAACGATTAAAGTACTGTAGCCCGATTTTCCTGCTGTATTATTATTCGATATACACGCGGGATGAATCGTGTGTCTTTCTTCATTCGCATATAATATATATTCTTAATTCCGCATGAATCGGTATTTTTTTTCGAAGTTTCATTACGTAAAGATGTAGGGGATCGTTGAGGGAGGAATAACGTTAGACCAATTTCAGCAATGCAATTCTTTCGACTCTGGCCTAAAAATACATTTCAAGTGTCATCGATATTTTTTAGAATCCCGTTTGATCGTACAGGGGGGCTATTTTGCCCGCCTTTCTCCTACACGGTACGGGATAAAGGGTAGTGTCACGATGGTTCAACATTTTTTTTCTCGTCTTGAGGCACATGAATTGGCCGAAGTTCAAGAAAATTATTTAAAATGGGGAAGAAAAGAAACGGAACGGTTCGCCAGATTCGAGAGTGAGCAATCCGACGTTGCATTGCGTTCGCAGGAAATCATCGGGCTCAAGCCTATGTTGAGAGATCGCTGGAATTAAAATGTTTAATATAGGCGTCAGTTACGTAACGTATACACGCGTATGGTACATCACGACTTACGATGTACACCGGCGTACGCGGATATGCCATGGCAAATTACACAAGGACGTCGAAAAGCCCGACGGGTGCTTTAGCAGAATTCAAGGTCGAAATGACAGCGTAGATTACACAAACACGCGCTTTGTCGCGCGACGACGACGTAGGTGGGTTATAGGTAGGTAGGTAGGTAGGTAGGTAGATAGGTAGATAGATACGAAGGAATACCTAAACGTTGCATAATGTTCTTCACAATATAATCACGTTTCTTATAAAACTTGTAGGAATTACGAAGCATCGGTGGTAATACCGGCCACCACACGTTATCGCAGTTCAACGATTAAGAGGCACAAATATCGTTATCGGTATCCTCCTCGTCGACGGGACGAATTTCTGCGAGCGAACATTTTTTCATAAATTCAAGCATCCGCCGAATGTCGAGCGCCTTACGGCCGCGGGAAGCCAGCGCGGCAGCGATGAGAAGGAGCTGCTCGCCCAGACCGTTAGCGGCGGACATGCTGGCCTACGGTATAACAGCAGTACATAGATCATTGTGTAGTGGGATAGCCGTGACGTAAAACGCGTCGCGCATAAAGCCTCTGATCCATATTGCAGCGGTATGCACGACCTAAAAACGTTTGATTGCGAGTTTAACGCGCCTAGCGCGACTGATCCTCTCGTTGTACGCATCGAGATTGTTTTGACCACTCGAAATCCGTATGACGCGCGAGCGCTGCGCGTAGTAAAAATGACAGGGGCGAAAAGACGAAAGTCGGGCTTCGAGAAGAGAGAGGGGAAAAGGTACGTAGGCACGCTCGATGTTTCGGCGTACCTTGCCTACGGACAATTTCACCTAAGCTACTACTCCGTTTCTTTACCGCGACGTCGATCCCTCTCGTTGTCGGCTGGCGTTGCGCTGCGCTGCCGCTTCTCGGCATCGACAATATTCTCGTCAAACTCCTACTCCTGCTCCTACTCCGTATAAGCGTTGTTGTGACGTCAGGCTGCCGCGACAGTGTTTGCCGAAGACTATTTCTAAATCGGTGTTGCCACGCGTTTGTGCGCTCTTGCAGCTCATTGTAGATTGCTGGCGACGTTCTTCGACTCGGATGTGGCTGTATGTGTAACTCTCTCGTTTACACGCAACGCGACTCGGAACGAAATAAGGTGGACATTGCTACTGATCGTGAGCCTGATGTTGTTGCTGCACATCGCTGCCGCTACCGTTTCTCCCGATAGTCGAGGCGATTTCTACAACACACGCGCATATTATCGCACCGCTTTAAAATACACCCGATTCCTTCTCGATATTTCTTTGCTCGTTTAAATAGCCGCGCTGCGCTGATTCTTGCCATTACGCTCTGATATATATACATATATATATATATAGAGCTATATATTCGATATTTTCTGCTGCTTCTTTTTCTTGACGCTCGCCCTCTCCTCCAGAGTCAAGTCAAGCCGAGTCGAGTCGCACACGAGCGGAGCTTTAAAATACTGTACATACGTACGTACATGCACGTACAAATACAACAAGCGCAAGAAAGAGGGAAAGAGAGAGAGAGAGAGAGAGAGAGAGAGAGAGAGAGAGAGCGGAGAGCTATCGAGGGAGCGAAGTTGACCGGAGTATTCCGAGAGCTTCCGAGAGATTTGTGACGTCATCCTACCTCGCTCAGCTGTTATGCTGGCCGAACCGAGTTGAGTTGACAATGAGTTGAGTGGAGTGGAGTTGGGTTGAGTTGAGCCAAGCGTCACGTCGCCGTCGTATATGTACATTACATACATACATCCATGCATGCATACGCACGTATATGCATACATATTATTATACGTACTTAACGACGGGAAATATTAATGATGTGATTATTTCCCACCCCTAAATTAGACACGTATGCGCAAATTCTTTTTATTCTTCAAGATAAGATGCATTTGGGTATACCTAAATTCCACTTTCGAACAATGTCGACCGGTAGTGCGGCTAATGGTCTCTAACGCATAGGTATACGTATAACGACCTTGACGGCAATCATGGCACCAATAACTTCTGCATCACGCATTGTTTACTCATAGCGATATCTATCGATGTGTTTATACCTACACGTATGTAAAGTATGATCGCCTTACCGCAATAACAAAAACAACGAAATGAAACGTACATTTCGGGCCAGAGACATACGTTTGTTTCGATAGATTTTTGTTATTTTTCGTATATACGAGGCGTATGTATGCACGTATACACCGAATACATACGCGCAATCGTGTACGTACGCGTAAAAAAATCCCCAACATCCCAGACGGCATGTACGTGTAACAAATATATTTATGCATGCCTGGCTGTGTGTACGTATCGTGATTTGTAACTAACATCGTCTCTCCTCACGCGAAGCACTGAAATGCGCACGCGCCGCGCGTTCGTCCCGCGGTTGTTGTCACGTCGTCGTAGACGCTTGTCAGATAGGTAGATGAAGATTATTCAAAAACACATACTAAGAATCCTTCGCACGCGTGCAGGTGAGTGCCACGCCAAGCATATAAAAATGCCTTCCCCGTTCTTATTGCTCCTACACACACCGATATGACGTACGTAGCATAGCCAGAAAATCAAGTACAATTATACTTACAATTACCAAGTATTATACTTACTATATATATATATATGTATAGTGTCGCCATTCAAAGCAGGTAAATTTCTACACCCAAAAATTACTGTATTCCAGCCTAAGCCGTGTAGTCTTAAGAGTTTGTAGGGCGTACAGTCTAGTTAGAAAATTCTGCCCGTCATCCAATGAGGAAAAAAAGGAATCATACATGATTGAAATAATTTGGAATTTTTGATTACGTGTCAGTAGTAGAGAAACCTAAATCAATCGGGTCGTTTTTTTTCTCTCTCGTTCAAAAAGATAACTACAAATGTTACCCGCACAATGAATTTCACAGATTTCCTAGTATACATTACATGTAGATATGCCGTAGCATGGTTATACAAATATCACGTGTGTAGTTTCAAATTTAGTGTACGATACGCTTCAATTTTCATTTATATTCGTGGAAAAAAAAAGAAAAAAACTGGATCCAATTATTTTACGCGTCTCTGCTTAACGTGCGAATAAAAAATTTTCCATGCAAGCACCTAATTGTTTACCGTAAATTGCACGATAAACTATCGCCAGGCTCACGAAGAGACGGGAAAAATCGAACAATAACGTTCTGAATAGGAAAACTGATAAATATCGGTACGGAAATTATAACATCAAGTCATGCTGCACCGGCTAGTTTCATCCCTCTGCCTTTCGCCGCATTAAACGATATACCTATACACATACATCTCGTATACACGTATACTGTACCCATGCATGTGTACAACACTATACATGTATACTCTCCTTCTTCGGGCATCGATTAGAAGCGCCCCCTTAACTCTAATCACTTCCGTCCGTGCGCTTTGCACGCTGAGGACGAGGCGGAGGCGGAGGAGAAGGAGGAAGAGGAGGAGGAGGCGGCGGTCTGCGTCGCGTCGCGTCGTCCCGACTAAGTTCCTGGCGGTTCTGCTCGCGCTGCTCCCGCTTATATACACTCTTTTTCGAATATCATTCGACGCCCGTATAACTCCGCAGCTCATTCCCAGGTAGCAATATCCCGAAGGTTTCGGTCGCCGAAATACCGTCATCGCGTTTGGACATGGTCAAACCTGTGTATTATACACACATAAGAGAGACCCGGTGAGGAGACCCCTGCAGCCTGCAGCGGCAGTCCAAAAGTAAATGAGAAAAAAAAAAAAAAAACGAGGAGGAAAGGAAAGGAAAGAAAAAGTAATGGCTGCAAAAGAACACACTTGTGCACACGTACGCATGGATCGGTATACATGCAGATATTGTATGTGAAAGTTTTAAAGGAACTGGAAACCTTGAGTCAAGCGGGAACAAGGGCTAAAGAGGGCACGGGGCGACTGGGAGGATCGGGGCGAACGCCCTTGTGCCCCTACACTTCGCCACGCATTACACTAATACGCGTTCACGGGCTTGTCCGTGAACCTAGGATGAAGAGCCAGTCGAAGATCCCCGACGACGACCCGCCGCGATGCCAAGCAAACCCCTTGTAGAACGAGGGAGGCGCAGTGTGGGCTATGCTTGGGGGTGTTACGTCCAGTGTACCACCTCTCTCCATTTTTCCTACTCGCTAACTCTCCCACAGTTCTTATATGAATATCATGGTCTCTGTCCTGTCCTCTTATCTCTACCTAGTCTCACGCTATTCACTATCGCGCTTATTCATCTAATTCTATTCCCTCCCTCTAGCAGCTTTACATCTTTTCTGCACCCGTACGTTTCTCGTCTCTGGATTCATTCGTATCCTAACTCTCAAGCACCTCAGAGCGAAAGCTTTTAAATAACTCCGTACAGCACACTTCAATCTCACCCCTATCTCGACTTCATGCAATAAATATATACTAGATATCACCAACAAATTCAACGTTACTCCATCCTCAATCCAAATTCCGGTTGTCTTAGTACGTAAAAGCGAAGCAAAATCAGGTTATTCCTACCGCTTGGGAGCAAACCACATTCACGGACGTAACAGGGGGTAACTTATGCCGGCGTTTGCGGGGTAGCCATTATATTACACGCGCTACGCACTGCAGTATTAAACGATTATATTATTGTACCCGCTTACGCGTTCGTAGCGTGGTTATGCGATCGTGTATAAAGTTGTACACGCCTATTACGTAGTAGTACGACAGAGTTGGCGACGATCCTAGCAATGCTACATTCGAGCCGCGATAAGATAAGCTTTGTAATTTATCATTGTAGGCCGATTAGTGACCTTTTCACAAGACACTCATTCGACTCATCGAGTGTAATATCATATTCAATACCGCGTGTCTTATGTTCGATAATTCGCGTTTGTAATAGAATAATTTACCCAATACGTGAGACACCGGACGAGATTGGACTGACCCTGAAAATTCACAGTCGGAGTTTAAAAAAATCTGGCAAGCACGGTCGGGTAAATTCATTTCGGACTTACTCGGCAGTGTCTCCTCTACGTACTTCGGGCCCATTGTCAACTCCTACACTCGAATCGGTTCTGGCTAATCCTTGTTATGGCACCAATGGACGAAGTCCATCGCACAGCGTGTCTTGCAGTACGGTCCGTGTTGTGTACACAGTACAACTACCTGAAGATATCCGCTTCTATGCCAATAAATTCTTCAAAAATCGACCCGTCCGAATTCTATGAAGCGCTTCCCTTTTCCGTCCATATCCTTGCAGCCTTAAACTCGCACCCAGCATACCTAAGCCGGGGCGAGGGTTCAAATTCCCTAAGTATGACTAAGGACTCGTCTCCGGGCTGAGTTGGACTCTTTTTCCGTATTGTCACGTACCTACCTACCTACCTACCTACCTACCTACCTACCTACACTTTGACTCTTTGTGCAGCATTACTCATCCAAATATATATTGTTTTTATTGTCCCTTATGGCTCATATCATGCTATAGCACGCATTACTTGCCGCCGCCCCCCCCCCCCCCGCCGGAAGTGTGTACCTTATTATTCGAGCAATAAGCCTGCAGCTCGGGTATTATAACGCGAACCTTAATAAAATGCTTAAATGATTTTTACAAATACCTTCGTGGTATTTCTCGGTTCGCTAATTGCCCAGAACTTAAAAGTGTACGGATTCTCACTTGAGGGAGAGGGAGAGAAAGAGCGACGGAGAGACGCGGTGAGACGAAATAATCCTTATCACACGAATACATAACTTCGTCCGCAGTATTATTACAATTCTAAAGCCGTAACTTACGGTCTGTTCATTTGTTTGCTGTTATATTCTGTTAATCGGACTTACAGTAACGAATGCATGCGGTTGATTGTATACATATACATAGATACCAGTTATAGGGTGTATTTATATATTTGATTCAATTTTATCGTGAATCGAACAGTTACGAAAAATTGAAACACCGTGTATAACACAGTACGCAGGTCGCTGTTTGCAAATTGTATCCGATTGTGAATTTCGAAACGTCTGTAGGGTGATCTACATCGGTGAAAATAATCGGCAACAAGCATCGGACACGGTCCTTGGCATTTAAACTGTTGCTGCTTTTAGCAGTCTGCGGTGCAGTTTGATCTATAATTAGCCGCGGTATTATTTTTACTATTTTAGTCGAACCGCAGGGGCGGTGTGGCGTAGCTTTTTCTTCTTCTTCTGCCCGCTGGAGTTCACGAAGCTTTCAAAGTCTATCTACATCGTGCTCCTATACTTATACGTATAGCATAGCGTACAACCGCGCACGCATAACTCGCGCCTAGACCACCCTCCCCCATTTGACTCATCACGGAACGGTCCAAATGTCGTTGTTCCCTGCCTCAGGTCTCGTGAACGAACCAAGTTGATGTTTCACCGCGCGTCGCTTTGCGCAGCTTTGGCCAAACAGATTACTACTAGTTTTAATGCCAACTTGTTAGGGGAATCAAACAGTGCACAGAGATAATGTGTATACAATTGTGTAGATATAAAATAAATATCGCAAGGAGTAATCTTCCGAGTAATTACATCAAATTTCAACGGTGTTTAAACTTTTACCATCGTGAAAATTATCGAACGACTATAACTATACTATGACGAACGTAATTTTCAAAACATTGGGATGATGGAAAATCTCGATGTTTCACACAGGCGGCGTATAATTGTTCGATACAATTTGAAGGGGGTGGGGGGGGGGGGGGGGGGGGGGGTGGGGGGAGGAAGAGTTTGTACGCTTGTTAATCCCAATGTGTGTGCGCGTGTGTGCGCACGTGTTATTTAGGTATAAATTTGTCGCGTGACTCGAGACCATGCGCCTGCAATGGAAGGAAACGCATGGTGTGCCCTACGCGCGCGCCGCGCCTGACCCCCGATACGCTCGTGTCACGTAGGCATCGCCCGCCATCTTGACACCTCGACTGGAAAATCGTCGAAACTTGAAAAATCCTCGGGCTTCGCTGTGCGCCAGTGGCAAACAAGGCAGGCCCTTGTAGGCCACAAGTATAGGTATATTATTCAGGAATCAGAGTGGAGGGATACAAGGCTTGCGGAGAACCGCACTGACGCTCGAGCATTCCTCGAAACGACGTTGCTGCTTTTCGTTCTACGTACGCAGCAGCTACGGTATGCCGAAAAATTCAAAATCGGACGGAAGTGTCGCGGATTGTTTTCCACTCTCCTTCCCTTCCTCTATACATCGGGATCACCCGGAATGAGAACCCCTGACACGTATCTATCCGACGCATGAATAATCCGTCCGCGGGCACGGGAATCCGTTAGTGCAAGTTTCTTTCATTTTATATTTACACATTGTATACCTACGTACGTATAAATAAATGCGTACGTGCGAATACTGAAATGCAGCTTTTCCTCATTCTTCTATTCATATCTTTAACCTGCATAATTATAATATACCTTGTATGTGTACTGTATCGTTTACCTCGACGCGTCATTTGCATTTGGGTTAAAAAATAATTACGAATTGAGAAAGGTTACCCGTCCGCGCCGTGTTACATATTCGTGTCCATAGTATATTCTGTAAGTGGCTGTTTGAAAAAGTTATAAAATAAAATAGGTTCATCGCGAAGCGTACGCAATAGTGTATTGTCGAACCTTGTCTGGTGGCATTTTTGGTGCAAAGCTTGGATGCGTTTATTAGTACGTGTCGTACAACGATCGAACGAACCGCAATGAGTTAACCATTAGGATTTTTCAAAGCAGTCAGTACCGGCGATCGAAACACTCGTGCTGGGAAATCTTAACAGAAAATGATGCGGATGTTACACGCGTTATGTATATATCATATACACAGTTTATCGATTAACCTCTCCGCGATGGTCGACGTATCGGTAAAATGATTCGATCAATATTTACGTCAGTGGTATATATCGAGAAGATTAGGCGAGAAAAATAAACCAGGCTGCAGGCTGTTGTAGTACGCGAGAAAACACAAGATCTTTGGATCATGAAAGCTGTGTTTAAGCAAATACGCACATACGTATTACACGCACGTGTACCTACCGCATGTACTGATAAATACGTGTGTACGCCAAGTCATCGCGAGTATGCGTAGATACGCTTTTAAGTATTCTGCATCGTTGTAATATCCTATAATTGTAAATCGTATACATGTCGCGCATACGTTGTCTGCATGGGTATACGTCGTTGTCGAAGCGCGGTTTATCCTATACGTACGCATAGGGTGCGGGTAAAAGCGGACGATTCCATTCGCTTGTGTACACCTATGCTACAATACGGCTATCAACAGGACCAGTATACGAGTTAACTTGGACTAATGCGGAGGAAAATACAGGTTCGGTCACGTTCTGATTGTCTGCTACAAAAACTTAATTTTTTATACCGACGAAAAAATCCGTTACACGTAATGAATTGGGGTACAGGCATCGTAATCAGCTGAATATGAATTTAATTTATCGATCATCGGCAGCAATCGATTGAAGTTTAAATAAAGAAAATGAATAAATTATTCCTCACAGTTTCAGGTACGAGGAAGTCCAGGTATAACTTCAATATCGTTGGGGCCGATTTGCTTGCTCATAAACCCGAAGCGGAACAATACAAGTAATCCGTCAAGAAATTGCAACGGTCGTGACTAATCCTTATTTTTCAAATTTCGTCGAAGTTACCTGGCTAATTTCTGTTTCGTTAATAACTGGTCCCGTTAAGCCTTACGAGAACCTTTGTAGTCTAAGCAGTGAGACAAAGACGGGAGCAGTGATAGGCAAGCGGATATATAGGTATAAGAGAGAAAGAGCCGAGTAAATGTGTTCGTCGCGTCGAAAAGTAGAAAGAGGGGAAGACTGTAAAATTTACAAGGGTCGAAGAGAAGAATGTATAGTAATAGCCGATGGAGGCAGCGCGCGAGGCACGGAGGGAGTGCAAGTTTTCCAACATTTACCAAACTCGTCTATTGCACCTCTCTCTCTCTCTATATATATATATACTATACACACACACACACACACACACACATATATATATGTATATATCGGATCGAATCTTATACCGCGAGTCGCATTGTTTCGTATTTTATTCGCGCTCGCTTCGATTTAAAAGAATTAGAATAATGGTACACGATTCATCTCGTCTCGAGTCAGCATCCCGGTCATCCACCTTATGCTTGATATTCGTATACACCTATACAGCTGTAAATATCGAGGCTTTGGGCAGCACGTAGATACACGCATTAAATACGCGTATCAACATCTATACGGTAGGACATCCGATGATATTACAGGTACGTATATGCATGTTATTATAGAAAGCTGTACTAGACTTGTACGCCAATGCACGACTATCGGTCGATGGGTATTAATGTAGAGTACAGAACGAAACGAAACGAAGCGGCGGCGGTGGCGCCAGAGTATAACGTCTAGGTGTATGTATTTTAGTTGAGCCACGCCACCAACTCTCGCGAAAACTGATTAGCTTGCTCTCTGGTTAATAAGCAGCAGCTAGATCGCCAGAGAGAGAGAGAGAGAGAGAGAGAGAGAGAGAGAGAGAGAGAGAGAGAGAGAGAGAGAGAGAGGAGAGAGGCGGTATACCGCTGCACACTGCACACGCGTACGTAAGTCCAAGCGAGATGAGGCTTGTATATACGTAGGGCTGCGTGCGCCGAGGAAGACGGTATAGGCGTGTAGAGGCGAGAACAAAAGAGGTGCCTGCAGGGAGTACGTACATATGCGTGGATCGGAGAAGGACAAACTGTAATGGCGGGGAGCGTGCGTGCGACAAGGACGCGAGATCGCCGGGTTATGCCTAGATTTGAAGAGGAATTAATGTCGAATAACGAAGAGTCCGTCGAATTGTAAGAAAATTAATATTCAACAAAGCTGCCGCGCGACGAAGAACTCGACGACTGAGAGGTCACATTTCGGAAGTCCGAATCTTTGTTCGCTCGGGCACGTGCGCGGCCAAGACGAAGTGGAAAATCTCTCGTATAATATGTAGAAAATCTGGTGACGGCGGCGCGGTTTACGTTTTATCTGAAACGGCTCTCCGAGCGTTGTAAATTATTTTTGTTTAATCGCCGAGAGGGGAAATATCGTCATCACATGTGTGTAATATGTGCAGAAGCACTCCGCGCACCTGCCTGCAGCAGGCCGATTGTATATTTAAAATAAATTCTAAATCGGTAATCGGCAGAGGTGAAGAGGTTCGGACTCGATCGGCACTTTGACCGTAGGCCTGCGAACCTTTCGCTCGAATTTTAGTCGCTAATCCTTGAGACTTACTGAGAAAAAGGCAATTGTTTGCCACGGCACAAACGAGTGGGGGAAACCCGCGAAGGGGAAATTTACAACTCTGACGTAGCGGTTGGTTCGTTCGTTGGTTCGTTCGTTCGTCGTCCGTTCGTTCGGCGGGGCTGTCGCATCATCGCCAGCCAGCGCGCACACCACTCGACTGGCAGTCAGTCGCAATCTGTCACTGGTTAGCCTCGGTTGTCTTTACCGGAGCTTCGCTTGCACGTACACACATTCGTGCATACTTACTTCGGTTGGAAATCGCAGTTAATCAGTCAATTACACACCGTCACCCGTCGTCGTTTCTTATAATATCATATTACGATTGATGTAATCGTTTGTACGATCGTCGCAATTCGCGGTATACGCGTCGTGCATCATCGATACGGAAACGTGTTGTATACCTGTATATGTAAATACGTTCAACATACATAGATACATTATATATGTATCGAAATTAACAAAGTGGCGAAAGTATTTACGGAGTGTGTACCAAGCGATGACGTCATCATACTGTTCTGATTTCGTTTGCATTATTCGATAAGTCGAACGGTATTGCAAAAAATAAATTAAAATAAATAATACAATAACAATAATAGTTATAAACAATTGCAGAAAGATAAAAAGGTGATAAAGAACCGTCTTGTTTCTCGTTGCGCACTGCGTTGCATGCGGATAATTTTTTAAAAGGACAAAGCCAGTGTTTTATTATACTCTGTTGCTGCATTTGTGTGGTGGTCTATTCGAATATCCCAACTGTACTGTCAACGAAGTTGCGGCTGCTGCTATAATTGTGGCTGAGGAACAACTTGATACAGGTAAAGAAATTTCACTTACGTCATGCGTGTTTACGCATTATATATTATATATATATATATATATATATATATATACGATCGTCAAGTTGGTGAATTTTGATTTTTGGCAAAGCATTGACGGTAGATAAAACGCGCTTGCGGTAATTCCCCGCGATTCGTCGTCTGTAACGCTCTTGTTAGTCATTACCCCCGCATATTGCCCATTCTCACTTCCGATCGTATTGAACGTTATACGAGCGGTACTGAGAAGAAAATAAAATCCCCGCGTAGGTACGGGTATATCGGTATACGTTACATTTATTGTACACACGTCGTGAAATTTTTCCTTTGTGGAACGCGCGTCTTGTAGGTCGCGACAAGTTGATTCTCGACATACGCGACGTCCGCACTATCGTGTTTTACACGCCTTGTCAACGATTGCAATAACGAAACAATCCGTACAACAATCTATAGTATATACATATATCTCTACGCACAACAAACCTTTTATCAGTGATGATCTATTTATTTTTTCTTACATACGTAGGTTATTTTCATCGGATCGAATTTGAATTTTTTTTTTATACATATACGTGCATATATATATCACGCTTGTGTATACGTGCACGCGCGTACATGCATACGTACACGTCTTGCCGTTCGACTTTCACATTTTTGCTACCGTGTGTAAGAGAAGAAGTCAGTCTGATACACTCGGTTTCATTTCTGTTGCTTTTTTTTTTTTCTTAACGTTTTTTCGCTTAGTTTTCCGACCTCGTATAGCGACAATACTGATCATTGCTTGCGAATTAATACAAGTTTCACAATATAGGTGTGAAAAAATTCAAAGTTGATCCGATATGTATCCGTATATGTATAGGTTTATGTACGTATTATACGTGTTGAAACATATGCACGCGTATTTACGTATTATCTCTTCCTCCTCGCGTATTGTGTACAGTAATGACGCGCGTCCGAAATTCTTAAAAGAACGCTAACGAATATTCGAAGGAGTGATAAATGCCGTAAAACAAAATCGCGAAAATATGTAGTCGCAGCGCGTGAATAATGTTGAAAGTGAATTTCGTCAAGTTATGGCTGACGATCCGCTCGCGGTAGTTGTTTTTGATATTACATTTCGGCGCGATGATGTGCAAATACGTTACACGCAGTGGGTAGTCGGTGTTATCAATTAATGCGGCATACGGTGTCGGAGTACAGATATAGTTTTCCGGATAATACTGTTCTGCGATTTGGATAATGGCGATATTACAGAGAATCGCCAACTTGGTTGATCGCAGCGAGATCGCTCGACCGTAGAGGCTCCGCTAAAACTCCCGAGACTACACGACTACGACTACGCTACTACGCGGTCACTCTTCTCAAGCCCATATTTAAATTTAACGCACTGATCTCATTCCTCGGTGAATCTGCTTTCGAAAATAGCGCAACTCGCATACAAGAAGTGTATTACGTGTATACGGTATACGATATATGGTATGTCGTATGCAATGGCACGTGTAGTGGTACACCAGCGGCGTGTGCAGCAGTCGCCGCTGCTCGACTTCTTCGTACAACCTAGCGGATCGCGGGGTCATCGCGACGATTATAATACGCGAAGGAACGAGCGAACGAGCGTGCGTACCCACCTCTTTCGCTTCTTCCTCTTCGTCTTCCCCTTCTCATCCTCGCGACACGTACTTGCCTGATTTTATACCATACATCGACGCCGGAATGCGCGCGTGCAGGGCGCCTTGAAAACGTGTTTTCGAAACACCGGCAGATTTACGCGATATCCAGGATGGGGGTAACAGTCTTGTGACCCTATAAAGCAGCCACTCCGAACCCATAAGTAACGTAGCTTTGCGCGACGTGCGTATCTGCGATCCGTTCTGAAATATACGCGATAATGAGGGGAACGTAAAGAAAATTAAAAAGTACAGAAAACAACAAAACGCACACACGCGCAGCAGACTATACGCAGATTACGCTAATGACGTCAGTGCCAATGTGGTTGTGTACGTGTTTGTCATGGCACCTCTATTTTTCTCACCCGATTCGAATTGAAGGACATTTACGTGATCGTCGTGTCGATGCTCTTGTGTATTTTTTTTCACAACCTAACGTCTGTGTGTTTCTCTCTCTCTATTTTGCTTTGAATACCTACACACGTCTCGTTCTCTCTCTCTTTCTCCCTCTCGTTGCATGCATGTGTTTACATCGTGCACGTCATGCCGATTTACATGTGTACACGTATGTTAGGTAGTTTGCCGCAAATGTGCGCTGCTCTGTGAGTGTAGAAAGATGGTACGATCAATTTCTTTCTTCTTTTTTTTATTTTTCATTTCTTTCATTTGAAGAACAGAAATATCGTTGTTATTGCGATTCGTTATACTGATACAGCGGCGAGCGGGCAGCATTTGAATTTAGACAATTTTTATCAATGCTGACGAACGGATCAGTTTCCTTGTTTCATGTAACGTTGTTAACAAGCTCGTATACCAGCACGGTGTATACAGGAAAATTACGCGACACTCTCAACTGTCGAAATTATTGCGATTGCTAATCGTGTGACTAATTTTCCTTGTTCCCGGTATGCGTGTCCGTTTATATGTAAATATCATATTCGTATACATTCAACACATGCGACGATGCTCGCTGATTGATCTTGATAGTAGCTGTCCCGTCCACAGTCTTTATTTGTCGTCATTGTTTTCCGCAAAATTCAAACTGCGAGTACGCGAGGGCTTTGGCTTACTGACATTCTGTGGGTTCGCGTTGAGGAAATAATGGGGGGGTGGGTGAGTGGGGGGGGATATGTGACACAGAGAAACGCACGCACATGCATAATGCAAGGAAAAAAAACCACCACACCGGACGACTACGACGACGACGTTTTGGTCGCGCGACAGCTGAAACGTCGCTACGTCGGCGTGTGACGTCACGGCTTGCCGCTACCTTTCCGAGCCGGTGTGTGATCGAAGCTCTGCTGCCGAAAGGCGGCTACCAGCCGAGGTGGTGCTGGTGGTGGGGTTAACATCTGCTTTTAGCATGATTGCCATGTATTGATGCGAGTCTTGTGAGCTTATACCACGCACCGTCTATACGGCGTATATTATACATGTATATATATTATAATATTAATGCATAACGACGACGTTGCGATTCTGTAATGAATTATCGCGAATTTGGAATACCGAACATGAATATGACGACGAATTGAAAAATTTCCGACATTCGAAAAACGTGATATACCAGTTGACGTTATTTTTGTTTCTCGTATTTACGTTATAATGTAATTAACGTTATACAATATACAGGTGTTGTACGTTCATTTGAACCGTTTTACACATTTTTATACGATGCGGGAAACGCGGTAGTAGTACAGGTACGTCTTAGGACTGTGTACCTTGTGTGACGTACCTAGTGTGGTATAATAGACGGCGCGATGTTGTTATCTGATGATTTTTCACGGATTAATTTCTTCGATGTCACTGAATACATAATAGAGAAGACTGCGGGAGCGGTTGTGTAATTTGCAAAATTTATCAGATCGGTATAATAATATTTATCTCGCCGAGTGTCGATCTCTCTCTTTTTTTTTATTATTATTATTTTTTTTTTTTTATTTACTTATTTTTTTTATCGCTGTGTGGTATATCTTTATGGTGTGTTGAACCATATTACATTATCTGTATGAATGGTAACGAATTAAAAATTAACTGCACGAATTTATTAGCCGCGTGGAGTAATTGGAAGAAGAAAAAAGAAAAGAAGTATCGCCGCTTGAAATTCGTTGCATTCGCGCGTCGTTTCGAACGGATCTGCGCGTTCTCAACGTGAAAGATAAAAAGAAGAGATAGGAAGAGGAGGGGAGGGGAAATAAAGTCTTCGCTTATTGCGGCTCGGGAGAAAGTCGTCGGAATAGTCACGGCCTATTTAACAGCGGCGGATCTGCAACTCTATACACTCGCGCAGTCAAGTCTACCGCCGCTCTCTAAATCGAGAAAATCAAGAAAATTTAGAAAATATATGTACACACGGGCACACGTACATAGTTTCTAATATAATATTGAAACTGTACTTTGCCCTAATTTTCCTCCCGTCATCGGTCCCTTGTCCTCCCCTCCTTTCTCCACACGTCGACCCTCTCCCTTCCTCCCTCCTCTCCCCGTCCACCACCCCTCGCAAAGACAAATCGTTACCTGACTAGAATATCTGCTGCGGGTGGGTAATGTGTAACTCTAGGGTGGCGAGCGGAGGCGGGGCTTCATGTTGTGATCAATACTATAGATCGAAGACGAAAGTTGTAATCGAAGCGCCCTTGAGAAAACAAAATCATCTGACGCGTGGAGGGAGCCTCGTGATACTTTATTGCATAGGTATATGTTAATAATCTATTTATATACACATGTACACATATCGTGTGTATAGCAATGTCAAGAACAATCGTAATTTTTAATACGAAGTTGAGGTGTAATATCTACATAATATTCAATACCTAATTTAATGCAGATATAGGCATATGTATTATACATTTGTTTATCAGTGATTTTGATTTCGCGGGGATTAATTATACGCACATAGATACTGTGTATGTATTATACAACGAAAAGTTACCGCGTTTTATGATGTATAATAAGATAATCAAAATGTGCAACAATCGAATAATTGATGCATGTAACACGTATGTACGTATATAACAGATGATATAAAGCCGGGTACATGTACAAAAGTCATAACGGGTCGTGCGCCGCGGAAACGGTACTGCGTCCCAAATGGAAACAAGTCTTACTAGCGTGTAGCGTGCTTCATATACACACGCTGTTGTATTCGTATACCGTGCAGGTATAACGCGACGAGGAGTCAAGTGCTCGTTGCTGTCAAGTGGCGGTAGTATTGCTGCTCATTGTACGAGCGTATGAGTTCAATTTCTAATTTTGTAAATTCCTTTTGCCGCGCGCCGCGCTTCGCGTCTGCAGAGTGACTGTCAGCTGTAAACGTGGCTTAGTTACATGTGGTACACGTGTATATGTGTGCGCGCGCGCGCGTGTGTGTGTGTGTGTGTATCAATAGGTATGAGAGAAAGAGATACGGTGAAAGATAAGAAAGAAAAGATGTGTGCCTCCTCCCCCCCTTTATACACGCGCACGCGCATGCGCACATGAAATGGCAACACCTCATTCCGACTACTACACAATCATCGCTACTGCGCTTCTTTCCATACCTTTCTATACCATTTGCAATATAGCACCAAGGAGATACGACCTTGCTAATGTCCTTGCCTCGAGCAGTTCCTTGTAGCTGCTGTAATACCCAGTAAAATGGTGGCGAAGAAATAGAACTAACTGATATAGAAAAATTTCATTTATATTCAGGCCGAAGATCACGATCCATAACACAAAAATATATCAACCGGGAATCTATTTTCCTAAATCAAAAGTTCATATTAAATTATAACTGTTTTATCGGATTGAATTATTAATGAACAGATCGTTAGATACACTTCTCAATTAATTGGGGGCTACGATAATACTAGTTTGTGTTTTCTTGGTGACGTAAATTTGACGAAAAATTGATGTTATGATTGATGCGAGGGATGAAAAAAAAAATTATTACTCACGATGTTTCATAAATTTGAAAAATTGTATAAAAGTGAAAGATCAACTGAGCGTTATCTTCCACATGGCGTAGAATGCTCATCTTTTGCCAGAACTTTTCTTTTAATGTAAACAACCTTTTTAGGGTAAAAATCGCAAATTATTGTTTTCTGAAACACCTCATTATGCATGCAGTAAATTTGATCAATCTCGAATTATATGTAATTTTTGTCCGATTGTGAGAAATGAAATTTCGCTTTAACGGAACGATTTAGCGCGGTAACTTTTTCTACCACACCATTTTCATCATTAACCTCTCTTGTAATGAAAAAATTCAATACGAATTACGAACGCGTTCCAAGCTTCATCGTCATCGCAGTACATAAATAAAATACATCGGTTCTTTTTCAATCTGCTTTCAACACACGGAATCCATGTGTATAAACGAATCTCTGCGCTCATGGTGCTGCTTACCACGTATTGTACACTGTATGTATATTATTTCGTTGGTTGGACGTAGAGCAAGTGTCCTAACTAGACGATGATGATAGAGGCATAGCAGGCATGGTGGGCTTGCTGCCTAGCTGGAGTTCTTTGTAGGTACTCGAGCCTACAGTATGACGCTATAATGCTTTGCTACGTGCTATACTTGTAGGTATACTGTACTATGACTATTTCCGTTAGTTAGTCTATCTTCTCCGTTGTACTAGACGTTTTTTTCTTTTTTTTATTTATTATTGTCCTTTTTTCTTGTTTAGTTTGTGTTCTATCCGTAACGCTCCGTTATATATATATATATATATATATATATATCTATGCACGCACACACCCCATAGTGTACCCCACATTATCACAGTACGTTTGCGTGTTGTTAATACGTATAATGCACGCACGGAATTAAGTATTAAGAAACTTGTCCTTGAATGTTGGCTTGTTTAGTGGAATCGCGTTTAACTCGTTCACGTAGTTATGTTGAATACACTATACAATACTACACATATATCGTATGTAAGTATAGCAAGACTCGGGTATTATACATACCTATATAAACGTGTTAATAGGTATATCACGCTGTGCGCATTGTACCTTTATAATGGTAAGTGTGGTATAAAATTCGAATGGAAAAACTATTATACATGTACATATCTATACAATGTATATCTTCGATGCATTCTTATAATAGCAATAGTAATATGGAATAACAATAATATAACGTTATAGTTGTATTAAACTTGTCGACTTTCGTTTTTGGTTACGATCGATCGTTACGTTGTCGCGCGTCGTCGATCACTTTTACAATACAAGTTTGAACATTTATATCGTACATATGTAGGTATATGCATACATATTGAAACACACACACACTCGCAGAATTATTTGTTTTCGATATAATATCTATATAATATATATAATACGAAACCACAGTCGTATAACCTTGAGGGATGCTTGTGGTTATTTATAACCTAATAAGATCACAATATTACGTCGTAGGTGCAGGTGACATTTTCCATCGTACCGCATGTGATATGTGCACGTGACTGATGAATTATACCTATGTATATGGCATGTACCATGTGTGTATATATATATATATATATATATATATATATATATATATATATATACACCCACACATGCGTGCAGTTGGCGAGATGTTTTCACGGTTTATATCCTGCCTATTGTATTATATACATATACTCTGAATATTTAACTGTAAACTATTCGGTAATTCTTTTTGCCCTGTACATTCCATCCAAGGTCTTTCTCGAGGCGCTCGTGACCAGCGAGGATCCTACGAGTGTAGTTACTTTCCATTTTGATTTGCGCAACAAGAACGACGACGACGACGTCGCCTGTTAGCCACTTCTCCCTATAACCGTACACAGCATTGTTTCCACAGCTACGGTATTATCGTTGTGTTTATTTATTTTCTTTTTTTATTATTATTATTTTTTTTGCTGTTTTTCTCATTTTTCGTCAATCCAGATGAGTCTTGTCGGTATTCGTGAACTGAAAATAATTAATAGTTGTGTGGTGTATAACTGGTTTTCTGTGAAATTTATAAAAAAGAAACGAACGAAAAATAACGATTCCTCTCTAGAAATATACATCGTTGTATTGTAAGTTGCGAACCTCAGTCACGATTCTTGAAATGGTTCCCGGTGACGAATTGAAAAACTATCATCTGCGGCAACACTTTTCCTCTGGAAAATCAAACCCTGCCCTATTATATGAACGGACATTACAATATGTCTTTATAATACGCATATGTATATTATACACTTTGAACAAGTGAACGTCACTTACTCACCCGAAGCTATGTATATACGGTAGTATGTATACCGCTAAGTTTGCAGCGGTTAGGTAACGTGTCTCAGCATTTTTCGCTCCCAGAGAAAGTTAACCACACCGTCCGATCTCTAGTTCTAATAGCTATAAAAGCCTTAGTATCGCATCGTCCGCGGGACGCGCGTGCATCAGACTTGTTTGTATACATCTAATAAAGATACACGAATATAACTGCAGCGTACGGACAATACATACCTATATACATGTATGCAGAGAATTACAAATATAGATACGTACCTGTGTAAAGGAGTGTGAATATCAGTTCTTGTATAATAGTATAATTTGTATTTTGAATGCGGCAATTCTTATCTGTCCGTGCACGAACGCCCGCAGTATGTGTAATAATGAAATGTGCAGCAGGTTGCATTTTTACCGATCCACCAAATGTTCCCCTCCCCACCACGCAACGCTGGCGGCCGCGACGTAGGTCAGGATTTTCTCTTCGGTGATGGAGAAAACCAGTGTTTTCGGGTGATTTACACCGGCTCTGTGGGGGTTATGTATGATTTTGTAGCTCGCGTGTGTGCGAGCGCGGTAGCTGCGCTGTTGTCACATAACTGCTATACGTGTGTGAGTGCAGTTGGATATGCATATATGTATGTATAACGGCGGCCCGGTGACAGCGCCATACCAACGCATATTGTACGAGTACCGCGTGTGTATACCTAACAGTCTGAACACAAATCGATTGAATCCTCGGGGTTAGGAGAGACGAGGACGCTTGGCTTCGTTGTTGAATCGATTTTAACTCGTGCAGGATAAAGTAGTAGTACTCGTCCCTCTGTTCCGATTTATTTAGAGCGTGTATACGATGAAGTTATTGTTTGTAGAGAAAAATAAATTGGCGTGTAATACTCACAATGTACGGACATGTGACATGTGACAGTATATGTATAGTATTTCGATGTCGATTACAGTCATCGTGGAAATTCCGTCATCGTTAAGAAAGACTTGGGTATAAATTTCCGTGTAGCTTGATGATGAAGTAGAGGGAAAAAAAAACTTACAGGAAATATTAAGACAATATATTATACAAAAGTTTCTTGGGTTTAGTTTTAATCTCGTTTCCTTCCCCTCAAAACATAATTGAACTTGGCGATACACCTCCGTATACGATTTGCAATTATTGTATCAATCTCGTAATTTTGGAGGAAACGAACCTTTTTTTTTTTAAACTTCATCTAGCTGTACCTACGGCTCTCTCTATCGTTGCTCGCGCACATATATGTAGGTAGTATACGCGTGAGATCTATTTTCGACGCACGAGGGTCAGACACTTTTGGGCATACCGCGTGCGTGTGGGGAAGTCACTTCCGACTTCTCGTGACGTCACATCCTTCTCCCCACGAGCCAAATGAACTGAATCTCGTTGAACAAAAAAATTTTAAAAAAGGGAATTAAGAGGGCGTCGCTCTTACGCTGCTGCATCATATCATGTGTAGAAACTTTCCCGCGTACTTGCAGGAGTATCATATAAAAGATATCGTGATTATTGTTGTAGATAAGATTTCGATATACCTGTAGATATATACATAACGGTATAATACGTGTATGTAATATATTCACGACTAACGATGTGTTGTTATTTTTGTTACAGGCGTGAAAATGAGACTTGAAGAAGATTTGGTAATACGGCGAAGTCGGCCGACGATGATTTCGGCGAAATATAGAGCTCGTGAGGAACGGCGTCGTTTGTTGAAGATATCAGCTGCTAAACTGCGACGTATAGAAGATCCGGAAGCGAGTCTTTGTCGATCTGTATTGATCAATAACGCAGTCAGAAGATTGCAGAGGGAAAATCGTGATGAGAAATCGAGGAGCTACGGGGTGTCTGTTAATTTCTTGGATGATTCATCGAAGGAAAATAGCCTGAGTGGAAATATGAATGTAGATAATATAGACAATGATTTGCTGCAAAAGAAACGTTTGGGCGATGACGACGCCGATATGTCCCTTAGCCACAATTCAAGTCCGAAAAAACAACGCCACGACGATTTGGATTTCCCAGACGACGTTTTTAGCGATTTTTACATCCTACCACCGACGCCTAGACTCTTATCTCATATCGATGACGTGTTACCTGATATTGATAGTATAAACGATCTTTCGATTAATAACGGCATGGATGGTGTTGAAAACCGTTTGAACATTAACATTGACTCGTTAAACTCTACCAAAAGCCGGCTAAGCTTGTCTGACAGCAGTTGTCAATTCCTAAACGATATTGCCGAAAGTTCTTTGAACTGCAATGAGAATCCATTGAGGACATCGGACAGCCGATTATTCTCCACGGAATCTTGTATGATGGATGTTATCGACTGTCAGGACGTATGCGACGACGAGAGGATCACCGAATTCGCAAGGTTCCCCGAACCTACGAAAACCCTCGAAGAGCGACTTATCGACTTTCAATCCCTCGACGAACATTACGACTTGTCAAAGTTCGAACGCAGCAACAGTCAAACCTGCGGCCGAGCCTTCCACGATATACAAACATTTCATAGTCTCGTACCAGGCTTGGAAACATAGGAAAAATAACGCAATACCTAAAATACAAATACATACATACATATATATATATATACATATATATATATATGTATACGTGTGTATAATTTTTATTTGTATGCAATGATAAGTATAATGATTATAATGACAGTTGTATTCAAACTGTATACATGCTATACAAAGTTTATACAAAAAGGGTTGTTGTTCCGATGAGGAGTATAGTTTCTCTGTGCAATCGTAGTTCATTTTGTTTTTGTTTTTTCCTCTGTTGAGTCGTTCTTTTTTCAATTCTTTACTCGAAACTGGTTAAAATATTCTCGCAATGGCAATTCGGTTATTGCTACTTACATTATCTCTATATATCAGTTGGACTTTTTTTTTTTGATCAATCTGTTTTACATACCTATAATATTATACATGGGGAAGCGTACATAACACGCACAAAGAGAAGATAAAAAAAATGGAAACAAAAACACTTCTACGACGTAAACTTGTAGGTTGCGTTACAATTTTCGTTCGTTTGATTTTTCTGCAAATTTATTTTATTTTATTTTATTTAAACTAAATTCATGCCGTCCATTGGCATGGTAATTTCTTTGCGAGATGACGTCTCTGGCATAAACAATCGTACATGTGTATACTTTACCTACACATATTGTTTGTATATACATATATTACATATATTAAAACAAAACGAAAAGAAAAATACACAAAAATAATTAAAAAAAAAAAAACAAACGAAAATACTTTTTTAAATCATGTTGAAATACAAAATGTATATTAAAATATTGGTGAGTGAATGGGAATAATTTACGAATGAGGAAAGAATATAAGACGGATTTGGTGAGAAATCGTTGTACATAAATAAATATAACGCCTCTTACATATTTCGATTTATTTTAAACAATACCATCTAATAGACTTAGGATTATATTTTAATATTGTTGTCTGTATTGTTCCATTAATTTTAACGTTAACTCATTAATTATTTCCAGAATGTATTTGAAATTTATGTAAAATTTTTTCGTTTGTTCTAGAAAGTGTAGTATTGAATTATATATTCAAAATTATCGATCGTTTTTTTAATTAATTTGCCGGTTGGTATTTTCTCTTTATTTTTTTTTTCGTGCACCCACAATTGCTTGTCTGTTTATTTATACCAATATCATCTGATAATGGCATGCGGCTGAGTACTAAGAGCTGAATAGACATTCTGTTATCTCGCGTAAAAAACAAAAAAAAAAAACATTTGGATTTAATGTATCGCCTGTATTTAATATTAAAAATTTTGTACTTAAGAACTGCAAATTATAAAAAAAGAGGAACATGTGCGGCCGTTTTCTGATAATGTTGATGTACAGTACAACTGCAACATACATATTCATATATCAAAAAAATTTCACATACGTTAGTTGCGGCTGCTGCTATTACTATTATGATTATCAATATTATTATTATTATTATTATTATTATTAAACTTTCCGTTTTTACCTGCATTAAATATTTCGGTGCAGAAGAACAGCTAGACAAAATATAAATATATGCCGTAATATTTTCTGCTTATATTACCATTCTAAATCGACTTTCAAAAAAGGAAGAAAATTAAAGAAGTGCTTTGGCTGTATTGCAGAGAATAGTTTTTGGTGTTAAATTTTGGCTCGTATTTAGAAACGTTTAAAACAACATTGTTATATGCTGTTGATTATTTTGTTCTGTTGAATAAATGTTTTTTTCCATTATCGATTTATCGGAAAATTTCGACATTGACCAAAGTGAGCAGTATCTAAAGTAGACTTCCAAGCTTCCAGTTAGTGCCCAGGCTGTGGTTAGCATGGCTTTGATACGCCAAGTTTCGTCTGAATGTTTTACAAATTTAAAAAAAGAACAAAAATTTTGTAAAATTATACGAACAAAACAAAACATAATATGGCAAAGAAATTTAACAAAGTGGCCCAATATTGTGTAAATAGCTATATATTAGCCCATATGTTTAGTAGTTATGTATAAAATTTCGTACGTTGTGTAAGTTACAGGTCTAGTTACATGAAATCAGTTACCAATTATACGAAAAAAAATTCGAATAAATCTATAAAATATTATTTTCTCCTTGTTGTTAATTGATCACTTGTATGCATGTATAATTAATCTCATTATTACATGACCGGAATTTAACGAGGTGGCAATAGTAATCTCGACAAGAGAATGAACATAATATACACATATGAGTTGTTTTTTTTTGCATCACCTGTATTCACACTCACCGGCACTTAAGCGTACTCTACTGTAAATAACAGTAAGTATGTTGTTTTTTTATCCTGTAGCATATCCGTCGAGTAACTGAGAACGAAAACTTTACCGCTAGGTTCGTGCTTGTACCCAAAAGTCCAACGTAATTCACGAACTTTCGACCGCTATGTGTCTCTGAATATCATATAGTCACTGGTCGAATTCAACGGTAGAAAGATGGCGGCTCTGAAGGAAGTGGTGTCGTTGTACCAAACTTTAAAGAACGAATGGACAAAGAAACCGTGTAATTTACAACAATGCGGTCAAATATTAAACAAATTAAAGGTAAAACTTATTTTAGCGTTACTTACATTTACATTTATGATCCATGTAGCGTCGATGCGTAGATCTAACCTATTTCACTATGTGTCAAAGTGAACAATCATCCTCCTTTACTTACATTTGCAAATGTATTGTTAGCAATATCTGAATTAACGTTTGCACATCTGATGGTACGACATGTTTCAGCCTGTCAAGTACTGCTGATTATTATTATTATATGATGCTATCATAATGTTGAATTGATAAATAATTTAACTTTTTTTTCAATAGATTGGCTTGACACAGTTGATGTTTTTACCTACATCAAATAGCAGCGCTTCGCAAAAGGAACTCCTAATTGCTCGTAAGCCACTGTTCATTCAAAAAGTTGAGATTACTTTATTGTTACGATTTAAATCTGCCTTTCATAGTCAAATACATAATTCTTTACATCTAATAGTTTGGAAAATTTAAATTCACATACATGTTACAAAGATATATGTTTCTTCAGCCAGATATTTACCATTCAAATGTATCTTGAAGATCATTCTCATTAATTACTACAAATTAATTTGTGTGGTTCAAATTAAAGGTGATGTACTTGAGATCGGAGTCCAATGGAGTATCTCTACGGAAGATATACCATCGTTTGAACGTTACATGGCACAATTGAAGTGTTATTACTTCGATTACAAGTTGGAGTTACCGGAATCTGCGTACAAGTATCAGCTTCTAGGGTTAAACCTTCTGTTTCTGTTGTCTCAAAACAGAGTAGCCGAATTTCACACCGAGCTGGAATTACTTCCGTCCGATCAAATACAATCAGATGTTTATATAAGACATCCTCTGAGCTTGGAACAGTATTTGATGGAGGGTTCATACAACAAAATATTTCTCGCCAAAGGAAATGTCCCTGCAGCGTCGTATAATTTCTTCATTGATATTTTATTAAATACAATTCGGGATGAGATTGGTGCCTGTATGGAAAATGCATACGATAAAATATCTGTGAAAGATGCCTTGAGAATGTTAAATCTCACAACAGAAAAAGAAATCAAAACATTTGCCACGAAAAAAAATTGGAACTTAGGAAAAGATGGCTATTTTTATTTTGGAATACCAAATGAGAAAAAATCTGAGGAACCAATTCCTAGTGCCGATTTGGCCACTTTGGCAATAGACTATGCAAGGGAGTTGGAAATGATAGTGTAAATCTTTAATAAAAAAGTATAATAAGAATTATAAAAAAAATCTTTACATGCGATACTTGAAATTTGTATTTAAGATTGAATAAAAAAAATGTCCAAAACTGATTTCTCATATCTGTAAGGTACTAAAAAAAGAACAGTTTTATGCATATGACTATAAGTATTACTTCAATGAAACATTTCAGTTTTATCGTAAAGTATATTCCTGGAGGTTGAAACAAATTTGACCCGAGTTCTCAAAAATAACGCTCTGAATCATTCAAATGATACATAATGCAAATTATTCTGATTTAGTATGTTCAATATAAATCCAGCGTTTAGAGGTGGTCACGTGGATTCAAATCTCTTAGTACAACTTAATTTTTTTTTTGTCACTTTTTTGGAGAACAGTAGAGGCACGACAAAATTTACAAGCTTAAATATTGTTGTATTCAGAGAAGGAATAGTAATGATTCTAAAAATGTCAAATTTCAAGAAATAAATCGTAAGGCTTGTCAAGTTTAGTATTTTAGAAAATTATGATGAATTTAAAATGCCGTTGAATAAAACACATTCGAACGGAACGCTCCCAGCAGTCGCGAGGCCCTGATGATAAGTTATGTTACGGAGACATTGGGAGATATTGGGTGTTTAATTTCCACACGAGGTGGCGCTACCTGATTAAAATGGCTGACCAGAATAAATATGGAAGGCAAAATGAGAACAACCAATCAATGTTTACCCTTCTAAACATTGTTTATGAAACATTACATGAATGAGAATGGAGAGTAGGAAAAATCCATAAGCTCTATGTAATCGTTGTACGGATAACCTCTTCCCTCGTCACTGAAAGTCGTCGCTTAAATCGAGAGCTGTTGCCTCTAGCCGGAGTTCTCGATCTGCGCCATGACAATAAGTTTGATAATTTCGTGACGACTTGCCGTCAAGTCCACAGTATCTAGTTATGAGGATCTTGACTAGAATATATATCTGTGTCAAGTTTAGTGCTGTACAGTGAACTCGGTTGACAATAATCACTTGTGATAAATTCAGGCGTCAAGCTAGCCTACAACTCTTATCATTTCGTTTGATACTCCAGTGGTAATGGATATCGATGAATGCTCTGGTGGTGAATCTGTGGAGGAGGAAGAAGAGGAGGAAGAGGATTCCACACGGTCAAATAGCAGCAGTAGTAGTAGCAGTAGCAGCACAGTTGACACCAGAGATGACAGTGGAGATGAACAATGTACCAGCGCCTCTGATAGTCAGGCCTCAGCTGATGACAATGAAAACTCCGAAGACGCTGTAGTAAGCTGAAGCTTTTTTACCTCATTTGACAAATTTTAAGCACCTGACTAAGTTAGTTTTAGCCAACCTGTATAAAGGATGTCTTACGCTTGGATATATGTATTATGAATATTATGAAGTGTTACTGTGATGAAAATAACATTCCATATAAATTACGTAGCGATGGGAGACATGTGTCGCTATGGGGAGGCGAGTTAAATTGCCACAAGGACTCTGCGAGCATCTGACTATCTTCCAAGAATTATTTGACTATTCGAGAATTTGGAATGACAGTTTGAGTGAAAGCGACAAGGAATGCTTGTTGCGGTTTCTACCAACGTTTCCTGAAGATTGTGATCAGGAGCTTGAGTGTGAAAAAACCTTGCGCATGCTTTTCAATAGAGAAAATTCAAGGTAACTTAAAGTTCATTGTATTATAGACATTTGAATTGAAAAAAAATACTGCCTTTTATTATGAATACTAATATTTTGTTTACTTCAGATATGGCGTTGCAGCTTTGGATGCATTCCACAATCATGTATCTGCGGGGCATTACCGTCCTGATATAAGAAGAATGCGTAAATTAGTGCGAAAAGCACAACAGAGGCGATTGCTTTACGAGGAAAGAAAACGTTCCTATGAGCTCGCTGGGCAGTTGCTTAAATCCAGAGAAGCTTTATTGGCCAGTGCTTATAAGCAAGGCTTCAGTCAGCCAACAAATCGGATATCAAAGTTTCACTGGAATAAGCCTAGACCTGCTATGGGTAAAGAATATTTGCTTCGTATTGATAATAGATTTAAAAGTTTAAGAGAGTGAATAAAAATTTTTTCGCTCGTTAATTACACCAAAGATGGTCCTATGCTTGATAATGTAAATTAAAGTGATGAGTTATCTTTCAGTTGAAGAACGCACGAGACAGCGGTACTTGGAAGAATTGAGTGCTCTCAGAGCAGAACTTGGAGTGAATATGCGAGCTATTGTCGAAAGCTCTTCCGAGGATGAGGAGCGCTATTCACAACAGCTACATACTAAGAAAAAGAAAAAACGTTTAGCAATGGCTTTTCAAGCTATACCTATTAAATCACTTCAATTGAATCCTGATGAGGACACCGTACGACCTGTGTCATCTACTTTTCACCAATCAAAGTTCGGACTCTCTTTGGACAATCAAGGCTTGTCCTTACTTGGCTATGAACAATCAGATGATGCATATCGGGCCATGCTAGCTGCCCACAAAAAACGACGTGCTAGACGAGATGTGCGTTCAAGCAATGAAGTTTCCTTATAGACTTGTCATTATTCGTTATAACCATGATCATTGAATGCCCTAGAACAAGGGAACGTACGTTTCATACTTGTATATCTATATATATATATATATATATGTATGCGCATTTCAGAACCATCCAGAGTTGAATACTCAGGGGATTTCCTTGGCCGAATTGTCACGACGTGCCCAAATTGGGCAGAAACATAAACTATCATTAAACAGTGCTATTCGTCCTGTGGTTGTTAAAAAACGTATAAAACTTGAACAACCGCCTTCTGGTCCTCCTTTGACCTCAAAATCTGTTCACGTCAGTTCTGTAAAACCTGAAAGTGACAACAGTGATTATTCTCACACAATCGATAATGATCATCGCCAAATTATTTCTGCAGTAGACTCAAGCGGTCCTTTGAGTGCCGTTAAGATGGAGCCTGTAGACACATACGAACCACAATTATCAGGGAAAAAGAAAATATTTTCGAATTCGTAAGTAATCATATAAAAAAAGTAAACTAATGTTTGGTTACAATGTAAAATACTGCCCACGTCGTATATGAAACTATCATGTAATATTCTACTGTACTTGTAATGAATATTTACTTTCATATCGGCAAATGTTAAGTCATGTTCATTTGCTAAACCATCAAAAATCAATTTTCTCTCATATTTCAATTGACATCAAAAAGAGTTGCATTTCATCATCTGATTCCGTTTCAGGAGTCCGGGATTATCAAATTCAAGTGGAGGAATATTACCATCGACCCCTGTTGTCAAGACAGAGATCGAAGATTTCGAATATGATTCAGAGATCAAAACTGAGGTCAACAATAAGGCTTGTGATGAGGTATCAACAAAAAATCCTATTTTGTGGATGTCAGATACTTTTGAACTTTATCAACATATTTTTTATGTAATAGAGAGAAACTGAAGATGATGAAGAGGAGGACAAAAAACAGTTGGATTTGGAGAGCATCGACATGATGCAAATACCGATTCAGTTGGATAATGGCATTGATCTTCTGGATGATGTGAAGTCAGTATAAAATCACAGTGATTAAATATTGTTTGCTTCCATCAGGTAGTATGGGATTAATTGATTAATTTACTAGGTGTGGTAGCGATGTAACTCAAGAAGGAGAAGGGAGAGAGGGTGATCTGATGCAAGAAACTCACTCATGCTTCTTTTCTCTCCTGAGAGATGCGTTTGTTTCAAAGGGAGAATATCGAATGAGTACTGCAGAGATGAGAGATGCAATAACGCAATGGCAGGGTAACCCTATTTCTCCGCTCAACGACTGGTCAGTAATGAATCAATCAAAGTACATTAAGGGACTAAAAATTTCATATTAAATTTTATTTATAATACAGAGTGCTAAATTTTTTTTCGGTAACTATCAAACTGTGGATGTACAACTTTCACTTGTCTTAAAATATGGTTCTCTTCTATCGAGTTTTCATACAGGTATTCATTAGCACCTTCTTGGCCTTCCCTCGTGCCTCTTGCTCTCGGATTTCTTGCCGGAGAGTTAGTCTACTCTTTACAAGAAACAGATCATCAAACAGAACAAGAACTGGTACCTTATTTAGAAAACAAGGGAAGAGGCGTATACGCGTGGATAGGAGCTGGTAGAGATTCAGACTCTCGGCTTGCAACCTACTGTGGACGTTTCCTAACTCATAGGTACACATTAATTATTCAAAATAAGAACACAATAAATTTACTCTATCTATTACGTACATCATGTTCATAGAAAGGTAAACTTGAGACATCACTTTTACAGAAAATCAATTTGAAGATCATTTTTACCCAACTAAATAGTATTTGCATTGATCAACGTTTTTTCAGAGACTCTTTAGGACCTCCAGTGCATTCTGTAAACAGCGCTAACATCGTCGCTAAACAACAACAACAGCAACAGCAACAGCAGTCTGCTAATAGCAGTAGTAACACCTGCAGGGGTGCGAGTCCTGCTGTAGAAATTACAGCAGGTGGGGATGGATTAATGGGTACAATGGGTGAGTGGGAGCCACCAAGAGCTCTATGGCCAACAGAGTGGAAGGTCCGTGCTTCTACGGTTGAGGAACGGGAAGAGTTCAGAAGACAAGAACAATTGCGCTATGCAACTCCACACAAGGCATTCACATATAGGATGCATGGTTATGCCTCTGTTGTTGGCCCAGTAAAGGGAATTTATCAACATAATGTCGGTACGAGATATAATGAGTTGACAGTCAATAGAAATTGACTTTTGAATTTCATTTTACAAGAATGTAATCCCAACATGTACCATTTTAGCTTCTGGACTGAACAAACCTCGGGGGCACTCACTATTGGTAGCAGATAGACCAAATTTTGTGACGATCCTTGCACTAGTCAGAGATGCAACAGCTAGACTGCCCAACGGTGAAGGAACTCGTGCTGACATCTGCCAGTTGCTTAAAGATTCGCAATATATTAGAGATCAGGGTGATAATGGTGATGGCAGCCACGATAAAGAGGGTTATTTACATTCCGTTGTGTCAGGAGCTCTAGACAGGCTTCATTATGAGGCAGATCCCTGTGTTAGATATTACCCCAGACGTAAGGAGTGGCTTTATCTACACCGAGCAAGATCTGAATCTGAATTTGGTTTGTACCCATACAATATTTATTGCTTATTTCTGCCGTAAATAAATTCTTTTATCCACATTGACAACTTTTTCAAGCTTCAATTTGTGACTTCAAATTTTAATTTTGACAGAGGATATAATCCTTTTTCATGCTGCATCAATAGCTGATAGTAGCATGGAAAACCTCCTGGATAATAGTTAAATTTTAATCTTTGCAAACAGAAATGTACCATCAACAATTGCAAGGTGTGGCGAAGAATAAAAAAAATATTGGTGGAGCATCTCGTAATAAGTCCGCCAATCCAATCACTAAACCTGTTAATGGAAATAAGGAACTGCCTACAAGTAAGGAAACAACTCCGAAAAGAGAAAAAAAGACATTGGTCCCACAGCCCAGTATTGCCAGGTAAATATTGGAAAACATTTTAAATCCCATCTACAGTTATGTCTTGTTGAAAATTGTGAAAATAACTGCTGTAATTTTTTTTTTAACGTTACAATTTCACCTGTTTTTGACATTTTCTAATTTCATATTAACATTACAGAAAAGAGAATCGTAAAGCTGAGGAATTGATCATTGAATCGAGTGACCAGCCTGTACCTGTAATTGCTACTGCTGTACCTTCTTCATTGAGTACAACTACTGCGCCAGCCGTTGTATCTTCAACCATAAATACCTCAGACCCTCCAATAGAAAGAGAAAAATTAGTTACTGTCGAAGTAAAACCGCAACTCAATGTACAACAGCAGATCAAAAAAGTTGTTACAGGGAAATCCATTAATGTGCCTAAAAGTCATACAACAAATGCTTCTCAGAGTTTGTTGCAGTCAAATCAACACTTCCCACATCACCAAATTCAAGTATCTACCTCAGCTGGTCTACAAACAATTCGTCTTTCTGGGCATTCCGTTCTTCATTCTCAAACCTCTACTAATTCACCTGCGTTGACCAGTACGAACACCACAACAACTTCGAATATAACAACCATATTATCAGGTACAAAAATCGCTCAACAGTTGCAGCAACAGACATCCATTTCGAATCAAACAGGAAAAAGTATTTTGCAAGCTGTTAAACAACAGCAGCAATTACAACTGCAACAACAACAACAACAGCAGCAAACGCAACAGCAACAACCAATCGTACAACAGCAGCAACAAGTAGCACAACCACAGCAGCAACAACTGCAACAACAACAGCAACAGCAACAACAGCAACATGTTTTACCAGGAAAAACTTTACTTGCTTCACAGATAAAACTGGTTAGTTCTGGTCAAATCAAATCACTCCTGACAAGCCATGGGTTACAGGGACAGACAATATTTATTAAACAATCCGGATCTCCAACAACAACAACTCAACAGCAGTTGCAACAGCAACAATTGAAGGTAAATAATCACTGATATTAGCTGAAAGTACAAAGGAAGAAAATTTGGTCATAGTTTTTAGTAAACTGCACTGTCAGATCAATGGCAAAGATGCGAGTTGTTGAGGATCGTATAACTAAAATCAAATATTTGTATGGCTCTATACTTAATTATAATCTCATTATTGAGATGAAATTCCACTCAATAAATTATTTGGTTTTTATCCTTGTGATTATTATATGATTTCAGCAACAGCAACAACTTCAGCAGCGCCTTGTTAATAGTCAACAGCAACAACAACAGTCTTCTGGTATGCAGCGTATAATTGCCCAAATTGGTGGTAAACCAATTGCTGTGCAAATACAACAATCTCCACATCAGCAACAACAACAGCAAAAGATATTAGCCAAGGTTCTAACTAGCGCGGGTGGTGGTCAATTAATCTCTGTCGAAAGTTTATTAGCTCAAAAAGGATTAAAGCTCGCTACAGCGACAACTCACACAAGCCCTTTAAGTCAAGTTAACAAACAAGGAAAACAAATGATACAAGCACAATATCAGGTTAGTGCCACTGTAAATTGAGTATCATTTGATTGTTAGTAGAAGTCAAACATATTGTGGTCTCTTAAGAGGTCATAATCACCATATCTGATTTTGCTCTAGAATTAAATTACCGTATGAAAAAATTCAACGCAGATGTAATTATTTTTAGGTTGTGTCGCAGGCTGCAACAGCAGCCCAATCAAAAGTGACTGTTAGCTCACAGCAACAACAGCAGCAGCAACCTCAAACAGTACGAATGGTGGCTGCTCAACTTGCTGGGAAACCAATAATGTTGGCCAGTAGTAGTAAAGGCGTCAGTGTTGCAGGTGGAACAACCGGTGTGGTGTTAAGCAAACAACAACAACAACAGCAACAACCTATTATTTTGCCGAGCCAATTGCTTAACATAAAAACGCTGCATGGTTTGAAGGTCATACCAGCACCTGCTGGTTTAAAGACTGGAGCGGTTTATGCGCGCGTTATTGCCCCTTCTGTACAAACTACCACTGCGAATCAACAACCACAACAGCAGCCACAGCTACAGCAGCAACAACAGCAACAACAGCAACAATCGTTACCAGCAACGCGAAATCCATATGTCACGCCCCGTCAAGAATAGGCTTGATTTTTATTTATTGTCTTTACGTTATTAGTAAGTATAGTAGAAAATAATAACAAATGATGTTGAAGGTAATTGCCGAAACGGGAATGTTATAGATTATATAACTAATTTACGATCCCAGATTGCAAATAGGTATATGCGTACGTGTATGTACGTTTCTGTCATTACCTACACTTATACCAATTCTATTCAACAATTAGGTCGGCTGAACTGTTGTCCAGAATTCAATAATTGAAACGATTAACAATCAGATCGATGATTTTAATATTTGTACGTAAATTAAACTTATTTAAAAAGTATTGTGGTACCTACGGTTTTGACTTGTGAGTATTTGAAAGTTTAATAATTCCTATGATTTCATAGGTGAAAACTTAAACTGTGTACATATCGTATAAAATCTCCTCATTGAAACGATTCACTTGAAAATAAACGACTTCCCTTAGAATGAAATCGGATAAATTTGTTACTTTCATAGCTTGTTGCAAAAAAATCTGGCATAATAGATCCGTGGGCTAAATGGATAAACAGCTTTATTTTCAATTGTTTTTACAGTAGCAAAACTTGTTTGAAGCAAACTGCTGAGTTGAGAACAGCCTTGCGAATATTATTATGGTCAATGAGATCATAGATTATGTTGATTAAAATTTTGCATTTTACTTTGGCAAAAAAGCGTGAAAAAACAACCACTCCTTGTCATTTTGAAAGTTGCAATGAGACTGCAAGTCAGTTTCTTTAATGCCCAAATGATTACTTCTGATCTTTTTCCAATTAAATTATTTCAAATTTAGGTCTCTAGAAGTTGTTTAACTGTATTTCCAGAAAAAAAGGTGCAACCTTTTTGTAATGATTACATCGATCAGACTATTTGTACACAAACAAAAATATGTGTGCTGCTGGTATCAACTTCAGAAATAAAATGATCATTTCGCGAATTACAGGAAATGTCAGACGAAGATCAGTAAGAACATCTTGGTGTTGAAATTTTTTATTGATTTAACGTATGTTTTTTGGAGACAGTTGTTTAGTGGTGGGCAGCAGCCTTCCTCATCTGGACCAAAATGTTTCCAAGCTCCTCACGCTTCCTTTTAGCACGGATGTGAGTTCCCAACTGAAAAAATAGAAATATTGTTATTGATCTGGAATATCTTTACGATAAAAAATTGAACCGTTTGTAGTCTTCAATATTTCAAATACTTTGAATAGTCGTAAGACAAATTATGAGATTGTGTAAAGATAATGTTATTCCTATTGAAGTATTTTGAGATAGGCGACCCATAAGGCTGTGCAGGTACCAGAATTCTTTGGGTCTTGTTGGGTCAGTAAGAATCTATTAGTCTCGGCTCCGGTTCTCGAGAATTTTGAGATTTCCAAAAACCTGGGAATTCCCAGAAATCATGAGACTTATGAAAATATCAGTTTGATCAAAATTTTTGAGATTCCTGGATCTCCAGATGGAAGATGATATCCTTGTTACTGAAAATATTGATGTCATTTAAATATACTATTTACAATTAGTATTTAGTATTTGTACAATGATGTAATTATTATGTAAGGTAGGTTACCCATGTTTTGGGCTTCTCAAAAATTTTTTTTCTGGAGATCTTGGGAATTTGCACAGCTCAAGTAACCCATAATACATTTTGTGAGAATGAAGTTCATAACTTTAACGTGTCTACACATCTTTGGGAAAACTTGCTATTAGGAAATTTCAAAATTATCTAAATTTTGGTAAGTTGTCACAAACCGAAAATTATTCAGACTTTACCAACTGGACTCCTTCAAAATGACCCTCAAGTTGCAAAAAAATAATTTTTTGTTTATTGTTTTGTTACGATAATGGTACCAATTTCAACCTTTAAATTTGTTAGTAGAATTAAACAAACACTTCAGTTGGAATATCCAGAAAAATTACTTCTACCAATTGAATAATCGATAAATAATCTAGTACTTCAAGCTGTATTACTATGTTTGCACAAATTCAAATCATACTGATATTTATGTTTTTCCCAAAATGTAGGTAATTGTGCCTGGGTTTTTCTCATTTGCTCGTCAAGAACTTTAGGAATGTACAAAGAGGTAGAAGTTGCAATTACTGTGAATTATATAATAATAATTATAATAATCACTGCCATTACCCGCCAAGACTGATAGAGTATGTCTCCAGAAGTGTACAGGAGACTTATGCGGAGCAAAAGAAGGAATGAATTAGTGACCATTATTATCTAACTGCAGCTGTCTTAAGATGTTCAGTAGAAACATCCATATACGCACAAGGGACAAGGAAAACTACAAAAAAAAAACCTTGCCCAGGTGTAGCCGAACCGAGTTAAAACCTCAACCTGCTAATTTAGCGCCTAAGTGATGTGACCCATCTTATAATTTTCGCGAGGTATTGCTTAGATCCTCCCCGATAGTCTGGGGATTTCAACTCAGTTCCTCCCATTCCACAATCTCGCACGCTACAATACTAAACTACTATGGTCTGGTATGTAGGAGATATTCCAATTCAAATTCTTTCTTTGTCGGTTATATCTAAGCATTGAAATGTTCTGCAACTCCGTTTATTTTCATAAATAACTTAGTAGTGGCAAGAAAATGATTGTCATGTTTTTTTAGATGCAACAAAAAGAGCTATAAGGCTGAAGTTAATATCGGTAACGTAATGAAACATTCAGGAGACAAATTACTATTTTGCAAATTTATAGTGACTTTGAAGTAGATGAGTCTTTAAAAGATGAATAAGTTTTGCCTTATTATGATTTACTGCATTTTAGATATCCCTGCAATTGTGATATATGGATTTTTCCGGAAAGTAAATTATTTGAATAAAGTTACTAACCTCCGCCTCATAAAGAACTGCGATAAGAATGCTTTGGTAACAGGGAATCTGGAACATTAAAGTAACTTACCCTTCTCTTCAAGAATTTCAGAGCTCGTTTGTCTTTAGACACCTTCAGTAATTCCATGGCGCGTTTTTCATATGGAGCATGTCCAGTTACCTCTCGTATCAAGTCACGTACAAATTTGCTGTGCTTTGTTTGACGCTATGCAGAAACGGTGATACATACAAGATCAAAAATAATGATTGTGGCAATTAATGAAATAATTTTTAAAAATAAAATCAAACTGTTATGTATTTGGATCGAGAAATTTTTCTCCAATTGAATGCAACGCGATACTGAGGTTATGTACAAAACAAATTGACACTTACGCCCTTGAGCCTAGCTGGGCGGATGGTAACGGTCTTTTCTTTTTCAGATTTGTTTTTAGCGACACGTATCTTCGTGGTTTTGTGACCCTTCTTGAGGCCGACGGCCAATTCGTACCTTGGTGCCATCCTGTTGTTAAAATACAATTATTAGAGGTTATGTTATCACTGTCGCAAATGCTGAGAAAAGTACAATTTCATGAAAATATGTAATGAATGAAGTAGCTGAATCATTTACAAAAACAATTATATGCAACGGTACGGATGATGTGTACAGATTCGAGAGATATATCGCGATTCCAAAAACAACGCACCTCACGATACAACGACGCACGTTGAAAGAAATGGCTGGCCGGAAGTATTGTAAGGAATGGACGTTTCTTTTATCGCTGCCATTGGCCAATCGACGACTTTCGGATAATAGCGGTAAATTGAATTTGAATAAACGAATGGTTACAAAATGTACACTATTAAGATAATCTAGAATGTGGTATATTTATTTGCCAATACAAAAATCTTTGAATATTACATCGAGAATTTGTTCTACGCTAACGTATCCCGTAATTAAACCGAGTTCTCGCATAGCGTTTCGTATTTCTTGTGCAGCTAAAACGATGTCCCTTTCCTCACTCTTTATAAGGTCGAAGTAATTATCTATATGTTCAGAACAATTTGTCAAATGTATTCTGTGCCTAGTTTGACTGACAGTAGGGTTTTCACGACACGGATTACCACATCTGCAAAATGAAAAGTTTAACTATCATACAGTACATGAGAAAAAGATCAATGATCGGTTTCAATACAGAGTATCAAATAAATGATTATTTAGCCGGTCAATACTCACAAATTTTTTAAATGTATGGCAACACGTTTCGAGAATTTTTGGAGGCCCACTTCTCTGGCACAGGAAATAAATATTGTCCTGTCATCTTTTAACAGCGAATCTCTTTCTTGGGGCTCCAACAAGTCTATTTTATTCATTACTACTATACAGTGATCCATCACCTTTCCATTATTCAGTAACAAATCATTTAACCCTAGTCGTTCGACGTAGTCAATGATAAATTCGTCGTACTTCTTCTTACTTCTTAGATACGAAACCGAATTAGCCAATAGAATTACAAAATCAGCCCCCTTAGTATAATTCTTTGCTCTATGTATACCCTCTATCTCAACAATGTCTGTCGTTTCTTTTCTTAGACCGGCAGTATCAGCTAAAATCACAGGATAATCGAATATATTTAAATTTAATTCAACAATGTCCCTTGTTGTTCCAGGAATAGGCGTAACTATTGCAGCTTCTCGTTGAACAAGATAATTCAGTAAACTACTTTTCCCAACATTTGGTTCCCCAAGAATTACAGTTCGCACACCTTCACGTAATATCTCTCCTTTTCTACCATCTGAAAGGTGACGTTTTATTTCCTGATTTAGAACTTTTAATACATTATTGCATTTGTCCATAACGTCAGCTTCTATGTTGTCATCTTCGCTAAAATCAATGTAAGCCTCGACATGTGCAATAGATTGTAAAAGTGTTTTCCTCCACTTATTGTACAATTTGCTCAAACTTCCATCAACTTGTAGATATGCTTGTTTTCTCTGCAGTTCTGTCTCTGCATGGATCAGATCAGCCAACCCTTCAATTTCAGTCAGGTCCAACTTGTTGTTATAGAATGCTCGCCTTGTAAATTCACCTGGTAAAGCATGGGCAAATTTCAATTTTGAAAGAGCAGCTGATACAGCTGCAATTACAGCAGAGCCGCCGTGTATCTGGAATTCTACACTGTCCTCTCCAGTGAAAGAATTAGGTCCTATAAAGTTAATGTTTTATCAAATTCAATTCTATTGCGTGTGATAATTATTTCACAAAAACTATCTATAATAAGTAGCTACCTGGAAACCAAAGACATAAACCCTTGTCTATAACTTCCCTTGTATCTGGGTCGCAGATATTTCGAAGAAAAGCTTTTCTGGGTTCAAGTTTCGTTATGTTTGTCATTTGCTTCAAGGCATCAATTGCCTGACTTCCTGATATCCTTATTACAGCAACACCGCATTTCCCGTGCCCTTAAATAATAATTTTTTTTTTATTTTTATTTTACTTTAAATAAAATATTCGAAATTACTAAGCACTGCGTATTTTCCTGCTTTATGGAATAACCAGAGGGCAACTTAAAATTAAGTTAAACCCTTAATGAATGACTTTAAAATTCAAGTTAGTGTTCTGTATTCGTTGAGCTACGCAAATTTATTTCGGAACTTGCATATTTCGTAATTTTCAATAAACAGTTTTAGAAATACTAGATTTTCATGAATTGTACTTCGTTTTGGGTGAATTAAATATGTAGATCAATTGTTAACCAGAAGAGAGCGCAAAAATTGTTGAATTTCCATTCCACCGTCTGTTGAAGAAAAATACTCCGGCAGTCTCTGGCGAAATCATGAAGCGTGGAGTTAGGCATCGCGCGAGCATCTTTATGAATGGATATTTACAGTATTCTGATGCTCTAAGGATTTTTATACGTTGATTGCGATGTAACCAGATTTGAAAAGTACTTCGTGAGTATCGTTAATAATGGTAAACTGTAAATAGAACGATTAAATCCAACAAATATGGGACGATCTTACACTGCTAAAAACTGTCATGGTGGAGGACATGCATACACCTACCCACAAAGCTTACGTCTAGTTGTGTGACCAACAACGCGTATTATTTATATTTTTAATATTTTCAATTGTTTCACAATAGCGAACAAATATCGAACTTGATTGTAGGATTTATTCGATATTTCTTACTGGGCGATTCTTAATGTCCTTGGACTCTCGGTTCTTCTATTTTCGGTTCTACTCGTGTTTCATTGGTTAGCAAATAATTACAATCTGAACTAATCGACAATAATTTTTGTTACAGGACCAAAATTGGCGGTAAAATCAAATATATCGCGGTTTGATCATTGAATTTATCACTCGTTAAATATTTGCTGTCACGCCCTCTAGTCTTTATATATGATTATTCATATATCTTAATAAATTTTATGCAATGACTATGAGCGAAAAAGAGTTGGTGTCAAGTAAAGAATTGCAAAACAGATGCCATGGCTGGGTGGAATCTCAGCAAGAGCTTTTATACTCCGAGGATAATGTCTTGAAAAGAAAATTAGACACCGAACCAGAAGAGTTCTTTGATACTGACTCGGAATTTGACTCAGTTTCTGAATGCGGAACTAAAAGACGCAGGGTGTTGAAACAAGTGAAAGATGAGGTTTTGAATTTGCTGTGCGAATGGAAGGATTGTTTGTTTGACACCAATTCTCTTGATATTTTTGTCAAACATGTTTCCAACCACATTCCGCAGCTCAAGATCGTTACTACAGAAGAAGGTCGGGAAGTTTATGCGTGTCTGTGGAATGGCTGTTCCTTCGAATCTGATATTTCTGACGATATAGCCAAACACGTTAATTATCACTCCTATCATACAAAGTTGAAATGTATTGGATCTAACATCAGAGGAAGAGTTAAATTGCCTGTGAATATAATTTTATTATTTTGCTTGTCTTATAATAATTTTGATCATGCTACACTTGTTTAGTTGTAAAGTTCCCAACTAAACTGTAATTAACTATTCAAGCAACTTGCAAAATTGACAATATCATTTGCAGCATTATCTAAGAACTTAATCTGTACGTTTTCTACTTTGATTGTAAAAATATAAGTAATAGAGTTAGCGTTCATGAAAACCAGTTGTTTCATTGGTGAGAAATGGTTCATGGCAGTGAATTTTACAAATTGCAGTAACTGTTCTTGTTTACATAGTGAAGTGAGAAAGCATAGATCATGACGAATTTTATTCAAATACATAATAGTACTTTAGGTGGCATGCCCGTAAAGTAGGTGGTTACCGGGCAAAAATACTCAATTCATTATTCGAGTGAAAAACACTTTATGGTCACGCTCCATACAATATTTTTCCAGAAAAGCATGAAAAGTTACTTTGACACCAGTTGAGATCCATATTTCAGACAGAGCAACAGACTCAGAATTGCCGTATAAAGTCTGTTATATGGCAGTTCAACATATGCACTTTGAACTACCCATCAAAACTGCAGTATAAAGTCTTCATACTATAGTTCTGAGGTTGGTGGTATAAAGTACCACTCGCCGAATGTTATACAGGCATCAAAAAGTGACTTTTTCATGCCTGTGTCAGAAAAATACATGTGCTTATATACATAAATCATTCAAAAGAATTCGTTTAGTAATATTTTGTGAAATGAGTTTACTTAAATGCGCTTTAAATTGCGTTTGAAATTAATACATTCACATTTCATATAAAACCATTTGAAATTATTTTTTTAGAAATGTTACCAAGACCAGGGTTTGAAAAATGTGATTGACCAGCCATTGCCTCAGATCTGCAGTTGGGAAGAATGCCTAAAATCTTTCAATAACTACCAGGCCTACTTGTGGCATGTTGTTACACACATTGAAACTAATCCACGTGGAAATAAGGTAGAGGGAGGAGTAAATTGTCTATGGACAGGTTGTAATGGTAACTACAAAAGTTTGTACAAGCTTCGAGAGCACGTCAGATGTCACACAAAGGAGAAGATGGTTGCTTGCCCAGATTGCGGTGCTACATTTGCTTCCAATACCAAATTTCATGATCACTGCAAACGCCAGATTCCTTTGGATCGTAAGTAATGATAACACCAATGTATGGGGAAATTTTTGACAATATTTACAATCCTATCAAATCCGACTGTGTGATTTATTTATTTGAAACCCGTTATCAGTACTTCAAAATTTTTATTATTATATTTGTATTCTGCTGCAGTGCAAGGCTTTCAATGTTCACACTGCAACAAGTATTACCCAACAGAAAGTATACTGAGAAATCACATGCATTTCCATGTATTTCATTATAAATGCACTATGTGCGATATGAGTTGCGAGTCACCGGCAAGTTTGGCAAAACACATAAGATATCGCCATATATCCAGCAGACCATTCAAATGTCAGTTGTGCACACATGCAGCTAAATCTGAGCAAGACTTGGATTCACACATGGCAGTTCATACAAGAGGACCGAATTTCATCTGTACTGTAGATGGTTGTTCCTATGGATGCAAAAACTCATACATGATGGACAGGTATTCTTGTGCTTGGACTGTTATTTTAAAATTAGAAAGAAAGCGAAGTTCATTAACAATGCCTGAAACAATGTACACTTTAATTAATTGCCCATGATACTTTCATTTCCTTCTGTACATTTAAAAGTTGGTTTGTTCATTTGAAATTTTGTTTTTGTCTCACTAGACATATGGAACGTGTGCATTCAAAATTCCTCAGATTTTATTGTTGCCACGAATGTCCAGTAAAATACCGTAAGAGCTATCGTCTTACCAAGCATTTGATTGAAACTCATCACTTGCAATGGCCAAACGGGCACAAACGGTTTCGTTATAAGAAAGATGAGGATGGCTGCTATCGACTGCAAGTTGTGCGTTATGAAACCTTGGATGAGGATACTGTCAAAATGACAGGAGAGTCCGCACCAAAGGAAAAGAATTACTTATTGGAGCTATCGGCTGGTTCTTCTGTACCAAAGTTGAAGGTATATATTTTCAATCATTCATGGTATTACTTCTATCTTTCGATATGTGAGTTGTAAATCTATCAATGTTTTTAATAAATTTATATCCATTTTACTGAGAAATTGTATCCGATTTTATAGATAACAGAAGAGGTGGAGAAAAGTCTCAATTCTGATTACCTCAAAATGTCCAAACATGAAGCTGCTAACGAGACTGGCAAATCGATGCCTATTGTTTCAAATATTTTGATATGGATTGACGAAGTTGATGAAGATGGGAATATTATCGAAAGTAGAGTTGTCGAAACTCAGGAGACCAATGAGCTACCTCCGTCTGCAGAACCGCCAATAATAATAAAGTAGAGATCACCTCTTCGTTTTACATGTAGATACATACCTATGTTGTCAAAGCAATAAAATACTTTACTAAGTTTTGTATCAAGTTACAATAATGAATCTTCAGAATTCTAAAAGCAACAATCAAAACAATTTTTTCCCATCAATATTTGTGACGTTTGTTTTGAGACATGCCGTGTCTTAATATGCCCAAGGCACTTACACCTGAGTACTCAGTGGGTCAGTGGGCTTACTTGCATGATTGTGACGAATCACTGTTTCGTCGTGAGTATGCAAGTGTGTAAGTGGTTCAGGTGAATTAAGACACGGCAATATACTTGTAAAAATTCATAAATGCTGAGAGAGATAAGGGAACCGGTTCTTACTCGATAAGCAAAAGGCGAACTCAATTGTTTAACCAGGTAAACGAGATACTTACTAATGTAATTTTTATCTAGAGATAAATGAATAATTGTAAAATCCTATTCCTGGATTCAAATTAATGTAGTGTGGGGTGAGATGTGACGAATAAGCCTATTTTATTTATCTGCAACCATAAATATACTATTAAATCAAAGAAGTATGCTATATGAATATCACTGTCAGTTTTTCAAAGTCTAGAATCACAAGAGTCAAATCGTTTAGAAAGAAGTCCTAACTAAGTACGAATGCGGTATTGATTTCGCCTGATATCGCTAAGCTGCTCTTTTTAGCTTCAAATTCTGATTGCGACACTTTAGTGATTTGAAACACTCTGGAATCGAAAGCCCGATAAAATACATTGGATCTACTAGACAACCTCATTTTTTACACCGTCAGTCAACGTTACAAGTTTTTCTATTCCAAAAAAAAAATTGCTAGCAAAATTAATTCACTTCAATTTTTTCTTAAGCGTCAAATTTCATGATTTGATACATTTTTTGCCGTGTTGTCGGAGCCACCTTAAGTAAGTGTAACCAGTCAATAACCACCCACAGATTTATTATTGTGCATCCTTTGCATGATTGATTCAATGTGATTACCGTTTTCTCTTTATCAAGAAAGCATATCAATGGAATTTTATTTAATCTTTGGTCTTTCGATTCATCATACATTTCATTTTCACTAATATATTGTCGCTATAGTCACATACATTCATCATACAATTATTTTATTTTGTCAAATATTAATGTATTCATGTAATCTTCAGCAGCAGCTTTGATTTTCCATGTCTATGGATTTTCCACATGCAAACGTCAAACTTTCGTGAATACTGTCTGCTAGATCGCCGCCATTATTGTTTACCTCATCCTCACCGACGCATGAGGTACCTGGCGGATTTCCGTCGTACTAAGGCATAATAATCACAGAGCTCAACACAGGGAGCAGGGCAGTTGGACGCCGGACTACCTCTTATTCGTACCAAGGGTACCAAGTGATTGTGTGTCACGAAGTCGTGGATTATGTGCACCTTAACCTTAATGTAGTATAATTGATAAAAATCCATCGAAAATGAACGTGTTTTCGGCTTTAAAGCTTTACATCACCAAAATGACCGAAGAGAGCGGTCCTGGTATGAAAGTGCTCCTAATGGATAAGCAAACGGTAGTTAATTTTCGATCTCCAGATTAGGTTAGGTCTGGCTGTCAAAGTAGTACGTCGGTTCTTCTGTCGCGGCAACAATTAAATGTTGTTCCGCCTAAACAGGAGTGAACGTTGAAATCGTACTTTGATCGTAAAGATCAGACACATGTAATTTTTTCACTTTCTTCATTTTCAGACAAGCATTGTTAGTAATGTTTACAGCAAGTCGGAAATTTTGCAAAAAGAAGTTTACTTATTTGAACGCATAGACAGTGGAGCGCAGCCTGAGGGTCTTCGTCACTTGAAATGCATCGTATTCTTGAGGCCAACTGCAGAGAATATCTCCCTACTCTGTAGAGAGCTGAGGTGCCCAAAATATGGGGTTTATTACATATGTGAGTATCCTCTTTACTGTACGTTAAATTGAATCATGAAATTACAAACGACACTGTTCTTTTTATAATTCATACTTTGTTTCATTAAATTATCATCGATTACTTGTTATGAAGTTCATAAAGACACTTGAACACATGGTATCTTTCATAAGGTCATTAATTAAGATTTCAGTAACATAATTGCAAAGGCTGACATAAAAACATTGGCCGAAAGTGATGAACAAGAAGTAGTGAGAGAAGTTCACGAATTCTATGCCGATTACCTGGCATTGAATCCCCATCTATTCTCCCTTGGAATAAATATTTGCGTACAAGGTATACAATGTCACAATTATTTCTTTTGTGTGATTATGATTTGGTATGTTAAAATAGTATGTGAGTTGAGAGTGCTAATTTCTAACAATAATATCACAAAATACGGTTTTCAAACATTTTCTTACTACTATAATGCAGTATTATTTTTACAGATCTAAGGTGGATACCAACACATTTGCAGCGTACAGCGCAAGGAATAATTTCAGTTCTACTATCTCTCAGAAAATGCCCGTTCATTAGATACCAGGGTGGTTCCGATATGTCTAAAATACTTGCTGAAAAAATCAGGGAAACATTCAGCAAGGAATCAAACCTATTTGACTTTAGACAAGAACTTAATCCCCTGTTACTAATTGTCGATAGGCGTGATGACCCTGTTACTCCATTACTTAATCAATGGACATACCAGGCCATGGTTCATGAACTTTTGACCATTAATAATAACAGAGTAGACTTATCTCATGTTAATGGAATTTCGAAGGAACTGGCAGAGGTTGTTCTCAGTGCGGAACATGATGAATTTTATGCCCAAGTATGTAAATACATTCCTTCATTTTGAAGAAAGTTGCTTTATAGTGAAAGTATTTCATCACCCTGATATTCTTTTAATCCAGAACTTGTACTTAAACTTTGGTGAAATTGGACAAATGATAAAAACACTAATGGATGATTTTCAAAAAAAATCAAAGAAGAACCAAAAGTTGGAAAGTATAGCTGATATTAAAAATTTTGTGGAAATGTATCCGCAATTCAAAAAGATATCGGGTACAGTGTCAAAGCATGTTACTGTTGTTGGTGAACTTTCATCTCTTGTTGGAAAGCATAATCTACTCGAAGTGTCTGAATTGGAACAGGAACTCAGCTGTCAGAGCGAACACTCTACACAGGTATATGTTATGATAAACTAATTGTAAATTTATTCAAATATTTTTGAACCAGCTGCGAGTATCTGCTTCAGTTATGTTTTCAAAGAATGAAGGATACTGCTGTACACTGTACTTGATTCCACGGTATGTACATCATTTTTCAGCTACAGAAAATCAAGAAACTGATCAATGATTCTAGAGTGCGAGACGTCGATGCTACACGTTTAGTTATGTTGTATGCACTTCATTATGAGAAGCATAGTAACAATGATATCACTGGGTTGTTAGACATGTTGAAGAAAAAAGGTGTTCCAGCAACATACACAAAGGTTTGTATAGTAACTGCCTCATGATGTGAAAAGAAAATTTAATTATTTGACTTTTGTTCTTTTAGCTTGTCTACAGTATATTAGAGTACAGCGGAGTTCATGCTAGGCAAAGTAATCTGTTTAATCATGAAGGGGTTTCTAAAATAACGAAGAAGTTATTTATGGGTCTGAGTGGCGTAGATAATATATATACGCAACATAAACCATTGCTAGTCGAAACATTGGATGATCTGTTGAAAGGAAGGTTGAGCACTCAAACTTTCCCCTATTTAGGAAATATGGTCATGTCAAAAAGGTATTTAGAACGAATATTATTGGAATACTTCTTTGATTACGGCAAACCGTAGTAATGGTATGTTCATTATAATAATATTCCAAAGCAATATGAATAATTCCCATATAATGTAGGTACTACACGAATCAGTACTCATGTATTTGATTTCATCTAAATTTTCAGACCTCAAGAAATTATTGTTTTCATAGTGGGCGGTGCGACTTATGAAGAAAGTCTCGCTGTGAATAATTTGAATAAACAAAATCCAGGAACAAAAATAATTTTAGGTGGTACGACAATTCACAATTTCCAAACGTTCACAGAGGAAATTCAAAGCGCTACTAATAGTATAACAAGAAGATATCGAAGTAGGAATAACTAACTAATAAAGCTTCAACAATACTGTAACTAAATATTTATTTGCATTACTTTTCACTGCTGTTACACTTATGTTGCATAAAACGTGTCTCAAGCTTCAAGTATACAATAGTTAACACTGGATAATGTCTGTATCTGTTCCGAATTTGCATTAGTCAGTGATATGTAAGCCATTCTTTTTTATTTTCTTTCATAATCATTGGTCCGTTTATAATACGTTGTACCGTGATAGTAACTGTTTTTTTTATGAAAATTTATCTGAGTAACTTCACCGTATAACTGCAAATATTGATTATAAGTCTAAACTAAATCACTCGAATAATCTCAGTTGAAAGAAACAGCTAGTGATTTAAAAAGTTGTGATTTACAGTATTGAACGACTACGTACTAGTTTGCGGGTAAACATTATTCGAAAATAACGGCCATTTATTAACATCTTACAATTTTTATTGTTTTCACTTCTGGAGATTAAAATTCAATTTGATATCGAAATACTACTCATCTCTAGTGTGATCTTCAAGCATGTAGTCCGGTGGCCCTTCCAACATCCGGTCATCATTTCTTGTTACCTTCAACAGATACATAATGTTTTTCGCAAGTGATTATTTCGCATAATATTGGAGTAAGTGTGGTGTTAATTTGAAAAGACTTGTATGAAAATGCTCAGTTCGTTAATAGGGCATGTCTAAATTACATACCAAAACACCAGGTTTCTTTGTTTGATACGAATCTGTCAAGTGACCATAACATTTTCATATTTGGATGAGAATTTTTCGTTGTACCTACCGATCTCACCCATAATTTCATTCTATTCGGAATCTGTAAGGGACCTCCGGGGTTTTAACATTATGACACTGATTATGAATTGACCTATATCAATTTAGATCTATGCTCACAAATCCTTTTTTCGAGCCCTACTGATCCTTAACGATTTGTTGTTCCAGAAATTCTGTTGTGATGTGTGGGAGATAATTTTGATACGGAATCAGTCAATAGCTTTTACAATTTTGTAACATACTTAAACACAGATTAGATCTTCCTTTTCAGACACATCCATGCAATTAGCTAAGATGAACAATTCTTGTTGTAAGTTTTTAATTGGAATTCACACAAGTTATAATGATGAAATTAGGATTGGTTAACTATGTGAGATAAAGGATTTGTGACAATGTTAAAAAAACCATTATCTTAGCAATTATGAACTGAAGATCAGTGAGATCGAGATCTCATAGTATTAAGAATGGGTGTAACAGACTAGTCTAAAGCCTCATTTAATAATATCATTCACGTAATTTTGTGTTTGTATAAATCTTGGACTAGTATCTATTAATAATTTATGTGTATATCTTGGAGCTGTATTTAAGAGTGCTTTAATGCAACTTATCCTTACTTACATACCTCAACAATGCCGGTGGATAAAGCATAACCGACCATGGCTACAGTAGCAAAAACGCCAGCAAGGAATTGGTTTCTCTTCTTGTGGGGAAATTCGTTCTCTGAATCTCTTCGCATTTTTCTAACACTTTCTTCAGCTTTTTTCCTCTCATATTCTTGACATATGTCCGGAAAGTATTTCTGAGATATACGAGTTACAAACTTGACTAAATTTGTGCAGGCTTTGAGGTGATTTTGCAATGCAGGGTTTGGCAGTGGAGCTTTTAACAAAGGTGCAAGATATGAATAGATTATTGCATCCAGAGACGTAGGGTGAGGGCCAAAGAAATACTCTCTTTCTCCCAGCCGAGTCGATAACAGTGTCAAGCACTTCTGTGCTTCAGAATACACCTGCAATTTTAGTTGATAATTACTGAAGATGTGCAAATAAATAAATACTAGCATTTGTAAAATATTTCTATTTACCGCATTTTCTATGGCACTGATTTCGCCTTCAGTTGGGTACAGCGATTCCATCATGTTCCTAGCTTGTCTTTCAAATTTACCAGGGTAAAAGAAATTCAAAGGAAAAGGTAGTGCTTTGGCGTACCATGGCTGTATGAATTCATTGTAATTCTTTACATCAACCCACCTGTAACATTTGAAACCTAAAATTAACGTTTAGGGCATTGATAATCATATGCACGCAAGCGTGTTTCTGAAGCCTATGAATTAACATTTCCCACTTACTCATTCAGATCTACGAGATGATTTGACATGATTGTTATCTGCACAGTTAGTAGGTAATGATTATTATTTTATACTAACCAAACATATTGCAGTGCCGGGTAAATTTTCTCCTTAAGCATAGTATCATATGCGACGACCTCAGCGCATTGTTTAGGAGTAAGACTAAAATCAGCTGTGTAATTCTTTTTTCGAAAAAATGCAGTTATATCTTTCACTGAGTCTAAAGTCTCGCTACCACATCGGAGAACAGGTAGCGCACCGTTTGGTGTCCGAAATGGATTATTAGTAGGATTTATCTTGAGCGGTACTCCACTAAATTTGGCATAGACCTACAAAATAATTATTGGACATGTGAGGAAAAAATACCTGTGAGAATTTTGACGTAAAGTTTCAATACAAAGATGATTATCAATCTACTTAAGTCTTTGAAGAAAAAAAAAAGTTTGCCTGAGAACCAGTTAATTGCACAAGTATATAACCAGTAAGAGGAATAAAAATTTCTATCAATAGATGACAATACAAGGTACAAAGTGGAAACATCTAGATCAAGTTGAATTTAAACACCTGAAGTTCTCGCTGTTGTGAAAACATTGATGGTAGGGTACGATATTTTAACTGTGTATAAGATATTCTGGTTGATTATTCAGCAGGTCAATTTGAAGATGGGATTAATAATCAAATCTTGAAAACTGCGATGTGATAAGAAGCTTTTCTGTTAAAATAATGATGCGGAATAATGCAAGTTTGATGATCATAACCTTACTAAGACTGAAGAACATACCAAAATATTTAAGCACTTAAGATCGACAGAAGGAAGGCCCCAATCCCCTTTCCAGACGTCTAGTTGAAACGACTCATTCATTTCGAATTTCGAAAAATCACAAAAAATTGACAATTAAATAAATATATTACCAGTGCGTGATAAATGTTTTCCAATCGCACGTGATTGTCCTATGTAAACATGACAAGCGCCAACAACGACGAACAGTGAAAAAAAAGAAATTTCACAATTTTTTCGCGATTGACTGTTCGAAATCCCAGCCTGGTAGGTAAACTAGTTGATAATATAATGTTAATTTGGTTCATGTTCAGATACGCCTGCACATCAGGAAATCAGGAAACTGAAGCTAGTCTCGCGCAGAGTATATGTATACCGCATTGTAATCATATTTGTATGGTATACTAAAAGCTGAAACGGAACTATGAAATTTATTTAATCCACAATTACAATCTGCAAATCAAGTACACAGGTCTTTCTTGTGTAGCTTTCTTGAAACACTTGCTTTCCTATGGAACTTTAATATGAGAATTTTTTTTTTAGTGGTTTGCTGCTGAGTGAATAATAATATATCGTTTCATTTAGAAACTATGTACTAGTATTATTTGAAATCAAGTTTGGTAACGAAGATGCGACTGTATAATTTTTTACCTACATGATGGAAATACATAACTTCAGTTATTGAACCACTAGAATTCAAAAAACGAATGCCCTTGTGATTGCTTTTTGTTTGAACTAACACCGTCAATTATCAGAGATTGTTTTAATTTTAGGATGAAATGAAACGGCTCGTGTTCTTCTTGATAATTACTTTCTAGGTTTATTATTATATTTATCATGTATATACATGCTTATAGTTGCCAATGGCTATTATATAGACACGCCTTATAGATAATGATTTGAAAACATAATTGATTCATTCGGAGGTATTTTTCAGAGGCACAATCGATTATACTTAGAGTACATATCTCTGCATATTTAAAAAAATTTCTATCCATTTTTGATACTGGTTTATTTTCTCATCATCATTATGATTTCGTATTATTTTTTGTATACGTAATTGAAATTATGCAGTCAAGTATGCAACTTAAAATTGATTGACCTCTGACCAATTATATGACCTATGCTTAAGTTGGTTTCAAAATGTTTTTCACTAATCAAACACATGCTGATATTACATTTATATAGAGTTTGCGCATTACAATAATCTGGTAAAATATGATTTAGGATTTATATACCAGGTATTTGATGAATACTAGTAGCAATTATTTATAACATACACTCATATGGTAAACAGAAAGAAAAAATTAAGAGATAAAAATAAAACTGACCAATCAATAACACCGCATCTTTGAGTCCCTTTAATTTTTTTTTAGCACGAGGTCAATTGGAATACAGTACGTAGTAAAAATAAAAAACCAAAGTAGAAATAAAAAATACTAGCAAGAATAAACGTTGATACATCTTTTTTTTATCGTTTGATGTTACAGATAATTCTGGATAAATCTTTTGGTACGAAGCAACATGCTGTCATGTTATTTAGCCAACTGCCTCAAATTATAAATTTATATTAAACGCGATACCAATAATAAAATTTGATACTCAAACACGTGTTGAAGATATTTCAAGATTTCTTTTCATTCAAATTATATGTCTAGTAGAACATGGGAATAAAATGAAATTAATATAGTAGACATTCAAAAAAGGTATTCAAACTCAAAAATAAAATAATAGCTTAGATGTGATTGAAGAAAAGGAATATGTTTACTATATTGAGTTGTAGAGAGCAAGAATTGTCTTGATATAGTAATTCATTATGTGTAGTCGTAGTGACACCAAAAGTTTTTCTTCGAGCATTCTTTTTTCTCTTCTGTGTTACCTAAAATGACTATTATTATTTTTAAAACCAAAGTTCAGCTATCTACATGTAATGCGCGTAGTATAATGTAATAATTTTCTTCAAATTAAAAACACATTTATGGTAGGTGTATATGACTAAGAGTTATGTCTAAGTTATAGTATTGTACACTCTTTGTTGCTTATATTATTAATATTATCAAAAAATTAGACTATTTGGTGTGTCAATTGCACGCAACATTATGACTGTGTATGGTAATTATTATTATTATACAAATGTGATCACGATTCAATAATGACTGTGGTATTATACTAATTTCACTGTTAACTAATAAGCAATCATAATTGTTATGATGCAGCTTTTGTTCAACATGTCCCGCAGTTATTAGAAAGAAAGTAAATATAATTATCATTAGAGATTACGGGTATTCGGAAAAAGACAGATCAATTAGCAATGCGTTAACAAATTGCTGCTTCACACCAAGCTATCCTGAACGTAGGTGATACTACATTAGCAACAAAGTTCTACTTTTGTTATAAGAAGATCCAGTCTAATTAAGATTATCTGACCTCTTGCTGTTCACACTGTCAGGATTTGACTGTTAATATTACATATTAGTAACATAAATAAATTATTAAATCATTTGCTTTGCAGAACTAGTGTGGTGTAAAGTAATTAATAAAAATTAACAATAAATATGTGATGATCTCGAATTTAAAAAGCAAGGCTACATTTTACCAGATGGCTCTTGCTGGAGATCAATCTATCTATATTACAAGTCGAATCTTACGTACTTTTTCAATAGACATACTCAGGTTTTCATTTTCCAACACCAAAGCAGCTTACTGTTTAATCAAACTTCAGTTTTGCATATTTAGGAAATAAATGCAGGTAAATCGAACGACAATTATGTTATACTGATAAAATTACTATTATTACTCAACAAAATAATGTTCTGCTTGGGTGAGACAAAATCACAAAGTGCAATCTACAGGGTCATTTACTTGTTGCTGAACATATGACCTTGTGTACAAAGTGTTGAATAGTATGTAATTGAAGTGAAGATGTAAATCAATTAGGAAATAGACGGTCAGGATGTGGAAAAAAATTTTTGCAATCGTTGCACGGTTCTCCGATCGAGAGCACAGAGGTCAAAGTCGAAAGTCTTCTTGGTGATTTCGTATTGTCCCGTCTCTGCAATTACCTGAACCACCCTTTGTAGTTCCTGGTTGTCCTGTAGCGTCATTATTTTTTGCTGCAGATCCTTTAGCTGTGATAGATAAGCTTCCGAGAATACAGGGGGGTCAACAGCATCTACTTCTGCCAATATATTATTTGTAGAATCAGGAGCAACTTGTTCCACTTCGCCCTCTTCATCCTTAGCATTCTCTTCTTCACCATCCTCACCTTTAGCTTTTGACAATTGCATTGATTCCGTGTCCATGACCACAGGAGATTGACTGGAAGAAACAGGCTCAAGTGGCAGTGAGGGAGAGCGTGCTTTTTCCTTTTCTTTCTTTGGCTCCTTCTCAGCTGGCTCGTCATCCCCTTTGCTGTTACTTCTTTTCTTCCGTTTTCTACTTTCTCTTTCTTCACCCCTACTTCCTCTTGACTTTTCTTTTTTCGTTTTTTCAGTCTTCTCTTTCTTTGCTGCCGGTGGAGGTGGAGACGCAAGTCTAGGTTGCTCAGTTGGTGGCGGGGGCGTTGGCGGAGAATCTTTCTTCATAACGACTTGTTTTGTGTCAGAATGAGCATCGTCATCAGGTGAAGGTGTCGAGTCGCTGCTATCCCTTTCCGTCATTTCAGCTATGAGGGTAGACAAGGGATTAAGGGGTGGTGGAATACTGATGTTATTGTGTTTTTCCCCTCCGCCACTTTTAGATCTGTCCTTCTTATCTTTTTTCTCTCTTTCCTTGCTTCCATCTCCTCTGTCCTTTTTGTCTCGTTTCTTATGCTTATGTTTCTGTTTTTCTTTATCAGCTTTTCCATCCTTACTTTTTTCTGCCTTCTCCACTTTTTCTGGCTTCTCGACTTTTATCGCCCTATCTTCCTTTGGCTTTTCAACTTCTTTACAAGGCTTTGGAGACTTCCTAACATCTTTCGATATCTTGGTCTCTTGGCTTTTCTCCTTTTCCACTTTCTCCTGCTTTTCCACCTGCTTTTCAACCTTGTCTATTCTCTCTGTTTTCTCCTGTTTCATTTCGGATTTCTCTATTTTATCAGTATACTTTGTATTCTCTTTGGACTTGTCTCTATCTTTCTCCTTGTGCTTGTCCTTTTTTTCTTTATCCCTGTCTTCTTTATGCTTCTTCTGTTCCTTCTTTTTTTCACTTTTACCATTTCCATCCAAAGAAACCTTAGATGACTTATCCTTTTCCTTATCTTTCTCTTTGTCCTTTTCCCTCTCATGCGAAAGTTTTTTTCCTTCTCTATCCTTTGATTTTGGAGAAAGAGGTCGCTTTGGTGGTGGAGGTAATGGAGGACTTGGAGGTTTCTTGGGTGGAAGTGGAGAAGAAACTCTTTTATTACCAGGACTAGAGTGACTACTTTTTATTGCAGGACTCTGTGGTCTCTTAGACTTTTCCTTACTCCGTTCTCTTTCTCTAGAATGGTCTTTATCTTTTTTATCGCCTTTCTTCTCTTCTGTACTCTTGTCTTTTTTTCCTTCTTTATAAGGACTATGTTTTACTTTTGAAGTTTTTTCTGCTTTTTCTATTTTCTCTGTATAAACCGTTGGTTTGATGTTTATTCCTTTATCCATTAGCAAATTTTTTTTATTGTCTGGAGAAACTTTTGCCGTTTTGATTGGCTCTCCAAATAAATCCTGGAAGGAATTCGAGATTTTCGGCTCTGGGGGACGATGTTTTTTCCCATCGGATCCACTCAGCTTTGGTTTTCCAATCATTGGAACAGTCGCTTGAGGTTCTCCTTTATCCAATGTACCTTCCAAGCCTGATACAATGGTCTGTAAAAAAGTTAATATTCTGGTTATATTCAACGCTGTTTTTGGTAAATGATAATTAATATCACACAACGCCAGCTGTACAGCTTAAATGAATAATGCAATGTGGGGGACAATTTCTACATTGGTAATGGCAATACTTACAGCTCCTCCTTTCAGTAGCTTTCTCCGAAAATCATTGGATGGGTTGGAGATGAGCTCATCGTGACGAATGACCTTATTGATAGCTGGACCACTCGGTTGTAAGTTGAGGTCATATGATATTTCAATTTTCTTTGGTTCATCCTTGTTTTTGAAATAGACCTGAATCGGAATAACAAAACCAGCGTATCCTGATTCGCGCACTGCGTATGGTGGCTCTTTGATGATTCGTTTTGGCTTAGGAAAGGTGCTGTGGAGAATAAACACTACTTTCTCGATGTAGTGATGAACGTCAGCGTTGTCGACTCCTCTTAAGAATACTTCCCAATCGTGGGTATAACCCTCGGGGGTAGTTCTTGAACGTAATACCGACGTGTGGCCGCATTCCAGGGTCACTCGCACTGCCATTCTCCGCTATGGGAGTATTTTACCAGCAATAATAAGAAGTAAACCCTCTAGGTGACCCCACGTCGTGATCATTCGTCCCATTACATTACCCCACGTTCACAACACCCGAAACCTTTAAAGTTTTAAGTTTAACCACAAGCGGCATTTAAGTGGATGAGATTTGTTCAATAACAAATGTGCATCTTCAAGAGTAGAAGTGATTTTTTTAATTAAAATTACGAAGGTGTATTAAGGGCTACATCGCTTTACACTTCTAATTTTCTATTAAAAGTTCAGTTTTTAGAATCAATGGTTAACCGAATAATATTATTGTTTTTATTTGCAAAACCCCACACGATGAAAATTATTTAAACACATAACATTTCACGCCAAAGTGATGGCGGTTGTCAACAGGTAAACTGTACGCCAGTGAAAATAGTCGCCATCATGCTTGTGAAAACTTAATAAATAATACAAAAGAAACCCACTCTAAGTGCCACCTGTCGGAAATTCGTATTGTTGAACCAGTTGAACACAGCGATTGAACCGTGAGTTGAACTGCTTGCTACTACTTGGTATGTGCGTGTAACTAATGTCAGTATGAAACCTGCCACAGTTAGTTGTGGAATGTAACGAAATGTAAGACGGCGGCGGCGTCACTAGTGTACTGCGAATTGGCCGCGACTGTATCGCTAAAGGGCGTGCCGTGGTTGAAAGCAGTACTACCAGCCTCAGGCCACAGGGCCTGGACACTGCCATAGGCCGACCGGTTCCCTGTTTAGTACTGGTTTTAACCACGACAGGCCTTCTTGCGCTACAGTTGCGGCCAATTCGCAGTACCATGGACACGGTCTTACATGCAGGCCTGGCACACTGATATATATATACACTGGATTGGATTAAGCGTGGTGCCGTCACGCCAATTGAACGGTAGCCATTTTGTACAGATTCTTGTCACTTTAGATATATATATATATATATATATATATATATATATATATATATATATATATGTGATATATGTATGTGTATATAATCGATTGCGATGGAAAATTACAGTAACAATTATTGAGGTAACAATGAGTACCTGCGTTTTTGCAAAACAAAGCAATCAAAATATTGTGGACGATCATTTCACAAGTGAGTATACAACGCTGAAGCGTTCTGCAAATGATAACTTGCAGAGGTTATGTCAGCATACGAAGTATTTACTAATTATATTTAACGAGTATTATAACGTACGAATCGTGTCAGTAAAAATTCACAATATTTGAATTATGAACCGATCTTATTATAATTGAAATTGAAAACTCGGGTATTATTGACTCAGGGATTAAATTATAATTCGATATGTAGATTTCCCGTGAAAGATGTGTTGCGCCTTCAGCAGTGGTTAAAAGAAATGAAGAGGAAGGACTGGAAGCCAAACCGAAATAGCACATTGTGTTCAGCTCATTTTACAAATGACTGCTTTGATAGGACAGGATTCCTAATTACATTGAAAAAAATCAGTGTACCAACTATATTTGACAACCCAAAATCAGAGTGTTCATCTTGTCACCGATTAAGGGAATATGGACGTGGCTATTCATTCTTCAAGTAAGTACCATTACTCAATGCAACATAACGTGTGAATTAATAAATTTAAATTCTGCTTGTTATGTAGGTTCCCATTGGATGAACCTGATATTATGAAGCAGTGGATCGCAAATATAAACATTGGACCGTGGTCTCCATCAAGTGATAGCTTTCTGTGTTCCGACCACTTTGAACCCTCTTGCTTTCAGAAGAAAAGTAAAAATTATATAACTTTACCAAAAGGCAGTATCCCAACGTTATTTGGTAAGATCTGAAACTATTAATCCCTTTTAGGTCAGAGAAAACTCAGTGTGCATGAAGACACATTGATGTGATGCACTATTGCGTCAATGCCGTCGAAGCGGTTAATTACCTACAGATTATAATGTGCTCTGTTACAGAAAAATCGTGTGTGACACATTTCTGTGTATTTCCATTGTCGTTATTTATTAGTAACTTATCTGTAGGTGAAAACTTGCAGCAGACCGAATTTCAGGATGAATCCGATCGGCCCACCACAGTGAATGTAACCAAATTACATGAGCACCTACACATTTGTACCTGATTTGCATGCTCAGATATGTACATCTTTTTTATTTTCTTTTGATTGTGCTTGTAACTTTTTCTTCATGTGAATGGATTGTGGATTGATACTACTAATTATATTGTTGTGGTTTATCGCACGCAACTCTATAAAAATTCCTTAATGTTTGCAAGGAATGTTTTATTCTCCATATTTTTGAATAAAGTTTTTACTCACCCAATTCGATATAGTTTAATTCAAAACTTTTTTTACATGTCTTAAGCTCCACTTTGATGATCAATGGATGGTAAATGGATTCCCTAACGGTTGAATTAGTGTTATACAAATTTTTGAATAATCCGTATGAAATTCAGCCCACCATAGGATAAAGGATAATGGACGGAAACTTCTTAGAATTGAGGACTTCTTTTGAACATAAAGAAAAATCACGCTTAAATACAAGTTTTTCGTCATATTATTTAATGATCTTTTACATCATATAATTGTAAATAATAATATACCTTCGAAAAAATGATTTGTTCTTCATTTAATGTATCAAACATTATTTTACTCGTCAAAAACTTTTTTGTGTGACGAATATATCGTTAGATTTAAATAGCATATTTTACGCAGTTCAAATCTAGCGCGCATTCTGTGACAACTTTCTGTACAAGATGGCGGAAATTCAAGTGTTCAATTGGACACACGAGCTTACACGTAGAGTATACGGTAATATCCAATCCAGTGTATATATATATCAGTGGCCTGGCAACTCGGTCAAAATTTCAGTGGTGGGGGTTTTCTCTTATTGGAGCACCGATCGTTTCGCCTTTTTTTTTTTTAGTTTTTTAGGTTTGAACCTGTTTCCGTATCTCTCATACAGCCTGCATCCCTCTATCGCAGCGACACTCGGGGTCACTAGGCGAAACGATCGGTGCTGCAATAAGAGTACATACCCCCACCACCGGAGTTGCCAGACCTGTACGTAACTGTACGTAACTCTACGTAAGACCGTGACCATGGAGACTAGGGACTAGTAGAGACAGGAGCACGAACTGCGATGCTGAATAGAGAGTGAAATACGTCATTAAAAATTGGGCGGTGGATGGCGCTGGAGGGCTCGAAAGGCTTCACTTGAGTGCTCGTCCGTTGACTGAACAATATAAAGACGGTACCCCTGGATGAATTTTGGTGATCAGTTTTCGGCGGCCTAGTGGGCCCAGGTGGGCCTGGAAGCGTAGGTGCGTTCTGCTCTATCGACTCTGCATAACGGGTTCGCACCGACATTCGTGGCAGCCAAAGTAGTGTCCATATGAAAGTTTAAGATTGAGTCGGTAAAAAGTGAGTACGTAAGACCCGAGTCCGCCGCCAACCGCCTTCGACGACCACCGCGTCCACCGCCAGTGTTCCCAACTCGTCCGTGGGGGGCTATGTGACCAGGGCCGTAGCATTATAGTACCGAAAAAAAAATTATAGTACTTTTTTGAAAATGTTAATAATGCAATAAAATCACGGAATATTATTTTTATAAGTATATTATCCCTATCCATTACAATACGCGTGCGTACTTACATTTAATTGTACGAATGACCAGAAGGTACTTATTTGAATTATTTTTGTACACACTAGGAATGACGGCAGGAACTGGCGGGAAGCGGGAAACGGGGCGCTCAAATCAACACCAACGCGCCTGAGCCCGAACCGTGCATGTCAGCGCCCTCCGCAATAATGTGGTTAAAATTAAAAACCACATTATGGTGAATGGCGCTGACAATTTTTTGCCTAGCGCGAAAAGATTTGAATACGTTTCTTTTGAAAAGTATTAAAAATCTTTTTTTTTCGAAAAGTATTAAAGAATTTTGTCCCGCCAGTTTTTGTATTACAAAAAAAAACTTCTTTTTATACAAATTTCCAAATTATAGTAGATTTCCGTCACATAATGAAAGTTCTATGTTACATAGTACGAAGTTCATATTTATGTGACATCTACTATAATTATGTGACGGTTGGGAATACTGTCCACCGCCAACTAGCACAACTCCCGAGCACGTCCAACCTCAGTCAACTACCTCCTTCCACTTCCGACCACCTTCGTCGTCCTCGTCAATTTCGACTCCGCCCTCCTCCTCCTCAGCACCACCCAACGTGCTCGTCATCGTCGTCGTCCTCCTCGACCGCCGCCGATTACTTCCGACCACCTTCAAACACTTCCTGCCCCTCCAACCGCCGCCAAACACCTCCTGTCACCTCCTACCATCTTCAAACACCGCCTACCATCTTCGTCCATCTCCTACCTCCCCCTGCCGACTCTTGTCACCTCCTACCGCCCCCTGCCACCACCTGCCACTTCCGAACACCGCAAACCACCTCTGACCGCGACCGACCACCTTCGTCCTCTTCGTCCCCCTGTTCGGCCATGTATTCTTTAACATTAATATTCATAATTATTCCAACAACTTTTCATTTGCTCTTTCGATCTTGAACTTTCGTAGGCATAGAATCAGAACGCTGTTTTAGCTAGTCGCAAGTGAAGTATCTACGTTGGATAGAGAAGTAGAATTCTTTTTCGTGAAGTGTTCGTATGGCAAAAAATTCATAGTAACTGTAATTCATCACGGATACGCTAATTTTGATCGATACAAAATGGAGCGTTACTAGCTGGCGCGTTAACTGAAGAATGCATGTTTAGTCAGCGGCTGACCATCGAAGGGCCTAGCCGCTTGAGTCTGAAATCGGCAGGAAAGATAAAGTGCGTATTTCTGGTCTGAATTGTAAGAACTGAAATCATAATGCATCATATCATATCATCGTACATCATACATCATGCGTCAACTTGCATCACACATCATACATCATACATAGTATTGAAGTTTGAAACCAAAGTTGGATGTTCGGATGTTCAGAAAGTGACGTCGCCCAAATTTTTTTTCTCACGACGTCATCGATCTATAGTATGTAATCGAAAATGAGCTAGCCGAATTCCTCAGTCTGGAAACAACCGCGCAGTAGAGCGGACGTACGAAAATCGTGCTCCGCAAATTTTGAGTACCGAGTTCTTTGCCTCCTGGATCTTGCGCTCCGGGTCCGCGTCCTAGTGCAACTCGACTTCCAGGACAAGCGCTCCGTAGTTTCTATGCTCCAGGTCTGATACCTGGTGCAACTCGAGTTCCAGGACAAGCGCTCCGTGGTTCCTGCGCTCCAGGTCGTCTACCTGGTGGAACTCGACTTCCAGGACAAACGCTCCGTAGTTTCTATGCTCCAGATCTGGTACCTCGTGCGACTCGACTTCCAGGACTAGCGCTCTGTGGTTACTATGCTCCAGGTCCAGTACGTGGTGAAACTTGACTCCCAGGACAAGCGCTCCGTGGTTCCTGCGCTCCAGGTCCTTGACCTGGTGACTTTTGACCTTCAGGACTAATTTTCCGTAGTTCTCGCTGTGAGGGCCTCCACCTGGTGGATTTTGACATCCAGGAAAAGCGCTCCGTAGTTCTGGCTTTCCAGGTCCGTGACCTGATGACTTTTGACCTTCCGGAATAATTTCCAAGTTTGCAAATTTAATTATTGAAAACGTCATATTTTGTACTATCAAACCAATATGCATGGTTCAGATAACATTTTGAATCGGAAAAAAAATCGAACGACCAAGATCAACAAGTTGCAATTGGTGAGCGGTTGGCATTGTATACATAGGAATACATGACAATAACGTCGTTCAATTAGAGCTAAGATTGCTGTGCGCAGTGTTTCAAATCTATCAGCACTTAGCTGATTGTTCTGTAGTATTTTTTGACAAAATTTATTGTCATAAAATCACAATACGTTATACTTACATGCATGTGTAAACGTGATTTGTAGCATTATATAGAAAAAATCTTACGGGCAGATTCGGTGTGCGTCACATGCACAAAGACAGTGTTCATTCCGTATACTATAAAGCAAATACCAGAATTGCTTGGGTAGTCACCGTGCCCCAGTCTCCTCTACGACTATGTCATCTGGTAAAATACTGACAACGAGTAAGCGAGCGCACCAGCACAAAAACCTGTTACACTAGGCATCCGACCCCGAGCGAGCTTTAGCGAGCGGGTGTTTTAAAACTAGTTATTTTTAATTCGCGCACCATTCTATTATCGATGTACCAGAATAACCCCAAAAACCGTGATATCATATTAATTGTCGAGCTCAAACGTAAGAAGTAACGATTTTTACCAAGAAAATTCTGAACGAAAATGAATGAGATTTAACGTATTTTTTCTGAGTGTTTTAGTTCATCGATGATAGAAATATATGTCAATTCAAAGTAATTTTAGTTTTTACATTTCAGACAGAAATTACGCACTCCATCTTTCCTGCCAATTCGAGGTTCCAGCGGTGAGGTGCCGATGGCCAGCTAATATCTTCGCCATTTTGCGACAATTGATGATAAGTAAATTTTTCTTGTACTGTCCAAATGTGAGCTAATATACACTCGAAATTTAAAGTAGCTTCGTTAGTTATCTCCCATTGGAAAAAAATAGCCGACAATCAACGTTTCGCTTAAAAATTATCGTATTTGATTGATTTGAAAAAAAATATGTGTACTTTCCCGATCTTTCATATGGCAGCATTCGAAGAACCCGGTTTCCACTTTCAACCGACGTGGAAGATATTTTTTCTCCATTATCTGATTTTGTTATAAACCTTTTTTCGGTGTTACTTAGATATTTATCTATATGATGATTGATTGCTTTCAGTTTCGAACCATTTGTATACGATATAAGTAAAAAATAAATAATTGTAATCAGCTATTTTCATGTAAACCAATAACGGAAAGCTATATTGGTATTTTTGCACAGTGAGTATAACATTTTTATAAAATGTAATGGCAATTGTGATTATATTTTATCTAAAATTTTTTAAACTTGTCACGTTTACGATGAATGATTTCGATTCACTTTTCGCGCAAGCACAAATTCAGTGGTTATAAATGCGATAATAAAATTTATCATATTTTTAATTCATTAATCAATCATACTGATCCTCACAAAATACTTTTAATGTGTTCTTATACTAAAAATATTTATTACTAACCCAGGTACCATAGGTGGTTAGCGGTGGTTGTTGGAGGTAGTTGACGGTAGTTGGAGGTGGTCAGAGGCGGACGAGGATTTGTGCTCGGTGAGTTTAATATTTTTATAATATTTATTGGCAATTGTAATTATATTTTATCTGAAATTTTTCAAACCTGTCATGTTTACAATAAATTATTTCAATTCTTTTTTCGCGCGAGCACAAATTCAGTAGCTATAAATGCGCTAATAAAATTTATTACATTATTGTTTGATTAAATAATTATATCTATGCTTACACAATATTTTTGATATGTTCTTGTACTGAAAATATTCATTACTACTCAAGGTATAACCCGAGGTGGATAGCGGTGGTCGTTGGAGGTGGTTGGCGGTGGTTGGTGGCGGTCGGAGGTGGACGAGGAGGAGGACGAGGAAGACGATAAGAACAAGGTGGACGAGGAGGACGAGGATTTCTGCTCGGTGAGTAAAATATTTTCATAATATTTAATGTCAATTGTGATTATATTTTATCTAAAATTTTTTAAACTTGTCATGTTTACAATAAGTTATTTCAATTCATTTTTCGCGGAAGCCCAAATTCAGTAGCTATCAATGCGCTAATGAAATTTCTACAATTTTTTATAATTTTCTCACAATCTTCTTGGTAAAATGTGTCAATGAAAATATTATATTAGTACTTACACGATATTGTTGATGCATTCTAATTTTTGCTTGTTTCAATGCGCTAATAAGGGTGATCGAGGTGGACGAGGAGGCGAAGGACGAAAAAGACGAGAAGAACAAGTTGGACCAGGATGAGGAGGACTTGAGCACTGCGAGTATAACATTTTTATGATATTTGTAGGAGTAGAAGTAGGAGTGGCATCAGGAGTAGGAATGGAAGTAGGAGTAGGATCAAGAGTAGGACTAGGAGTAGGAGTAGCGTTTTTTTTTCTCTATCACACCCATTTTTTGTGATTAGTTTTCGGCGGGCGAGTGGGTCCAGGTTGGCCTGGGAGCGTAGGAGGTTACTGCTCTATCGACTCTACGTAACGGGCTCGCACCGACATTCGTAGTAACCAAAGTAGTGTCGGTATGGAAGCTTGATATTGAGTTGGTACGATCAGCTCGATCATTCCCGTAAGAAGACGCGTAACCACGTACACCGCCAACCACCGCAACAACCGCCGAGCACCTTCAACCACCGTCAACTAACTCTTCCCACCTCCGACCACCTTTGTCCTCCTTGTCCACCTGGTACCCGTCCTCCTCCACCTCCCCGCTCCGCGTCATCTCCGTCGTCCTCGTTCTCCTCAACCACCGCCGATCACTTCCAACCACCCCCTACCACTTCCTAACAGCGCCTACCACCTCTTACCATTTCCGAACACCTCCGACCACCTCCGACGACCTTCGTCCTCCTCGTCCCTCTGCTCCTCCATGTATTCTATAACATTGATATTCATAATTATTCCAACAACTTTTCTTTTGCTCTCTCGATCTTGAATTTTCGTGGGCACAGAATCAAAACGCTGTTTTAGCTAGTCGCAAGTGAAGTATCTACGTTGGGTACAGAAGCAGAATTGTTTTTCGAAAAGTGTCCGTATGGAAAAAAATTCAGAGTAACTGTAATACATCACGGATGCGCTAATTTTGATCGAGATGAAATGGATGCTCCGTATATGAGACAGTGTTTAACGCAGTGTCCTGATTTACAGACCTAAACAGGTGATTGTCGGCGATTTTATTTTTTTTTAATGGGGAGAGATTCAACGAAGCTTCTTAAAACCTAGATTGTATTTTAACACACGATTGAAAAGTACAATCAAAATTTTGTATCATCCAACTGTCGCAGAACGGCGGCGTTATTAGCTGACCCGTTAACTGAAGAATATACCCTTTAGTCAGCGGCTGACCATCGAAGGGCCTAGCCGCTTGAGTATGGAATCGGCAAGGAAGATAAAGTGCGTATTTCTTGTCTGGAATGTAAAGACATATCATATAATCATACATCATACATCATACATCGTACATCACACATCATATCATACATAGTATTGAAGTTCGAACCAAAGTTTGGATGTTCGGATGTTCAGAAAGTGACGTCACTCCAAATTTTCTTTCTCTTGACGTCATCGATCTAAAATCAGCTAGCCGAATTCCTCAGTCTGGAAACAAACGCGCAGTAGAGCGGACGTGAGAGAATCGCGCTCCGCAGATTTCGAGTACCGTGTTCTTTACTTCCTGGGTCCTGCGCCCCGAGTCCGCTTTCTCGTGCAACTCGACTTTTAGGACAACCGCCCCGTAGTTTCTGCGCTCTAGGTCCACTACCTCGTGAAACTAGACATCAGGGACATGCGCTCCAAAGTTCTGGCTGTCCACGTCCTTGACCTGGTGACTTTTGACCTTCAGGACTAATTTTTCCTAGTTCTGACTGTCCTGGTTCTCCACCTTGTGGATTTTGACAGCCAGGAAAAACGAGGTATGACCCGAGGTGGTGGACGGTGGTTGGAGGTGCTCGGAGGTGCACGAGGAGAAGGACGAGGAAGACAAGGAGATGAAGGTGGACGAGGTGGATGAGGATTTGTGCTCGGTGAGTTCACGATTTTTAAAATATTTAATGGCAATTGTAATTGTATTGTATTTGAAATTTTTCAAACTTGTCATGTTTACAACAAATTATTTCAATTCATTTTCTGCGCAAGCACCAATTCAGTAACTATAAATGCGCTGATAAAATTTATTATATTATTAATTATTTAAGTAATTGTATTAATCGTGACACATTATTTTTGATGTCTTTTTATGCTAAAAATATTTATTACTATTCCAGGTATAATTCAAGGTGGTTAGTGGTGGTCGTTGGTGGTGGTTGACGGTGGTTGGAGGTGGTTGGAGGTGGTCGGAGGTGGACGAGGGAAGGACGAGGAAGACAAGGAGATGAAGGTGGACGAGGTGGACGAGGATTTGTGCTCGGTGAGTAAAACACTTTTATAATACTTGATGGCAATTATAATTATATTTTATCTAAAATATTTCAAACTTGTCATATTTATATCAAATTAGTTCATATCATTTTTCGCGCAAGCACATATTCAGTAGCTATCAATACGCGAATAAAATTTATTATATTATTAATCAATTAATTAATTATATTAATCCTCACACAATATTTTTGATTCTTTCCTATACTGAGAATATTTATTATTATTCCAGGTATGACCCGAGGTGGTTGGCGGTGGTCGTTGGAGGTGGTTAGCGGTGGATGGAGGCGGTCGAGCTGGACGAGGAGGAGGACGAGGAAGACGAGGAGAACACGGTGGACAAGGGGGACGAGGATTTGTGCTCGGTGAGTTTAACATCATTATAATATTTGATGAAGTAGGATCAGGAATGTAAGTAGGAGTAGAAGTGGGATCGGGAGTAGGAGTAGGAGTAGGAGTGGGAGTAGAAGTAGAAGTACGAATAGAAGAAGGATCAGGAGTAGGATCAGGAGAAGGTGTAGGATCAGGAATAGAATCAAGAGTTGGTGTAGGATCAGCAGTAGAATCAGGAGAAGGTGTGGGATCAGGAGTAGAATCTCGAGTAGGTGTGGGATCGGGTGAAGAAGTAGTATCAGGAGTAGAAGTAGGAGTAGGATCAGGAGTAGGTGTAGAAATAGGAGTGGCAGTAGTAATAGCAGCAGGGTGCGGGGGGGGGGGGGGGGGGGGGGGGTCAGGGTAGGGTAGGGTGACGAAGAAGAGAAACCAAATACAAAATAGTAATAGCCCTTTGCCGCAGCATAGATCCATACAAGATTCCAAGGTAGGCATCTGAGATTTACGAGCAAAGTCTGAATAGTACTTTGTCAATCTTGTTAGACCTATGAGATACGTTTCTAACCAGACAAAAATATATTGAAAATTTACAGTATTTGACAACAGTGATACCTTATCACGTGGACAGTGGCCCACCTGATGATCAAGCTTTACAAGTCCTCATTAAGAGTAAGTTTTACAAGTTCTTGGTAAAAGTACCAACAATTACTTAATAACTTCATTCGAAATTAATAATATGTTTTTGTTTTCAGTATTGAAGGCTATTAATGAGGATAGTCCAACGGTGCCCACATTATTAACGGACTACATATTGAAAGGTGGGTTGATTTCTTTCACCTTGTCTTGAATCCGTGCGAGATAAACACTTGTATATTTCACGGTCCCGTTATTATCATGAGGTTGAAGTTCGTAATGTTATTCAGGCTATGAATCTTTAGAAAAACTTGGAATACAACTTCAGGATTGTCTGAAAATAAGTAAACCGTAATAAACCAAATTATAATCATATCAAGTTATCAGTAATAAGCAATTGCGGGTAAAATATTAGCTTACTTTTATAAGTATTTATGAATATAGCCTCTATGAATATTCATTGTTGGTATATAAAGTCTGGCAACGTACCTACTTTCTGTAAGAGATGTTGAAGATTTTCAACATAATTATGTTTCAGTTCTGTGCCCCATCTAGTGATCCACTAGTACATATCCTCCGACGTGACATCGCTGTGCTACGTATAAAGAAGAAAAGATTTATTAAGATGCAGATTGCTCCTCTCTTCTTGCCATTGTGCTTTCATATAGCACTACAATAAATCTTATAGAAATAAGCTCTCATTGAGATTTCTCTGTATTTATGACTCGACGCGAGAAGGCAAAAATCAATGTAATGCCATCTGTAAGGTAATTGGACTCGTATTCGCACTACGAGAACTCGTTGGGCATTTTGCGGTGAAATTTGAAAAATTGTTGTACAAGAAATTAAATAACTACAAATATGGCTAAAAAATATTATCTCTAATTGTGAATGTAGCTAATACAGCGTTAACCGTATATTGATTATGTTAATGATCTATTGTGACAAGATCAGAATTAGATAAGCTCTCTAAATACTTTTTTCTAGTCTATTAATTTATATCATGTATATGTAAATGTATATTTCGTCAGTTTATACAATCACTGCACTAGGATTAACTTTGCCACGTTTTATGGTGCGCTTGTGTAATTTGTATATTATTAACCTTACGTTTTACTCTATTTACGACAAGTTGTGAGTGTTTCTAATTTCTTGGCAATGATTTATGTACATGTATGTGTATATATGTATATGTATACTTACGCATGTGTATATACATATATACACATGTTTAAGACTAGATTTTTACAATAAACACAGAGGTTTTAGTATATTCACATACGGATTTCTGTGTATAGGTATACTTGAACTAAAATATCCTTATCTCTAATACGGAGTTCTTCGTAATTCGCATTTGTTCTTGTAACCCAATGTCCTACATACGATGGCAAAAATCGAAATCCAACTTGACTGAGTCTCAAAGCCCTGTTGACATAAAAGCAGTTATTTGATAGAAATTATAGTTTATAGTTTATACAGCACATTGCATGATATTTCATTATAAATACATATGTTTCAATGTATTTAGGAATAATTTATCAAATATACAGAGGTCATGTGCAAATAATAAATGAATTCGACCGCAGTTTGATGTATTCATTAGAGCTTTAACAATAAATTTAAGCTTTGTTACTTCTTTTATTTTATTATGGATAATCAAAAACATTTCCGACTATTCGTGCTGTGGAAGCATGGGGATTAAACCAAATGTAGCAAAAGATTAGAAACAGTGTATGTAGAGTACGGGTATTTTTCTAATAATGCAAACACGTGCAGCTAGCTTAGTTTTGACATATCTAGAATACCACGCCTTGCGAATTAGCTTTCCACACAGAGATGAATGATGAATTTCAAGGACTGCATTATCGTTGTTGAATACTCTATGCTTCATGGGAAAAGAAAATGTGTAACGATAACATTGATGCACCGAATCATCGTCGACTTTAACTTTTGAAATGTCCTACCATTTCCGAACACCTCCAACCATCCTATTTACCTATATTACTAGATCAGCTATGATATGAAAAGAGAAGAATTATTCATTTCGAAATGGGATTCTATTCGACACGCGCTCGATGTATCCCATAACATTAATATTCAAAATTATTCCGACAACTTTTCATTTGCTCTCTCGATCTTGAATTTTCGTAGGCATATAATCGAAACGCTGTTCTAGCTAGTCGAGAGTGAAGTATCTACGTTGGGTAGAGAAGCAGAATTGTTTTTCGAAAAGTATTCGGATGGAAAAAAATTCAGAGTAACTGTAATACATCACGGATGCACTAATTTTGAACGAGATAAAATGGATTCTCCGTATATGAGACAGTATTTAAAGCAGCCTAGTGATTTAAAGACCTAAAAAGTTGACAGGGAGAGAAAGAACGAAGCTTCTTAACACTTCGAGTGTATTTTACCACACATTTGAAAGATACGAGCAAAATTTTTCATCATCCAACTGTCGCAGAACGGCAGCGTTATCAGCTGACCCGTTAACTGAAGGATACATCTTCAGTCAACGGCTGACCATCGAAGGGCCTGGCCGCTTGAGTCTGGAATCGGCAGGAGAGATAAAGTGCGTATTTCTTGTATGAAATGTGAAAACTAAGATCATTATACATCATATCATATCATCATACACCATACATCATACATCGTACATCATACATCACACATCATCATACCTAGTATTACAGTTCGAAACCAAAGTTTGAATTTTCGGATGTTCGGAAAGTGACGTCACCAATCTAAAATCGGCTAGCCGAGTTCCTCAGTCCGGTAACAACCGCGCAGTAGAGCGGACGGATGAGAGTCGCGCTCCGCAAATTTCGAGTACCGGGTTCTCAACCTCCCGGATCCTGCGCTTCGGGTCCGCTACGTATTTCAAGTACCGGGTTCTCAACCTCCCGGATCCCGCGCTTCGGGTCCGCTACGCGGTGAAACTCGACTTCCAGGATAAGCGCTCCGTGGTTCCTGGTTCATGTTTACAATAAATTATTTCAATTCGTTTTTCGCGCAAGCCCAAATTCAATGGCTGTCGGTGCGCTAATAAAATTTCTATAACTTTCTCATCTTCTCGTAATCTTTTTGGTAGAACATGTCGATAAAAAAATTATATTAAACCTTACACGGTATTTTTGATTTGTTCTCATCCTGAAAATATTTATTAGCATTCGACGTATAACTCGAGGTGGTTGGCGGTGGTCGTTGGGGGTGGTTAGGGGTGGTTGCGGGTAATCGCGGTGATTCAGGAGGAAAGGGACGAGGATTTCTGCTCGGTGATTTTAACAATTTTACAATATTCGATGGCAATTGCAATTGTATTTCATCTAATCTTTTTCAAACTTGTCATCTTTACAATAAATTATTTCAATTCGTTTTTCGCGCAAGCCCAAATTCAGTAGCTGTCGGTGCGCTAATAAAATTTCTCGACTTCCGGGATAAGCGCTCCGTGGTTCCTGGTTCATCTTTGCAATAAGTTGTTTCAATTCGTTTTTCGCGCAAGCCCAAATTCAGTAGCTGTCGGTGCGCTAATAAAATTTCTCGACTTCCAGGATAAGCGCTCCGTGATTCCTGGTTCATCTTTACAATAAGTTGTTTCAATTCGTTTTTCGCGCAAGCCCAAATTCAGTAGCTGTCGGTGCGTTAATAAAATTTCTCGACTTCCAGGATAAGCGCTCCGTGGTTCCTGGTTCATGTTTACAATAAATTATTTCAATTCGTTTTCCGCGCAAGCCCAAATTCAGTAGCTGTCGGTGCGCTAATAAAATTTCTCGACTTCCGGGATAAGCGCTCCGTGGTTCCTGGTTCATCTTTGCAATAAGTTGTTTCAATTCGTTTTTCGCGCAAGCCCAAATTCAGTAGCTGTCGGTGCGCTAATAAAATTTCTCGACTTCCAGGATAAGCGCTCCGTGATTCCTGGTTCATCTTTACAATAAGTTGTTTCAATTCGTTTTTCGCGCAAGCCCAAATTCAGTAGCTGTCGGTGCGCTAATAAAATTTCTCGACTTCCAGGATAAGCGCTCCGTGGTTCCTGGTTCATGTTTACAATAAATTATTTCAATTCGTTTTCCGCGCAAGCCCAAATTCAGTAGCTGTCGGTGCGCTAATAAAATTTCTCGACTTCCAGGATAAGCGCTCCGTGGTTCCTGGTTCATCTTTACGATAAATTATTTCAATTCGTTTTTCGCGCAAGCCCAAATTCAGTAGCTGTCGGTGCGCTAATAAAATTTCTCGACTTCCAGGATAAGCGCTCCGTGGTTCCTGGTTCATCTTTACAATAAGTTGTTTCAATTCGTTTTTCGCGCAAGCCCAAATTCAGTAGCTGTCGGTGCGCTAATAAAATTTCTCGACTTCCAGGATAAGCGCTCCGTGATTCCTGGTTCATCTTTACAATAAATTATTTCAATTCGTTTTTCGCGCAAGCCCTAATTCAGTAGCTGTCGGTGCGCTAATAAAATTTCTCGACTTCCAGGATAAGCGCTCCGTGGTTCCTGGTTCATCTTTACAATAAATTATTTCAATTCGTTTTTCGCGCAAGCCCAAATTCAGTAGCTGTCGGTGCGCTAATAAAATTTCTATAACTTTATAATCTTCTCGTAATCTTTTTGGTAGAATATGTCGATAAAAAAATTATATTAAACCTTACACGGTATTTTTGATTTGTTCTCATGCTGAAAATATTTGTTAGAATTCGAGGTATAACTCGAGGTGGTTGGCGGTGGTCGTTGGGGGTGGTTAGGGATGGTTGCGGGTAATCGCGGTGATTCAGAAGGAGAGGGACGAGGATTTGTGCTCGGTGAGTAAAACACTTTTATAATATTTGCTGGCAATTGTAATTATATTTTATCTAAAATATTTCAAACTTGTCATGTTTACATTAAATTATTTCAATTCATTTTTCGCGCAAGCACAAATTCAGTAGCTATGAATAAGCTCATACAATTTATTGCATTATCAATTAATTAATTAATCAATTACATTAATCCTTACACAATATTTTTGATGTGTTCTTATACTGAAAATATTTATCACTATTTCAGGTATAATCCAAGGTGATTGGCGGTGGTTGGAGGTGGTCGTAGGTCGACGAGGAGGAGGACGAGGAGGACCAGGATTGGTGCTCGGTGAGTAAAACACTTTTATAATATTTCGTGGCAATTGCAATTATATTTTATATAACATATTTCAAACTAGTCATGTTCACATTAAATTATTTCAATTCATTTTTCGTGCAAGCACATATTCAGTAGCTATGAATAATCTTGTACAATTTATTATATTATTAATTAATTGATTAATTACATTAATCCTTACACAATATTTTTGATGTGTTCCTATACTAAAAATATTCATTACTATTCCAGGTATTACCCGAGGTGGTCGGAGGTGGACGAGGAGGAGGACGAGCTGGACGAGGAGGAGGACGAGGTGGACGAGGAGGAGGCGGGGTGGGTCGTGGGAGAGGACCTCTCCTCTCCTCAGAGGAGGGGAGGGGGAGGGGCAGGGAAGGGGGAGAGTTGGGCTGGGGCGTGGGAAGGGAAGGGAAGGGAAGGGAAGGGAAGGGGCGGGGAGGGGAGGGCGGCGGGAGGGGGCGGGAGGGGGAAGGGAGGGAGGAAGGGAGGGCGGGCGGGTGGGAGGGAGGGCGGGAGGGAGGGCGGGCGGGAGGGCGGGAGGGAGGGAGAGAGTGGAGGACGGACGTCAATGCGAGCCCGTTAGAGTTAATAGAGCAGTACACCCCCCCCCCCCCCTCTGGCGCCCGCCCGCCCAGCCTCCCTCCCTCCCTCCCTCCCACCCACCCGCCCTCCCTTCCTCCCTCCCTTCCCCCTCCCGCCCCCCTCCCGCCGCCCTCCCCTCCCCGCCCCTTCCCTTCCCTTCCCTTCCCTTCCCTTCCCTCGCCCCAGCCCAACTCTCCCCCTTCCCTGCCCCTCCCCCTCCCCTCCTCTGAGGAGAGGAGAGGTCCTCTCCCACGACCCACCCCGCCTCCTCCTCGTCCACCTCGTCCTCCTCCTCGTCCAGCTCGTCCTCCTCCTCGTCCACCTCCGACCACCTCGGGTAATACCTGGAATAGTAATGAATATTTTTAGTATAGGAACACATCAAAAATATTGTGTAAGGATTAATGTAATTAATCAATTAATTAATAATATAATAAATTGTACAAGATTATTCATAGCTACTGAATATGTGCTTGCACGAAAAATGAATTGAAATAATTTAATGTGAACATGACTAGTTTGAAATATGTTATATAAAATATAATTGCAATTGCCACGAAATATTATAAAAGTGTTTTACTCACCGAGCACCAATCCTGGTCCTCCTCGTCCTCCTCCTCGTCGACCTACGACCACCTCCAACCACCGCCAATCACCTTGGATTATACCTGAAATAGTGATAAATATTTTCAGTATAAGAACACATCAAAAATATTGTGTAAGGATTAATGTAATTGATTAATTAATTAATTGATAATGCAATAAATTGTATGAGCTTATTCATAGCTACTGAATTTGTGCTTGCGCGAAAAATGAATTGAAATAATTTAATGTAAACATGACAAGTTTGAAATATTTTAGATAAAATATAATTACAATTGCCAGCAAATATTATAAAAGTGTTTTACTCACCGAGCACAAATCCTCGTCCCTCTCCTTCTGAATCACCGCGATTACCCGCAACCATCCCTAACCACCCCCAACGACCACCGCCAACCACCTCGAGTTATACCTCGAATTCTAACAAATATTTTCAGCATGAGAACAAATCAAAAATACCGTGTAAGGTTTAATATAATTTTTTTATCGACATATTCTACCAAAAAGATTACGAGAAGATTATAAAGTTATAGAAATTTTATTAGCGCACCGACAGCTACTGAATTTGGGCTTGCGCGAAAAACGAATTGAAATAATTTATTGTAAAGATGAACCAGGAACCACGGAGCGCTTATCCTGGAAGTCGAGAAATTTTATTAGCGCACCGACAGCTACTGAATTAGGGCTTGCGCGAAAAACGAATTGAAATAATTTATTGTAAAGATGAACCAGGAATCACGGAGCGCTTATCCTGGAAGTCGAGAAATTTTATTAGCGCACCGACAGCTACTGAATTTGGGCTTGCGCGAAAAACGAATTGAAACAACTTATTGTAAAGATGAACCAGGAACCACGGAGCGCTTATCCTGGAAGTCGAGAAATTTTATTAGCGCACCGACAGCTACTGAATTTGGGCTTGCGCGAAAAACGAATTGAAATAATTTATCGTAAAGATGAACCAGGAACCACGGAGCGCTTATCCTGGAAGTCGAGAAATTTTATTAGCGCACCGACAGCTACTGAATTTGGGCTTGCGCGGAAAACGAATTGAAATAATTTATTGTAAACATGAACCAGGAACCACGGAGCGCTTATCCTGGAAGTCGAGAAATTTTATTAGCGCACCGACAGCTACTGAATTTGGGCTTGCGCGAAAAACGAATTGAAACAACTTATTGTAAAGATGAACCAGGAATCACGGAGCGCTTATCCTGGAAGTCGAGAAATTTTATTAGCGCACCGACAGCTACTGAATTTGGGCTTGCGCGAAAAACGAATTGAAACAACTTATTGCAAAGATGAACCAGGAACCACGGAGCGCTTATCCCGGAAGTCGAGAAATTTTATTAGCGCACCGACAGCTACTGAATTTGGGCTTGCGCGGAAAACGAATTGAAATAATTTATTGTAAACATGAACCAGGAACCACGGAGCGCTTATCCTGGAAGTCGAGAAATTTTATTAACGCACCGACAGCTACTGAATTTGGGCTTGCGCGAAAAACGAATTGAAACAACTTATTGTAAAGATGAACCAGGAATCACGGAGCGCTTATCCTGGAAGTCGAGAAATTTTATTAGCGCACCGACAGCTACTGAATTTGGGCTTGCGCGAAAAACGAATTGAAACAACTTATTGCAAAGATGAACCAGGAACCACGGAGCGCTTATCCCGGAAGTCGAGAAATTTTATTAGCGCACCGACAGCTACTGAATTTGGGCTTGCGCGAAAAACGAATTGAAATAATTTATTGTAAAGATGACAAGTTTGAAAAAGATTAGATGAAATACAATTGCAATTGCCATCGAATATTGTAAAATTGTTAAAATCACCGAGCAGAAATCCTCGTCCCTTTCCTCCTGAATCACCGCGATTACCCGCAACCACCCCTAACCACCCCCAACGACCACCGCCAACCACCTCGAGTTATACGTCGAATGCTAATAAATATTTTCAGGATGAGAACAAATCAAAAATACCGTGTAAGGTTTAATATAATTTTTTTATCGACATGTTCTACCAAAAAGATTACGAGAAGATGAGAAAGTTATAGAAATTTTATTAGCGCACCGACAGCCATTGAATTTGGGCTTGCGCGAAAAACGAATTGAAATAATTTATTGTAAACATGAACCAGGAACCACGGAGCGCTTATCCTGGAAGTCGAGTTTCACCGCGTAGCGGACCCGAAGCGCGGGATCCGGGAGGTTGAGAACCCGGTACTTGAAATACGTAGCGGACCCGAAGCGCAGGATCCGGGAGGTTGAGAACCCGGTACTCGAAATTTGCGGAGCGCGACTCTCATCCGTCCGCTCTACTGCGCGGTTGTTACCGGACTGAGGAACTCGGCTAGCCGATTTTAGATTGGTGACGTCACTTTCCGAACATCCGAAAATTCAAACTTTGGTTTCGAACTGTAATACTAGGTATGATGATGTGTGATGTATGATGTACGATGTATGATGTATGGTGTATGATGATATGATATGATGTATAATGATCTTAGTTTTCACATTTCATACAAGAAATACGCACTTTATCTCTCCTGCCGATTCCAGACTCAAGCGGCCAGGCCCTTCGATGGTCAGCCGTTGACTGAAGATGTATCCTTCAGTTAACGGGTCAGCTGATAACGCTGCCGTTCTGCGACAGTTGGATGATGAAAAATTTTGCTCGTATCTTTCAAATGTGTGGTAAAATACACTCGAAGTGTTAAGAAGCTTCGTTCTTTCTCTCCCTGTCAACTTTTTAGGTCTTTAAATCACTAGGCTGCTTTAAATACTGTCTCATATACGGAGAATCCATTTTATCTCGTTCAAAATTAGTGCATCCGTGATGTATTACAGTTACTCTGAATTTTTTTCCATCCGAATACTTTTCGAAAAACAATTCTGCTTCTCTACCCAACGTAGATACTTCACTCTCGACTAGCTAGAACAGCGTTTCGATTATATGCCTACGAAAATTCAAGATCGAGAGAGCAAATGAAAAGTTGTCGGAATAATTTTGAATATTAATGTTATGGGATACATCGAGCGCGTGTCGAATAGAATCCCATTTCGAAATGAATAATTCTTCTCTTTTCATATCATAGCTGATCTAGTAATATAGGTAAATAGGATGGTTGGAGGTGTTCGGAAATGGTAGGACATTTCAAAAGTTAAAGTCGACGATGATTCGGTGCATCAATGTTATCGTTACACATTTTCTTTTCCCATGAAGCATAGAGTATTCAACAACGATAATGCAGTCCTTGAAATTCATCATTCATCTCTGTGTGGAAAGCTAATTCGCAAGGCGTGGTATTCTAGATATGTCAAAACTAAGCTAGCTGCACGTGTTTGCATTATTAGAAAAATACCCGTACTCTACATACACTGTTTCTAATCTTTTGCTACATTTGGTTTAATCCCCATGCTTCCACAGCACGAATAGTCGGAAATGTTTTTGATTATCCATAATAAAATAAAAGAAGTAACAAAGCTTAAATTTATTGTTAAAGCTCTAATGAATACATCAAACTGCGGTCGAATTCATTTATTATTTGCACATGACCTCTGTATATTTGATAAATTATTCCTAAATACATTGAAACATATGTATTTATAATGAAATATCATGCAATGTGCTGTATAAACTATAAACTATAATTTCTATCAAATAACTGCTTTTATGTCAACAGGGCTTTGAGACTCAGTCAAGTTGGATTTCGATTTTTGCCATCGTATGTAGGACATTGGGTTACAAGAACAAATGCGAATTACGAAGAACTCCGTATTAGAGATAAGGATATTTTAGTTCAAGTATACCTATACACAGAAATCCGTATGTGAATATACTAAAACCTCTGTGTTTATTGTAAAAATCTAGTCTTAAACATGTGTATATATGTATATACACATGCGTAAGTATACATATACATATATACACATACATGTACATAAATCATTGCCAAGAAATTAGAAACACTCACAACTTGTCGTAAATAGAGTAAAACGTAAGGTTAATAATATACAAATTACACAAGCGCACCATAAAACGTGGCAAAGTTAATCCTAGTGCAGTGATTGTATAAACTGACGAAATATACATTTACATATACATGATATAAATTAATAGACTAGAAAAAAGTATTTAGAGAGCTTATCTAATTCTGATCTTGTCACAATAGATCATTAACATAATCAATATACGGTTAACGCTGTATTAGCTACATTCACAATTAGAGATAATATTTTTTAGCCATATTTGTAGTTATTTAATTTCTTGTACAACAATTTTTCAAATTTCACCGCAAAATGCCCAACGAGTTCTCGTAGTGCGAATACGAGTCCAATTACCTTACAGATGGCATTACATTGATTTTTGCCTTCTCGCGTCGAGTCATAAATACAGAGAAATCTCAATGAGAGCTTATTTCTATAAGATTTATTGTAGTGCTATATGAAAGCACAATGGCAAGAAGAGAGGAGCAATCTGCATCTTAATAAATCTTTTCTTCTTTATACGTAGCACAGCGATGTCACGTCGGAGGATATGTACTAGTGGATCACTAGATGGGGCACAGAACTGAAACATAATTATGTTGAAAATCTTCAACATCTCTTACAGAAAGTAGGTACGTTGCCAGACTTTATATACCAACAATGAATATTCATAGAGGCTATATTCATAAATACTTATAAAAGTAAGCTAATATTTTACCCGCAATTGCTTATTACTGATAACTTGATATGATTATAATTTGGTTTATTACGGTTTACTTATTTTCAGACAATCCTGAAGTTGTATTCCAAGTTTTTCTAAAGATTCATAGCCTGAATAACATTACGAACTTCAACCTCATGATAATAACGGGACCGTGAAATATACAAGTGTTTATCTCGCACGGATTCAAGACAAGGTGAAAGAAATCAACCCACCTTTCAATATGTAGTCCGTTAATAATGTGGGCACCGTTGGACTATCCTCATTAATAGCCTTCAATACTGAAAACAAAAACATATTATTAATTTCGAATGAAGTTATTAAGTAATTGTTGGTACTTTTACCAAGAACTTGTAAAACTTACTCTTAATGAGGACTTGTAAAGCTTGATCATCAGGTGGGCCACTGTCCACGTGATAAGGTATCACTGTTGTCAAATACTGTAAATTTTCAATATATTTTTGTCTGGTTAGAAACGTATCTCATAGGTCTAACAAGATTGACAAAGTACTATTCAGACTTTGCTCGTAAATCTCAGATGCCTACCTTGGAATCTTGTATGGATCTATGCTGCGGCAAAGGGCTATTACTATTTTGTATTTGGTTTCTCTTCTTCGTCACCCTACCCTACCCTGACCCCCCCCCCCCCCCCCCCCCCCCGCACCCTGCTGCTATTACTACTGCCACTCCTATTTCTACACCTACTCCTGATCCTACTCCTACTTCTACTCCTGATACTACTTCTTCACCCGATCCCACACCTACTCGAGATTCTACTCCTGATCCCACACCTTCTCCTGATTCTACTGCTGATCCTACACCAACTCTTGATTCTATTCCTGATCCTACACCTTCTCCTGATCCTACTCCTGATCCTTCTTCTATTCGTACTTCTACTTCTACTCCCACTCCTACTCCTACTCCTACTCCCGATCCCACTTCTACTCCTACTTACATTCCTGATCCTACTTCATCAAATATTATAATGATGTTAAACTCACCGAGCACAAATCCTCGTCCCCCTTGTCCACCGTGTTCTCCTCGTCTTCCTCGTCCTCCTCCTCGTCCAGCTCGACCGCCTCCATCCACCGCTAACCACCTCCAACGACCACCGCCAACCACCTCGGGTCATACCTGGAATAATAATAAATATTCTCAGTATAGGAAAGAATCAAAAATATTGTGTGAGGATTAATATAATTAATTAATTGATTAATAATATAATAAATTTTATTCGCGTATTGATAGCTACTGAATATGTGCTTGCGCGAAAAATGATATGAACTAATTTGATATAAATATGACAAGTTTGAAATATTTTAGATAAAATATAATTATAATTGCCATCAAGTATTATAAAAGTGTTTTACTCACCGAGCACAAATCCTCGTCCACCTCGTCCACCTTCATCTCCTTGTCTTCCTCGTCCTTCCCTCGTCCACCTCCGACCACCTCCAACCACCTCCAACCACCGTCAACCACCACCAACGACCACCACTAACCACCTTGAATTATACCTGGAATAGTAATAAATATTTTTAGCATAAAAAGACATCAAAAATAATGTGTCACGATTAATACAATTACTTAAATAATTAATAATATAATAAATTTTATCAGCGCATTTATAGTTACTGAATTGGTGCTTGCGCAGAAAATGAATTGAAATAATTTGTTGTAAACATGACAAGTTTGAAAAATTTCAAATACAATACAATTACAATTGCCATTAAATATTTTAAAAATCGTGAACTCACCGAGCACAAATCCTCATCCACCTCGTCCACCTTCATCTCCTTGTCTTCCTCGTCCTTCTCCTCGTGCACCTCCGAGCACCTCCAACCACCGTCCACCACCTCGGGTCATACCTCGTTTTTCCTGGCTGTCAAAATCCACAAGGTGGAGAACCAGGACAGTCAGAACTAGGAAAAATTAGTCCTGAAGGTCAAAAGTCACCAGGTCAAGGACGTGGACAGCCAGAACTTTGGAGCGCATGTCCCTGATGTCTAGTTTCACGAGGTAGTGGACCTAGAGCGCAGAAACTACGGGGCGGTTGTCCTAAAAGTCGAGTTGCACGAGAAAGCGGACTCGGGGCGCAGGACCCAGGAAGTAAAGAACACGGTACTCGAAATCTGCGGAGCGCGATTCTCTCACGTCCGCTCTACTGCGCGTTTGTTTCCAGACTGAGGAATTCGGCTAGCTGATTTTAGATCGATGACGTCAAGAGAAAGAAAATTTGGAGTGACGTCACTTTCTGAACATCCGAACATCCAAACTTTGGTTCGAACTTCAATACTATGTATGATATGATGTGTGATGTACGATGTATGATGTATGATGTATGATTATATGATATGTCTTTACATTCCAGACAAGAAATACGCACTTTATCTTCCTTGCCGATTCCATACTCAAGCGGCTAGGCCCTTCGATGGTCAGCCGCTGACTAAAGGGTATATTCTTCAGTTAACGGGTCAGCTAATAACGCCGCCGTTCTGCGACAGTTGGATGATACAAAATTTTGATTGTACTTTTCAATCGTGTGTTAAAATACAATCTAGGTTTTAAGAAGCTTCGTTGAATCTCTCCCCATTAAAAAAAAATAAAATCGCCGACAATCACCTGTTTAGGTCTGTAAATCAGGACACTGCGTTAAACACTGTCTCATATACGGAGCATCCATTTCATCTCGATCAAAATTAGCGCATCCGTGATGTATTACAGTTACTCTGAATTTTTTTCCATACGGACACTTTTCGAAAAACAATTCTGCTTCTGTACCCAACGTAGATACTTCACTTGCGACTAGCTAAAACAGCGTTTTGATTCTGTGCCCACGAAAATTCAAGATCGAGAGAGCAAAAGAAAAGTTGTTGGAATAATTATGAATATCAATGTTATAGAATACATGGAGGAGCAGAGGGACGAGGAGGACGAAGGTCGTCGGAGGTGGTCGGAGGTGTTCGGAAATGGTAAGAGGTGGTAGGCGCTGTTAGGAAGTGGTAGGGGGTGGTTGGAAGTGATCGGCGGTGGTTGAGGAGAACGAGGACGACGGAGATGACGCGGAGCGGGGAGGTGGAGGAGGACGGGTACCAGGTGGACAAGGAGGACAAAGGTGGTCGGAGGTGGGAAGAGTTAGTTGACGGTGGTTGAAGGTGCTCGGCGGTTGTTGCGGTGGTTGGCGGTGTACGTGGTTACGCGTCTTCTTACGGGAATGATCGAGCTGATCGTACCAACTCAATATCAAGCTTCCATACCGACACTACTTTGGTTACTACGAATGTCGGTGCGAGCCCGTTACGTAGAGTCGATAGAGCAGTAACCTCCTACGCTCCCAGGCCAACCTGGACCCACTCGCCCGCCGAAAACTAATCACAAAAAATGGGTGTGATAGAGAAAAAAAAACGCTACTCCTACTCCTAGTCCTACTCTTGATCCTACTCCTACTTCCATTCCTACTCCTGATGCCACTCCTACTTCTACTCCTACAAATATCATAAAAATGTTATACTCGCAGTGCTCAAGTCCTCCTCATCCTGGTCCAACTTGTTCTTCTCGTCTTTTTCGTCCTTCGCCTCCTCGTCCACCTCGATCACCCTTATTAGCGCATTGAAACAAGCAAAAATTAGAATGCATCAACAATATCGTGTAAGTACTAATATAATATTTTCATTGACACATTTTACCAAGAAGATTGTGAGAAAATTATAAAAAATTGTAGAAATTTCATTAGCGCATTGATAGCTACTGAATTTGGGCTTCCGCGAAAAATGAATTGAAATAACTTATTGTAAACATGACAAGTTTAAAAAATTTTAGATAAAATATAATCACAATTGACATTAAATATTATGAAAATATTTTACTCACCGAGCAGAAATCCTCGTCCTCCTCGTCCACCTTGTTCTTATCGTCTTCCTCGTCCTCCTCCTCGTCCACCTCCGACCGCCACCAACCACCGCCAACCACCTCCAACGACCACCGCTATCCACCTCGGGTTATACCTTGAGTAGTAATGAATATTTTCAGTACAAGAACATATCAAAAATATTGTGTAAGCATAGATATAATTATTTAATCAAACAATAATGTAATAAATTTTATTAGCGCATTTATAGCTACTGAATTTGTGCTCGCGCGAAAAAAGAATTGAAATAATTTATTGTAAACATGACAGGTTTGAAAAATTTCAGATAAAATATAATTACAATTGCCAATAAATATTATAAAAATATTAAACTCACCGAGCACAAATCCTCGTCCGCCTCTGACCACCTCCAACTACCGTCAACTACCTCCAACAACCACCGCTAACCACCTATGGTACCTGGGTTAGTAATAAATATTTTTAGTATAAGAACACATTAAAAGTATTTTGTGAGGATCAGTATGATTGATTAATGAATTAAAAATATGATAAATTTTATTATCGCATTTATAACCACTGAATTTGTGCTTGCGCGAAAAGTGAATCGAAATCATTCATCGTAAACGTGACAAGTTTAAAAAATTTTAGATAAAATATAATCACAATTGCCATTACATTTTATAAAAATGTTATACTCACTGTGCAAAAATACCAATATAGCTTTCCGTTATTGGTTTACATGAAAATAGCTGATTACAATTATTTATTTTTTACTTATATCGTATACAAATGGTTCGAAACTGAAAGCAATCAATCATCATATAGATAAATATCTAAGTAACACCGAAAAAAGGTTTATAACAAAATCAGATAATGGAGAAAAAATATCTTCCACGTCGGTTGAAAGTGGAAACCGGGTTCTTCGAATGCTGCCATATGAAAGATCGGGAAAGTACACATATTTTTTTTCAAATCAATCAAATACGATAATTTTTAAGCGAAACGTTGATTGTCGGCTATTTTTTTCCAATGGGAGATAACTAACGAAGCTACTTTAAATTTCGAGTGTATATTAGCTCACATTTGGACAGTACAAGAAAAATTTACTTATCATCAATTGTCGCAAAATGGCGAAGATATTAGCTGGCCATCGGCACCTCACCGCTGGAACCTCGAATTGGCAGGAAAGATGGAGTGCGTAATTTCTGTCTGAAATGTAAAAACTAAAATTACTTTGAATTGACATATATTTCTATCATCGATGAACTAAAACACTCAGAAAAAATACGTTAAATCTCATTCATTTTCGTTCAGAATTTTCTTGGTAAAAATCGTTACTTCTTACGTTTGAGCTCGACAATTAATATGATATCACGGTTTTTGGGGTTATTCTGGTACATCGATAATAGAATGGTGCGCGAATTAAAAATAACTAGTTTTAAAACACCCGCTCGCTAAAGCTCGCTCGGGGTCGGATGCCTAGTGTAACAGGTTTTTGTGCTGGTGCGCTCGCTTACTCGTTGTCAGTATTTTACCAGATGACATAGTCGTAGAGGAGACTGGGGCACGGTGACTACCCAAGCAATTCTGGTATTTGCTTTATAGTATACGGAATGAACACTGTCTTTGTGCATGTGACGCACACCGAATCTGCCCGTAAGATTTTTTCTATATAATGCTACAAATCACGTTTACACATGCATGTAAGTATAACGTATTGTGATTTTATGACAATAAATTTTGTCAAAAAATACTACAGAACAATCAGCTAAGTGCTGATAGATTTGAAACACTGCGCACAGCAATCTTAGCTCTAATTGAACGACGTTATTGTCATGTATTCCTATGTATACAATGCCAACCGCTCACCAATTGCAACTTGTTGATCTTGGTCGTTCGATTTTTTTTCCGATTCAAAATGTTATCTGAACCATGCATATTGGTTTGATAGTACAAAATATGACGTTTTCAATAATTAAATTTGCAAACTTGGAAATTATTCCGGAAGGTCAAAAGTCATCAGGTCACGGACCTGGAAAGCCAGAACTACGGAGCGCTTTTCCTGGATGTCAAAATCCACCAGGTGGAGGCCCTCACAGCGAGAACTACGGAAAATTAGTCCTGAAGGTCAAAAGTCACCAGGTCAAGGACCTGGAGCGCAGGAACCACGGAGCGCTTGTCCTGGGAGTCAAGTTTCACCACGTACTGGACCTGGAGCATAGTAACCACAGAGCGCTAGTCCTGGAAGTCGAGTCGCACGAGGTACCAGATCTGGAGCATAGAAACTACGGAGCGTTTGTCCTGGAAGTCGAGTTCCACCAGGTAGACGACCTGGAGCGCAGGAACCACGGAGCGCTTGTCCTGGAAGTCGAGTTTTACCAGGCAGCCGACCTGGAGCGCAGGAACCACGGAGCGCTTGTCCTGGAAGTCGAGTTCCACCAGGTAGCGGACCTGGAGCGCAGGAACCACGGAGTGCTTGTCCTGGAACTCGAGTTGCACCAGGTACCAGACCTGGAGCATAGAAACTACGGAGCACATGTCCTGGAAGTCGAGTTGCACTAGGACGCGGACCCGAAGCGCAGAATCCAGGAGGGAGAGAACGCGGTACTCAAAATTTGCGGAGCGCGATTTTCGTACGTCCGCTCTACTGCGCGGTTGTTTCCAGACTGAGGAATTTGGCTAGCTCATTTTCGATTACTATAGATCGATGACGTCCTGAGAAAAAAAAAATTGGGTGACGTCGCTTTCTGAACATCCGAACATCCAACTTTGGTTTCAAACTTTAATACTATGTATGATGTATGATGTATGATGCAAGATGACCCATGATGTGTGATGTACGATAATATGATATGATGCATTATGAATTCAGTTCTTACAATTTAGACAAGAAATACGCACTCTATCTTTCCTGCCGATTTCAGACTCAAGCGGCTAGGCCCTTCGATCGTCAGCCGTTGACTAAAGATGCATTCTTCAATTAACGCGTCAGCTAGTAACGCTGCCGTTCTGAGACAGTGGGATGATAGAAATTTTATCTCGTACCTTTCAAATGTGTGCTAAACTACACTCGAAGTTTCAAGCTTTGTTTCATCTCTCCTTATCAAAAAGAAGAAAAAATGGCATGCAATCACCTTTTTCGGTCTTCAAATCAGGACACTGCGTTAAATACCGTCTTATATACGGAGTATCCATTTCATCTCGATCAAAATTAGCGCATCCGTGATGTATTACAGTTACTCTGAATTTTTTTCAATACGAACACTTTTCGAAAAACAATTACGGTTCTCTACCTAATGTAGATGCTTTACTTGCCACTAGCTAAAACAGCGTTTCGATCCTATGCCTACGAAAATTTAAGATCGAAAGCGGAAATGAAAAGTTGTTGGATTAATTATGAATATCAATATTATGGAATACATCGAACGCTTGTCGAATAGAACTTCATTTCGAAATGAATAATTCTTCGGAAATTCACATTTCTGATTTTACTGAAAGAACTCTGAGCGCGCATGCGCGATTAGACAAGGATACAGGCGTCCCATATGCAGCTTCTCTTTCTATTGCGCTGTCGCATTCACCAACGGCCACCTCCGTTCGTCCCGCGGTCTATTCTGATACTTATGTCTATGCTCTAGTCTCCATTACATTACTTCATGTATTGCTCCATTCCAGTCTCCATGTATCTAGGCTTCGTGCTGTGGCCCAACTTCTGTACGAATTTAACCTCTAACCGAAGTCGGCGCTCCTTCATGCATTTTACAAATACCGATTAGATCGTATTAATAACTATTTCTGCTGAGTGTTCAGCGATGATCGCGAATCGCGTATAGATATTAAATACCTTTTCATCGATCGTGAAATGGAATTCTATCAGAAAATATCAAATAAATTAAAAAACAAATTTCGCGGACTATTTAAAAGTTCTACCCGACGCTATGGTATTCCTTTCATGCTATTTGTTCTCGTTGGATCATTTGGTCTCAAGGAGGTCACTTCGATAAGGTAGATGTTCTTCTTTCCTATTTAGTTTTTCTCGTTTTTCAAATAATAAACCCTACTCTTCCTGAATATTCTGTCGCTAATTAAATTCTCTTCACATAGATATCAGTATCGCGACGATGGTCCATTACTTCACGAAGAAGCTAAGAAAGCTGGAATTGATATGAAAAAGCCAGGCGAAGTGACCTTAGAGACAGTTTATGACTCCGTCAAGGACGTGGGTAGTCCTGTTTTCGATAATCACAGAAAATACATTTGCAACAACATTATTTTTATCTTATTTGCAGCTTGACATAGATAATTGGGAAAACAAAAGAGGACCAAGGCCCTGGGAGGAAAACACCTGGACATAGTATTGATAAAGGAAGAAAAGTATATTCGGGAGATGCCAATGATACGCTTTTCATTTGTTTTAATGCTACTTGGTACAGTGTTGCATAGTAGAATATTTTAATGTTAATTCAAAATAAAATGTAAAAGAAAGTAAGTGAACAGACATCATTTTTGTGTCATTGGCGTAGCAGCGTTTTCGCTACAAAAATATTTTCTGTATATATGTATATTTCGTATATAATGACTAATTTCTATCTGTTCCTCACGCTGAAAATACAATGAATTCTTATTACCAAAAGTAATTAATAAAGTATTTTCAAAACTAGATTGTTCAAATCAGTCAATTTCGGCAACCCAAAGAACGGAATGTCATTCCTGAATGACGTGAATTTGACGTCTAATTTTTCATTCATAATATACATCAATAGAAAAATCATACATGCATCGGTTTCAAATACGTTGGAGATAATTGCCAAAATAGTGTTGGTATTATGCCAATTAATTGATGGTACACTATGGATGTAAAACTTATTCTCGCTTTTCATATCTTTATAAACCATTAAATGGGTGCAAATTTTTTTTTTAAAAAAGGTAGTCTGACCTGATTTTTAAAATTGCTTAAGTTTATTGGATGTGTGACAGTTATTTAGATATTCAAATTACTGCTCTAGGCATGTGCAATGACTCAAATGAGTAATCTACAAAAAGGAGAATTGTCTAAATCGAGAAGTACGATATATTTATACCAGAGGTCAATGTTTGGATTACTCATAACTCAAGACCCAATTATTGACCTATTTCGATATCTAAAATTGTAATTTATGAACAAACATTGTAACATTTTTGAAATATAGAAATCAATAGCCTCAATTCCATAAGCTTCGATGAATTTTTTTTTCCTCAAAGTTCAACCCTGAATAACTCAGAGTATATCAAAAAATTGTCAGTTCAGCCTACCTCTATGTTCATTGTGAAATGCTACAATGTGGCCACAAAAGCCTGGAGAGTTCAGATATGGATTAAATGTAGAACTATTTTCTCAGTTATATTGAGAAATATATATAAATATGCACAATTCTTTTCAATGGTCATTAGTTATAGATATTTCTGTTAAAACATTGCACGATATTGAGAATATTCTTCGTATAGTCTCTTCATGTTTTGTGTCGACGTTTAGTACAAATTTTTAAATATTCAAAACGTATCTCACACACATCCTCTCTGATGTACTAGTCATGCATGCTAATATATGAATTTCATTGAAACTGAAATTTAGGGCATCACAAATGTATAGTAGTGGAGATGTGACAATGCAATACCGATAAACAATTTTTGTAGCAACACGCGTTTGTTCTAGTATTAATCTGTATCTCATCATTAATCTGTCGAAGTCAAAAATATAATTCCATTTTTGCTAGATATAATGAAAGAAATTTGCATATCCTGCAACAAGTTTCAGCCTTAATATTAGGTATGTAAAATTACTCTTTTAAATGCACCTACACAATGATGAGTTTTGGAAAGTCATCAGAAAGCAGGCTACATTAAGTAAATAATTTCTCATTTTATTCACATCAATTTTAAAACCTTTGTAGGTGAAGTTTATACACTCATGACGCTGATGTTTTAAGTTGCACTTATTACTTGCAACACAATGAACGTAGTTCTTAAGATTTTAGCGTATCTGATTTACTAATCGCGAGTCATTACAAATGTGTTGACCACTTGAATAGCAGAATTAATATTCATCTCCTACATGTCAGAAAATAAGAAATATTGCATCTAGAAACTGATCTGTGATCGTAATAAAAAAAAACCATAACGAATTATAAAGTATGACAGTGAAGCGATTTGTGGAAAGAAGTTTTGCAATAATAAAAAATAAAAATTCAGTTTGAATGAACTTAAACAAAAGTTTAAATGCTCTAATGGTCATTATTGAAATAAGTATCAAATAAAGTATTTCTGTAAACTGATGATTCTTATTGATTAGTTTCAATGTAAAAAAAATTTCTAATATTTATGAGATAAAACCTTTGTGGAAATTGAATAACTGAATTATGTCCAAAGAGTAGGATAGTTGAAGTTTCTGAGCTGAAGTATTCTGAAGTAAATGGCGTTTATCGAAAAATTACATTATCCTCAAGAATCAAAAAGTACTGTGCAATTGTACTGTAACAACAACGTGGGCTCCTAATTACCCCAATAAAAGTACAGAAAACAACCAAATCTTCCTCAACACTTTAAATAAATTGACGAATGACGTTGACCATATAAAATACATATCCTTGTATGTATTGTGAAACTGTTTGTGGAATATCCATTAGTCTAATTCATTTTGATCTACTATACTCCAGGAAGCAAATTTTTTTTATAATCGATACGGCTATAACAATCGAAATGGAGTATTGACCTTCATTTTTAATATTTTGCCTACTCGAAAAAACCAAATCGGTGACAGATCAGTGAAAATCATTTTTATTTGATGTTTTCTCAGTACCAATTTATTATTGTGTATCAGGAAGCCTTTTTATTACCTACGTTGTACCCGTGTCTGCACTGTCATCATCCCATTCATCAGCTATGGTACCAGCTTTCACATTTTCTCGCGGATTTTCTTTCACTGTTTCACCTTCTGTTGCCTCGATTTGTTCCTCTTCTATAATCATGACAGACTCTTCTGCCGGTTGGGATTCAATGGTATGCTCATTTAATTGCTCTTCATGATATTCTAGTATTTCTGTTTCTTCCTCTACATATTGGACCAGGTCTTCCCCTTGCTCAATGTTACCTTCTTCTTCAACCATACCTTCGTTTTCTGTTCTTTCCCCTGTGGCCTCTTCATACTCTTCTGTTACTTCTGCTTCTTGAGCTTCTTCAGTTGCGTCCATGTCCTCTGTTTCTTCATTTTCACCAGCTTCCCCTTCTTCTACCTCTTCAACCTCTTCTTCAACTTCTTCTACTACCTCTTCAACAATTTCTTCAGTTTCTTGACATATCGCTGCCGAGTCATCGACCTGATAATGTTCGTGACTAACTTCCTCATTCTCATGGACGTAAACAATCATTCCATCTTCGTCACCTTGCATAACTATCTGTTCATTAACCCCTACGTTCAATTGGTGTACTGTTTGCTGATGGTCACCTCCCTCTTGTTGTTGATATTCACTATTATCAATTAGCATAACCATTTGTGGTTCTTCACCAACTTCTTGTCCGTTATACGCTATATTGTGCATTCCATCAGTAATTTGCATCTCAGGAACAATATACTCCGTCTGATCTGTTGTAATTACTTGTTCATGTGTTGCAATAGCATCACCTACACCCAGGGACGCTGCAATTCCACTAGCCACATGACTCAGTGCTTCTGCTTCGGATGACGGCTCTAGAGCGATTGGAGCTGTTGGTGCGATGTCGGAATTTTTTGATATATCTTTATGGACACAATCAATGTGTACCTCCAAATTTGACGCTCTTACAAACAGCTTACCACAGTGTGGACAACGATGGGGTTTATCTCTAATTTCGCTTCTGTTTCCGTGACCTGTGTTCATCTCGTGGCTAGCCAGCTCTGATATATCTGCAAAAGTCTCAGCACATTGTGAACACTGAACATTTTCGGATGATGGAGATGGCTGATGAGCAGGGGCGCAATGTTTGTTGTTGATTTGATGTCGAGCTAGAAGATTTTCAGATAGAGCGACATAAGAGCATGTATGACACTTGGGGAAACACATACTTTTAGGAGGTGGTACGTTATGTTTCGTATAAAGGTGGTACATTAATATATTGCGCTTAGTAGCCTTATAACCACAGTGTTCGCATATCCTCGGGTCAAACCTTTCATCATGAACATCCTGCATGTGTCTCCTATACATATAATAAGTCGCATATTCTTCTTCAATGTCACATTTATTGCATTTCCAAGGACCTGACTCTGTTCCGTCCCCTCCGCTAAACTTAGGCTCTTCTGAGCTTTCACTGTTCGTGTTACCCATCAGGTGGTCAGACTTGAGCACAACGTAAGAAACTTTAGTTTTAGTCGGAATACTTGGTTCGGCAGATTTTGCCTCCTTCTGCATGATTTTAAGACGTATGTTCTTGTTATTTCTAACTAAGTGGGGATACTTTTTGAGAACCTCTCTTATTATTTTAGCGTGATTGTTTATTGCTTCTGGGGTGTTTGTTGGCGATGAGGTACTCTTAGCTTTTTCTAAATTTTCTTTTTCCTCTAAATCAAATCTTACTCGTTTAGTCCGAGACTGATTGGATTCTTGCGGTCTTAGTATAGACTTGGGACCGCCCCAATCATCATCTGAATTGTCTGCCGCTGTTTCTTGGTTCCTACCATGATCATCACCCTCCTCATCATCTGAAGTCTCGTTTTTATAATGTCTATCTTCGTCTCTTGAACGTTTTATTCCAGTTTTGAGTTCATTGTCGCAATCGTCTTGTGAGCTGGGCGCCTTGACAATAGGTTTTGTGTTATAGGTAATGTCGTCAAAAGAGGAAAATACTCCCAAAGCAAAATCTTCCACTTCAGGGAGATCGAATCGAGAGGGACCAGGAGTGGTATCCTTACCAAATGAGTTATTTGGGTAGTCGTAATTGGATGCAGAGTCTAACTTTCTTTTCCAAATTGGGAGCCTGAAAAAATTCGTCGCGAATTGAATATTTTAATAAAAACTATGAACAAAAAATGATAACATGGTAAATGATTATGTAAAAAATTGATAGCTATGTCCTTACTTTCGTCCTGGTAATGGCTGTGAAGGCAAAATTGTCGAATGACTGAGACCACTTAATATTTTTTTGCTCTGCGTGACAGGTTTTGTCATAGTAATTACTGGTTGAACATTAGATTTTGACTTTGGTGATGGATTCAATTGCAAGTCTGTGGTATTAAATTGTGCATCAAGTAACTTCGTTAAGACAGTCATGTTCATTTTTTGTGCTGTCCGATATAGAGCATTTTGTTCTGAAGTCCAATACTCCAATTGACCAGTGTACATAAAACTGTGGAAAAAACGAAAAAAAAAAAACACTGAAAAACGACATTGTACATTTTTCTGCAGTGGAAACTAAGTGTCAAAAAGATTCTAGGCTATCACTTTAGGTACATTATCTTTGTTATTGAATGGCAATAATACAAGGTACTGTTTTCCAAGCCTCTGAAAATCAATGATAAAAATAAAGCATAAGGTACCTGATGATAGACTTGACACACTCATAAGGCATATCCGGTGGCATGACAAGTACACCATCAAAGTTATCATCTTTTTCTTTGAGCTGGCATTCGAGTTGCGTAAAGTAATCTGTGCATGTTGTGATTACTAGACGATGAGCCTGTTAGGATTAATAATAAAAATACTATTGACAGTTGTCAAATCATGTTTTAGAAAGTACCACAAGAAGTAAATGATCCAGCCGCGTCATGAAGTTTGCTAAACTGTTCAATAAGAGTAAATACAAGTAAAATATGTACCTGTACGGTGATGTCACTAGTTGGAAATTTGATTGTAAGGTCTAGTAACTCTTCTTCAAAATAGAGCTGTTGCAATCGCTGGAGAAAAAATGTCCCCCAATTGTCTACTTTCACCTGCTTCAGCCCCCGCGAGGGAAGCTGTTTAACTTGATTCGTGACAGTCTGCATTGTCCAGCGTCTATATTAGATATGTAAAAGGAACAATATCATTGACTTAGATTCTATAACGATACATATTTATACTTTCAATGGATTTCAAGCTATTTCTTTTCTCTGTGACCATGCATTTATTCACAGTGCTTAAATCGAAAGTATGCCAACTTTGTCTAAAGAAAGTTTAGATTGCACACAACATTTACACAGTTCTGATCCGACAGTTTAACGAAAATGAAAATTGTCAACAAATACAAAATCAAATTGTATCAAGTTAATCCAGTCGCTGCAAAGGACAAGTGATAAAAAATCATTGTGAAGAGATTTTGTGGACTTTAGTATGAGATTTGAATTTGCAAGTCTACGCGTTACTGTTCTGATATATTGCAAGTTATTGAACATTGAACTATAGTTTAGCTGACTGACAGTGAGAAATAAACCGAAAAACTGATTGTAATTGCAAGATCCTTATCAGTGACATATATACCTATGTAGGTATTTGCGGATCGAGGAATACAGAACAATCTGAGATTGTTAAACAGAATAAGTTGGTAGAATTGCTGGAATATTGGGCGGTTAGAAATGGAAAAACTCGATTTATCCGGCTGATGGATCTCGCCTAAAGTGAATGTTGGCGAGGTGATACATGTAAATAGGCTCGACCAATTAACCTAATCTACGGAAGGCTAAGTTCCAGGAGAGAATAGCGTATGATGTACAGAACGTATACGTCGCAGGTTTCGAGCGACCAGGGGACGCGTCTGGTCATCCCATTGTGGCCTTTGCTTACGGGGCTTCGGGTTAGTCCCGAATATCTGAGCGGAGTATCTGATTATTCCACTTGAGGAACGATACCGGAACATTCTTTAGCGTTCAAACGCACGTACCTTTTCAACAGGATTGTAGCAATTCTCCGGTCAGCTCCATCTCTTACAAATTTGCTCAGTAGGCGACTGATATCGAGCTTTTCACTATCGTTCGTGACCCACAGATGGCGCTGTTGTTGGGCTGTCGCGTGCGGCCGGAAATTAAAAATTCACTATCTCTAGCTTCCTTTCTACCCTCACAGGAATATCAAGTAGACTCATAACTAGTAAAAATTATATTTGAAAAATAAGCTTGTTCACCTAAAGTTTTACACTGACTTGTTCGTTTGACCTAATTCACTATTATTCAGATATTTTCATTTATCTACCAATTTTTATTCACGGTTGTGCGCATCGGAGAAGTGCGCATGAGGTCTGATGCATTGCCACACAATGCGCATGCGTCGATTGCCAATCTTGTATAATATTGGTATAATATTAATTACCATAGATTAGACGATATTCGGGGCAGTCTGAGCACTCCGACTTACGCTCCGGCTGAAGAATAGTATGCCGGAAGCCAGCGGCAAAACTCACAACCCATGCGATGCTATAAGGCCGAAACAGATGCAAGGCCGAGTTCCGTTTGCTAAATCACCAACAATTTTAACGTTTACTCACACCCTGATTCTATCGGAGTAGCTTATATTCACTCAGACTTTTAGTGTACAAGTGATTTCGTATGACTTCAAGTGATTCCGGATAGTTCCAAGTGATTTCAGATCTTTGCAATACACTACGTCTAATTTTTCCCACTTCGTATGATTTCATGCGATTATATGTGATTTCACGGAATTTCTAATTGTTTTTACATAATTTCATATCGATTTCACACGAATTGGGGTTTAACATTGATTGTAGAATGACTTCGTGACGAGTATGGTAGATTTCCATGCAATTTCGGCTTGTAGGCAAGAGATTTCACGTGGATTTACATATCATAACTGTAATTCTTCTTTTACGTTGTGATGTTTTAAAACTATTTCTGCTCGTTCCATAATATATTACATATTTCGAATTAATTTTATATCCATTATGGCGGATAGGGTGAAAAATCTAGAAAGATCAGAAAACAGAAGTTACAAACTAAAATTTTCGAAGTCGTGAATATCTATGTGACAGAATTTAAAAAAGCAGAAATTAGAAATATGGAAGAGTTAATTAATGTAAAAAGGTCAGAATTCTGACGATTCTATGTTTCGGTTTTGTGTATGGGACATTCTACATCAAATTAGCACCGCATGTACCTCACCCCCTTCGATTTGGATCATTTTTTAGTATAATGTTCTTGCCGACCCAAAAGTGTCTCAGATTTTTTTTCAGATTTCTTGAGCCACCCGTGAAATTTAAGAAATTTAAGAAGTCCTGAATACAGTTGATGCCATTGTAATTTTTTATTCGCACTGTCTATAATATGTATATTACACAATCAATACAAAATGCGCTTAATTCTGAACTGCTCTTTCTTTAGACTGTTTTCTTTTTGTTTCCGATCGGAATCGATTACGGAATCATAAAGTTAATGTAATTTTAGTTACAATCTTCCATTTTGAATTTCTCTTCATTGCTTTCAGTTTTTTTCGGTTCACAATTTTGCAAGGCATTGTTTCAATAACTTGCAAAAACAATTAGAATGGCATTAACTGTATTCAGGCCTTTGAGCATTTCTCTAAATTCCAGAAAACTTGAAATTCATTAACATATGACAAAGTTGTGACCGATAAAAAAAAAAATTTCAATCCCGACATCGAAAAACTAAGTATAGTAAATATTGAGATTCCATTATCGTGTGGTGCTTAAAAAACATATTTTAAATCATAGAATCAGTTTGAATTTTATTCAAACGCGTGGATTATGCGTGGAGTTTTCGTTATTGCGATGCTTGTTCGCTTTTTTTTATTTTATTGTCAGTCCTCCGTAGGGTGGTTTCCTTACTAACAATTAGTAGTTTTTATTTCAGTTTTTTGTTCCATTAGTTGCTTATAATTACCTTCTAGTAGTTTCTGCCTCTTTTCATTACACAATTCTTAATCTCTCTTTTAAAGGGTTCCACAGATTTTTGTCGTACTTCATCTGATGAATCATTACATATTTTATTTTTGATTCAAACAAAATGTACACTTTTTTAACCTGAAAAGCGGGACGACTGTAGCGTATGATTCTCTTTTATACTTTTTTCCTCAAATTACTTATCCCGTTTTTCGGAGTTTCTCTCTTCTTTCTCAATTTTGAACTAATTCTTACTGCATTATTATAAATTTTAAATAATATTATAGTTTTTGGAAAAATAGAATTATGACACATCCGCATAATAGAAAAAATGATGATTTTTTGTACAAAAAATGCTTTTATCCGTTTACAGAGTGTTCAGCGACCAGGAATTCCTGGAAAACCGAGAATTATACGGGAATTTGAAATTGCCCTTAAAAATGCCAGAAATATACGGCAATTTCATATAGTAGCCGGGAAGTTTTTCATTAAATTGAATTTGCATAAAATTTCGTCCTAGGTCTAGTAATGAGATCCCTGACTCAACTTATTTCACATTAAGGGAATGTCCTGGTCCATTGCGACGCTGAATTATATATATACATATATTGCAGTCGACGTACCTCAATCGCGAAAAAGGACTCAACACTCCCTTCTTATAGACAATTCTGAACAAAACTACTTCAATACATTTTCATTTGACGCAGAAATAAAGAAATGGCATGTACTCCACAAATTTACTGTAGCGATTTTACAGAAAGCATCCCATCTCTTTATTTGTGCGTCAAATGAAAATGTATTGAAGTATTTTTGTTCAAAATTGCATATAGAGTAGGGCAGTTTAACCCTTTTCCCTGGACCTCGTTATTTGGCGATATCGGCCAGAGCACCCCCTTAAAGACGGTTACCCTAATGGAGTACTTTGTGTTTGTCAATAAAGAAGCTGACAGAACTTATCCGACGAGTACCGGTCGCAGTCATAAAAATTTGCCCAGGGGTCACCGTACTTAAATTCTTCAGTCAACGTTCTGTATGACTCATCGTCCTGTTTACCTGTGAAAGACTACCGTCTCCGTCGGACCTCGCGCGTGTCGTATATTGTGAGACTCCACAGAAGCAAACAAAGTGTAGCATTCTTGTATAATACTGTTGCGATTGATTTACTCTCTTCACGAATCCAGATTCAGCCTTGCCATCACGCTGGAGACACGGATTGTATAGTTGTGTGAGGTTGATATCAGTTACGCAGAGTACGACCGAGAGAGCGTCAGGCGTCTGTCATAAGCGTCTTGTGCCCTAACCTATAAATTTGATCGTCGGCTATCAAAAACGATTTGTTTATTTATTTTATCAAACAAAAATAAACTAGGGGGAATCAAGTAGAGTGTAAAAAGATCGAAAACAAAATGCCACCGAAGTGTAAATTTCAAGAAGGTGTGGTAATTGTAATTATTTGTACTCAAATTGGCGATAGTTGAATCCATAATTATTATACCATTGGATTTCAGGAGAAAAAGTACTCTGTTTTCACGGACCATTAATATACGAAGCCAAATGCCTGAAGTCTTCGGTTACCAAGGAGAAACAGATTAAATATCTGATACACTATGCGGGTTGGAACAAAAAGTAAGTAACCGTTTATTCTTATTTTCTGAACTCTACCACGGTTCGCGTGTATTTGCAAGAATACAGGTTATAACAAATGTTAAGCATTGTTTTGTAGAATCATTTAAACACAATCTTCAATCTCTTTCCTAATATTTGTTCATTTGGTTGTTGAATTATTGAAACTATCAAAATCCAGTAAATGGGTGGACTTTTCTTAAGTGGTTACATGTTCATATGCCCATTTTCCTCATTTAATAAACCTGGATAGTTCATACGCTCCAAAATTTGGAAGTTAATTACATTACAATTTTTAAAAACCAGCAAAAATTTACCAGCACTTATTGAATTATAGGACAGTATTTACTTTTTTGTGCAAAGTATTCTCTACCACTATCTGAATGTGATATCACTGTGCTTATGTAATGGGTAATTAAATAATAAATCATAATCATTAATAAACAAGCATTTTTTGAGATGAGGATACTTGAATTTGATGTATTTTGTGTTTTTGCATTTGATATATCGCGTTTTGCGCAGATGTATACTGCAACTGGTTTTCTTATTACCATATTGTTAAAACATTCTTATTTACCTTAAATGTCGGAAACATTCCTACCTAACTTTTAATGCGAGATTGCCATTCCAGGTAAATATAAAAAAATAATTTCACAAATGCAGTTTTATACCTTACATTCAGGGTTGATTTATATTGAGAACAATACAGTATTACTTTTAGTATGAAACCTGATTCATTAGTCTTTTATCATATCCTAGATACTACTGTAATGGAGTAAAGTCACAAATTACATAAGGGGACGGATGACTGTTTACTTTTAGTTGGGATGAATGGGTGCCAGAGAGTCGAGTGCTGAAGTACAACGAGTCGAATGTACAAAAACAAAGAGAAGTGCAACGTGCCCATTCAACTCAGCAGCCTTCGCACAAAGGTAAAAAGACTGGGACCACTACTAAAGCCCAAGGGCGTAGAAGTGAGAGTGGCAGAGACAAAGATAGTGAAAGTCGGGCAAGTACTCCTGTTGGAATAACTGAGAAGACGGGGGGCCGGTCTACCAAAGGGCTTGGCGGGGGTGCTACACCGTCATCGTCCCATGATTCGTCGTCTGATGCACCGCGCAAAAAAAGAAGGTTCTTACTTCTCTTCACTCTCTATAACAACAAGTGACTAGATTGGTAAAAGTTTTGTAGTATTGTTAATAGAATCAAACTGATTCATTTATATTCAGCCGCGTTGATCCTTCTGTGGAAACGGAGGAGCAGTTCTTAACAAAAGTTGAGGTGAAGGTTAAAATGCCGGATGAGCTGAAGCCGTGGCTTGTCGATGATTGGGATGCTATTAGCAGGCAACGCAAACTGGCAATACTACCTGCAAGGAATACAGTCGATCGTATTTTGGACGATTACGTCAAATTTAAGACATCTAGTAAAACCAACAACCCCAATAAGTATGTAAATGTTCAGTTTTAATTGAAAAATTTATGACCAACTAGAGTTTGCTTAGACCTCACTCTACTCAGTTTAAAAGTCCATTACTCCGCTCCAGGAAGTCATAGCCGCATGAACCATGGACCTGAGTGGAATGGCACCAAATTGAGTTTTGGGACCATTGCATAACACACAGACATACGAACTGACAACGCAAATACGTTTTAACTTCTTTTCTACTAATAGTTTAAATAATAGCTCGGACAGAAACATTATTTTTCATACTAATTTTTCTGCAGAGAAAGCGCTGTTCTAGAAGTGACAAAAGGCGTGCGGGAGTATTTCAATGTGATGTTAGGTACGCAATTACTTTATCGATGGGAACGTCAACAATACAGTGAAGTAATGACTGAAAATCCAGACTCAACTCCCAGTCAAATATACGGAGCTTTCCACCTACTCAGGCTATTTGGTAAGCGACAAATTTATTCTCAAGTCTTGTATTGGATTCAAAGTAGCACATATCGTTTCAGAAAATGATTTGGTTAAAAATATTAATCATAACAAACCTAGTGAATTTCATAATTAATGAAAGTGCAATTTTTTCAATGAGAAAAATTAACGGACGACCAGGAGAATCTACCCTGGGACCAGTGGAGGCCTATACCTGGACTTATACCCACTGGACCACCAGGTTTCCTCGCTACCGTCACGTTAATCCTTCTCATCTACTGTCTTTAATTAATTGCATATATATTCTTGACTAGTCAAAATAGAAAAAAAAAATCTAAAAGCGGCATACGCTAGTAGTTGTAAATAAAACTCGTGTAATAGGCCGCAGTATGCAATACAAACCATGCTTTGTGTTAGCCACCCATACCTTGCAAGCAAGATACGTGCATACGACTTCGCCTAACGAGTACGAGTGCGATGTAGTCAATAATATCATATATATAATGTGAATTTAATTTGAGTAAATTTCAAAGTACTCTAATAATTTCATCCTACAGTGAAACTTGGCAGTATGTTATCTTACACACCTCTCGACGAGAGAAGTATTCAGTTACTTCTGGCGCACATACACGACTTTTTGAGATACTTGCATAAGAATAGCAGCGACTTATTCAGTCTTCAAGATTACGGAGCAGCACCACCGGAATATCACCGTAAATGCAATTAAGTTGAATTATGCAACATTTATATTAAAATGTCAGCAAAATGAGCCAATGCATCCATTTTACCGCTTATTATAATCACTGTCAAACTGCATTGTCCCTCTTGTATTTACTATGCAATTACCATAATATTTTCCTCTTTCTCTATGGTTTAATATTTTCGTATTCAGTTATTTCAAACTTGTGTACAATTTCATTTTTAAATAAAATAACCTCATACGACATTTCTCTTGGACTGTTTGTCCACAAATATTAACCCCTATAACGTAGGTAAATATTGAAGTGACATTTTTTCGGGGTTCCGATAACATTCCCATACATTTTTTTTTTTTTATTGTTCTCAATCAATCACCTACAATGGAATGTAGGGCGTGATTTTACCGGGTATGAAAAAAATCATTCTCGGGATGACTTCTGTGTGTTTGACCGAAGAATGTAAGCCCTTGCCAAAGTTTAAAATACACGCGTACGATGGCAGTGCAGGTTGAATTATTGGAATTTCAAACGTTGGGAGAAATAATAGTTTCATGATACGTATCGCCACTTGATCACTACGAAATACACGTAATGTGTATTATTTTCGTACCTCAGCTGTACTACCGTATTAAGCAGAAAGGTGGTAACTTGTTTTCTTACCATTCTAAGATATTCAGTTTCATATAATAATATTTTAGCGGACAAGTTCTCATATTTTAATTGAATCACGAAGATAAAAGATTATATTACTTATTCTAGTTATAAAAATGTTAATTATTAGATAATTAAGTAGTAAAATTGAAATTTTTTGTATTAGCTACTTTGAGAATTATTATTTGTAACGTTTAATACTAAGATTACCTGATGTATCTTATGAATTTGAATAATTTAAAAATCATTTGTTAATAAAATCTACTTTTTACATCATTTTCTGGGAAAACATATTAGAGAGAGTATCACAAGCAATGAAATACTTAGATATTTCAATTGCAACTTAAGCTAAGGGTTGAGCAGCTACGCTAAGAATACTAAGATATTTTAGTCGTAACTTAAGAGGTTATGCTAAGAATACTAATATATTTTGGCGTAATTTATTAATATCTTAGTAGTTGATACAGTAATTTTACTATTAAAAAATACTTCAAATTGATTATACAATAAGAATGTTTACCAATCGATACAACATCATCTAAGACTCATAACACATTTTCGTGAAAAAAGTGATTTACTACCTCTGTGCGTAGTACGGTAGTATAACTTTAGTCTGCGAACAGGTCTGTAGGTCACGAGACGTCATATAAAACGTTTCGTCAATATTGATTTCAACGATGCAATAACCATAATAGCAATGCGTTTGTTGCCTGATTATCAGAAAACTGTGCCATCGGCACAATTTATTTTTGCCTTTTTACAAACAGCATAACTTCGAGTGTTGCACAATATCTGAGCGGATTCAATTTGTGAAGAATCATCAATTAAAAAAATGGAATGAGGGCGTGTCAAGTTTATTACATTTAGATTTGTGCAAGCTATGAAAAATATTTTAACCACATTTTACACAATTCGGTTTTAACATGAGAAAAAATTCACGCATGAAATTAAATATAAAAACTTCGTGAATTCGTCGGTGTAAACAGAGGTGCTAAAATATCCGTTTTCATCGGTCGGTTCTATTTTGAAACGGCGGATCGTGCGGCTGGCCTAGCGACTATAAACGCGAGGCAATTTTTACGGATAGGAAAATGAAAACACGGGTCCGAGGGAAACTTGATTCTCCCGATGCCAAAGTTGGAGTAACTTCATAACGTACGAGACGACAGAGAAAAAGTCATACCTATAAGTTTCAAGAATTGTTTGCATGGCATAGTTATTTGATACGCGTATACATTTTATATCGCACACCGCTGTACAATACTGTGGGGGGAAATGAGCGTGCTCGTTATGCTCGTCAGAGATTATTCAGCTGTTCGTTGCCCCAGAAACATGTCGTATTTATAACATGGGATACCGCACGCATCTTTCGTTAATGTGGGAGGCGCATAAATTTGGCGCGGCGGAAAACAGTCGAACAACCATAAACGGTAAAATATAGCTAGATGTCATTTAATTTCAAGAATTTAACCCGCGTTTAACGTCGTGTGTATGTATAGAAATAACTACTTTCGAGGGTGTTTTCCCGGAGGAGTTCTCTGTTTTGAAATTTTTTATTTTATGCCAGCAGTTGCGATAGCTTCTGCCATCTGCAGGGAGACGCCGTCCGCGATACATCGGTTATTCATAGCGCAGATTATTTCAAATATATGATACGTACGATACGTGTAAGTATGCAGAGAGAATTTTCTTAGAATTTACGTTCGGCGATCCGATATGATTTTCGCTTTTCTCTGTAATACGATTCGCGCGAGGAACAGAAGCAAAGAAATGAAAAAGGGAACCGGGTATGAATCACTTCATCCCGGCCCTATGTAGGAGTACGATACGGATTTATGTTGTTAAATAAATAAATGGATAAGGTCTCACTCAAGTTTATGACACACTTATTTATAAAATTTACCTCTTCATAACGGTTTATGATATTCTGCATCGCTGCAGGTTGAGTCATCACATAAGTTACACACTCTGTTGTGGTTCGGTGAAGGCTTTTCTGCCTCCCGACAGTGCTCTTTTATACTCATGCACTGTAACAAGCGTAGCAATCGATTGAAACAAAATCTAATTTAAATATATTTCATCGATTACGGGTAAGTTTGTGCACTGCTTTTGCATCCTTGCCCGTACCAGCATGGATTCATCTTAAAATCATTGATTTTCGCTTGTATCTAAATATGAAATATGAATCTCCGTGAATAATAAACTCTCTTCTGTGTGAAAATTTTATTCTAAAAAAAATCAGAGTATTCTTAAATGAAACTTTGGTGTAAGTTAATTTTCTATCTGTACACTATTTCGTTATATTCAATAGAGATTCAATCGAGTGCGATAACTTAATTTAGTCTCATGATTTTCCCAGAGGACATTCAAGCATTCTCTTCGGCCAACAAAAATAAATAAATAGCTCAGAGTTCTAATAATGAAACTGAAATTTGAATAAAAGTTCAATAAATTAAATTTGATGTAGAAATGTACCACTCGCGAAACCTTGCAGGGATGTATGTAAAAACAGCAAATAAAACAGGATAGTGTTGTCAAATTCCAAGAAATCACGAAGTTAAATACGGCGAAATTGTAAAATTGACAATTAGGTATCTTGGAATGAGTTGACAGTGAATCTCTACGACACTCTACGACTTTTTAATACGGAATCTCCGTTCACAGATTTCGTCGAAAAACTTGTGGTGCTATGCATGAATATTAGCCAAGAAAGATCGCACCAGAAACATGACAATCCCAAAGATCGTGATCTATTTTATCAAATCATCGGCATCGAAGTATCACCGCGGGATTGGGCAATTTCATGGATATATCATACAGCAGGTACTTTGGACATTGAAACGATTGACTTTCAAAGTCTGCCGGAATACGCGTTCAAAGGATGGAGATGACTCAGTAAGCCGTGGCACCTTATGAGCAGTTTTAAGCAAGTAGGACACCGGCCTTGCGGCCAGGAACAGAACAACTTTGTTGAGATATTGCTAACTATTATCTGCAATGGACAAGGTAAAATTGCATATTCGGCTGATAGCCAGGCCATATGGTGGTCTATTACTTATTACTATCCTGGCCTTGGTCTCGTTTTGTCCAGTCGTCAGTTTACCGAGCAGCGCTTGTAACCGTAGAATCTTCCAAAACAAAAAGGAAATAAGATCGTCAAAAGTTCCGATAATCTCTTTTCTGTTATGGCATGCTGATTGCAAATCCCGACCATGAAGACACGTTACGAACTTTCCGTTTCATACTCAAGCGGTTTATGATACGCACTTTAAATTACTCGCAATTATCAGCATTTTTCACGGTGAAACGTGAGCATATCAAGTGCCACACGATCTTTGTCAATCTTCTCTTATCAGTACAGCGGTTGTTTTGACCGTCCGCGATTATTACAGTGTAATCCCATACGACACGGCATACTTGAAAAATATTTAAGAAACATCTCGTTTGAAATATGTTATATATTTCACTGCAGCATTTTAGAAATATGTCACGATTATGTCCATGTCTGCATATACAACTTGCGAAATATTTTCCATAAATATTTCATAAGTTACAAATGCAGACACAGACACATATCTGATACATTTTTGACACGTTGCATAAACACTTCATGCTACAAACGAAACATTTCTGAAACATTTTTAACATATTTCGTGCCATGTGGTTGGTTAATACGTAAAGTAAAAGAACGTATTTTTAAGTGGATAGCAGGATTTTTAGGTCACCGTAACCTAACTTTGGTCCCGAACGTCGACTCTAAAATCCCTGTTCAAAGTCCGCTGTGACATACTTCGCATAATCATGTCCTAAGTCGGTATTTGAACCGTGATCTTCGCATTACTAATCGCACATTCTAACCAGTACGCTATACTACCGCTTATGAGGTCTTTCTAGTTTTCTCTGTGTCATTTCCGCCGAAGTAATGTAATGAAATTCGGCAATAATAAAACGAGTGATTAGTTTAAAAAATTCAATTTTGTCGGTACAGTATATTGAATGGATCATGTATTATAGGAAGATGGTTTTAAGTGAAGTTTATAAAAGTACTGGAAATATTGGGTGGCATCTTACATATGTCTAAAATGTTTCAGCAATATTGGACACGGCATATTTGAATCGTCAAATTTTTTAAATATTTTTGAAATAAAGAAACTATTACGTGTAAAATAATATATTTCTGAAATTTTTACTGATATATTCAACTGTTATATTGCAGTTGAGATGTTTCCAAAACATTTCAGAAATACCCGAAGTCTTACGTTGCAGTTGGAATATTTGTGAAACGTTTCGATAGTTCCGGTGATGTGATATTACATTTGAAATATTTTTGAAACGTTTCGGAAATATTGAAAACATTATATTACACTTTACATATTTCAGACACATTTCAGAAATATTCTTGAAATTATGTTATGAATTTGAAATATTTCTGGCGTATTTCATGTGTTGTTGATCTGATTTACTATGCTTCGAATTCCTTTCGTCACAGTTTCTTTGCTTCCTCTTTGCCGTTCTATTCTTTTAGGACACCGCTGACAATAAGTTAGGGTACATGGAGACCAGAGTAAAGTAAAGCTTATTAATCGGATGAGATGTGTTACGGAAAGTTGTAACTGACGGTGCACATTAAGAAAAATGCAGTGGAATGAAATAGAATATACAAATTGATAGATGTAGGCAAAATCCAAAACTTCCTCAAAATCCACATTCTCGAAATTCGTAATTCATCATTGCTTCGTCATACTGCAATTCTAATCACACAGTGTTTTTGAGTTACAAATTGCAGGTGTATGGTTTAATTAGCTTCAATTAGTCGATGGGTCTTGATATCGGGCATAAATATGTGTATAGGTGAACCGTGACGGAATTTGTTTGCTCACATGATCGTATGGTAGGTACACTTGTGAAGCACACATGAACACACAAGAGTGTATTCGCAATACACGGACGTAGAGTTCCTGAGAGACTATCAAGAAACGCACGATCAACCGATCTCAACATTTCAAGAACTTGCCCGAATATGAGTCAAGGCTGCCCTCGGGGACCTTACCCACTTTTCCATATAAGGTGGTCAACTGACCGGCTCATGGTTCACGCCTGCGTATGTATGTACGTCTGTAATACACATTGCATACTTGAACGCAAGTGCTGGAGCGCCCAGATGCGAAGATAGGTAAAGAGAAAGAAGAGTGAGTGTGTGTGTGTGTGAGAACAGAGAGAGAGAGAGAGAGAGAGAGAGAGAGAGAGAGAGAGAGGAGGAACTCGTTACTGACTCGTACAGTTGACGACGAGTTACGTGAAATTAACCAACAATGAGATGTACGATCACACGAATTTGTAGTAACTCACCATGAGTATAATTACAAATTTCACTTCGACGATGGAGCAAAGTGTATATTACGTATAAAGTTCCTACCGAATGGTTTGCGTTTTTATCCCATGATCCTGGGAACTTACTAAAAGAGAGATATCTTACAATATTGCTTGTTATAGCAAGCGGGGCTTGTTACGTATTATAGCAGATCTTCCTCATGTCTCGTTATTAATTACCATATGGGACAGAGAGAGTCTTGTGTAACGCTCAGTGGTACTTATAGGTTTCTTCCGCTGAGCCGGCAGCCACTGACTTTGGTTTGCAAGATGGTAACATACGTATATACTTTGTATCAAAAGTGTGAATGTGAAGATCGTATGAACAGTTTCGTTTGCCAACTCCGGTTGAACCGAGAATCTGCTGCTTCTGGATCGGCTGAATCGCTTCTACGAGAAAAAATAAATCCGGAGATAAATCATTTTTGTATAAATTTCAAAATCATCCTGTGTAACAAATATCTCCCACAGACCGGAGTGTGCGTTACGAAATTAACACGTCTCGAAATGACATTTTCAGTTTGGTGTTTCCAAAACATACGATTATTCTCGAACCGGAAAATTTCTACCGGTCCTGTGTGGTCCGGATAATTTAACGTATTTAAATTTGACAATAAAAATATCGTATGCCAACTATTGCGCCCGACAGTAATTACTAGCTATTACATTTTGAAGAAATGGATCCAAGGTGCCAATTAATGAACCGAAGAAAGGATAGTGCAGAAAGCATTATTATACACAACCTATCTCCATTCATCCTCTGACACAATCAGCTGTTTTTCGAAGTAAAAAGCGACTTATAGACTCCGCGATCACTGGCGACTCGTCGTATTTCAACCCCGAATTTTTTTGCGGATATTTTACGCTTTCTCAGGCGCCTCAACTGCGAAGCGGACCGTCTTTCGCGGCGCTTCGCACACGAGCGTATTGCGTCCATCTGCGTATGTGTGTGTCGGAGAGCAGCGCGACTTCGAAGTTGCCTATAGTAGGGGGTGGCGCGATGTGTTTTTCAAACCGTCCGCTAGGAGCGCCCCGAAGAAGGGAGTACACGGAGAGTTTGCGGTGCGGCAGTCGTTACTTGACTCGCAACTCTAACACTCGTCAGCCGACGAATCTATGTAAGTATCAAAGTTGTTTTTTCGCAAAATATAAAAACGACGATTCGCTCGTTGTACCGCTTCGCGAGATAAGTGAAGATATCGTCGCATATAACGCAGATATTTGGAGGAATCTCGACGGCTCCGGTCACGCGCGTCAAATTCAGTTTGAATTATTCCAAAGTACCGCGTCAAATTTGAACTCTGCTATTTTCCGCGTTCGATGTTTCAACAGTGTTTCGATTGTATTTGACAATTCTTCCAGAATCTGGGAATTAGCGCAGCGTGTTTATTTCAATCGTCATCTTGTGTGAATGTTGGTTTATCGACTCGAAAATAATCTACCCGGTGATACCGGATGCGACGGTTTCGCCCTTAACATCAAAGTGTACAATTTTCTGCATTTATTGTTACTTTTGCGTCTTATAATTAATTTACGGTATGCGACAGAACGGAATATAGACGATTAATATTAGCCGACCAAGATAGAGAATGAAAGACAAGACCGCGAGTTTTGCCAATTCAGCACTTTCGCAACCGATGATCCAGATAAAATGTGTTTTGACGAAGGGAATTATAAACGGTTCCATAAATTATCGCGTGTATTTCTAAACTGACATATATGGTAATGACATGTTATTAGCAGTGATTATCAAAAAAAAAAAAGTACAAAATAAAAAAATAAAACATTGAAAGAAAGAACCGTTCAATCGCTGTCAATTTTTGCGAAACTTTGAAAGATTGTAAATTATCATCAAGGTGAACGTATTCATCGTACATATGCGATGCATACCTATAAAATGTTTAACTGTTCGTTTGAATACACAGGTGCTTATCACAGTCGAACACCTGTATACCGTACGTTACATACATACATACATACATAGGTATATAAAGTCAAGGATTGCGCAGGACAAACGGGATGAAGTCACCTACCAGAATTAAAAATCGTCTACAATAGCTTCGTCGGTTGTTAGAACGGTCCCGTGACATCCGTCGTTTTAACGCGAATAGTTTTTATGGAATCTTACATTTAAGCGAGACATACTTAAACAGGATGAGATGAAAACGAAGATCGGGAGTGACGCAAGTCCGGCAATTCGCTATGTATCGTATCGGAACGAAACGTAACAGGACACCGTCGTCGGTACGTCGACGGTGCTCGGTCTGCGTAACCCGAAAAGGTCCGCGACGGCCAACGCTTCTACCTCCCTCTGCAGCCCCGCCGTCGCCCTTGTGCGTAAAAATAAACCCTCTCATCTCGTTTCACAGTGCGAGCGATTTCAACCGTTCAAGATTTGCCCATGGTGTTTCAAATATATGTACAGATATAGACTTACCTATTCGTACACACGTACAGCCAAAGCAGGGGGGCTGTACGGAGTTACCCAGAATTACTTTGTCGCGAATAAAAAGAGTAAAACAATTGTTTTCCTTTTTATTCAAGTCGTTCAATTATTCCCGCCATTTTTTGGATTATTCAAAAAATCGGCGTTCATGTGGATTATTATAGATTCTTAGAAATTATACAAGTTTCAAAAGAATTTTGTTCAAATATCATTTTTTGCATTTCGCGGACTGGCGATCAGCGTTATGAACCCATTAACTATTAGTGAGAATTTTGTGTGAACCTAAGTATAAAGTAGTCAGATCGCTTATTGCGTGTCTGCAGCAGCGGCAATGCAATCTTATCTCGAGTTTGGCTTAGAATTCGAGGTATATTCCTTTCGGTAATTACACCGAAAGAGAATGCGCGGAATGTGTTACCTCGATACTGGGACGCTGAGTGACGTCTTACGTTTTGGTCCCATCGCATTCTTTTACCGATTGTATAAATGATGTGTGCACATGTATAGTTTGTACAGGTATATATATCATATATGTTAGACAGTTCTTCTTCGAGTTCGTGTATTAGTCACGCTACCGCAGCCTCAAGTTCCGAGCGTGTATTTCAGAGAAAGAGAAATAGAGTAGGAGAGAGAGAGAGAGAAAAAGAGAGAGTGAGTGAGTGAGTGAGTGAGTCGTTTGGTCCGATGACTGTCGTAGGTCTTATAAGTACGTAAGAAAAATATTCCTCCACGTAGCCCGAGAAATCTGCACGCGTAAGCGGCGTATTGCCGTTACTGCAGATGTGTAATCGAGAGTTTCAGACTGACAGGGTTACCTGATAGAGACAACGCTCAACGTCATCGTTGTGCCAACGTAGGAATGCAGCTCCGGTCCCATTCGGGGGTGGGGAAAGAGGGAAGGCGTGAAAGGGAGGTGAGGGAGAGGGGTGGGGGTCATCTTGGGCCTTAACAGCTCCGTTCCTTGACTCTCCTTGGCTCTATTCGCTTTCGAATATGCTCCTTCGGAATGCCGTGACATTGGAAATGGTTTTTTTTTTCTTCTTTACTTTCTTCACCATTTCTTATTTGCTCTTGTTTCATCTCTTGTCGTTTAACGGCTTTTTACTAATACGCGAAAGCGAAAGTCACGTTGAAACGTTGCTCGCAGACTTCGTCGATGAGTGCATCAATGAACGATTGAAAGAGCGAATGTTTTCGGATCCACCTTAATGCTGGCATTGTCTTTCGATTTTCGCGGTCCTTGTCCTTGCATGGCATTGTAAATTGACGTCTTAGCTATCGAGACATACATGCACGATCTTTTCGGGAATACCAAGGTGTGGGATCCAACAGTCCGGGAAGTCCTTGAAGTTATGAAAATATCATGAAAATTATCGTTTCTTTTTCTAAAAGTATCTAGAACTTCACTCGCCTTTCGTGTGGAAATCTTTACTGTTTTTCATCATAATTTTGAACCTATTTTTTTTGATCTTGTAGTCGCATGTACTTACGTATTTGGAAACGATTGATTTTTTGATCGGTAAATCGCGTTTCTCCCTGTTCAAAGTCGATGGAAAGCGTTATGAAGCATCTTGACTGCATCATGTCGCAGTTTGGAACTCATTTAAGCCTGCAAAAAATATGGACAGCTGAAGAATAAAATGCACTTCAATAAAATAACAAACGATCCTTCGAGACGCGATACCTTATATGGAACGATGAGTCTGGGATTGGTTCAAAGGTATTCCATCAACCGAAGACCATTGTATTGCACCGCTTGTTAGAATTCTTGTTCAAAATAATATTGTATTCTCATTTCAATCTGACGAAAGAAACCATTCATAAACAGTCATGACAAATTGATACAGTACTGGAAAGTTTGCGCATCAATTTGAAGACGAAGACGTCTTTTCGAGATCGTTATTGTGTTCGGCCAAAAGATTCTATTTACAATAAGTATCGTCGTTATAGCAGATTACTGCAAGTATACATTATCTTCGAGATGATTAAACAAAGGTAAAAATCTGTGACAAGTCTGACTCTCCTGAAGCGATTAATGGCGGAAATATATAAGCAATTGTCGGTTAAAAAATAAATAGTTTCAAATTTCCGACAGTGATATTCTCATGTTAAGAATGTGCGAAATGTGATCCGACATGGTTTCCAATATCTTTTTTTGTCTACACAGATTGCCTGTAAAAGTTGATCTCAATAATATCACACAGAGTATCGTTATACTTGTGTATTACATAAGAGGGAACGTTTGCAAAATCGTTGCCTTGACCTGAACTTGTGTGCGACATATCACTGCAGATCGCCAATTCTGAAAATTCCAAAACCTTTCAAGGAACGATTGTATGCTCTAGGTCATTTTTAATTTGATTTATGGTAAATTTGATTTCATATGAAACAAATTTAAAAACAGTGATTCTCATAAGAATTTTTTCACCGTTGTTATGTCGTGCTGTAGATCGCTATCGATTAGACTTCACTTTATTAAATATGGATGGACAGTTCGGAAAATTCGGAAATATTGCGAATCTCTCGCTGTTTGAACGAATCGAAGAACAGATTAAGTTTCTCAGAACACGCGAATGAGAAGAAAAACTTTTATGCTTGTTATTATAAAACCAAAAAACAAAAATCGAGTAAATGACCACATCTCATATTAATTTCTGCAGTGAAATGTCAGCAAATAAAAGAACAACAATTCCGTTCGTCTCTTTTTTTCACCTCAAAGCTCTTTGACCGTGGCCAATAGTGAGACAGTTCATTCAAACTTATGAACTTTATCCGCCGTATGGAAGACTAGATGTAATATACACTACACGTCGAGTCCCTAAGAGCTTGAAAGTTTTGGATGTGATATTATGGTGGTGTGCTAGGCTGCCCGGGCAGTTCACAGCCAAGACCTCCCTCTATAAATAGGAAACCTCGTCATTCACTAATTATACTTCGATGCACGGTTCTGCCGTCGAAAGCTTTCGGGGCAGGCGATATTTCCGCTCGCTTGCAATCCATTCTTTTGGCACAAATCCCGAATTTTTCTACTTCTTCTATCTTTTTTTCGCACTGAATTAACAGTGTGTTATTCATATAATGATCGGCCAACATGTATTAGGCATACATATTTTACCGCTGGTACATGCGGAAGATGTAGAGCGAGTAATGTTGAATTTTTTCAATGTAGCCGTAGCAGATCTAAGGGCGACACAGACACTTGTCCTCGTCGATTATGATAGGCTCAATGGCAAAAGGAAATGAAAGAAATAAAGAGAAAAAAAATAGCCTTATTGTAACGTTGTTTCTTTAGTCTGGCAAAATATTCATATACGTGCTCGGTTGTTTTTGTGAGTCAACGCGCGGTGTAGACGCTTTTAGCGAATTAATTCACATTATAGACAAGATATAATCCGTATAGTATGTATGTTGGAATTATAATACATATTAACATCGCTAAAAAAGGCGAAAATGTTGAGAATGGAATTTACCATGCGGTTTGAATTCCAACACTAATATTTCGATTCGTGTTGATGAGCTGTGACATAACATTGTGAAAAATAATCATAACACTGAAAGAAAAACAGAAAAAAAATTTCTGTCGAGTCTTAACAATTACGAGACTTATATATTCAAGTTCAATATACGTTTAAAAACAGTGTCTGATGCCAAGTATTATTATGCGAGTTTCGTATTGTAATATATTTCGTGGCGAGTACGGCTTCTGGGGAAAAACGGGTCTCCGCTCTGCGAAAAAAATCATTCGTCTTTTGCGACTAAGAGTTCGACAAAATTGTCCGAATTCAATAAAATTTTTTTGCGGCTGGTGAAAATGAACATTGTGTGACTCCAGATAAATTTTATTTGATCTCGCCAAATCGTTCATTGCTTCGGTGAAAAATTAATTCGTATCAACGACATATTTTGTTTGATATTCAATTCATTTCAAACAAAGTATAAATCGAATCTAAATTAGTTTGAGAAAAACCTTGGTAGACATATTTTTTGAATTTTCTTGTTTCGTTATCAAACTTTCTTCCAGTTCGTCAGTTTAATGAACATTTGTAACATATGTAACGAATGAAATTGAAACTTATCTACGTCTACACGCGTGAATCACTGTATTTATTTATTTATTACTTGTTTGTTACAGAGTTTTCCTCGTGCAAAGGTAAATTAAAAAAGTCGCTACCATGGACGCGATCAAGAAGAAGATGCAGGGAATGAAGCTGGAGAAGGACAACGCGATGGATCGCGCGTTGCTCTGCGAACAGCAGGCTCGCGATGCGAACGCGCGCGCCGAAAAGGTGGGTGACACAAATTTTTCAAATTTGACAGCCGTCTCAAGCACGTGCGTTTTATTTTCATCCTTCGTGCGAAAACGACACTGAATTGTATCGGTTTGCCCAACGATTACATCCACTGACTGCAGTAATGATCTTATGCAAGCTTAAATTTTTCACAACCATGTTCAATTTTTTCATTTTCTTACAGCTATAATTGCGATGGTGGCAATGGATTTTGTCACTTTCAAGACGAAATTGTTTTCGAACTATCTGTCGAGCAAATGGAAAATCTAAATTTTGCTTCCCAATTTTTCTCTCCACTGATTTATTGCTACTATAGAAAATGATGTGACATATTCAATAACACAATGTAAATTCGATCTCTACGAAAACAGGCGGAAGAGGAGGCTCGTTCCCTGCAGAAGAAGATCCAGACCATCGAGAATGAACTTGACCAGACCCAGGAAGCGCTTATGCAGGTCAACGCCAAGCTGGAAGAGAAGGACAAGGCTCTTCAAAACGTGAGTAAAATTGGTTACAAGTCACTCGTTAGGGATGAAAACACGCGAATAATAGTTATATCAAACACAAGACGTAAAGTTTCTAGTCTGACAGATAGGTAATTTCAACTTTTAGAGCCGCTCTGAAATCAGTAATTAATATTGTTTTTACGTGCAATTTGTGTGTTGCATTTACGTAGCTATCTTGTTACTTTCGTTGCCTATCTGTAGGCGTTCATGCGTTAATTTCTCAATGCTTGCAACACCAGTTGCGTAGCCTCGAAGGGTTTGGCATAAATGGAGTTATACGCACATCTAGAATGATATGAAAACTCAAACCCTGTGCAGAAATTTAAAAAGTGCATCCATTCGCGGTTGAAGTACCTGACATTTCTATTTTTTTGTTGATTTGCTATAGTACCTACGCATAAGCAACCGAGTCAACGTAATCTTGACACGGATTGCCTACATCTAGACGTTCTCGTGTTCCGGGATATTTAGGCACTGAACTCTGGTGTATTTACGGCCCTTGTTTACACTGCTTCAAAAAGTTTCTAAAGCTGGTGATTTAGCTCCAGATCGCATTTGAAATTACCAAAGAGAGAAAAAACGCTTGCGCCAATATTAAGAATAATTAATTCCGCTCCGTTCTTTAGCCGGACGCAAAAGTTGGACCTGCAATATTGCGCTGGTCGGTAAGCAGCTAGGTATCGAAAAGTAAAATCGTTCCATATGGCCTCGAAAAATATACCACAATCGTCAAAGCTGTAAAAAAAATAAAAACATCTGACGTTAGCAAGAACTCTCTAAATATAGATCAACGAGTGATAGAAATACGTACAGGTACGAATATGTACAACGATCGCGTCGGTATCATGGCGTTTCGCTAATTCGAAGAAAGCAAAAAGGAAAAGTAAATTTCTACCGACGGTGAAAAAAGCTCATAGCTATTTACCGTAATATAACACCGCGGTCGAATCCGTGTCATGACGAGGTGGTGAAAATTTGTAAGCGCATGGAAACCGCCTGCAGTTGGCAACGCTAGTAACAGCGGCGATTGCCGTGTTGCCGACGGTCGGGGGTTCGCAGCGTCTGACTCGATCCTCGCAGGGCGTCGCTGGCTTCGCGTTCTCGACTGTCAGGGTGGCGGAGGGGCGTCTGGTACACGGTTAGTGCGCGGAGTCGCCGCGTAGCGTTGGTAGGTAGCGCTGTTAGTGAGTTGTCAAGCAAGGCCGAAACGTCACGTAGCCGAGGAGTGAGGAGAGAGCAAGGAGCGAAGAAGCGGCCAGCATGCCAGACTGCATCCGCTGCTTACGTGCGGATTCCTAGAGTGACAGCCAACATGGCGGAGTGTGGGTTGTGCGGTGGAAGTGCGTAGTCTATGATCGAGCCCTGCGAGCGAGGAGACGAGGATGCACCAGGGTACAACGTCGTCGACGACGCGGCGTCGCGGGCACCAGCACCACCCGCGACACGCGACGCGGCGACGTCTTGACGCCTCGAGCCGCGGGGGACCCGCGCAGTGTGGTCCCACGGGCGTCGCGATTCCCGATTTCTTCCCGACCGACGAGGCTCCCCCCTCCGCCGATGAAAACCCCGGGAAAAACGAAACTGCGACGGAGAGACGGCAGCTCGACGCCGAGTTGCGAGCTCGCGACGAACAGCTGATCAAACCAGCTGACGAGCCGGAACAACATTCCGAACGCCCCGTTCAAAGGCCCGCGCGGTGTGGCCGGAACGAGGCGAAGGCGACGATTGCCGATCCGACGGAGCCGAGTGCGAACTCCAATCGACACCTCGGCCCGCGAAATGTCTCCGAGAGGTCGAAGCACCGCCGAGGCGAATCGCCGAGGAGCTTTCGAATCGAGGCGAACAGGAGCCCCGAGCCTGAGCACGCGGTCGCGAGGGCTCGGGGCGACGGAAATTCCGACGACGAGACGTCGAATATCGAGGAGGATCCGGAGCTCGTCGAACTTGCCAAGATGCGTTGCCCTAGCGAGCGGACCGAGGTTCAGGCCGAGAAGGAGGCCAGGCGACGCAAGAGGTGCGCCGATTATCCCGGACTCGCATTCGGATGCTCGATATTCTCGAGCGACACTATGATGAAGTTCAGCTTGATTAAAAACGAGCTGCAGAATATAATGGGGAACCAGCTGAAAAGGGTTAGTATACACCTTTACGCGGGAGACCGGGGATGCGATGATTCTTCGTCGAAAGGCCGCCCCACACGTCCTCTCTCGCTCTCTTTACCCTCTATCCGTACGAAGTATGTACTTCGAAAGCTGGACCGTCGGTGTGTTCTAAAAATAAGCGACTTGCGCCGAAAGCGATACCCGCGGGGGTTGCGTAATCGGCGTACACGCGAATTAACGCGCTATCCTTTTCTCAAAGTCGCCTCGAAGAACACCCACGGGATCACTATCAGCCGCGAGGAGGGAATTCGGGCCACCGAATGCGCCAAATTAGAGACGAGGCCTTATTCGCATCGCGACACAAAATAGACCGAATCTCTCGCTGACCCGTTTGTAATTTCAGAACCGCTGTTGCCATTTGAAATTATACGCGCCCACGGATACATTTTTTTACCTCAATTTTACAATTTTTTTTGCATTTCGCTCACGATGAACCGTGGTCCAACACTTCGAACGACTTTCCGTATCGTTATTCGTTCTTTTGTTTTCTAAATTTATTCGTACATTCCAAACTCAATCGAAGAATCAGCGAGTATATTGCAAACATGTAATTACACTTGCAACGTTGAGTAAGGCTATGGCTATCACCGTCAAAGCTCGTAATCGGCGTAACCTTTAAACTTGCGACCTTGAAACGGAGGTCGTTGTACTCGGTGTACGAAATGCTAAGGAGACATATGCGTTCGAAAACTTCGAAATCACGCACGAACATAACGGACTTGTTTGAACTCGGTTCACGACTTATTTTCCGTTCGGTATGCATACGTATGTACATATTGTACATGCATACCTATATACTCGTGGAAAGATGCGTCATAACTATATTCAGCAAGTATACGCAATCGTTCCTCACGCCACTGCATACCGTCTAAATGCCACCGAGCTTTCCTGCTGTCTAGACGATCCAAATTTCTCGCAGTTAACAGGCATCTACTATTAACTACTGAAAATCGAATCGTCTGTATCTATCTATTTATCTATATATCTATCTCTCCCTCTATCTCTCAGCAAATAGGAGCAATAACTGACAATTAACGAAATCGTTTAATTGAACGATCCTCTTTATACTCTGTTGATTATTATTTATTTACTTTCTCAAACCGCGCTCAACGGCAATACACGTTACCCAACGGTCAGTCTATCTCGCTCGCGGTCAAATTCACGCGTCCCTTATCATTCATATCGCCCGACACTCTCGCTGTCATCTCGCGAACTGTCATCAACGGCTCTCACGCTCTCCACGTTACCGTGACACCTAAACACGTCGTAATTTCCCCCTCCATTTCGTCCCCACTCTTAGTTCCGGCGATTGCGCAATCTAGTAAATCCCGACCTCAAAAGCCCTTCGCTTTTGTCATCGTTGGGCGTTCTTTCTTCGCCTACTCCTCGTCGATGTTGTCCGTGTGCTACGGTGTTTACGTATTTTTCAGGATTTGATGCAAGTTTAACGTAAATATACATGTATCACATGCGACAAAATATATGAGAAATAAATATTGCAACGAAAGAATTATGTATATAGTTGCAGGATTCAGCACATGACCATCTTGGGTAATAATCTCTTATGTTCAAACAAGGAGGTTGCTGGCTGGTTGGGTAGCTTTTACTCATCGCCGATCGAAAATAATGATAATCCTTTCGTTGTTGGGTTTAACTTATTTCGTTATTTAAGTATACATTAATAATAGACTTTCCAAGTAATTAGTATATTTTCCTTTTTTCAGTTTTAATACTTCTCTTTTCATTTATTAATTCTTGGATTTTTATTGATGCGTATACACATAAATGAAAATTATATCTCGATTCTTTCATCGCCTTCGTAAATAGAGCGGAACTTGCCGATTTGCATATTGCAAATGCATTGATTGAGGCTTCGTTTTGGATGCCTTCAATCTATGTTGAATGTGTCGTTTACAAATAGAACTATATACAGAGTACAGTGGTCAGTGTCGACTCCCAGTTAGTATACCGGGACTGATTAACGGACCGTATGTTGATATACATATTTATATAGACATAAATTTCACCAAATTACGTTATGCGGCATAGATGATTGGCAAAAATTGTAAAAAAAACTTGGGATTAATCGGAAAACTACGGATTGAAATGAAGTTCAGCTAGGGCCATCCTGTATATGTATAGGAAGATAAACCACAAAGATAAAAAGCAGACCTCTGATTTCCTTCGAAACGGGAAAGAACGATTTTTTCTTATACTGTCTATATGTTTGAAAACATGTAACATACGTTTAGAAATTATTCAGGATATGATAATCCATGTTATCTGGAAAATAATTTTTTTTTTATTGTTTCTAGACGAACGACAGATTACGATAGTAAAAAAAATTTATCGCTTCTAAAAAGTGTTTGTACAGCTACGTTAAGGCTGATTTACTGATCATCTCCTTGTGGGTCGAAAGCAGATGTGTAATTGATTCAGTTGAAAATTAATTGTCCTCTATTAGATTCAATCTATCCCTCGCAACTATTTTTCGTCTCTTATCGTAATCAATACTAGTAACAATGCAATAAAATAATTCACACGTATATAATCGATTTAGGTCATAAAATCGGTTAAATTTTTTTAAGACAATAGAGCTAAACAGAGTTTTAAAATTACGTGTTGCATAACGAGTACAATTGATTGACAATTGACACCAGACTTGGGTACTAGGTTTCTCATCTTGTCAGTTTGTCCATAACATGGTAAATAGATTACAAAGGTTGAGTGCAAGACATCGAAGTTAGGGGACTCGTGATTTGTCCCTGTTATTTTTCGGTTGTATCAAGTGAACGGGATCACTTGTTAATCTGAGGAATGATCGTCTACTGCATACAGATCCTCGTTATACACTAGAGCATGAAATTGACAATCCTCAGATAGGCGTGTTCGGCAGGGTTGCCGAAACTGTGCCTAATCTCACGGTCATAGGTTACGCGTCGTGCCCACCTGCCTCCGTCGCGTAAACGTATGGAGTAAATTGGCGAACGATGAATCGTAGCTACCGTTACGTAACGCGGATTCACATCAATTAACGTTTACTCGATCCGCGGCGGTAATTCATCCAGTATTGTCACATTTCGGCAGCAGTATGTGGGTGTGTAGGTATATTGGTAGGTACGTGGGTAGGTAGGCATAGACAATAACTGATCGGCCGGTCGAATGCACAGAAATTTCTTATACCTGTACGGTCGAATGGCCGAGCGTGAAGTGCCGGGCGCGGTATTTCCGGGAGTTTCCGGTCAGGCCGATCGGCGCGACGGGCCGCGTAGGAACAAACGGCATCGGGCATTTAATGCATGGAAAATGTACGCATCCGGTTTTACCGCCAATATTTCAATCGTAATATTCCGTCGTCTTATCGTCGATGAAATATGTGTTTCAATTCGATCACGCGACTAACAGGTCGATCCGTCGGTAAAGAGGCAGACATCAACGCGCAGGGTGATCGTCGTGGTCGCGTGTGTCGTTTCTTCGCTGGGTGGAGGAACTACTTCTCGATCGCGGATGGCGCATGCGCGTTTGTCACGGCGACGGCCATCTTGCCGTAAGCATCGTAGCCAGTGGTCGTGCGACAGTTCGAGACAACGGGAACCACCTTGCGCGTTCGAAACCCTCGTACTCCAGAGAAACTAGAAATCTAGCCCGATATTGTAACGGTGTTATAATAGTTAGTGACAGTAGCGAGTCGTAGACCGGGTGAAAAAATGACGACCCAAGTACAGCAGGGTAGCCTACTTGACGTGCTAAAGAAGAAAATGCGCCAGACCAAGGAGGAGATGGAGAAATACAAGGACGAGTGCGACGAGTACCACAAACGGCTCCAGGTCGAGCTGATGCGTCGGGAAGAAGTGAGTCTTGATTATATTCTCGGTCACGATAATCCGCCCGGTTTTAGACACACTCCGGGTCATCTCGACACTCGAGGATACAGCCGGTCTTCGCTATTCATTCTTGACCTTCGTCGATGGATCACCCTCGTTATTTTTCTCTTCTATTCTTCTTTTTTTTTTCCATGTTTTTTTTTCCCATCAACGCGGAACCGGCGTCCTGAGTTTGTTGAACGCCGAGGATCGATCCCCCGGAGCAAGCGAGAAAGAGCGAGCGAGACGCGAGAGAGAGAAAGAGAGTGGAAATAGTAACCGTCCTCCCTGCGTGCGACGGAGAGCGAAAACGTGACGTGTGTGTGTCAGGGGCTCGTCGACGAGTTTGGGCCGCGGCCGCCGCCGCTAGCCTCTCATCCAGCGCATGCAGGGAGGGGCAAAAGCACACCACTCACCGCATTCTTTTCACAAATTCAACGTCTCGTAGCGTCATTTGTACACAGGAATATAGTCTATTTAACGATCTTTATTTTTTCTCTTTGCTATCGTTTTTTCAACCCGTGTTGCACAGGTGCACAGGTCGTTTGTTCGTAAAAAAAATGAAGAAAAATCCAAATAGATACGAAATTATGAGCGTATGTGATGAAAGGATGCCACCGAATCGGTCTCGATTAGCCAGCTGGACGAATAAACGTATTTTTCGATATCTTCTAATGTCTGTTGATACTACTGTCAAAACATGTGGTTATTGATTGATAAGGTGAGAAAAATAAAAACAAGAAGAAAAAAAAAAAATTTAGCTAGAAAAGATGTCGATTGCGACGATAGTTTGCTTCAAGTCACCGAAAGTCACTTTTTAACGAGATGCATGTTTCGTTACCGGTAAAATTTCGCGTTTCCGTTGAGTCGTAGGTTGTTTTTGTCGAAATATGGAAAATTTGAAAAAGAATATCCGAAAAGTGTTGATTTGAAAGAATTTTGAAAATATTTTATCGATGAGCAATTTGTACGCAGCACTTGCTATTCCTGCCAAGGTTAATACGGTTCTTAGTCAAGTTTATATGTTTTTTATTTCTCGAGGGTAGATAATTTGAACACCTTTATCTCAAAGCCTTTCGATTTTTCTCGAGCATCGAATTTGTCTGATAGCAAATTGCTAGATCTACATGAATCAAGTACAAGAATCATAGTTATTTGCCATATTGAAGTTACTAACTTTATCGTAACTATTCATCGTGAGGAAAACTCGTTATTTCGCGATTTTGGAAGTGTCTGAAATTCAGTAAACCGTAATAAAACAATACAGTACACTCATATTTCGAAAGTTTAGTTCCTTCAAAGTCATTGTAAAATTAAAAGAATATAGTGATTTTTTTCCCCACTACTTCATTACGATAACTTTACTAACTTCAACCTCGTAGTTATTTTTCTCATAAAGTAGGCTGGGAAAAAATATCAGTTCTTATCTACCAGAAAAGTGCGGAAAAGTAAAACCTCAAAACTTACCGTCATTAAGTACCGATCATTTATCCGGATAAAAATGTTCTTCATACATTACAAATTAGTCTGGAAAAATCTGGAGTGCCTTTTAGCTATGTACCTACCTTCAGAAAACATTTTGTTGAACTTATTTCTCTGCAAACAGTATAGTGTTCAACGTAACGTAACGTCGCATTGTTTCTTTCAATTTGTCAACCAACTTCTTTTCACGCTGTCTTTTCTCATCAATCACGGTGAAGGTATACTCGCAAACAGGTACCTACTACCTATAACGGAATCATGGCAGTACAGCAGGTGTAGCGGATAGAGTAATTCGTGTACGGCTTAAATTTGATACGGAGTTTATATCTGCTCGCTCTTATCTCTGAGAGAGACACAGGCCGCAGGTTCGAGAAATCATTATCAGAGTTATATTAGACCAATGTGTGTCCAGTGATGCAGTTAGCCTTGTTGACGACTTCTTCATCTTCTTTTTCTTTTTCTTCTTCTTCTTCTTCTTCTTCTAATTCGATATAAAGTCCTTCGTTTAATGCAAGTTCACGAGTATCAGCGACCCCCCCAAGGCGACGAACTCTTCGTCATCCTCTGCACGCAACACCCTGACCTTGGTCAGGAACACGCGGCGCCAGATGCACCCCGCATGCAGACAGCATGCGATCTTTTCGCCACCCCCAATTTGGGCGTGGGCTCGTCTCGAGCCCTTCACGCCCGCTTGATCGCTCGTTCGGACTTTGCCGTACTGCTCCGGCTTCCGAGGAAGCCGGGCTGAGGCCTGAGGGTGAAAAATTAGATGGCCGTACAACGGAAGGGTCGTAATGTCGAATCTGCCAAGACGTGAAAAATCCAGTTCACAGAGCTTGTGAATTAAAGGAGAGAGGCGAAGTTTACAGTCGAGTCGAAATGACCGAAGGGTCAAAACTTGGCCAGTGAAACTTGAAAAAGAGAAACTTTTAATTTGCAAAGTACATACGAATTATTCCTGCTGTACATATATTAATGGTAACTGAATTTCCGACAACTCGGAAGTTGCGAAATAGTTGACCTAAAAATGCATCACTTCATTCAACTTCACGAATTTTTCATATTTTGACGTTCTACATTTTCAAATTTTACATTCGAATAGAAGAGATTGTCGTTGTCTCTGTATACCTTATTTAACGACCGAGAAAAATTTGTTCCCATTATAACAAAGTTTCCACTGCCAGAGAAGACACTTTTTTACTTTCTAAAATTAGATATACCGGTTAGTTCGACAACTAATAAAGGATAAACTTTGCGGCACGGATATTGAATGATGTCTTTGAGACTGCCAGCTACAACTTCAAACAATTGTTGTTATATATTACACCTTCAATAGGCGTTTTGAACCACTTATCTGTCGGCCTCGCGTTCTTATCGATCTGACATTGACGATTTTTGCCATCGACGTCCCGTGCAACGTTATATCTACGCACACATGCAAACACACACATATATATATCGTATAATCGTTATCATCAGAAAATTTTAAAAAACTTGTTCCATATCGTTAGGATATTCTGAATTTTGTATTTCTACTTTTTTGCGATTTGAAAAAAGCTTTTTATTTACAAAAATTCTTTTTTAACGTCGCAATGATAATCTTCCGACTAGCTAGGACGTATATATATATATATATATATATATATATATATAAGACTGTAGTATTTACAGAAAATGGGAATACAAAGCCAGACAGAAACGAAACTGTCTGCGGTTGTACAAAAGTCCATATAACGCATCAAAGAGTAACGCGTTACATCCTCACACACTGTATATACATATGTGCATACGTATTACACATATTAGGTACAAAACGTGTGAGTGAGGTGACGCAACCGGCAGTATGAGGTTAACAGTATAAAAGCTGCACAGGGGGCAAAAAGTCAAGATTTTCTCTACGGTTCTTCGATTGCGGTTTTATGCGCGTGTGGAAATTGCGTACGATAATATATTATAATTGCCGCGTATTGCTGAGTTTTCAGCTTCCACCGACCATCCGATATCATTTTTCCATTTATCGCGGTTCGTTACCCAGAAATATTCAATTTTTTTTTCTTATACCTAGCTACTAGAAAATTAATTTAGTAAAATGGATGTGGTTGGTCGCAATTAAATAACTAATTTTTGTCTTGTACCGAGAACTGTAAAGTAATATTTTTCGGTCACTGTGTAAGATTAATATATATATATTCTATATATATATATATATATATATTCTATATAGTCAATGATATAGATAGGTATATAATTATAGATGGCGTTGTTTTGTACTGTACAAGAGTTGAGACTAATATGGAGTTCAAGGCTAAATTCCTATTTGTCTATTTTTATTTTTATTTCTTTTTGCTACATCGATCTTTATCTTGCGTTCACCCCTGGTCCGCCTATCTATTATATTATATGTACATACCTACAAGGAACCGGTATGTTTATTATACTATAGGCGTTTACAACGACTACGGGTACCTGCGTACGTATAATTCGAGGTCGAAGACTCGCATTGACTCCGTTTGTTACTTCTCCGCGATTCTTCGCATGAAAAATTTTTCTACGAATGAAAAATATTTTCTATTTTATATTTCACACCTTGACAAGTTAGTAACGTTATCGTAACGAAAGGTAGAGAAAAAAAATGTGTATTTTCTTATTTTAACAATGATTTTGAAGGAACTATTATTCTATTACGGTTGGCTGAATTTCAAACACTTGAAAAATTGCAGAGTCACGATTCTTCCTCAGCATGAATCGTTACGATAACGTTACTAACTTCACAATGATGCACTTGCCGTGTTTGGATATACTTTTTCACGACGAAGTTCTTCACGGTAGCAATTATACTGCAATTATATATGACGTCTATGTCTGACGATGCAGGATGAGGAAAGGATATGGCGTCTCTGCGGTGGCGAAATGCATAATTTATAACCATATATTATATATATCTGTATATCAAGGAGTGTAATACGGTATCCTGTATACCGCTGTATACCTGTGTACTAGGCATACCGCCTAGCTTTCGGTATCCTCTTCTAACAAAATAACTTGTTATTTTTCTTTAATTGCACATGATTTGCGAGTATACACATTACAATACCGTGTATTTAGCTAGAATTCGTTAATTATTTCTATAATTGAATTATAAAAATAGGCTCAATCATTTAACGAATTAATTAATTAATCAACTGAGGTACAAAATTGGATATTGTGCGCGATGTGTATTATATTATATATATATATATGTATATATTTATTTATAGCAATTTTTTTTATTTATATACATATCGTTATATATTATGTCTGTTTGTACCGTATGCATATTTCTATACCGTTCTTCCGATCGCCGATCGTGATGAAACTTTGGGGAGTTGTGCGCACGCCTGCGAAGCTTTCTGAATTGGTACAACCATTTTACAATAGTTGGCGCGCGAGTCGTTTCAACAAATGAGCGTATTTTCGATTTTGATTCTTTTTTTCCTGTGAATAGCTACAAAGTCACTACCAGATTGATAGTTTCGGAGAAGTAACGATGTATTTGTAAGCCAAGTCGGAACAGGATTATTCACTTATGCGAACGCCGACTAAACTTTTATAGATAGAGGTTAGGTTAGGTTCGGTTCGGTTCGGTTTGGTTTGGTTCGACTCGATTCGGTTCAGTTCTAGGTTAGGTCAGATATTATTCGTCTTCATTAAAATATTCTTAACTGTAAGCGATTTTTGTTTCTCCGAAAAGAATTTTCATATTACGCGAGTGAAGTCGCGACTGGCTGCTAGTACGCAAATAAATTAAGAATAACGCCTGAAGAATGTTCGGTTATATCATATACATTGTATACTATTCCGTGTAAATTTGTAACAGGGTTTACAATTTTACTTGATCGAATTTATAATTTTCCAATTCTAACGTTATACTTGATACTGAGAAAATGATTTTTCGAGAGCTTATCCGTTTTTTTGTTTTGGAAAAACAAAGAAAATCGAATTACAATACCGTACAGATTCGAATTGTGGGTGCAGCGAAACCTATTTCGTCAATTAATTGTAAATTGTCCGACTAATTGTAATAGTGACGCACCTGCGTGACGTGACTTGACGTGGCGTGGCGTTGGGTTGCGTAAAATGTACTGTATCGTGGGGTTTTCATGCGTGGCTATTGAAAAAGCCGGGCGCACCTTGCTGCATACTGCGTTCGAACACGTGAATAAATCGTCCCTTCGTTACGCGTTTCCACCGAATCCCACGAAAAATAATCCGTCGTGTGCGTCGCATACATTATGTATAAAACTCGTTACTGCATAGACGAAGGGAAAAAAGAGGAGGAAATAAAAAACGCACGTATACAGTCTAGTCTGTCTGTACGTCTATAAAGTGTAGCCGAGTTTCCGAGCCGGACGTCCGGGCTTCGCATACAGATTGGTCACACCGTGATCACTGATCGTTGATGTGGTATTATCGATTCTTCTGTACCCACTGCCGTGCAGATGACGGAAAGGAAGACAGTGAGTGATGGGATCAACGATTCTGACACTGACACTGACTTCCATGCGAAACTGATGTAACGTCGAATAGACAGTCGGTGGTTGATGACGGACGTATGTGTTTTTTTTACGGTGCAGCCGTTATAGTCTCGGGGATATAATTTTATGAATTTTAATTGTATGTCCAAACGTCTCTTGTCTTATGATTTGACGCTTCTTTCGTGAAAGAGGAGCTGGAATTTTGACCAAGTAATTGAATGAGGATAGAAAATACAGTCCTCCGCCTCCTCGCGCGAATTTGGGAAGGAAGAAAAACGAACTTTGGTATCGACTTATGTATTGAAACTTTCGTCGAAAAATTTCTTAAGTAACAGGGGCGGGAATGAAGTTTACAATTTGAAAAGTACCGAAAGCGCCTAATTCCGAATTATTTGGTGGCGAAATTTGAAGTAAAGAAATCTAACTTTTACAAAATGATGAAGTTTCGAATGGTCGGAAACCCGACGGCTCAAGGTTCCGAAATGCAAAATTCTGAAAATTCAAGTTACGATAGAGCAAAATGCCGAGAAGTAAAGTTCCGATAGAGAAAAATTCCGAAAAATAAAGTTTCGGTAGAGTAAAATTTCAAAAATTAAAACATACGCACACGGCGTGTTTTACTCAACGAGTGGGTGTAAAAAATCAGAAAAAAACGAAAATCAGGATTCTGAACGTAGAAATATCAAAGTGGTAAAGTTTCACCAAGCCTGAAATTCACAGAACTAAATAACTTCGATCATTCGGAATTTCGATGTTTCAGATTTTACAATTTTTTCATTTTTGCAGTTTCGAAACTTTGACGTCCTTTCGGAACTTTGAGCGTCGGGTTTCGGACCATTCGAAACTTTGATGTTTCGTCAAAGTTTGATTTCATTACTCTAATTTTCGCCACCAAAGAATTCGGAATTTGGCGCTTTCGGAACTTTTCAAATTAGGAATTTCAACCACGCCTCGTTTTATAATGTATTACGATATATACTTCACGGAATTATGTATGACACAGAAATAAAATACCGCGGGATACATTAAAAAAACATTATTATTTTCCCCGTATTTTTTATCATTGTATAATGTCATACAAATTTCTTTTCCATTAGTGGAACGACGTATGTAGCTGAGGCTATGCAATGTAAGAATTCAAGGCGTCTCTCTTTTTCTTTTTTTCAATTTGTATAACTATGTACATATAGATATATTGGGGACTGGACATACATTAATTGTAATTCTTAAGCAGATCACGCGCGTTCCTCGAGCGTCTTTCGCCATTGTCATTCGATTCGGAGGAAATTCAATGACAGTTGTTTGTCATTTTCTTTTAAATTTATTTTTCAATATTTACTTTTCAATTTTCGTATCCGCGGACGTTTAAGAAATAAAAATTGGGCACATTTCTCGTGTCTCAGCAATCTCGGTGTAAATATTTATATTAAGCAAAACAATTATATCCTTTGCCTTGTGCTTGGAATTTATTGAAAATTTCAATATTTATTCTTACGTTTCTCGAAAGAAAATTTCTTCCCGGTCATTATTGAGCTGTGTGTTAATGTCAATTATGTAACACGTTAAGTAAATGTTGCGAATGTTTCTGGTCTTTTCGTCACTATTTCTAAAATCACATGTAAAAAAATAAAAATAAGAAAAAGTCTATAAATAAATGACACTCTTCGTCGTATGGTATATTTTTTTAGGCCGTATATTTGTGTTTGAAAATGGTTTGTTTTCCCATTTGGTTGCTCATCCGGAACTGAAAATTCGGTCTCTGTAGACGTTCAAGTATGCGTCAAGAGAAAGTATTCAATTCCTTGAAATCAACGAGAGGACGAGAAAAAAAAAAACGATTTTATAATTATTCGTACACCTTATGACCAACAAAAAGTCCGGATAACTGAATTAATGTGACTCTTGACGGTATATTTGTGAACTTGTGCGGTTATAAAAGTTGTTAGAGTTAAATCGACGATTCTCAATCGTTAAATTGCACGAAGGCATTGTTTATAATATTTTATTTGGGAGCTCTTGCTTAATCACATGATGAATGATGATTCAATTATATAGATCACGACACGCACAAGCTTATCCATACATATTTTACATCCGGCATGATACATGCGTATTATATAATGTACCAATAATTCGTGTACAATAATAGCGTACAATATCATGTTTAATTAATTATAGCGACATTTTTTTTACCGCACAAACGTCCATGACATCATCGTTTCAATTACTGAATCTAATCTTTGGATAATTTCATCGCAAGATAGACAAAAAAGAAAAGAAAAAGTTTGTCTGAAATGTAAAAAATGTGACTCTGCTCTTTTAATGAATTAATTGAAACAAAATAAAAGTATATTACTAGATACGATTATTAAATATACTTTTATTGCATTGAGAAACTTCAGCTGAATCTTACAGATGCGATCAAGTTTAAAGGTTAAAAAAAAGAACATTTTTCCTTATTGCGAAGAATGCTAATCTCGATGTTTTTCTTTTCACCTCGTGTTTTAGGCCGAATCCGAAGTCGCGGCTCTCAACCGTCGCATCCAGCTGCTTGAGGAAGATTTGGAGAGGTCAGAGGAACGTCTTGCAACTGCCACCGCCAAGTTGGCCGAGGCATCTCAGGCCGCCGATGAAAGCGAGCGGTAAGAGTTTTATAGAAAGTCCAATCTAATGAGTATATTTACATATACACACAAACACGTATCTATATATATATATATATATATATATATATATTATATATATATATATTATAATATTATAATTATATATGTATATATATATAAATATTTTATAACTATTTTGCTTTTTTTTTTCTTCTCTCTTGAAATAACTTACACACGCACACACACGTGATGGCAACGTGAATAACGAATCATCGATTCTTAATACTCGATTTGTTCAAAAAACAAATGATTTCGCGTCCAATCCGAGATTTTTTATTATACATTGTTGTAAAATTTTAAAGGACCTTCTTTTCGCTGCAGGCTGACCATGATGAGTGACTGGGTAATTTGTCCGAACTTTTTGCAATCACTATTTATCGAGTATAATTAATCGTAATTTATTTGGACGCGAAATTTATTAATGTTATATTTTACTTCATCGATTATTATCAATTTTTAAATTATACTCAAACTCGTTTTACGCCTTACAAATGTATATATATATATATAATGCTTGTCGAAGCAAAATTTCAGAGAAAGTTTTCGACACTTCCAAAAATAATTATAGTCTATGTGAAAATTATACTGCATTGGTGAATAATTTCAATTTTTTACACTGATAAATATCACGTGTAAGATTATTTTTGAGAGAAGGAAGAAAATAAATGTTTCCAAAACAATTTGAATGATCAAAGTACCTGTAACGTGTATATGATAAAGCTCAATTTTATTATTTCGTGCGCTTATGAAGCCATTGAATTATATTAACGAAACTTTACGACGTGTGCGTATAATAACACATTGAAAAAATAAGGTATGAATTCAAGATACATGTGACTATGAAAATCGTACGACTTTCAAGTTTTGGTTACGAGTAAATTTTGGCAAATTTAATTTATAAAATTGCAAATAAATGTTATAAGCGCGTAGTGATTGAAGGCACGAAATATTGCAGATTTACAAATGTAATTGCGTCGAAAAACACAAAATTATCAATGCCACTTGTCGTATTATATAATAAACTGGGGGGGAAATTGGTATATTCTTGTGCAAATTATGATTATCACTGTCAGATTATTATTACTTTACTGTAATTACGGGGTTCCGTATTTTTTTTTTCTTCTTTTTTGCCACAAATCAGTTAATTAACGATCGCCGGCCTATTTTATTATCGATATCCGAGTCAATCTTTCTATCAAACGTTACAATATGCGATTACAATTGTCAAATCTCATCTGAGCATTTATATACTCGTTACACTGCCAAAGAAAGAAAGAAAAAAAAAAAAAAAAACCGTATACGTATCGCCTTATTTAACACATAACTTATATATTTACATGATTAATTATTACGTTGTTACGTACCTATATAACGATATATACATATAGATAAGAATTTGCTGTGACACGATTTGTTTTTTTTTTTTTTTGCACTCTGGGGGGATGATGTCATATTCCCCCCTTTAGAATACACGTCACGAGATTATTACAGCACGTTGAAAGAATGAGCGACATTAGGTACTTGAAATACACACACACACACACACACACACACATTAAACGCACGAAGAATTGCCAAATACACAATTCATATACGCGCAACTCGTAGGCGCGCAAATTTCGGTATCTCCGGTGCAATATTCATCTCACGTATATTAAGTACGTAAATTATACCGTCTAGAATTATTAGAAGTTACGGGCGTACTTTTTTTTTATTATTATTCGTATCATCAAACCATTCAAATCGTTCAAGTTAGAGCTCCGAGAACAAGTCTTGAGAATTCACTTATTTATTGATCTTCGAAAATTCTTCGTTTAATTTACCGTAATTGCAATATTATATTACACGAAAGTACATAAAGTTTATCGGAATTTTGTTGAGAAAACAGGTTCAGGCTCTCATTCTTTCAATAAAATCGAACGTTCCGAACGGTAGAGGGGTGGGGGGGAGGAGAGGGGAAAAAAAAACAACAAAAATATGAAAAAAAAAAATTATCAGGATACGGAAGGCCCTTGAAAATCGTACCAACATGGAGGATGACCGCGTGTCCTTATTGGAACAACAACTGGCCCAGGCTAAACTGATTGCTGAAGAGGCCGATAAAAAATACGAAGAGGTGGGTCTTGGATACGAGAAAAAAAAAAAAAAAAAAAAAAAATGAAAAAAACATTCACGGTACATTTTTTTGTTGTTGTCAGAGAGCTTTGATTTTCATCTCGTTTCATGAACAATATCTGCTATTTGTTTGTGCAATAATGCGGGTGCCATGGATTGTAAAGAAATAACTAAAAACGAATAAACAAAAAATCGAAAAAAAACGCTAGGATTTTTTTACTCGAGAGAAATTGAAAATCAAGGCTGTCTAAATGTTTGTCACACAGGTAAAAAAAAAAAAAAAAAAAAATGAAACGGCGGTGAGCTGAGCGGAACGACGAAAGAGATGTCATATGATTTCTCTCTTCCACGTATATATACATATTATATGTATTGTACTCGTGTAATTATCATTTTTATAATTGTAAATTTTATTTTCCCGTCCGATATGTATAAAGCGCCCGCAAGGTTCTTGAGAACCGCAGTTTGGCCGATGAGGAGCGTATGGACGCGCTTGAAAATCAACTCAAGGAGGCTAGATTCCTCGCTGAAGAAGCCGACAAGAAATACGATGAGGTTCGGGAACCAATCACTACGCCAATCACTAGTGACTGCAGTGGTGGTTCTTAGCCGATATTAAAAGTGCCTAATAATAACCCTGTAATAACTTGCCTTGTGTTCGCTGTGTCTACATTTTTTTTTTTTCTTGTGAACAATGATTTTTTTTTTTTTTTTTTTGTTTTCCCTCTATAATTTACACTTGTTCTTGATTACGATGACGACGACGACGACGATAATGATGATGATCGTCGACCGATTACATGCAGATCGTAATCGAATTTCACGTATATAACCGTATATGTATGATATATATATGTATACATATATACGTAGTAAACCGATAAACGAATATCGTTACTCGTATGTATACATGTAATATTGAAGTTGGCAAAATTTGACACGTGATAATTTTTCACCAAGAATTACGTTCGTCGATGACTCTGAAACATATGTATATATTACGCATATATACACCCATAATTCGTGAAATGATGACAAACAGCGACGGCATGGATACTTGAAAAAGTTTCCCTGTGTTGTATATTTGTTGTATGCGACGATGACAGTAAGGAGTCGTGAATTGTGGAGAAAATTGATGTGCGCGATTGATAAATTCGTTGTATAAATCTCAGGTGTGCCAAATATTAAATGTTATACGGGCATTCGGAACGTCGATAACGAATCCAAGTGATAAAATAAAAATTTTTAAACCGGTTAAAAAATCGTGCAGCTTTGATATGTTTGTTTAAAAAAAATGTTCATTTCTTTCTGGACATCGTGTTTTCAATTCCTTTCCTCTCGTTATCGATAGAGAATCATTAAATCAATCAATTAGTGAACCTGAAGGTTTTTATGTACGTTTTTTTTTCTTCTGTGTTTTAAAAGAATCACAATTAATAATTGTTTCTACTTGTTCGCGAATTATTATCCCTTTTATGTATAGATATACATAAAATCGTGATGACAACGCGGCTGTTGTTGTAAAGTGATAATGTTATATGTGTGTGAATAAAATTATGTACATATTATATATATGTACATATATATATATATATATGTATGTGTATACATATTAAAAGATCGATTATCTCGCGAATTAAATCACATATTCAAATAATTACGTAAAATTATGAAAAAATTTCGATAAAATGGTGCTTTACTATTCCGATCTAGCTGTACGTATATTATATGTACGGTTACGTATATATGGTATAACCATAGCTTGAAACAAAAAAAGGAAGAAAAGAAAATTAGAGTAATTTTTCAAATTATCTGACGCGTCACTATAACTCGAATAAATAATTGATACAAATAACAACAATGATAATATAACTAATTCATTTCAATAACAGATTATAAAACTAAATCAATTACAATTGAATACTTATACAAATTTGTATATAATAATAGATGGTATTTAGGGATGTTGGTATAAAAAAAATAATAATAATAATAGTAACAATGATTAAAATAATATTCATAGTATATTGATTTCCTCACTCTGATATCTGCTGTAGCTTCGTCACCTAATGTCTATAGAGCAATAATACATATAGATGTATATGTAAAGATTATTTTATTGTTTCTATCTCTTATTAGACGAATGAATATGAAAATTTTTTTCCGCATTATAGCATGACACAAAATTGTCAAGCTATGCATACATCTGATTTTTGCATACAATTACAACGTACCTCGCAATCGTTGAAAATACGTATAATCAGGATTGAATATTATTTATAAATACATAGATGCATGAATATTTTTGAAAAAAGTCACGAAGAGGAAATTTGATCTTATAGAACGATGATAATAATAATAATAAAACAGCAAAAAAAAAAATAAATAAATAAATAAAAAATAACAATAACGATGGACATTTTTTTTTTTAACAAAGTAAATATATACGTACAGTGCTTCGTCAGTGTTCAATTTCGGGCGCAGATAAAGAATTATAACGTGGCTCTTTAATTTTATTTCCTTTCGATCTTGCCTCTGCGGTGACGCTAACATCTTGTGTAAAATCAGTTCACACGTGTGCTCAATTTCTACAATATGCAAGTTTTTCCGCGGTGTTTTTTTTTTTTCTTTGTCATTTTCGAATCCTTTATCTCCCGACGTACCGAGATATTCACGTATTCACACGCTTTCGAGATCCAACGCCTAATGGAATCATATGTTGTGTCATTGGGCGCTAAATACAGAGGCGAGTAATACATTGTATAATATACGCATACAGAGCTATTATACTTATATGTATAGTATACACAGAGCGAATTTCTAACGACCATTTGATCCGTCGTCTGCTAAACTTTAGTACGCTCGCGTTACATTCGAAGAGCGGCTGTTTGACAGGGCGACCAACTGTTGCTAACCTAAAAGATTTTGACAGTTTTGAATTGAGCACAAATGCAGCCGTCAGTTGTTTGAATTTTTGAGGTTAGACGGTTGGTCACCCTGGCAAACAGTTGATCTCGAATTGTAGCTTGCGCGCATTGAACTTTAGCAGACGACGGACCGTGCAGTCGTTAGGAATTCATTCTGTATATACATTATATATATTATATACACGCAATATTTGACGTGTAAACCATTCAAACCATTGTTTTAACCGTAATGACAATGTTTTAATAAGCGATCGACGAGTCGCAGGATAAATATGTATCATATACGCATTCACTTCGCGCAGATACCTAGCTACAATAATTGAAATGTTGACAAAAATGATGAAGGAATGAGTAGAAGAAAAAAAATGGAATAATGAATTCCTATATACGATGAGTACAAATTACAAGTATCAGAGGTTAAAAGAAAAAAAAGTTGATAACAATTTTATCGAATTAAATAAACAATCTTGTTTCGGGCAAAGACCAATCTTGCCCAGGTTGATTTCACCTGCAGCCTTTACGCAGAGCGGTCATCAGTCGCGTAACGAGATAAAAAAAAAAATGAGAATTTTTCTCGTAGAATTGATTGAAAATTCATGCCATGTTTCGATATTCTTATCTCTGTACTGACTTATAGCTTTGAATGATCAGTGATATACACATTATATTGCGTGGAAAGGATTTATCCAGAAGCCTTATTATACGTGATGTCGATAGACCCGAATCAACGATTCCTTTCACGTTAGAAGTCGTAAAAAATACGTCACCGAAAGCACTATAGTGTATTTGGTTAATTCGGTATCGCGTTGTTGAACAAAAAATCCGGTAATTAAACAATAACAAAAGATGACAGTTTTCAGGGTATAACGACAACAAGTAAAATTGCTCATTAGAGAAGAAAAAAAAAACAACAATTATCAAGTAAAAATAATATTTCTTCTTTACGAACGGCTAAAAATTTTTCGATTTTATTTATATACATATATTTTTTTTACTTTGACAGTCGATTTTCATATCATAACTTATAATGATAATAATAATAATAATAATATGCAGGTGGGTCATCGAAATGTCATCAAGTGTTCGACAATGCTTTCGAATTTGATTGCATATTACACTATGAATATTATAGGTGGATTACTTGATGCAAATAATAACACGCACTTTACGTTATACATTATATACACTTATAATGTATAATTCATTAACGTTATTTTTTATACATGTCTAATATAATATAGTAATTTTGCATGTAGATTGGAGTGTATTTTTAAGCTCGGTAACTCCGTAAAATTGCCCCTTGATTTTGTTTATTTATTTTTTTTTCCTGACCGTTATTGAGTTTAATTTTTTTCTCTCTCTCGCATCTGAATTTTCGATCTTTCAACCGTCAAATGTAACATCATCACGTATTTATTTTTAGGTCGTGATATTTTACGTCGGTGTATTTTTCCAAATATATAACTACCGATCACGCAGATGCAGTTTTGAAACTTGAGAGATCGCAGTGTGCGCTAACAGCAACAGATTTTTTTTTCCCGTACATAATATATATATATATATACGCAGTGAAAATTTGTTGTGTTGATTACTAAAATGCATTAATCACATTGTAATCGTTGATGTATGTATACATACAAGAGCTTTGTTGTGTTTATCTGCGAGTAAGAAAGGAGAAAACAAAAAAATCACTTAGAAGATACAGTTAATATACTATAATTAACACATTGACATTTTCATTGTCTCATAATGACGATTGATTCGTTTTTTTAAATATTCTTTCCTACTCGATACGCACAACGTTGCTGAAAATCGCCGGGAAACCGTCTTGTCTACTTTTAGAAGCGTAACTAAAAAGAATAAAAATTAAAAAAAAACAAAATTAGATCGAAGTCGAGTCAACTACTTATTCATCGGTAACGAAATGTTTGACAAGGAAAAAAAAGGGGGAAAAAGAAATTCAATACGTAGAGAGCATTTTCATCTTCGAAACAGTACTTTTGACATTAATAATTCGTAAGAATTCGTTTCCAATATTCATATCGAACGAATACAGTAATGGCTCTTATAATTATCGTAATACCTATTATTAATAACGAATCTTATAATTGTTTGATAATCTGGTTTACATTTTTTTGATAGACAAGACGCCTTGTCGACGTTCAAACGATTTTATACACGAGATTAATTCTATTTGTGTGAAAAAAAGAGCAAAAAAAAAAAAAAAAGTTCCGTAATTTTTTTTTACATTTTTTTTTTTCTTCTCCATTTTGTTCAACACCCACGAATTCGGGTAATGAAAATAAAAATGGCCGTTAATCGCACACAGGTCGCCCGTAAATTGGCCATGGTTGAGGCCGATCTTGAGCGTGCCGAAGAACGTGCCGAGGCTGGAGAGTCGTAAGCATATTTCTGTCTCTCTCTATCGCTCCCAATAAAAAAAAAAAACAAAAAACAAAAGAAGAATAATTTTTTTCCTAATACGATTAGACGGAGAGTGTCGGTTTTCCAAAATTGTGTGCTCGCTCGCCGCGTGAAGTTTGCATTTCTTTGTCTTGGCGTTTTTCTCCAATTTGCATCATTATCGCTATATTTGTTCCCCATCATGTGTGATTTTTTTTTTTTTTGTTTCTCCCCCTAGAGATCGTTTTTTTAGTGGTACACCTGTTTTTTCCCTTTATTTTTCTTACAATCTTATTATTCGATAAGTCGTTTAATATTGTATTGTACTTTTTTCTTTCTCACAATTTTTCCCAGTTGTTTTATACGCATGACAATTTTCGAAATCGTGGATCGACCGGATGAAACTAAGTTTATTATACACTGAATTTTGTTTCATGTCTGTATTAAGTACGAGATTTATTCTCTTCTGTCTATGTCTGAAAAAATTTGATCACTACGAATTCTTCAATGTCACTCCTACGATATCGAAAATCGTCAGTGTTATTAATGGCAGACTTTTATTGTATCGTAAATACTAATGCCTTAGATATTATTTTTATTACTGTTGTAAGATTATTAATATAAGACAGAAAAATGGTCGATGAGACAGGATGGCAGAGAACGAAACCTGAAGCTGCCCCAGAGGACGACGAATTTTATTTTTTACTCACAATTAATCAGCTTTAATTTTAACTCTCTTTTTATTTATCTGCACAATGTTGAAAACTTTTTGTACAAGAAATAAAATCTCGCCATATTTTCATACTGTAAATTAACGGACCTATCGTAACTGAACGGTACGAATTGATTTGAAAAAACTTTGCTACAATATTTGTCACTCATTTTCACTCGTTGTAAAAATCAACGTTTGCTTGCAAATTACTGAGTTTTACATGAAATTTTTCAACTTTGTTGGTTACAATTTTTGCACGACTCCTAACAATTTGTTGTGAAAAAATTACCCCCCCACCAGCCCGTAAATCAAAAACCCCAAAAGAAGAAGAAGAAAGATTATGTTTTGTTTGGCATGACACGTGTGGCTGTTTTAATATAGGTCGCCAGGAAGCTAGTCATGATGGAACAGGATCTCGAACGTGCCGAGGAAAAGGCTGAGCTCTCCGAATCGTAAGTAGATCGTTCAGCTTGCACGAATTTAAATGAAAAGCTTCCGTAATTACACGTCTCTCGTCTACCGTATAGGTGTACAAATTAATTATTCTTTTGCCCCTCCAAAGAAAAAAAAAAAAAAAAAAAGAAAAAAATATCATATTTCCAAAGCGAAAGCTTCTTCAGATTTCTTATTCATGTAATCTGCGACGAACGTTTTGACGTGATATTTTCGTATTTAAAATAAAAATAACGCAAACCAAGTTTTTTATCAAGATACAAGTGAGCGTTGGTCGGTTTGAATTTAATCGAAACACAGAAAAAAGAACAGCTGTAAGATATCGACAAAAATCTGATTAATAAATTGAAGTCGAAATTAATTATTTTCACTTCATACATGCTTATAATTGTTTTGAAATAGCGCAATTTTATTGGTATTCCGAATTAATTGTACTGTGCTTTCTTCCAAGTGTTTCGAGAGTCACAATAATAATAAGCGTTCAAAGATAACGTTCGATCATTACCGGAACAACGAAGATAGCTAACGATAAGTTATATTTCTACCGATTCACATTGCGTCAAACTGTTCGTTGCGATGCCGTGTGCGGATATCTGTAGGTAACATATAGATTTATTTTTATATCATCGAAGCGATAACAAGTTTAACCGATTGCCCAATTGTGAAATGTGGCCGATTTTAATTTTGCAGAAAGATCGTCGAGTTGGAAGAAGAACTTCGCGTTGTTGGTAACAACTTGAAGTCCCTCGAAGTATCCGAAGAAAAGGTAAGAGAGTCAATGTCCGATCTTACATTCGTATTCATTGGTGATAATTTAATTGAAAATATACCGCGCCGTTTTTTTTCATTATCAATATTGAACAGGAAAAGATAAAGACCGACGATTCACGTTGAACGATTCGAATAGTACCTAGTGTAATATCTTGAAATTGTTATATTTCCTTTATTTTTTTTCAACTTATCTCTCGCGATTTGTAGGCGTAGAAAGGTGATTCATTTCTTGTCGATTTCCAAGTGGTAAATGAGTCATCCGTACAACAAACGCGATTTTTACAAGCATATCCATTGTGGCTTTACAAGTATGATATAACCGTTTTCGAATCGCGTCATAGGAGAACAATTCGAGTTGTAAAATCCCGTTTATTATAATAATATGTTTGATGTTTGACGAAGGATGGTACATTAATCAATTACGATGTGTTAGGCAAACCAACGCGAGGAGGAGTACAAAAACCAGATTAAGACCTTGACGACCCGTCTAAAGGAGGTAGACTTTCGAAAGAGTGTTTTTGAATTTCTTGCCTTACAGTTTGATCGACGTTTGACATTAACCGATGCGTGCAGTGTTAACGATACACTCTCATAATCCGAATGATACGTGTCACGATATGTATATGGATAACGATGAAAGTTGGACGCTTGAGAATCGATATGGAAATTGTGTATCCAACCTGCTCTTCTGTGACATACATACACACACACACATAAAAAAAGAGATGTACAGTATTGTTCTCGATATTTTCAAGCGTCTAATGTTTCTTTTTTTTTTTTTTATCAATGACGATCATACAGAAGATCTTCGGCATGTATAAGTTGATATTCTCATTTGACAAATTAACCCTAAAGTTCGTTGCGTTTGTTTTCTTTGTTTTTGGTGTGTTTTAACTAAAAAAAAAAAAAAAACCCAGGCGACACAGAGGGAGGAAACGTTTGAGGGACAAGTCAAGATATTGGACAGCCAACTCAAGGAGGTGAGAATCGCGGTTTATTCTTTTCAGAACTTAATCTTTATCGACTCTGTAAGGGGACGACGATGATAATGGTGGTGGTGGAAATTTCCCTTTCACCCTCTTCTGTCATTAATATTAAACTTCATTTCACTCTTTTCTTTGATCTTATTATACTTTCGAAGTCACTCAAAAGTTAATTTTCGATATTAAATATCGTTTAAGATTGTCAATTGTTATACTACCCCCTCTATCCCCCCAATCTGTTTACAACGCAATTTTGCGCATCACGATCCGAATCAGTAAGGTAATAAAGGCTATTCCTGATGTATTGCGCGACTAATTGAATTGACCCGTCAATTTACAACTAACGTAGAATATTATGCATTTTTTTTCTTTAATTTGCCTGTGACGATTAACAATCAGTACATATATCATATATGTGATGTAAGCGTTGGATTGTTGTTGTTTTTATTATTAACAACAATTGATTTGACATTAATCGAATACCATTATGTATATATATACACGACGTTAAAAATTAGCTGCTAATCGCTGTGCAAATTCAAAAAAAAATGAATGTTTAAAAAGAAATGAAAGAAAGATTGTTTTAAATGACTTGATGAAAAAGAAACCCGGAATATGTATATTTGATTCTTCGTTGACTTCTATAATTTTTAGCGTATAAACGCGTATATCGTTTCATCGTCAATTCGATTCAGTACATGCGATCAGACGATTTGACGTAAATGAATTTTAACGTCGGAGCGAATATTGGCGATTCTAACGTATGTTTCACTCCCTTTTGTTATTAATTTCACAGGCTGAGGCTCGCGCTGAATTCGCCGAGAGGTCCGTGCAAAAGTTGCAGAAGGAGGTCGACAGGCTCGAGGGTTTGTATTTATTTTTCAATAATCTCTTCGCGGTTCGTTCTTACTCAAACTTTTTCCTCCTCCTTTTACCATTTACTCTTCGCCCTATATATATATATATATATATATATATATATATATATATATATATATATATATATATATTTTTTCTTATAAAACATACACAAAAAATTTTAGAATCAAATCTAGACACCCGTTAATAATGGAACAACGATCTTAACTCGTTGCACTTTATGTCGTTGTTTTTTTTTTTTTAAATTTGTAACCTCCATTCCCCCCAAGCGTACAGTTATTCAACCGTATACATCGTAACGTGTGTAATTAAATATGATGAACAAATGCATACAAGATTATGCAACGAATACGGTTTAATTTTTTCTTTTCTTCTGTTTTCCTCGCAACTGTTTGAGGATACTTTTTCGAATCTTACGTTTGATTGCAATACCTGTTTGTAAAATCTTTCTGTGATTATGAGATTCTGTTTTTATTTTTCAATCCTCAGTTTCTAGCAGGTTCAATACTTGTTATAATTAACTGCTTACACTGAATTTGTAACTTAATAGATCTACATTTCGTTCAAGGGCATTGGCATTGGAACAGCAGCTTAGCCTCATTTTCGCACAAATAATTTTTGTCTTCTCGTTACAGAGTATTACAGATATTACAGATGTGAAACGATTATAAAAAGAAGTACAGTTTTAGTTCTACCAATATTATGCACAAAGCTGTTGCTTCGACGACGCCCTTAAAAATTGTTTTAAAAAAATTTGTCACGCCGTTTAACGTAAAAACTTGTGTGCCGTGTGTTTAAGATAAAAACATGATAACATAACGTTTTCAGGTTTTGATATTGTACATCTAATTCACGCCAACGAACCGACATTATGGAAAAAAAAAAAAAAAAAAAACTTACAAACGATGCATTTCGAGTGTTGTCGTTGTTTTTTTAATTTGTTTGTTTGTTTGAGAATTGGTTGCATTTAACAAATAACATTTACAGACGACCTAGTTGCCGAGAGGGAGAAAAATAAATTGCTTCAGGAGGAGATGGAGTCGACGCTGCATGACATCCAGAACATGTAGAACATGTTGCACACACATTTGTGGACAAAATTTACACACATACACATACATACACGTACACAGAGAAAAAAAAAAGAAAGAAAAAATTTAATAATTATTAAAGTAATAGAAAAACGCGCTTGTTTGGTGCACGCCTAACGTAACAACAACAATGCATATATATATATATATATGTATATATATATGTATGTATATATGTATTGAAACAAAAAGACAAAATGGAAAAAAGAAAGACAGAAGGAAATACAGTGTCCTTATATTTAAATAGGATTAGGGCCGATTTTTCGAGCAGGAGATGAGGCAGATAACGATATACGAGTATATCAAAGCAACATTTTCATCACGTGTCTTTCCCGTTTTCAATACTACGCATTCGTTATTACGTATAGTTGAACCGTTTAACTGCCCTGACGCACATATTGAACCGAGTATCTTTAATCCTTCGCCTTTTTCCTGGCATATCGAATTTTCCTCATTCCATTCGCGTGTTATCGCAATTGACATTCCGTTACAAAACTGTCGCATACATTCGCAAAAGATGCAAATAAATAAAGATGATATATATTTTTATATATATACATACGTGTATATGTGTATGTATCAGTGAGAATTCGATTCGCCTTGTCCTCTTCATTCGCAAAACCGTTTGTTTTCGTCGGTGAATATTTTATACGTAAAAGTTATACGTATAATAATAAATACATGTATATATTATATATAACAAACAGAAAGGTGAATATTCTTCGAATTATCTTTTTTTTTTTTTTTTTCTTCCAATCTGCGTCAGCATCTCCACAATTTTACTCGCTGTATCTTTGTAGAAGAAAATGAAATTGCGAAAAGAAAAGAGACGCGCTTTAAAAACTGTATATTTTTGCCGAAATTGAAAACAGACGGTTACATCATCCGAAGACTGAGGAAGGTTCAGAAATTACGTCGTGCATTCCTCTCCTCTAATTGACAGCAATATGCATGTATAGGTATAGGAGTATATTATAAAATATAGATAATATCTTCTATATTTAGTAGCCTTTCTCTGTTGCTCCAGTATTTTCTCTTACGTCTTATTACTAAATTATCGCGCCGCGTTCACCCGTCCTTGATTCCTTTTTATTCTAATTATACATGGACCAAAAAAAAAAAAAAAAACAGAGAACTTCGGTTATTCGCCACGTATAGCATATGATACCTGCATCTATCGCGATTCATTAATATTTTACATTTCAACAATTCAATCATCGTTCAATTATCACGTTCGCCTGTATAAATATATATTTTCTTTGCGCGTAAGGATAGAGAGAGAGAGAGAGAGAGAGAGAGAGAGAGAGAGAGAGAGAGAGAGAGAGAGAGAGAGAGAGAGAGAGAGAGAGAGAGAGAGAGAGAGAGAAACGAAAAATAATAATAGATACTTTTCTCTGATTCTTCTTTCCCTGTCCTCGTCGTTGTTATTTTTTTTCTTCCTCCGTTTCGACTTTTTTTGTACGAAATTTTTCTTGTAATTGGATTGATATAACAATAATTTATTCGAAATAAATAGGGGAAAAAATTTGGTTTAGTTGTGAAAAATTCTATCGAATTCGTGAAATACATTATATTATTATCATGTTACACGTATATAACATTAAATAGAGATTTGGGGTCTCGCGTTTTTCGCGTACACTGGAACCACGGATAGGTATATAAATTTTCAGTGAACGCTTAAAGTTCATTCGAGATAATCTCGAGTTAAAAGTTTATCATTTATAGATGCATGGGGAAAAAAAAAAAAAATTAAAAATAAAAATTGACAATGAAACAACAATAATAAGTGCATTATCATAAGAATTACAATAAAAATGATAATTAAATCAATAGACAAATTTTATTTATATTTACTCTTTATATTCGTGCGACAATATTCTTTTTGTACGCTTCGCGGTTATATGCATATATGTATAAACACACACACACACACATATGCATGGGTACACATAATACATACGCCGAGGAGGTGTATCGATTTTTTTTCGGTTTACGAATCAAATGTTTCACACCCGTTGTTGTTGTTGTTGTTGGTTTCCTCCTCCCTCCCCCCTTTCTTATATTATATACATGTATATACATATATCCGGCTGTGCTTCTGCTAAATCGAGAGGGAAAAGTGTAGTGAATGTTGAAGTGTTTTTTTTTTCCGTTTTGCTGTACTTACGTATAAGTTGGCATATTTTTGAATCAACTTTCACGTTAGCATTTGACTAAAAGAAACTGTTGCACGGTTCGCTAGTTACGAAACGGAGTTTCTTAATTTTTTGTTTTTCAAGAATAGATTTCCCATATCTACTCGAAAAATATATATGTATAAAATACACATAAATTATATACATGTATATTTATATGCACCCGTAATCATTCCAACCTCCCTTTATCATTCCGCGACGATATAAATTCAATAAAACTGGACAATGTATTCCCTGTGTAAGTTTTTAGACATTTCACGTTGTTATTATTCATCCTTACATACACGATTGTTTTCTTTTTTTCCTATTATTGAAAATGCTGAAATCTAAAAAGAGAGTAAAGAAAAATGAATTAAAAGTAATATTATAAAAGTATAAAATGATACTTGATTTATTAGTCTATTAATTTACTTAATATTAATTCAAATGATAATAATAATAATAATAATAATAATAAAACTAATATTATTGTAATAATTATATTGCTATTATAATGATAAAACTGTTTATAATATATATTTTCATTTTGAAAAACCTGAGTGTGTCGTACCGTTTTTATTTTGTTTTCTTATTACATAACTAATATGTATTTAATGTTTACTATCCTTAAGATTAGTTTGTTACACTTTATTAATTTTTTTTCCCTTATAGTGTAGTCACTATCGGTTATCGATATTGTGTAATTGCCAAGCGTTTTCTTTTTTTTTTTTTTTTTAAATTAATTTCCTTTAACAACATTGCATGGATCGTGGCTTTTATAAAATGGATTAGAATCCACAGCCATGGCTAATAGTAAGTATTGAATTTTTATTTTTTATCACCCCGCTTTGCAATATTTGTTACATTAACGATGATTCCGTTCCGCATTTTTTGTTACTTCATTCCTTTTTTCACTTGAAGAACCTCAATCACGCTATCAATGCACCATTTTTCTACCTTTCGTCGCGTTCGCTTGATTTTGAACGAAAAGTTCCTGATGTATGAAATTTTCCGTTCATACCTGTAAATTGTGAAAGAAAGAAGACGACTCGTCGATTCTCCTTGTCCCAAATCACTTGTACTTGGCTTTTGAATGACTCGCTAAAAAATGCTTTGCAGACGAGATGGTGGTGGAGAAGGAGAAGTACAAAGAAATTGGAGACGGCCTGGATATGGCGTTTCAAGAACTCTACGGCGTTTGATGAGATCGGCAGCTTGAATAACGCTTCTAAATATATACATAATTTTTTTCATCATTTTTTTTTTTTCTTTCTTATTTGTTTTTTTTTCACGCTTTGCCTTCTAACTCACATTTAATGCGTAAGTTGTAGCGCTTCATCTATAAACCCCGCTTTCTCTCTCCCCTGATTTTCACTTTATCATTGAATATTTTTCATATATCCGTTGCACAGAAGTTTCTCTATAGTTCATATTTCACTAAATATTAAAACGTGCGGAGAATCTCTTTGAAATTGTTGTCGTTGTTGTTTTACGATAATACTGAAATTAGTCGAAAATATGTGTAGCGTGTTCGAGGAATGAAAAAATGTGGTGGAAGTAAAAAAATGATTTAAAAGAGATTCTGCGACGACGTGCTTCGTTTGTAAAATGCTTTTTTTTCTTGGGGCAAATCTTGGATTTTCGGGGGTGATGGGCCCGATTGTAAACTGTGAACAATTTCCTTGCAGACGAACTCGTCCACGAGAAGGAGAAATACAAATACATCTGCGACGACCTGGACCTCACCTTCACCGAGTTGGTCGGTTAAGCAAAACGCGCATGCAGTTATATTTGTTTCGCACCTTCGACATACAGAATTCGTCAAAACAAGAAACAAAAGAACAAAAATATCATGTATACATACACGCACACATACACCTACACAAAAACAGCAAAAAGAAAACTGTCTTACTATACGTTCAACTTACAATTACTTGTATTATTATAATATAATTATTAAAATTAATATATTATAAAGCTATGTTGTTCTAAGACGGTATCGTTATTTATTGGTTTCGTTTCAAATCTTATTTTTTCATCAGTCATATCGCTCAATTTACCCGATCACGTATCATCGTTTCTTCGCTGTATCGAAAGACAAATCTTTGAATAAACAAAAACTGTTCTTTACTTTCGAATTCCTATTAGATATGTTTATGCATTCAGCCCGGCACCGCGACGAAACGATTGCGTTCAAAAATTTTTAATGCTTTGTAATCGTTCACTTATATTTGATCACCTTTTTTCTGACATCAAAAAAACACTAATGATTACTTTTGTCTTAACAGGTTTTCACTCTTCACAACTTCACAACTCTTCTGTCTAACCAAATAATCCTGTACTGACTTCTAATTTCATGTTTTACAGCTTATCCACAGCTAAACCGACACGTCGAAGCCATAATTTCAGATCCTTGCGATTATCCCGAAAGTCAGAATGATATTTGCAACGTTATAGATTACAAAAAAAAAAAAGAAACAGAAAAAAATAGTACCTTCAATTAATCGCGAAAATATCAACGTCGTTGTGACTTTTAGGATTATCGGAATAATATGTGATGACATTTTTTTTTATCTTTCCCACTCAAGGCTAACAAATATTCCAGAAAACTCTGTGCCGTCCGTAATAACATGCATGTTGGATAAATAACCATGTTAACATTTCCATGATAAATGCTTATGCTTGTGTTCGTATATTAACAGTACTAACAAACAAAACACTAACTCTCGTACCCGCTGATTTTTTAAATTGCAGATGAACTGCTCAACGAAAGAAGCAAGTACAAGGCGATTGCCGACGAGATGGACCAAACGATTGCTGATCTGGCGGGTTATTAGTTGTTAAATGTCCGTATGAGTCGAACGATCCAGCGATTATGTAGATTGTAATTAAATACGTAATCTATGAATCCATTATCACACTGCCACATGCTGGTCGCATAATTGATTATGTACCTAATTCGCTGATCGTTGTATCTATGATGGGTATAGCTGATTCGAAACGGAGCGAGGGATGAAAAAATGAAACACATGCATCAACATTTTCAAAAAACAAAAAACAAAAATTGAACAAAAAAAGAAACATCGCGAATTAAATAAGCAAGTAAAAAGTGTTCGTGCCGATTGCGTATTATTATAAAATGTGATTTCACGAGCTCTGTACCACATAATATTACGTACACAAAATTTGGGCTTGATCGGATATCGTTGATGTATATAATATTATAATATTATGGTACTGAAAATAATTGGGAATTTGAATTTTGAAATTGAAAATATTCCCCGTAATTATCGCTATAGTCTACATTGGCGGTTATTTAATTATACATCATATACGCTATTTACGAAGGTTATTTTGTGGCAAGGGCCTCAAACTGTACAGTAAATATTTTTTAAAAGTAAAACCACTCGACCCTTTTCGCAGCGTCATTGCCTTTTACTTCCAATTGCTTGTACAGGTATTCAGCTTATCTAACGAGTGTACCGGTCGAAAGCGCAAATTATTTAGGCAATAATTCGGTCAACGAAGTAAAAGTAGAAGAACATCAAAAAAAAAAATATATCAAGAGACATAAAAAAAATTACGGGAGTGTAAGCTTAATTGTATAATTATACACATACAACAGAGTACAAAATTTATATCTGTGGCGGAACGACTCGACTTTGAACCCTATTCTAATAAAAACGAAGATTGAATGCCTCGAGTCGTGACAGTCTCAATTTTATGTAATAAAATACATATATGCGCATATATATATAATATATATATATATATATATATAGATAGATAGCTGCCTCGTGCTACAAGTATGATTGTTATTTGTTCGCATTGGATTTCTTTCTTCATACTTTACGAAATAAATATTGCTACGATATAAAATTAATACGCTACAGTTTGAAGTCCTTTCTGTTATTATAGTGTGGACAGACGTAATAATTGCCTTGCGAATGTGGTAGGTATGCCTGTGTTCATTAATTTTGATCATCATTTTGTGCCTAGAAGTTAGAAAGAGCATCCATGCCGCAGAATCGGTTCTCTATTAACTCTCGTAATTACTGTTATTTTCACGAAGTACCGCGGTTGAATGGACGTTGGAAAATTTGAAAAGAATTGAAGAGTGAAAATAAAAACTTGGGTTTTATTTTTAGGCCAAATCTGTCCGACAATATTTTGATTTGGTTATTCAATTTTCGATTATTTGACCTAGAATTCATCCGATCTAAAACCGTCACAATTTCGTTGTACATGTGTATTTACCACATATTAAAAACTGAAAGGTCCTCTATGTTATATTCATAAATAAACAGTAAAGAAACAATGAAAGGCACGTAAAAAATCGAAATAACTGTACCATCGCTTATTAGCTTTAGCTCTTACATGCATTACATAAAAGATATATTACATAGCTTTGCCGCGCAGTTGTGAAAAGTGAATTTTTATTTTGTCGTCTTTACAGACGATCATACAATTGCACTCACGTAAACTTTGTTACACACGTCAACGCAACAGCTTTTGGATATTCGTATTTAACGTTGCAAAAACACGTCATTTTAACGCATCGTACGATATATTTAGCGATAGTGATCTATATAAGGTAAAATCATATAAATTATGTGAAAATTGTCTTCATCACCAGCTGAGAACGCCCTACTTTTTATAACGGTTTTTTATTACACGTGTGTGTAGTAATGATAATAATAATTGGAGGTGTGGTGGATTTACACGTTGATGTTGTAAACTTTGTCGGGAATTCGATGAAAGGGAAGAAGAAAATTGATACGAGCGAAAGTGAATTAGGCGTTGGACGATCGTTTGAGATTTTCAAAAGTTTGCTGCGATAAACCGGAAAGATTTGCATTGAAATTGCGATCAGAAATTGCACGCTGTACAAGCTTACGATATCGATTTTTTCGTGCAGGCTATTTCGCGAAAATAATATAGCATATATTGTATTCTGATTATTCTTAAATGATCCATTGTTCAAATTCTTGCGGCTTGTACATCTGCACGAGTCGAGGCTAGTTCGATTATACATTTGAATACTTCGATTAGTACGCGTTTCGGAAGATTCCGTCACGTTAGGCGATTGACAACCTTAGCCCACCTTTAGAATTTAACGCTTATTGTCATAATGTCGTTGCCATTGTTATTTTATCATTATTATGCTATTATTGAACTATAAACGAAGTTATTATCATCATCGTTAAATCACATGATTCTATCTCGCAAGCCTTGGCTCGTGCTAATGGTAGACGGACGTAATAATTATTCATAGTAATAAATTAAATTGAATATAAAAAAAAAAAAAAAGAAACAACTAAAAAACGTACGAGGCGTGAGCCCCGCGTCTAAAAGACGAAATATACTTTTTTCATTGACAATCTGCCCGAGTAATGATCATTTAATTAATAACCCTAATCCCTGGTCCTGTTTAATTCTTTCTGTTAAGTTCATGCTGTCGCGATTATGGCGATAGCGATTCACTTTTCTTGCAATACTTACACATTTTCTCCATAAAATGCGTTTGGGTTACTTTAGGAAGTCATTAGGAACCATAAGAAGAAATTTGGATACTTTGTGCTTGAATCGTTCGGTTAGTTTCTTGGTAAGCAATTTGCAGTGAAATTCAGTCATAGTTTTCAAATAATTGCAGTGAGTCTATTTCTTCATCAATTATTTGATTCTTGAATTTTGTATTCTGCACTCCATAATTATTCAATTTAAAAGAAAAATGCGTTCTCAACTTTGTAGAAATAATTTTTTAACACTCAGCTGATCAGCCTTGTCTCAGAGAATTGATTGTTTTTTATTCAAGATATCATCTTGTTAGCGAGTTGACCAAAATTTAACGCAGCTTGAAAATGAAACAGCGTTTTAGGAATCTACGCGTGAACGAATAAAAACATGTTGAATAATTACCGCCATATTGTCATGTTACGATTTGTGCAGTTTTGACGTATCTCGTACATATTTACAACAGTATAAATAAATCTCCAGCGTCTGTTTCTTCTGCTTCCTATTCTTGGGATACGTGAACTTTTTTTTTTTTTAGTCAAGAAGACTGGGGCGTCGGTGATGTCACTACGTTGGTTATTTTTGGCCCAATTCCAGGTCCGACTTCAACTTTGATTACACTTCTTCGCGACGAGCTTGCAGCCTGTATTTGCAAAATTAGAAGATGGCATGATTCGATCTACCGGAAATGCGGCGATGACGATTGATTCAAGTTTCACATAACTGAAAGAGCGGTACCCAGGTCCCTTACTTTTTCGGGAAAAGCTCGTTTGGACACCAGCGTTATTTCACACCACAAATAATCTGAAACTGTATTGGACGCGAGATTTATCGGACACTAGCGGTGTTGCTGACACGGCCCTATCGGACCCCGAACCAAAATTTCGATTAGAACCAAAATTTGTCAGACCTGGAAAATGTAATGCTGAAGTCGGTTTTTCAAAGTTCAAAGAGAAGAATCTTTCGTGTTCGGCAATCGGTCTGAAAATGGAACTTCGGCATTACTTTCCCAAGTTGAACAATTTGGGTTTTGATCGAGCATTTAAATATAATTATTCAATCTTTGGGGCCCAATGTGGGTCTGCCCGCAAAATCACTGGTGTCCAAAAGGGTTGGTATTGAATCGGTTTGTGTCCAACAAATCTCGTGTCCAATACAACTCTTCCGATTATTTTTGGCGTCCAGTAACGTTGGTGTGGAATCGGGGTTCATCCAATTTTTTCGCTAAATTTGTTCTGCAACATCTATAAATTTCAACCCAAGCTGCAAAATGCAGTTTGTTCACATCGGTCTTGTTCTGGATAATGAGGGTATGATTTGTTCAAATTGCGGCAAGGTGGCGGCAGTATTCGCATCGTCGAGTCACTCTAGGCCTCAAGAGATTCAGAGTTATAAAATTATCCCTGAAAAATGATAAAAAATACTAGTTCTATTCACGGTTTTCCAACGTCGCTAAATCCCGGTTAGAAGAAAATTCTGTAGCTGCAGAGCAGTTGATGACAGGAAATTGCATCGAAGTAGGTGTCGAATTCAACCTGGTATATATAATATTTTCGACCCTGCTCGTGAACTTGGTCCACACATACATATCGAATAGACGGAAATTGATAGTTCATTGAAAAGTATGAAGACGTAGTCCGACAGAAATATGCTTTGTTTATTTTCAGTTTCCGATCCGTTTACTGCGTACGGGTTGAAAATAAAACAATGTTTATCCACTACACTAGGAGGATAAAATGCTAAAAAAGAACTTCCGTTTTTCACCAAGTTGCAGTGAATCATACGTATCTGCAATCTACAATAAAAAATTAGGCACCAAAAGGATTGCTCGTATCGTTTACTACAAGTTTAAGAAAAGAATTACGCTACAGGATGCAAAAAACCTCAGTTTCTGTACTGCAGTGACTTCGTCGTCTGATCAGTAAACTGCTCAGAGGCGTCGGAAAAATGGGCTTAGAATTTTCCTGATTTATAACTGGAATTTGTTATTAATTCGTGGTATAAGGTATCATAAATCAGAGAAACGGGATGCGTGCAGTTAGGAAAATAATTATAGTTTCGTACTGTAAGATACAGTTAGGAAAAAGCTTGGAATCTGAGTGACGGAATTTTTTCAAGACTTGAACAAGGTTTTTATGCTCTTTTCGACGCGGCTCATCAGCTGATTTTGACGTCATCCCTTCTTCCCCGGTTTCAGCCCGTCGACCTACCCGACGTCTCGGTATTTTTTCCCTATCAAAAGATCTATTATTAACTGCAAGGTTATGTCTTGATCGCAGGATTTCGTTATGGACGATGTAACTTGAATGTATGAATTGGTAATGTGAGCTTTGCTACCATTATTTCTCACAGAATACATCTCTTTCTCTCTGTGGAGATTATTTTTAATTAAGTCACTCCCCTCCCTTTTATAATGAAAGTCTAACGTTTCAATCCATAACCATAAAGATAGTTTTCGTCATCGAGGTAGAGGAAATTTAGTTTTCGAGAAATCAAAGTACTTTCAATAAAGACATGAGAAAATCCTTGGCATGAAAGTACGGGGAAAAAATTTAAAGTTCAACTCGGAACGTTGGAGAGAAATTCCAAAAAAATCATACTCGAATAATTCTAATTTTCGACAAAATTTATTAAGATTTACAGCGACAAAGTACCCCAGGGAATGTATTAAAGGATGTTACACCGTCTCCCGTGTTCGATGCGTACGTCACTTATAGCCACACGAACTCTAACAGCTGCTCTGACGATCTTAGATTATATCGCATTCACGAGGTGTTATTAATGTGAACAGCGATGAAGTAAGGAAGAGTAACTCGGTCGTCGAATATTCGGGTATTTTCTTACGGACATTGGCTTTAGTTATCTTCTGTGTTTTTTTTTTCATTTTTTTTTATCTTCAACAACTGTTATTCAAATGTAAAGCCGACGACTGTCGGAATATCATGCCAAGGCGTGCCAAAGACCCAGTTTACAGATATAGCCAAGAGTGCCACGGTATCAGAGTTATGCGCCAATTTTTTCACGCATCACAGGTGCCATTATTCAACAACCCGAGCATGTACAATGTACTTCGTTGTGAGAAAATTAGTGAATTTGATTAACATCATTTGTAAACAATGCCGCTGCTGTAAATGAACAGGTCAATGATCTGTATCGACTCAACGTGATGTTTTGAGAAAGTGCAAAATGAACGACTTGACCAAATATTTCACACACGAGTACGTAATTTCTAGCGAATAAATTGTAGTCGACTAGCTTGCGTGAGCAATATGGCGTCGGAACGAAAAACCAGCTGATCGTTTTAGCTTAATCTCGCGCAAGCTTCGATACTTTTTTTTTTTTAGTTCCAACGAGTCAACGCTGAGCCAAAAATACTCCAACAATAGACTTTTATAATTGAATACAACTTAAGTTGGTACTTGTCAATTTTTTGCGACCAAATTTCTTGGGTGATTTGAAATTCTCGATAGCGTGTCGATAAAATCGGTTTCGACTCTTGATAGACTCTAACAGTTATTAGTATCAAATCCGATGTGTTGAAATGTGAATGTATTTTCGATATGACGTCACTTTCTGCGACGCAGGGTGCTACTGAATCGAACAAACGTTAAATCGCATAGCCCGTGGAGTGCAATATTTGACACAGTTTCTACATGCCAAAGAATTCGAATATGACACCCGGATCGTATTTTGTTTACACAGTGTACGTTAACGGGGGTCGCGAATACAAGCGAGAATTTATAAAAGCTCGCTAATTTAAGCGTATCGCGAAGCTCTCGATAACCGCGTACACGGTATTCGTGAAGGGATTATACGATGGTTGAAAATCCTCGCTTCTTTCTGTCTGCCGGGGAGCTTTTCGCTGGGCTTCGCTGGGCTTCGGGAAACGCGGGGAACGAGGCTGGCTGCTCGCCATTTTTGGGTTCCCCACCCGCAAGTTTTCGGAACGCGACGCTGACGGGCGTCCCGACGGCACTCGACTCGCGTCGCTCTACTCGCTCGGGTAGGTAAGTGCTTAACACCCCTTTCGTGGTTTTCCATTCAGCCCTAACATTAAATATTTTAGAAGTTTGGTGTGTGTTTTTATACGTCGAAGGTATAAGAACGAAAAGCTTTGCAGAATATTACGCAGCGTTGTACAAACGATCTACGAAGTTTGTCAATCATTTTTTTTTTACCTATCATTTTTAAGGTGAGAGAGAGAGAGAGAGAGAGAGAGAGAGAGCGAAAGAGATGCGAAAATGTGTCTGACAACGAGTGAATGTGCCGGTTTAATAATAATAGTAAAGAAAACAGTAAAAATATAAATTTAAAAGACAAAAAAAAAAAAAAAAAACAGACTACAAGCGAAATTGACCATCGTTCAAGTTAATTGAGGAATTGAATAATATACTTCTTGTGACACCTGAATTCTTGCAGGAGACGTGCTTGGCGAATGATAGAAAGAAAGAAAGAAAGAAAAAAAAAAAACAGAGCTATCGCAAAATGGACGTCCGCAACGGAGATGAAAATAATCTTCGAGGACGCTTTAGGCACCGCAATATTAACATCGATTCGCTTATGCTTCAAGGGCTTACTTCTTTTGACTTGCATTGTTGCGTAATGTCGTAAGTAGCAATTAACACCATAACATACCGTAACACACCTGTTTGAAAAAAAAAAACCGCTGTGCCCACACAAACAATCCTTGTCAAATTACGTGCAATTATTGTAACCCCGTTAGTTTTTGTATTTGTACCGGTTTTATTCATTTTTTTTCTTAAATCTGCATTTATTTTTCTATGGTGTAAATTGTTTTCTATGGTAATGTTTCGCGGTACTTTTACATATATTGTATCTTACATAACACTACTCCTTACGATGAGAATTCTAATATATAATAATATGTATAAGAATTTGTCGAATGTGTAATTATAGTATTTAAAATACAAGTTTTGGTGAATTGAGCTTTGTGTTATTTGATCGATGTTGGTCCCCGTAGAACGTCCGTTTATTAAATAATGAACAAAGATTCCAACCCCTCTGAATACGTGGGTCTGCGGGCTACTCGTCATCCTATCTTAATATAGTTTCCGATCTTTATTTTATTTTTCAATCGAAAATCAGCTTCTTTTTCCCTGTTGCACGTTTATCCGAGATTATAAAACGAATTCTCAGACTCCGAACAGAGCGAGGAAAGACAGTGAAAACCAGTCGACAGTTTCCCATGGATTTTATAAATCGCGATGTGAATTAAATCGTTCAAAAAATCTGAATCAAACGATCAATACTAAAACCGATCGCCAAGATCTATGACTAATTTCTCGCTTCAGCCGCGGCGTTTGATCGATAGCATGAAAAAAAATGTCTAAGGTGGGCATCCCGGTGTTAGATTATTATTGAAATCGCAGTGGTTTCGCAGTTTCGTAAATTCTATAAATACGCCACGCAGTTAGATCGGATGTCGGTCGGAGTTGGCAGCCAAGTAAAGCCCGATCCTCTGGGATACAGACGCTTGGCGTCAGCCGACGTTGAGTCGTATTTATAGACCGGCCTCTCCACAGCTATTTCCGTAGACGCCGTTTTCTATGATGGCATTCTGAGCGCTCCGGCATTATACGTCGACCGGTCGAATATCATCCTATACACGCTTCTACAAAACAAGGGAAATAAATACCCCCGTTTGCCGATGGTCACGTCGGCATGGGTCAGGCGTTATTTGCTCACTGACTACTCTCGCCTCGGCGGCCATTTTGGTTCTCACTTTCAAGGCTGCCGGGCTATTTAAACAATGTTTTCATTCCACGACGACATTCTCGACCCATTTTCACCTCTTCGCCTTTGCTCTTTGACCCTTGCATATAACCATTCGCACTGAGCTTTGCGGTATATTCGTTGGAAACATGACTTGGATATTTATTATCACGTAAGCGTACGGAGGTTAATTGTTCTTTTTCTGTAACGATTCTATAAATGTTTAATAAATAACTGTCAGGAATGTTTTACTTTTCGTATTAGCAATCGATACCTGATGTAGTGTGAGCAATGTTTAACGTGTGATTGGTTTACTTGTAAAAAGTGTGGAAACAATTTTGTTGCCGTTATAATCAGATGAAATTTTCACGAATTGCTCTGTAATTTTTTACAACCATCTTGGCCCAGTTCACACTTGTTCGAATGCATGAAACATGTGGCTAATAATTACACTGCATAATCCAAATGAAATGAAATTGTACTTCAATAGACGTCAAGGTCTAGAGGCATCAATCTGTTTATAAGCGTGCAGTTTTGATTGCTCTGCAGGATTCCATTTGCAAGCAGCTATCATATTCCATTGGAAATGTTATTTTAGTCGTTCGCCGTAAGATCGTCTAGCTTTGAAACTTCAAGGTTCGCCGATTAGCGCGGCAGAAATGATGAACAAGTAAATGCTTCTAATGTAAATACAAAAATAAGCAGATACAAAAAGCAACTCGACCCGAGTCGATAGTTATGGTAGAATACGACGATAAGAAGATGCGAAATCGCACTAACGAAATGCCGATTGATGTTCCAGCGGTTGTTATTGTTACGTGAGGAAAGTCGCAAATAAAAAGCCGCCACCATGGACGCGATTAAGAAGAAGATGCAAGCGATGAAGCTTGAGAAGGACAACGCGCAGGACAAAGCCGACACCTGCGAGGGACAGGCCAAAGAGGCAAACCTCCGCGCGGACAAAGTCCTCGAGGAAGTCAACGACTTGCAAAAGAAGCTGCAGCAGGTCGAGGCCGACCTTGTAGCCAACAAGCAGAACTTGGAGCAGGCTAACAAGGATCTTGAGGAGCGTGAAAAGTCCCTCACCAACGTAAGTTTACACCTCTACACGTTCATGGTGCTTTCTTCATTGACTTATTGTTATGCCTTTGTAGCCGTAACTTTGTTCAAGTTTCTTGGAGTTTTTTCAACCGAGGATTGCGAAAAGATCGTGTTGTTTTAGCAAATTCAAAAACCTAGGATTTCTGTTTTTTTCAACCCTTAGAAATATCCAGTTGAAGATGTGATATTAGCAATTATTTAACTACTTCCTCCGAAACTCTCATCGAGTAATAATCTTTGAAAATGAAAAAGGAAAGGATGTTTCGCTTTAATGGAATGGAACAAGTATAATATTGTCAAGTGATCCACGGAAAAATGGCCCAATTGATAGAGAAATCACCATATATGTGAGACAACGTGGCCGATGATTCCGAAGGTGATTCCGTCTATTGAAACTGTGACTGTCGATTTCAGGCTGAGTCCGAGGTGGCTGCTTTGAACAGGAAAGTCCAGCTGATTGAAGAGGACTTGGAACGCTCTGAGGAGCGTCTGGGTACCGCGACGACGAAACTGACCGAAGCTTCCCAGGCGGCTGATGAGTCGAGCCGGTAATTGCAGCTAAAATCTAAGTTAAATTCTCGTGATTCAATGGGTCACGGCTAAACTCATCGACTGGTCTCGCGTTCCTCGTTTCAGTATGTGCAAAGTATTGGAGAACCGCAGTCAGCAGGATGAGGAGAGGATGGACCAGCTCACGAACCAGCTGAAGGAGGCTCGTCTCCTTGCTGAGGACGCTGACGGAAAGTCCGACGAGGTATCCCGCAAGCTGGCCTTCGTTGAAGACGAGCTTGAGGTAGCCGAGGACCGTGTCAAGTCCGGAGAAGCGTAAGTACAACGTGAACAGAGTAATGTTTTATACCCGGGGAACCGGGTGACTTCCGACGGGATAGTTTTGGAAACTTATTTAATACCGACGTGTAATTATGACAAGTTTTTACTCACAGCAAGATCATGGAGCTTGAGGAGGAACTCAAGGTTGTCGGCAACAGCTTGAAATCCTTGGAAGTGTCCGAAGAAAAGGTAACTACTAACACTGTGAAGCGGTCGAGGGCTGCAGTTTCTTTCTTTTCTCGTTTCAAAGCGATCCTTATCTCTCAAAATTTATGCGACGAGTCGTGACCAAAGTGTAACTCGTTTATTGACAGGCCAACCAACGAGTCGAGGAGTTCAAGCGCCAGCTCAAGACCTTGACTGTCAAGCTAAAGGAGGCCGAAGCTCGTGCAGAATTCGCCGAGAAGACCGTCAAGAAGCTCCAGAAGGAGGTTGACAGGCTTGAAGGTACGTTTCCTGAAATAAATTCGAATTTTTTTTATAATTCACTGTTGTCAAGTCGCTGTGATTTTTCAATGAAAACGTCAAATCACCGAACGAAAGTTGTCATACATTTATTTCAGTTTTTTCGAACAATGTTTGCGACCGCTTTCAATGAAATATCAAACCTCCATTAAAGGACAATCGCGTCGTTTCAGACCAATTTTTGATCTTGTTTTCAAGTGACGTTGAACACTCCTGGATAAAACATTTTTTCATCAAGTTTTCACTTCTCAAGTCTGAGAGATTTCGTCGCGTCCATTAGTAATAATCATTTCTCTGTTTATTATCACTGTTTACATAATTTTTCATTACAGCTAATACTAACCTTCACTTTCGTGTCTATGAACAGCGAATAATTATATTTAAAGCCGTGAATCGTATCTTTTGAGCATATACGTATTTACACACATGCGTATATATTGCATATGTTTAAAGCTTCGAATAACGATGCAATTGGGCAAGCGCCGTTTCATTTGTGCAGATGGCGCATTTCGCCGTGCTTTATTACCGTGCTTTTGTTCGTGTCAGTTGTCGATTGTAGCTTTTTGATGACAGTCCTATTTACCAAGAGTCCAGTAATACAGAGTAATCTCTTCCGAAACATGTTTTATTTCTTAACCGATGATCACAATTCGTGCTTCAGCCTTTTTTTTATCGTTTATTTTTTCGAACAATGTTTCTTTTGCACTGGTAAATTGTCGGGAAACCCGATAACGGTACAGCGGTTCCGAATATCGACGGATTTTAACGAATTCCGTCGTTTCTCGTTGCAGACGATTTGTTCCACGAGAAGGAGAAACACAAAGCAATTTGCGACGACTTGGACTCGACGTTTGCTGAACTTAGTGCCTACTAAATAACACGTACACAATGCAGTAGACCGATTCCTGAAATCGCTTCCCAGACACCAAACACGTTTACTTGGCTTCCGCTGTATAGAACTTGAAACGCGTTTTTGCAGTTTATTTTTAGTGTTCGGGTAGAAAAAGCAAAATGAAAAAAAAAAATAATTGTAGTATGTCATTTTACCTCTTAATTATATATTTTTTTAAATTTCATCAATTGTTAAGACTAATTCACTATGAACGATTTCCAGTTCTGATCACGTTGACCTTACACGCTGATATCGCTGTTACTGCGACGATTTTTTCCTGACTGACAATTAGACGATTGATAATAATTCATGAAATATAGTTAGTTGAGATTAGTTTAATTTCGTGACTCGATCTGTTACCAAATGCCGTATTAAATTGATCGGTAAAACACTCGGTTTTTACACAATACGTCACCATGACAGGAGACGACTCCAACCGTAAAAATATACACGATATACACTTTCAATATTGTTAACACGACATAGCTTTTTATAGCTTCGCTACATCTGCAGTCGCAGGCCCAGGTACTTTTGCTCCCTGTAGCTTTAGCGATAATTGACGTTTTTAGTTTTTTTATTTTCTTCATTAAAAAGCGACGGTATTCCCCTTCTAACATTTTTTACTAACGCAGTTACGCGTACAGCGTCGTGACCTGTACTACTGACGATGCTTGTTGTTTTACTTCTTTAATTCTTTACTTCCTTCGAATTTACCTAGACATAGAAAGTACTAGAGGTTTGATGACCAGATTGATCCCCGTAGGATTTATGCCATACGAATCACCGAAATTAGATTGAATTCACGTGATGCATTGCTACCACGATATGTAATCCACGTTTATAAATCTTCGTCGAACGCAGTGTTATGACATGTGACAACGATTACTGGGAGATGAAATCTGTGAATGAAGCGAAAAAAGTTTAGCACAAATCAAATCATGTCTCATTACCGTTAGATTCAAAGATGGAAGCGGACAATTGTCGCTTGTCGTTGTGCAAAACTTCTTAGTAATATTGGAAATTATGTCCGGTTGTCAGAGTAACGGATGTTATTTATTTAATGAAATAATGTTTATCTCGTTACAGACGAACTTGGAATCAACAAGGACAGATACAAGTCGTTGGCCGACGAGATGGACTCCACCTTCGCCGAATTGGCTGGATATTAATGACTTATATTTACAAATTATCAATAATATTACGAATTTCATTGAAAATGTTCAAACCCTCCATCGAATACACGCTAAAAATTACGAAAAAACAACCACACAACATCTGAAAACATACACGTTTTGTTATCACCACATTATGTTAATATACACGGTTATATAAATATATTATATTAATAAATATTATTACTACTTATTGTACGAAATATAGTACGGTATGGTATTTAATAAATTTAAACTCAAAAATCAATCTCCATGTCGCAGGCTGATGTTGCGATAACATAAAATTTAACGTTGCTAGGAATAGTCAATAGCTGATTTACAATTTGACAAATTAATTCAAAGCAAAGCCTGGTCTCCAATAATTTTGATTTAAATCTAGACGATCTAATATGATTAATTGATTATCATTTAGGAACGATTCCTCGGAATATAAAAACTTGGGTAAAATCTCTTTGATAAAATACCCGTTATAAAATATATGATACTGCACGAGGGGGTTCAAATTCCGCATTTCCGAAATCATCATGGTCGTAGTTGACAAACGTGAGATTGAATTTTTTACCATAATAACATTTTAAGCAATCAATAGTTGAATTTCGGGTCCGATCAAGAAAATAACGGTAAATAGGTACTTCCGATTGCGAATTCACTGTCCAGTAGATTGTAAAAATTGGGACTCTAGCTTGCGCAAATGATTCGTAGGTACGTCCGTTCAAATGTATCTTCAACAACGGTAAAATTCCAGACTGACTAATTTGACCGTAATTGACAATTAGTATTATTGAAGTGATGATGCAGTGTAATGATTCCGATACCGTTTACCAAGTCGGAATATCATGCAATTATTCGCATTAGGCTGGGTTATCCCGGGCGTCAAATTGACGCGGCAGCGTTGTACCGTCGACGGTGAAAAGACGCTCATGAAAATGATGGAAGAATTATTCATTTCGAAATGGGATTCTATTCGACACGCGCTCGATGTATTCTACAACATTAATATTCATAATTATTCCAACAACTTTTCATTTGCTCTCTCGATCTCGAATTTTTGTAGGCATGGAATCGAAACGCTGTTTTAGCTAGTCGCAAGTGAAGTATCTACGTTGGGGAGAGAAGCAGAATTGTTTTTCTAAAAGTGTTCGTATGGAAAAAAATTCAGAGTAACTGTAACACATCACGGATGCGCTAATTTTGATCGAGATGAAATGGATGCTCCGTACATGAGACAGTATTTAACGCAGTGTCCTGATTTAAAGATCTAAAAAGGTGATTGCGTGCGATTTTTTTTTCGATACGGAAAGATGAAACGAAACTGCTGGAAACTTCAAGTGTATTGTAACGCACGTTTGAATGGTACGAGCAAAAATTTTTATCATCCAACTGTCTCAGAACGGCAGCGTTATTAGCTGACCCGTTAACTGAAGAATATATCTTTAGTCAAAGGCTGACCATCGAAGGGCCTAGCCGCTTGAGTATGGAATCGGGAAGGAAGATAAAGTGCGTATTTCTTGTCTGGAATGTAAAGACATATCATATAATCATACATCATACATCGTACATCACTCATCATATCATACGTAGTATTAAAGTTCGAACCAAAGTTTGGATGTTCGTATGTTCAGAAAGTGACGTCACCCCAAGTCTTCTTTCTCTTGACGTCATCGATCTAAAATCAGCTAGCCGAATTCCTCAGTCTGGAAACAAACGCGCAGTAAAGCGGACGTGAGAGAATCGCGCTCCGCAGATTTCGAGTGCCGTGTTCTTTACCTCCTGGGTCCTGCGCCCCGAGTCCGCTTTCTCGTGCAACTCGAGTTCCAGGACGAGCGCTCCGTAGTTTCTGCGCTCCAGGTCCGCTACCTGGTGAAACTCGACTTTTAGGACAACAGCCCCGTAGTTTCTGCGCTCTAGGTCCACTACCTGGTGAAACTAGACATCAGGGACATGCGCTTCAAAGTTCTGGCTGTCCACGTCCTTGACCTGGTGACTTTTGACCTTCAGGACTAATTTTTCCTAGTTCTGACTGTCCTGGTTCTCCACCTTGTGGATTTTGACATCCAGGAAAAACGAGGTATGACCCGAAGTGGTGGACGGTGGTTGGAGGTGCTCGGAGGTGCACGAGGAAAAGGACGAGGAAGACAAGGAGATGAAGGTGGACGAGGTGGACGAGGATTTGTGCTCGGTGAGTAAAACACTTTTATAATACTTGATGGCAATTATAATTATATTTCATCTAAAATATTTCAAACTTGTCATATTTACATCAAATTAGTTCATATCATTTTTCGCGCAAGCGCATATTCAGTAGCTATCAATGCGCGAATAAAATTTATTCTATTATTAATCAATTAATTAATTATATTAATCCTCACACAATATTTTTGATTCTTTCCTATACTGAGAATATTTATCATTATTCCAGGTATGACCCGAGGTGGTTAGCGGTGGATGGAGGCGGTCGAGCTGGACGAGGAGGAGGACGAGGAAGACGAGGAGAACACGGTGGACAAGGAGGACGAGGATTTGTGCTCGGTGAGTTTAACATCATTATAATATTTGATGAAGTAGGATCAGGAATGGCAGTAGGAGTAGAAGTAGGATCGGGAGTAGGAGTAGAAGTAGAAGTGGGAGTAGAAGTAGAAGTACGAATAGAAGAAGGATCAGGAGTAGGATCAGGAGTAAGTGTAGGATCAGGAATAGAATTAGGAGTTGGTGTAGGATCAGCTGTAGAATCAGGAAAAGGTGTGGGATCAGGTAAAGAAGTAGTATCAGGAGTAGAAGTAGGAGTAGGATCAGGAGTAGGTGTAGAAATAGGAGTGGCAGTAGTAATAGCAGCAGGGTGCGGGGGGGGGGGGGGGGGGGGGTCAGGGTAGGGTAGGGTGACGAAGAAGAGAAACCAAATACAAAATAGTAATAGCCCTTTGCCGCAGCATAGATCCATACAAGATTCCAAGGTAGGCATCTGAGATTTACGAGCAAAGTCTGATTAGTACTTTGTCAATCTTGTTAGACCTATGAGATACGTTTCTAACCAGACAAAAATATATTGAAAATTTACAGTATTTGACAACAGTGATACCTTATCACGTGGACAGTGGCCCACCTGATGATCAAGCTTTACAAGTCCTCATTAAGAGTAAGTTTTACAAGTTCTTGGTAAAAGTACCAACAATTACTTAATAACTTCATTCGAAATTAATAATATGTTTTCGTTTTCAGTATTGAAGGCTATTAATGAGGACAGTCCAACGGTGCCCACATTATTAACGGACTACATATTGAAAGAAGGGTTGATTTCTTTCACCTTGTCTTGAATCCGTGCGAGATAAACACTTGTATATTTCACGGTCCCGTTATTATCATGAGGTTGAAGTTCGTAATGTTATTCAGGCTATGAATCTTTAGAAAAACTTGGAATACAACTTCAGGATTGTCTGAAAATAAGTAAACCGTAATAAACCAAATTATAATCATATCAAGTTATCAGTAATAAGCAATTGCGGGTAAAATATTAGCTTACTTTTGTAAGTATTTATGAATATAGCCTCTATGAATATTCATTGTTGGTATATAAAGTCTGGCAACGTACCTACTTTCTGTAAGAGATGTTGAAGATTTTCAACATAATTATGTTTCAGTTCTGTGCCCCATCTAGTGATCCACTAGTACATATCCTCCGACGTGACATCGCTGTGCTACGTATAAAGAAGAAAAGATTTATTAAGATGCAGATTGCTCCTCTCTTCTTGCCATTGTGCTTTCATATAGCACTACAATAAATCTTATAGAAATAAGCTCTCATTGAGATTTCTCTGTATTTATGACTCGACGCGAGAAGGCAAAAATCAATGTAATGCCATCTGTAAGGTAATTGGACTCGTATTCGCACTACGAGAACTCGTTGGGCATTTTGCGGTGAAATTTGAAAAATTGTTGTACAAGAAATTAAATAACCATAAAAATGGGTGAAGAATATTATCTCTAATAGTAAATGTAGCTAATACAGCTTTAACCGTATATTGATTATGTTAATGATCTATTGTGACAAGATCGGAATTAGATAAGCTCTCTAAGTACTCTTTTTTAGACTATTAATTTATATCATGTATATGTAAATGTATATTTCTTCAGTTTATACAATCACTGCACTAGGATTACCCTTGCCACGTTTTATGGTGCGCTTGTGTAATTTGTATATTATTAACCTTACATTTTACTCTATTTGCGACAAGTTGTGAGTGTTTCTAATTTCTTGGCAATTATTTATGTACATCTATGTGTATACATGCATATGTATACATATGCATGTGTATATACATGTATATATATATACACACATATATATATATATATATATACATATATATATATATATATATATATATATATATATATATATATATATATATATATATATATATTTAAAACTAGATTTTTACAACAAACACAGAGGTTTAGTATATTCACATACGGATTTCTGTGTATAGGTATACTTAAACTAAAATATCCTCATCTCTAATACGGAGTTCTTCGTAATTCGCATTTGTTCTTGTAACCCAATGTCCCACATACGATGGCAAAAATCAAGATCTAACTTAACTGAGTCTCAAAGCCCTGTCAACATAAAAGCAGCTATTTGATAGAAATTATAGTTTATAGTTTACACAGCCCATTGCGTGATATTTCATTATAAATACATATGTTTTAATGTATTTAGGAATAATTTATCAAATATACAGAGGTCATGTGCTGATAATAAAAAAATTGATTCGACCGCAGTTTGATGTATTCATTAGAGCTTTAACAATAAACTTAAGCTTTGTTACTTCTTTCATTTTATTATGGATAATCAAAAACATTTCCGACTATTCGTGCTGTGGAAGCATGGGGATTAAACCAAATGTAGCAAAAGATTAGAAACAGTGTATGTAGAGTACGGGTATTTTTCTAACAATGCAAACACGTGCCGCTAGCTTAGTTTTGACATATCTAGAATACCACGCCTTGCGAATTAGCTTTCCGGACAGAGATAAATGATGAATTTTAAGGACTGCATTATCGTTGTTCAATACTCTATGCCTCATGGGAAACGAAAATCTGTAACGATAAAATTGATGCACCGGATCATCGTCGACTTTAACTTATGAAATGTCCTACCATTTTCGAACACCTCCAACCATCCTATTTACCTATATTACTGGATTAGCTATGATATGAAAAGAGAAGAATTATTCATTTCGAAATGGGATTCTATTCGACGCGCGCTCGATGTATTCCATAACATTAGTATTCATAATTATTCCAATAACTTTTCATTTGCTCTCTCGATCTTGAATTTTCATAGGCATAGAATCGAAACGCTGTTTCAACTGGTCGCAAGTAAAGTATCTGCGTTGGGTGGGGGACCAGAATTTATTCTTCGAAAAGTATTCGGATGAAAAAAAATTCGGAGTAACTGTAATACATCACGGATGCGCTAATTTTGAACGAGATGAAATGGATGCTTCGTATATGAGACAGTATTTAACGCTGCGTAGTGATTTAAAGACCTAAAAAGGTGATAGGGAGAGAAAGAACGAAGCTTCTTAACACTTCGAGTGTATTTTAACACACATTTGGAAGATACGAGCAAAATTTTTCATCATCCAACTGTCGCAGAACGGCAGCGTTATCAGCTGACCCGTTAACGGGAGGATATATCTTCAGTCAACGGCTGACCATCGAAGGGCCTGGCCGCTTGAGTCTGGAATCGGCAGGAGAGATGAAGTGTGTATTTCTTGCATGAAACGTGAAAACTAAAAGCATTATACATCATATCATATCATCATACAGCATACATCATACATCGTACATCATACATCATCATACCTAGTATTACAGTTCGAAACCAAAGTTTGAATTTTCGGATGTTCGGAAAGTGACGTCACCAATCTAAAATCGGCTAGCCGAGTTCCTCAGTCTGGTAACAACCGCGCAGTAGAGCGGACGGTTGACAGTCGCGCTCCGCAAATTTCGAGTACCGGGTTCTCAACCTCCCGGATCCCGCGCTTCGGGTCCGCTACGCGGTGAAACTCGACTTCCAGGATAAGCGCTCCGTGGTTCCCCGTTCATGTTTACAATAAATTATTTCAATTCGTTTTTCGCGCAAGCCCAAATTCAGTAGCTGTCGGTGCGCTAATAAAATTTCTCGACTTCCAGGATAAGCGCTCCGTGGTTCCTCGTTCATGTTTACTATAAATTATTTCAATTCGTTTTTCGCGCAAGCCCAAATTCAGCAGCTGTCCGTGCGCTAATAAAATTTCTCGACTTCCAGAATAAGCGCTCCGTGGTTCCTGGTTCATGTATACAATAAATCATTTCAATTCGTTTTTCGCGCAATCCCAAATTCAGCAGCTGTCCGTGCGCTAATAAAATTTCTCGACTTCCAGGATAAGCGCTCCGTGGTTCCTCGTTCATGTATACAATAAATTATTTCAATTCGTTTTTCGCGCAAACCCAAATTCTGTAGCTGTCGGTGCGCTAATAAAATTTCTCGATCTCCAGGATAAGCGCTCCGTGGTTCCTCGTTCATGTTTACAATAAATTATTTCAATTTGTTTTTCGCGCAATCCCAAATTCAGCAGCTGTCCGTGCGCTAATAAAATTTCTCGACTTCCAGGATAAGCGCTCCGTGGTTCCTCGTTCATGTATACAATAAATTATTTCAATTCGTTTTTCGCGCAAACCCAAATTCTGTAGCTGTCGGTGCGCTAATAAAATTTCTCGATCTCCAGGATAAGCGCTCCGTGGTTCCTCGTTCATGTTTACAATAAATTATTTCAATTTGTTTTTCGCGCAATCCCAAATTCAGCAGCTGTCCGTGCGCTAATAAAATTTCTCGACTTCCAGAATAAGCGCTCCGTGGTTCCTGGTTCATGTATACAATAAATCATTTCAATTCGTTTTTCGCGCAATCCCAAATTCAGCAGCTGTCCGTGCGCTAATAAAATTTCTCGACTTCCAGGATAAGCGCTCCGTGGTTCCTCGTTCATGTATACAATAAATTATTTCAATTCGTTTTTCGCGCAAGCCCAAATTCAGTAGCTGTCGGTGCGCTAATAAAATTTCTCGACTTCCAGGATAAGCGCTCCGTGGTTCCTCGTTCATGTTTACTATAAGTTATTTCAATTCGTTTTTCGCGCAAGCCCAAATTCAGCAGCTGTCCGTGCGCTAATAAAATTTCTCGACTTCCAGGATAAGCGCTCCGTGGTTCCTCGTTCATGTTTACAATAAATCATTTCAATTCGTTTTTCGCGCAATCCCAAATTCAGCAGCTGTCCGTGCGCCAATAAAATTTCTCGACTTCCAGGATAAGCGCTCCGTGGTTCCTCGTTCATGTTTACAATAAATTATTTCAATTCGTTTTTCGCGCAAGCCCAAATTCAGTAGCTGTCGGTGCGCTAATAAAATTTCTCGACTTCCAGGATAAGCGCTCCGTGGTTCCTCGTTCATGTTTACAACAAATTATTTCAATTCGTTTTTCGCGCAAGCCCAAATTCAGTAGCTGTCGGTGCGCTAATAAAATTTCTCGATCTCCAGGATAAGCGCTCCGTGGTTCCTCGTTCATGTTTACAATAAATTATTTCAATTTGTTTTTCGCGCAATCCCAAATTCAGCAGCTGTCCGTGCGCTAATAAAATTTCTCGACTTCCAGGATAAGCGCTCCGTGGTTCCTCGTTCATGTATACAATAAATTATTTCAATTCGTTTTTCGCGCAAACCCAAATTCTGTAGCTGTCGGTGCGCTAATAAAATTTCTCGATCTCCAGGATAAGCGCTCCGTGGTTCCTCGTTCATGTTTACAATAAATTATTTCAATTTGTTTTTCGCGCAATCCCAAATTCAGCAGCTGTCCGTGCGCTAATAAAATTTCTCGACTTCCAGGATAAGCGCTCCGTGGTTCCTCGTTCATGTTTACAATAAATTATTTCAATTCGTTTTTCGCGCAAGCCCAAATTCAGCAGCTGTCCGTGCGCTAATAAAATTTCTCGACTTCCAGAATAAGCGCTCCGTGGTTCCTGGTTCATGTATACAATAAATCATTTCAATTCGTTTTTCGCGCAATCCCAAATTCAGCAGCTGTCCGTGCGCTAATAAAATTTCTCGACTTCCAGGATAAGCGCTCCGTGGTTCCTCGTTCATGTTTACAATAAATTATTTCAATTCGTTTTTCGCGCAAGCCCAAATTCAGTAGCTGTCGGTGCGCTAATAAAATTTCTCGACTTCCAGGATAAGCGCTCCGTGGTTCCTCGTTCATGTTTACTATAAGTTATTTCAATTCGTTTTTCGCGCAAGCCCAAATTCAGCAGCTGTCCGTGCGCTAATAAAATTTCTCGACTTCCAGGATAAGCGCTCCGTGGTTCCTCGTTCATGTTTACAATAAATCATTTCAATTCGTTTTTCGCGCAATCCCAAATTCAGCAGCTGTCCGTGCGCCAATAAAATTTCTCGACTTCCAGGATAAGCGCTCCGTGGTTCCTCGTTCATGTTTACAATAAATTATTTCAATTCGTTTTTCGCGCAAGCCCAAATTCAGTAGCTGTCGGTGCGCTAATAAAATTTCTCGACTTCCAGGATAAGCGCTCCGTGGTTCCTCGTTCATGTTTACAACAAATTATTTCAATTCGTTTTTCGCGCAAGCCCAAATTCAGTAGCTGTCGGTGCGCTAATAAAATTTCTCGACTTCCAGGATAAGCGCTCCGTGGTTCCTCGTTCATGTTTACAATAAATTATTTCAATTCGTTTTTCGCGCAAGCCCAAATTCAGTAGCTGTCGGTGCGCTAATAAAATTTCTCGACTTCCAGGATAAGCGCTCCGTGGTTCCTCGTTCATGTTTACAATAAATCATTTCAATTCGTTTTTCGCGCAATCCCAAATTCAGCAGCTGTCCGTGCGCTAATAAAATTTCTCGACTTCCAGGATAAGCGCTCCGTGGTTCCTCGTTCATGTTTACAATAAATTATTTCAATTCGTTTTTCGCGCAAGCCCAAATTCAGTAGCTGTCGGTGCGCTATTAAAATTTCTATAACGTTACAATCTTCTCATAATCTTTTTGGTAAAATATGTCGATAAAAAAATTATATCAAACCTTACACATTATTTTTGATTTGTTCTCACGCTGAAAATGTTTATTAGTATTCGAGGCATAACTCGAGGTGGTTGGCGGTTTCCGTTGGAGGTAGTTAGGGGTGGTTGCGGGTAATCTCGGTGATTCAGGAGGAGGGGGACGAGGATTTGTGCTCGGTGAGTAAAACACTTTCATAATATTTCATGGCAATTGTAATTATATTTTATCTGAAATATTTCAAACTTGTCACGTTTACAATAAATTATTTGAATTCATCTTCCGTGCAAGCACATATTTAGTAGCTGTGAATAATCTTATACAATTTATTATATTATTAATTAATTATTTAATCAATTACTCAATTATAATATTCCTTACACAATATTTTCGATGTGTTCTTATACTGAAAATATTTATTACTATTCAAGGTATAACCTGAGGTGGTTGAAGGTGGTCGGAGGTGGACGAGGAGGAGGACGAGGAGGACGAGGATTTGTACTGGGTGAGTGAAACACTTT